>NC_133658.1:579460910-580060910 GCF_037893015.1 Macrotis lagotis
CAACTCATCTCTAAAGAACTTTTGGGTCATAATAGCTTAAATGGGGGAGGGGAAGATTACAAAAATGTTATAATACCCAAGGTACAGATGGTCAAAGGAAGGCTCAGAGACATTAAGTCCATGCTAGAGTGGTTTGAACTGAACTTAAGTTAGGACTCCTGATTCCAGTCTAGTGATCTTCTCCAAGAGTAAATAAATGCAAACCATACTACTCTTATTTTCAGAGGCATACTGCTTACCATTATTTATTGTGATAAACTTTGTGGCATTTGTGGCCAGTTTAATAACAACTTATATTCATATAGGGCTTCATGATTCACAAAGCTCTTCTACATCCATCATCTCATTTAATCCTCACCATAACCTTGTGAGGAAAGGAGGAGAAGCATCATCATTCCTCTTTCATCAGTAAGCTCAGAAAAGAGGGTGACTTATCCAAAGTCACCCAACCTAACTAGGACTATCTAGGACTCAAATCTTCTGACTCTGTATCCAATAATCTTTCCACTGTTTTATGGTGTCTCTGCCATAAAAAGGGGAGAGTAATAGAAAATGAGTGCATTGATCTAGGGGATAGGGAGATATGACTTCAATTAACTTGGTTGTATTTCCTTGAACAAGTCATCTTTCCTTTTTTGGCCTCAGTTTCCTCTACTATGAAATGGGGGGGGGCTGGATGAAAACTAAGGTCATATATAGCATTATCATGTAATCAGTCAGCATTTATAAGTGGCTATTATGCTAAACACTGGAGATAAAAAATGAGGCAAAAGAGAATTCCTGCCATCAAAGGTATTATACTCTAATAGATAAGACAACCTGCTTTGGAAAAACACATACAAAGCAAATGAAATATAAGGATAAATAGGAGATAATTAGCATAATGGACAACTAGTAGTGCAGTGGATAAAGCGCCAGCTCTGGAATCAGGAAGATTCATCTTTCAAAGTTCATATCTGGCCTCAGCTACATAGTATTTATATGACCTTGGGCAAGTCACTGAACTCTGTCTCAGTTTCCTCATCTGTAAAATGAATTGGAAAAGGAAATAGCAAAACCACTCCCAGTATCTTTGACAAAGAAATTCCAAATGGAGTCACAGAATGTTGGAAATTACTGAAAAATGACCTAAATGACAAAGTAGGGGGTTGAGGAAGTCTTCTATAAAAATTGGGATTTTAGTTAGTAAATGAGGTCAGGAAAGTCAGTAGTCAGAGTGGAGAAGCAAGAGAATTACAGGCACAAAGACCATGCTCATAGACAGAAATGGAGCATCTTATTGGTGAAATAACCAAAAGGCCAGTGTTACCAGATAGAAGAATACATGTTAGAGAGTGTGGTGTTCTAAACAAAAAAAAAAAGAGAGAGTATGGTGTAAAAAAGTGGGAAGGTAAGAGGGGGCTAGGTAATGAGAAGCTTTGTTATTATGGCATGAATATGAATTATAAAAAAATGAAATCCATTGTTTCAGACATTTCATTTCAAGACCCATTTCCATATCAGGACTGGATCCATTCAAAGCTCATTGAAGCTAGAGGCCATTATTCTTGTTCCTTCTACCAGAAACTCCAGATAAACTCAACATACCTTCCTAGAGCAAACTAGGTCAGAGATCCAGAATCATAGGCCATTGGCAACATGTGTCAGGTCAGAGTTCTATATCTTTCTTGGGAAAAGGGCAAACCTTGCAGGGTAGCCTTTTGGTATATGCCCTCACCACCAAGTCCTTGCTTGTTCCTCTGAATCCTTGCTCAGCTTAACCTGACCTGGGTGGTGGGGAGGAGAACAACCCCAGACACCTAGTGGAGGACAAAGCTGGCTGTTTGGGCAGCATGCAGAGGTTGGGAGGGTTTCCAAAGCATGTTTGGAAACTAGCCAGATGCCTTAGGGCCAGAGGCACAGGTGGGACTTTAGATGCTTTTATTATGTGAATTTGGATGCAGACACAGAGGGCTTGCTTTCTGGGTTTCGCTTCTATCACAAAATGTTGCCTCCCTGCCTCAGAATGAGTTATATGAGCAACCCACTTCAAAGTCAGAAAGTGCTTTCTCCTGAATTATGATTATGATTAATATTAATATTATTTTATTATTATTAACTTTGAAACCCACAATACCTCTGAGAAGTAGGAAATATAGTTACCACCATCTCCATTTTATTGGGAGGAGGGCAGGGCAGGGAAGGAAACCTCTGCTTTGGCAAATTTAGAACATTTGCCAAAGGTCAGGCAGCTGGAAGTATCCAGAATGAGTTGGCCACTCAAGGTTGCTTGAATAAAAATAACAATAACTTATAGAGTGCTTTTACATTTGATCCCCACAACAATTCTATGGAGTAAATGTTATTATCCTCATTTTTAAGATGAGATCTAGGTTCAGGCCCTAGCTTTCTCACTCTTGGGGTAAAGTTGAGCAATTCATTCAACTCTTCTGAAACATGGTTTCTCCATCTGTAAAAAGGGGATTATATACATTTTTGGTGGAGCTGTGAACTCATCCAACCTTTCTGGAGAGCAGTTTGGGATTATGCCCAAAGGGCAACAAAAATGTGCATACTTTGATCCAGCAATACCACTACTGGGTCTATACCCTGAAGAAATGATTTTAAAAAAAGGGTAAAAACATCACTTGTACAAAAATATTTATAGCAGCCCTGTTTGTGGTGGCAAAAAATTGGAAATTAAGTGAATGTCTTTCAGTTGGGGAATGGCTTAACAAACTGTGGCATATATATGTCATGGAACACTATTGTTCTATTAGAAACCAGGAGGGATGGGAATTCAGGGAAACCTGGAAAGATTTGCATGAACTGATGCTGAGTGAGATAAGCAGAACCAGAAAAACACTGTACACCCTAACAACAATATGGGGGTGATGATCAACCTTGATGGACTTGCTCATCTCTTCAGTGTAACAACCAGCGACAATTTTGAGCAATCTGCAATGGAGGAATACCATCTGTCCAGAGAAAGGAGTATGGACTTTGAACAAAGACCAAAGACTATTATCATCAAATGGGGGGGGGGAAGCATTATATTATTATGTAATTTTACTACTCTCATACTTTATTTTTCTTCCTTAAGGATATGATTTCTCTGTCATCACATTCAACTGAGATCAATGTATAACACAGAACCAATGTAAACAGTAATAGAATGCCTTCTGTGGTGGGTGGGTGGGGGGAGGAAGCAAGAATGGGGGGGGATTGTAAAACTCAAAATAAATAAAATCTTTCTTTTAAAAAAGGGGGTGATTATACCATGTACCTCTCAAGGCTTTTGGAAGAATGGAATTACACAATGTGCTATATTAAATCAAAGCTGCTATTCATATTAAATAAAGGGATTGAACAAGACGGCCTCCAAGACTCTATGATCCTGTGATCTGAACAGTCCCACAAGTTCATCAATTCCAGGTCCAAGCTAGCAATGCCCGTTAGTATAGGCATAATGATTCAAAGACATCAGACAGTAGTCCCCAGGGAAATCAGGCAGAAGATCTAAATAAAATCTAATTGTCTCTGCCTCTCATCTCCCTCCTTGTGTGACAATTCTATCAGATTCAGTACATGTTATAAATTGGGGGTGTTTGCTGCAATCAGGTGGGTGTGAGGACTCAGAACCTGGTGAGTTGAGGAGAAGGGACTTAGGGAGAGAAACACTTTCATCATCCATCTGAGGAGAATACACATGAACCAGAGAATCTCTCCAGCACCTCAGAAGTACAACTCATTCCTGACTCCAATCCTCTTTTGTTATTTTTTTTTTCAGTTCAGCTCAATAAACATAGAGCACCCCCTTCAGTAAAGGTTCATGACTGAGGTTCAAAGTGCTGTGTTCAGGATGGAAAAGTTTTTTCTGAGTGAGGCTGGGGAGAGGAACAGGGAAACTTTCCTAGAGAAGATGGTATTTAAGCTTTCTTATAATGGATTCTTTGATTCCAGAAATAGGCAACAGTATAAACAAAAGCATATAGATTGTGTTAGTGGATGGTGAATGGAGCAGTTTAGCTAGAGCAGAGGATATAAGAAGGGGTAGGGATAGTATGAGAAAAATCTGGAAAGATAGGAAAACTGGCACTAGATTTTAGAGGGCTTTTGAATGGCAGGAAGTATTTCGGTCTAAGGTCAGATAAATTGCAGGTGAAGGGTTTGCCCAGGGTGTAGAGGGAGGTGGAAATAATTATACAATAATAGCCAACATTTATATAGGCAGATGCATATAGTGCATTTATTATCATATCTCTTTTTTGGAAAGAGCAAAGTTATGAGTGTTATATAAAAACGTAAATACAAAAAACTTCCATTTAGAGTTTCCAGAAGGTACCTGGTAGAATAATGGGGTGACAGATACTTTGGGACCAAAAAAGATAGCTCTAGGACAAGAAATTAAAATCAAGACAAGGTGACTAGAAGGTAAGAATGAAAGCAAAGATGAGAAAAAGGGGGAAAACTCTGTAGGATATTGATTCATTTAAAATTAGACAGTAGGAATAGAAGAATTAGTAAAATTTAGCTCAAGTAAGGAGTTTAAAATTTTTTGAGTATGGGATACAGAGAAATCAGCAATAAGTATAGGGGTCTGGAGGATGTAAAAAAATAAGTTACAATTTGAACTCAAGGATTGCCTGATGAATGTCATCAGTGGAGGTGTGGCATGATAGATTGGTCACTAGACTTAAAAATGGGAAAGACCAGGGTGCAAATCTTACCTCTATAAACTAACTGGATTACTCTGGTCAAGTCATTTAAATTTTTATACCTCCACTTCCATCTGAAAAACGAAGGGGACAAGTTGGATTCGGTAGCCTCTGGGGTCCCTTTCAGCTCTCAATCAGTGATACCGACTTTACTTCATAAAAATGATACTCTTTATTAGAATTGAGAATAAAACATATGGAACTAAAAACCTTAGATATTAAACTGTATATACTAGGCTGGGCCCTCTAACTACCATGTGCCTACAAGTTACCTGCTTACTTTTATACTTGTAAGTTACTGCATAGAGTCTCTACCCAAATATTCTTTGTATTATAATTTAAATATCTTTTGAACTCTAAATGACTTGTTGAACATGTGATATTCTGATGACATTCTTTAACTAATGAACAGGGCAAGGCTATTGGCTGACTTGAGCTATTCAAAGTAGAAAATTCCTCTTGATGTTCTGAATATTGCTGTGAAATCAAGAAATAACCAAATCAGAGAATTTTTTTATTCGAGGGTGCCCTTAATGGCTTCCTCCTCCTCCCTTACTCTGTTCTTCTCTTCTTCCATCTCTAAGTTACCTCCTTTATTCCTTCTTATTCTATTTCTGTTTCCTCATTTGTAAAATGAGGTTGTAAAATGTAAAATTCATAAAATGATGGATTGAATGAATGAGTGAATGAATGAATGAAGTTTTTATGAAGTGCTCATTATATACAAAACAGTGCTGGAGATACAAGCAGAAGTAAAGCAATCCCTGTCAAGGATCTCTCATTTTAAAGGAGATAAAACATGCAAGGTTCAGCTGCAAATCAGATGGGAAAGACTCGTAGTCCTTGGGCACAGAAGCAGAGCAAATGGATAGTGCCTTTTCTTTATTGTTACTTCATTTCCTGATATTGAAATGTTTGATGGTGCCTGGGACTCTAGTGACAAGATTTTTTTCTACCTGAATCTTCAGGAGTTGTACTTTATTTAGCACCTGGAGAAACAGCTGCCAGGTTGCTTCCAAGGTGATGACTGAGAGCACCAGTCTGGAAGCATGACCGTTCCTATGGGATCCATTAGGATCCAAGTGGACAAAACAATCTCAATCTCTCTCTCTCTCTCTCTCTCTCTCCATACATACACACATATGCATGTATATATACACATGCGTGCATACACATATATTTGTGCACCTGTATATTTACACATGACACACACATACACACATGTTGTTACAGTGTGTGAATATATCTGCATATGTACATGCATACACATTCTACAAAAAACATGCAAAATAAATACACAACCATTGGTTGGGATAAGCATTGGCAGTTCAGCAAGGGCAAGAAAAGTCTCCTTGTGCAAGGTTCAGTTATTGCCACCAGCCATTTTGTTTTTTCTACCTGTAGGGCTTTCCTGATCTCCTAAAGAAAAGAATTCATCCTTGGAAGAACAAATGGAAAGAGCCCTAGACTCAAAATTAAGATACCTGAATATGAATCTAGTTTATTCACATTTAATCAATTGTTTGGTCCTTCTCACCATTCATTCTCTTGGGGCCTCAGTTTCCTCATCTGTGACATGTGTTCAACAGACCTTGCTTTAGACAATCTTGGAGGGTTCTTGTAAGGAAAGCATATTGCTGCAATGCTTTATTTATTTGGTTTTTTTTGCTGCAGTTATTTAAGTGTGGAAATTAGAGGACCTAGGTTGGAATCTTAGCTGTGTTACTTTTTAGTTAAAAGATCTTGAGAAAAGCACTTGCCTTAGTTTTCTTATGTATAAGATGAGAGATTTGGAGCTGAACATATCTGAGGTCCTTGGTAATACTAAATATGTCCACCAATAGAATGACTGGAAAACACTGCTGTCATTCCCCATGTTGCTTGGTTTCTTATCCTGCCATTTTATTCAACAGTTTTTCTTTCTAGGATGTACTGCTTGAATTCTTTTGAGAAGCAGGTGAAATTGAAATCATAAATAAATAAATAAATAAATAAATAAATAAATGAACAAACAAATAAATAACTATGTATTCTCAATATTTATAATAGGAGGTTAAATTTCAGACCTGCTCAAAGATATAGATTACTGAAATTCAATAGAATTTGTTATTCTTTTAGCTTGTGTGATAAAATGACTGAGGCAGTGTGGGAGAGTGTGGAGCACTAGCTTCAGACTCAGAGCTAATTTGAAACATGACTGTATCTCTGATACTGTGTGATCTTGAGCAAATCATGTGTGTGTGTGTGTGTGTGTGTGTGTATGTTGTATGTTCTTGCCTTTTACCCCCTCTAAGTTATAGGTAAGTGCTCTGGGAGCAGATATTTTTTCCTTTTCTTTCTAAAATGGATAAAAAACTTAAGTTAATTTGTAAAATTTAGCCTAACTGCTATAGCAGGAGAGGGGACACAGAAAGACAAAAAAGGAGTAGCTTCAAAAGATTTGATAATATTTGAAGAGTGGTCATACCTTTTGAACACTGAGGGCAAAAGAGATCGATGAATCTGCAGTAAGTTTGAGGCAGAAACCCAGGAGAGTGGTTTTCTACAGTCACTTAGAGGGAAGCTTTGTATTAAGATGAGGCCATGGGACCCAGGTTGAAACAACAGAAAATTAAAATAATTCAGTTGGTCCTGTACTGGAGCTGTTCCATTGTTAGCTGCACTTCCAGAGTGATCCCCCCCATGCTTCAGCAGTTCCAAAGCTGTTGTTGTCTCCCATAGAAGAGATCAAAACAGCAAGACAGCAGGAACTGTCAAAAAACAGGCACTTGCTGGAAGAGAACAATGAGCTTGGTGAGAAGGATCCATGATGTCCTAGGGGAATAGAGGGGATTAGCATCAGAGCAATGGAATGTTGACAGAAAAGAAGCTGGTGAAATAGCAACAAGGAGAAGAGCAACATTGACCTTTCTCACCCCCCAAAGCAGTCCCCAACCCTTGTTGTCCTCACCCAAGTGAGCACTAGCAACTTAAGTATCTGGCATGCTATCAGCTGTGAACACAAGCTCCATTTATAAGACTCCAACTTCAAAACCTAGAATTATATTTTCATAATATGGACTTGTACCAAAGCCCATAGGGAGTCAAGAGACCTTCTTCTTCCCCATTTCACAGGATCTGATACAGTCCCTGTAACTTGGGATCAGAGATTTAGACCAGGAAGGGACCTCAGAGTATGTCTCTCATTTTACACATGAAAAAATTGAAGCTCAGAGAGGTAAGTAACCTCCCCAATATCATAGAGTTAATTAATAGCAGATTGAGGATTCTAACCTAGACTGTCTATTCCAAATACCATATTACTTGTCATTAAATAAAATTCTAAAGTACTTTTGGATTGTGGTCCTTTGCTATGAATCAAAATTAAGTCCATTTGGATGGTTGTCCTTTGCTTAATTTCATAAAACATCCCATTATACAATAATAAGATGGCTAGGAATACAAAGTCCATTCATGTTGAGGATGACAAGATTATTTGGAGATAACTACTGGTCACCAAATGAATTTGGTCTTGTGTTTCCTTTCATTTAGGTTTTTCATCAATGGTTTATAAAGGAAACCTATTAATAGTACTTAAAAATAGCTAATAGTACTGCCTTGGGTGGGGTCCCAGGAATAGGGGATACTGGTACTGTTCCTCCCCTGCAGCTTTCTCTTTTAACAACTTTCCAAAACAGTAAAGTGTGTTATGAAATGTGATTTGTTGTTATGATGAGAGGAAGGTGGTGCTTTCAGACCCAAACTGCTGAATTTAGTATCTAAATGAGACTGGCAGAAGGCCACAGCCATACGTGCTACAGACAGCAGGCCAGACTCTAATGATATTTAGGGGATAGAAAAATCCACTATCTTTCAACACTCGGACGAGCTCCATTTCAGAGGCAAAAGAGCTATATAGTCTCTGCCATGTGACACTGTGTAAATCCTGCTCTGGCAGAACAAAGAGGGGCCTTCATGAAGCCTTTTTTTCCCTAAAGGAGACTTTTGAAGGTTGCATGATGGGTCCTTGGAGGTGCTGTCAGTTTGGGGGATATTCTAGTTGGGGGGTGACCATAAGTGGCCGAGCAATTAGCTTGGACAAACCCAGTTTGTTTCTGAAGATTTCTTCAGGCATGCTATATGTGTGATGGATGGATGAACTATAAATGGATTAATTGAACTACCAAGGTAGCAGTAAAAAAAAAGAAAGGAACGGGGCTAATTAAACCTGATTCATACCACAGATTTCTGTTGTTCCTGATCATTGCAGAAACACAAAATGGGGGGTATTTATAAAGGTTTTGTTCCCCTCCACAAGTAAATGACTCTTACTAAAAGTAATTAGGGCAGTTGGAGCAAATGAGTATTGAGAAAACCAGGAATATTTCCACCTGATCCCTGTACCCAGCAGGGGCAGAAGAAAGGATGAGATATTGGGATATGTGTGCTTGACTTGGCCAGTAACGGTCCTAGTAGGGGGTCCCAGCATGATCTGTGCCTCCTTTTGTTTTGAATGGGGGTAGAGGAAGATAGCTTTGAAAGTAAAAAGGATGTTTTCTAATCAATTTTTCTTCAATGCAGACCCTCACAGAGGCAATGCTGTCTAACTCCTGAATGAGTCTGATAATTACAGCCTCTCTCTGCATCCTTGGTCCATGGAGACCCAGACAGTGGGATCTGTGGTTGCAAATATATAACAGAAGGGAAGTCCATCCAGATAAGAAGAATGTGAAGATAATGAACAGCATCCCCCAACAGATGCTTGGGGGAGGGGACTAGTGAGAGAGAATGGAGTCTCCTCTAGAAGGTTCAAGTAATAGAAAAGGTTCCTATCTGACTGAACTGGGTTAGGGGTGCTCCTATCTAGCAAAAAGGAAACTGATCTCATAGCCTCATGAGAATCTAGTAGAGTTATATAGTTTCATTGTGAAGAGTGTTTAGTCTTTGGTTTAAAAGCTAATGCCTTAATCTTTTATTTCTTCACTTTGCTGAGCCCTGAATAGAAGATAAAAGAGAATAGGGCAGAAGGAAAGTCAGTTGGAATTTTTCAGTGTTTTGAATCACTGTGTGCCCCCTTACCCTCATGAGAAGGCACCCCATTCCCCCCTCCTTTTCCCCTTTCTGGGAAGATTTAGATTCCAGAGCATAAGTGCTGGCATTACCCTTCTTCTCTGATGGAAATGCTAATCTGTCTGGAGTCCCTTCTCAACTCATTTTTATTCCAAAATCAAATGACTCCCAGCCAATGTTTTGGCAGCTTCCGCCTTCCCAGGGCTTATTTAAACAACGTGCAATCTGAGAGTCATTTGACTTCCTTAGCTCAAAATTGCTTGAGGATATAAGGGAGTGTGTGGTTTTTTTGGAGGGTGAGGGGGTTCCTGTTTGTGACTCATTGCTGCTCAAAGATTTCTAAATTGGTTTCTTAACCAGAGCTGCTAGTGATTCTAAGTATAGTGACATGCCAGATTTGTGGCCTGGCCCTTCAGTGAACAGGTAGTCAATCAAGCAAAGGCATTCATTAGGCATGTATGAAAAACTGTATTAGGGACAGTCCAGTTAAAAACAGACTCAGAATCAGAAGACCTGGATTCAAATCTGGCCTCTAATATTTACTAGCTATATGACTTAACTTTCTGGTTCTTAGATTCCTCATCTATAAAGTGAGAGAATTGGAGTTTGTTTATCTTTAAGATCCCTTTCAATTCAGTCATCTAGGTCTTACAGTAGACAGAGTGCTAGGTCTGAAGTCAAGAAGACTCATCTTCCCAAGTTCAAATCTGGCCTCAGACACTTACTAGCTATGTAACCCCGGGCGAGTCATTTTACTCTGTTTGTCTCAGTTTCCTCATTTGTAAAATGAGCTGGAGCAAAAAAATGGCAAACCATTATAATATCTTTGTTAGGTAAAGTCCCAATGGGATCAGAAAGAGCTGGATAGGACTAAAAAAACTTACCAATGTCAACAAAAAAGTCCCTTTCAGCTCCAGATCTACAGTCCTGTGATGCTATATCACTAATGTGGGCATTGGACTAGGGATAATGAAGGAATTGGAAACATGCCCTATAAAGATGGATTGCAGTCACTGAGAATGTTTATCTTCTTTTCGTAGGATATGGTTTCCAATCCTTTCCTCATGGGACCATTGGACTATAAGCTACTTGAGTTCAGGGATTATCTTTTTGCATTTTTTTGCTTTCTCAGCACTTAGCATGATGCTTGGTCCATAATAAATAAGAGTTTATTGCTCAATAAAAGTTTATTGATTGATTGACTGGAAACTCAAGGGAGATATGATAGCCATCTTCAAATATTGGCAGGGCTGTCATATAGCAGTGGTGTTAGGCTTAAATGTGTTGAGTTTGAATTCATAGGCACAGAAAGGATCTTAGAGATCATTGGATTTAGCTCATTTCACAGATGAGGAAACTGAGACCTAGAAAGATTAAATGACTGGCCTAAGTGTCACATTGTAAGGGTTAGAACTTGGATTTGAACTCAGATCCTCTGACTCCCACTCAATTTCACATTTTTCCCATTGTACAAGGATACTTTTTTTTGATTCCAGAAACTAGAACTAGGAACAATGTATAAAAATTCCAGAAAGGCAAATGCAATCTCAAATATAGGCTGAGAATTATTATTAGGCAGGGGTGAGAGGGTAGTGGTCCTGAGAATGTAAGGAAAAATTCTCATCAATCATATGGATTAGTGACAGTGAAGACAAGTTGTCTGATAAGAGTTCAAGGTACTCATTCTTTGCAAAATAGGAGATGAGATTTTGGGCTCAGTCTGATCAATAATAGAGCTCTAGCTATCAATTTTTCTGCATTGAGCAAGTGATCAATGAGGAGGTTCACTTAATTATGAATCTCAGGTGATGGATGCCCATCTCAGAGCATCATGAGCTTTCTATTTTTCAGTCATTTCAGTCATGTCTGATTTTTCATGACCACATTTGGTGTTTTCTTGACAGATATTAGAGTGTTTTGCCATTTTCTTTTCTAGATCTTTTTTGCAGATGAGGAAACTGAGGCAAACAGGGTTAAGTGACTTACCTAGGATCTCACAGTTAGTAAAGTATCTGAGACCAGATTTGAATTTAGGTCCTCCTAATTCCAGGGCCATGTTATCCACTTTGCCACCTAACTGCCTATGAAGTTTCTATGTTTTGAGGGAAATTAGAACCAGGGAAAGAAGGAATGTGACACAAGACATTGGGAGGTTTCTACTGCTACCCCTGAAAGAGAGTGAGGAATGTGTTGGTTGGGTGGGGAAGGATGGGCCTGGATGGTATTAGTGAAATCCTCCAAGTTTCATTCTCCAGGGAAAAGTTTCAGTGGCTCACTCTCCATTTTGATCTGTTGAGTCAAGTCAACCTTCTAGACTGCTGGACATATACCCTACTATCCTTAGGGGAAGTTGAGATTGGGGGAGAGGGACAGGCTCGGCCAGTCTTACACAGATTTTAAAGATCTTAAATCAATTTCCTGCAAAGGGAACTTGCAGTTCAAAAAAAATAAGTATAAAACCAGTTCTGTAAGCACTGACCCAGATAGAGACATTTAGAGACTGAAGGATATAATTGTATGCCTGAAGCACAGGCCCTTCAGTGTCCCAAAGATCTTCCCAAGGGTTACACAGATACCATGTATAACACATGTCTTTGGAAATTGAGCTTCTTTCTTTGATGAAAATAAATCAGTCAGATTCTGACTCTCTTAAAATTCTTTCACATAAGACAGAGACTCTGAGGGAAGAAAAAGAGTAGGGAGCACAATAAAATAAATCTTTTTGTCTTTCTAGCTAGCAGTCAGACTCAGCTCCTCACAGAAGGTATTCTAGCTGGAAGACCATAGGAAAGCTCCTATAGCACTTGATCCTAAGGATCCATTCTTGGATTATCTTGTAGTGATTACTCAGGACAACATCTTGAATCTGGCTTGTCTTTCTCCTTCTAAAATAATTTTCTCCTACCTAAGATACTTCTGGGTCATTTCCCTACTAAATTCACTTCGATCAGCCTGAATCCCATGTAATTACAGAACAAAATTTGCAGTATTAAAAATCCCTAATATTAACTTGTTGAGTCCAAATAGAAATGGATTTTGGATTTTCTGTGATTTTGGCATTTTCTCCACTCCTTTAATACAGAAAGAGGAGAGACAGAATGATGATCAAGATGGTGTAACTGGGGTTTTATCTCAAGAGTCAGATATTTAGAGGGTGCCAATAGCATCAGAACAATTTTGGCAGTCTAGCATCAATGGAACTTAGTGCCCAGTTAGTAAGAATAACAAGTTCAACTAGGAAGCTAGGAGTTTTCTATCTTTTCCTACTAAGAGTAGAACCTTAGATGTAATTACCTCTTTGGTTCCTTCAGGAACTGCTTCCCCTAACACTGGGTAGTGGCATCCTACTGTTTAGGTTCCTGCCTGCAAGGCTTTATGTCCTAAGGTCTTTCCTCACCTCCAACTTAATTTGTTTTGAAAAGTAGACTTGAAGTTATTTCTTGCTTCTTGCCGGGGGCACTAATATTGCTAATTAAGGCTCTGATTGCAGAATAATTCTGAATTGAACCCTGAAAATTAGTACAGCTCGTGTGTTTTCAACCTAAATGAAATATGAATATAGACCTAAATGAACTGAAATCTTCATCTCCTCCCCATCTGTGAGCAGTTTCAATTGGAAAACATTGGATTTGGAGTTGAATGTGAGCTTGTACTCTATCCATATAGATAGTTACCTGCTATCTGTGTGTGCTTAGCAAATTATATAAACTCTGCAGGCCTCACTTTCTTCATCTGTAAAGTGTAGAACTCAATAACTTTTTCAACCTTAGAGTCTTAAGATCCTAAATTTAGTGGTAAACTCTTTTGCTGTAGAGTGGAATGATACATGGGGCACGAATTAGAGTATATTCCACATTGACAGATGTATGGAACCCTTAAGAAGAAAAATGTGGGAATAATGACAGACAGTAGTGAGGTAGGAGATTGAATAGTTGGCATCTTCATTTACCTTACACTTGTGTTTACAAAATGTTTTCCACACATTCCTGTACATGAGTCTTACATCCCAGTCAGATAAGTGCAAGAATTATTATCCACCCTTTATAGATGGGGGTTCTAGAGTCATCTCTAAGATGACTTGCTTATTGTCATTGTAATGGAAAGTGTTAGACCTTGGACTTGAACCCATGCCTTCTGACTTCTCTTGCCATGTCTTGCTCTCTTTACCAGGCTGGTTCTACACTAGGAATTAGGGAGGATACTGATAATGTATCAAGTATTACATGATGGTGGAAATATTTGTGGGCCTGTAGCTCTTTGGATCATGAGTAGAGCTGGTTTCCTATTACTGTTACTCCTTTAGCTCACTTGGCTCTTGGGTGGCGCAGAGTGCTGGAAGGTAGGTAGAATCAATAAGAACCTAGTTTAAAACCAGCTTTAGACATTAGTTGTGTGAGCCTGGGCAAGTCATTTTACCTCTGTCTGCCTCAGTTTCCTCCTCTGTAAGTTTGAGATAATAATAGAACCTACCTCTTAAAGTTATTGTGAAGATTATAAGTCACAATATTTGTAAAATACTTTGTAAATATTAAAGCATTATGTAAACACCTGTTATTGTTGCTATTAGTATCATTATTATTGAACTGGATTTGAAATGAGATAAGCACAGGTAACATTCCCATTCACAGACACAGAGGTTTAAAGATATTTGTTCTAGTGACTGGGTCTCATTCTGCCTCCCCCACAATCACATGTGTTACTTAGCCTTTTAGAGGCTGTTGTTCCTTCTTGGGATCTCGCCTGCTATGAACAGATAACCTTTCCAGTTTCTCCTGAACTTCCTTCTGCACACTCCTCTCCTTATAGAATTATTGAAGCATCCAATGGGTACAAAGTATATGTCAGTGCTTAAAATTCTCTCTCCAGGTAAGATAATGTTGCCATTATTATTGAGGAAACACCCATCTTTCTTCATCTGGTTTGATGAAGTTCAGATAGAAACAGACCTGAGGCTAGTTGCTAACTGCTTGTGTCATTTTACTTAGCAACATGGGATCATAGAGCTAGAGCTGGAAGGAAACCTAGAGGTATTTGGGTCTACCCCTCCCCACGTTTTACAGATGAAGAAACTGAGATCCAATAATAAATCTCAGGGGTGGGTTTTGAAACCAGATGCTAGAATTCCAGAGCTAACCCTCTTTCCAATGTACCATGATGCTTAATGTTTTACAAGCTTATTGTACAAGCAGATAAAGTAAGTGCATTATAATTAAATAAAGATATTGGGATATAAACTCAACTTCTCTAGGCTCAGTTGAAAGTATCCTTGATACAAGTAGCAGATAGGAGAACAAGGATGATATATATCTCTTCTTTTCCCACATGATTTTTACTTTTTCTAGTAGGTCTCTGTATTTTGAAAGCCCTTTTTTCAATGTATTTTGGAGATTATGAATATTTGATATCTATTAAAATGTTTTTCTTAAGTTTTAATGGATTATTATATATAATTAGTATATGATTATAATTTATATAAATATATTATAAATACTATAACATGAATGGTATAAATAATTATTATAATTATACTATATTATACTATATATCATAATATTATTATTATATATTAATGAACATTATAATATCCATGGAAAAATTGTTGCTTGAACTGAGACCCATCCCCTTTCTTTCCCTGAAAACCACAGACTCTCTAGTCTAATGACTTTCCATGGACCTGAACTGGTGGTTCCTGGGTAACACATTGGTTCCACTAGAGCCCCATCTTTGCCTTGGCTCTCAGCTGCCTCCATTGTTCAGGGAACAATGAGAAGCTTTGCTCTGCCTCAGTGTTGGGGCGGGGGATTTGTATCTGCACCTCTTCACAAAAGGACAGCTGCCTGGTGACTGGGGGTGGTCTGTATGTCAGAAATCTCATTTAGGAGATTCATGAAAAACTCCCCTTCCCCCTCAGGTATCTTATAACAACCACAATAACTATAAACTTATTCATATTAAAATAATAACAGCAATAACAATTATTGTTGTCTCTCTCCAGTCAAAGGGGGGGAGGTAAAGATCTATGAAAGGGAAAGAAAAACAAGAAGCAAAAGTAGAGAAACAAAATGATTGAGAAAGAGAAAGGAAAAGGAAGAGGGAGCAAAGAAAGAGAAGAGAGAGGGGAGACACACACACACATGCACAGAGAATCACAGAGAGACAGAGACAGAGAGAGATAGAGAGACAGAACCAGAGATAAGGGAGGGTGAGGGGGTGGGTGGGTGTGTGTGTGTGTGTGTGTGTGTGTGTGTGTGTGTGTGTGTGTGTGTGTGTAGGGTTGTAAAGTACCTAGCTAGAACTTTTTTTCCAATTTTTTTATTTTTATTTTTTTATTCCAATTTTTTTATTCCAATTTTTTTCCAATTGTTTTCCCTCCCTTCCTACCCCTTCCCCTCAGCAGCAAACAGTCAGGAGAATATTTTATGTACACATTTATGTTTAACATGTTTACAGATTAGTCATTTTCAGTGTGTGAAATTAGGATTAAGGGGGAAAAAAGAAATCTATGAGTTAGGAAAGAAAAACATAAGAGAAAAAATTTAAGAAATTAATATAGTTGGGGCAGCTAGGTGGCACAGTGGATAGAGCACCAGCTCTGGAGTCAGGAGGTCCTGAGTTTCAAATTTGATTTCAAACATTTAATAATTACCTAGTTGTGTGACCTTGGGTAAGTCACTTATCTCAATTGCCTTGCAAAATAAAAGTTAAAAAAATTAATGTAGTCTTCATTCAGATTCTGTAGAGGTTTTTGGGGGGGGGGCTTTGGTTTTTTTCCTCCTCTGAATATGGATAGCATATTGGGATCTTGTCTGCTATGAACAGGACTCCCCAGGTTGTCCTAGATCTCCAAATTGATGAGAGGAGCTGCATCCATCAATGTTGATTGACTCACAGTATTGTTGTTAATGTATAGAATGCTCTCTTGGTTCTGCTCCCTTTGTTTAGCATCAGTTTCTGTAATTCATACTTCTCTAGAGTCTGGCCATTCAGGGTTTCTTATAGAACAATAGTATTCCATAACCTTCATAAACCATAACTTGTTCAGCCATTCCCCCATTGATGGGCATCCCCTCAATTTCCAATTATTTGCCATCACAAAAAGAGCTGCTATGAATATTTTGGAACATGTGGGACCTTTCCCAATTTTAATGATTTCTTCTGGATATAGGCCTAGTATTGGAATTGCTGGGTCAAAGGGAATGATCAATTTTATTGCTTTTTGGGCATAGTTCTATATTGCTCTCTAGAATGATTAGATCAGTTCACTATCCACCAACAATGAATTAATATCCCAATCCTCCCACAACCTCTCCAACATTGATTGTTTTCCCTTTTTTATAATCTTGGCCATTCTGATAGTTGTGAGGTGAAATCTCATAGTTGTTTAAATTTGCATTTCTCTGATCAGTAATGATTTAGAGCACTTTTCATATGATTTATATATTGCTTTAATTTCTTCATTTGAAAACTGTCTGTTTATATTCTCTGACCATTTATCAATTGGGGAAATGACCTCTAATCTTACAAATTTGTTGTGATTCTCTGTATATTTTAGAAATGATACCTTTATCAGAGCCCCTAACTGTGAAAATTGTTTCCCAGCTTTCTGTTTTCCTTCGAATTTGTGCAGCATTGGTTTTATTAGTACAAAAAGACAAAAAGGGGAGAGAAGAAGGAAGAGAGAAAGAAGAGGGGAAAGAGAGATGAAAAAGAGAGGAAAGAGAAAAGGAGGAGAGCAAAAAAGGAGAAAGAGTGAGGACAAAAAAAGAAGAAAGAGAAATCGAGAAGGAAAGGAAGGAGAGAGGAAAATAAGGAGAGAGAGGAAAAAAGGAGGAAGGGAGAAAAAGGAAGGACAGTAGAAATAAGAAGAAAAGGAGAGAAAGAGAAAAAGAAAGGAGAGAGAGAGAGAGAGAGAGAGAGAAAGAGAAAGGGAGAAAGGAGGAAAGGAGGAGGGAGAGGGGAGATAAGGAGATAAGTAACTGGCTAGATAATCTTTTATTAAGCATTTATTGTGTTCCAGGTATGTTGACAAAGAGAAGGTGGAGAGAGAGAGAGAGAGAGAGAGAGAGAGAGAGAGAGAGAGAGAGAGAGAGAGAGAGAGAGAGAGAGAGAGAGAAAGGAGAAAGGGGAAAAGGGGAGAGGGGATAAAAAAGAGAGCAAGAGGGAGAAACTGAGGGACAGAGGGAAGGAGAGAGAGGAGGAAAGACAGAAGGATAAAGGGAGAAAAAGAGAGAGAGGAAGGAAGGAAGGAAGAGAGCAAAGAAGAAAAAGGGTAAAAATGAAGTAAATAGTTAAACACATCAGCCTGTTTAAATCTTGTTCTCTACCAGGGACCATTAACATCTTCATTATCCCCCATCCTTCCCTTCCCCCACCCCATACCTGGAATACAAACCTTGCCCCATCTTACTCTACTCTAAAGATGCTCCCACAATCCACTTCCGAGAGACCTTGAATAATTGGAAGGGTTGCATAGAATTTATTTTCATAACTCTGTCTGACTCCTTACCAATTTTCCTCTCATAATCTGCACCACTTCCTTGGTGTGTATACTCTTGATATTATTCATGTACTTGTTTACTCATTCCTGACCTTGATTGATACTCACTTGGTCACCACAGGAACTATAGGGCTGTGGGTGTCCTTGCAGGCTAAAAAAATCTCTGAAGTTTGTTCGTGGAACTCTTGTGAAGATAAAAATATGATTTCAGGATAGCTGCAACCAAATATGAAGTATTATTAATTACTGTCAACTAAAACAGATAATAGTAATGATGAAAGGATACCCTCAATTCAGAATCTTCCTCCCTCAATGCCCTCATAGCAGGAAGGTCAGAATAGGAACAGAGAGACTCAGAGAGTCAGTGACCAGGTGATGAAAAACTCTTAAGTTGAGAAATTTCCCTAGAGCCCTCTTACCCTAGTGATTTTCTGGCAGTTTGAGAGTCAGTCTTTTTAGTTTTCATTAAAAGGGGAAAAGATTTTTCTATTCCACTTGGCTGTTTATTTTAGTCCTACTTTCTTGGGTCCAGATGGATTTGGTTTTGCCCATCTCAAAGTCTCAAGATCCCCCTTTCTGCTTTGCCTGGAAGACGTGCTCACTAATCATTGCTTACAACTGGTATTACGGCTTAGGTAAGTTAAGGTTTTCTCATCCAAGATGAGAGAAAGCCTAAGATTATGGGAAGAGCCCAGAAGAAGGCAAAAGAAGGAGAAGGAGAGGGGGAGTATCTGTGTTCTTCTTCCAGTTCTGCCTATTACCTTGGGTTAGTCATTTCTGAATCTCTCTAAATCACACCTTCCTTCTCTGTAAAATGAAAGGTTTGAACCAAATTATTTCTGAGGTCCTTTGTAGATCTGAGTCCATGATGCTGTGATTGAGTGGCCTTGGAACTAAAATGATGACCACCATCACATTTTATTCTATTAACTCTTTAAGTGAATAACATAGTGAATGAGGAAGGAGGGTAAAAGATATGGAAGTGAAATGGGAAGAAAAAGAATAGATATTTCTATTGTCCTATGAATATACTGTTTTTTCTTTTCCTATTACTGTGGACTCTGACTTTCAATTGCTACTTAAAGACCTTGATTTCCTTTCCTTGGTCAAAATAAAGGGCTTTTTTTTGACTCTTTTTCTCCAGTTTCCTTTTGTCTTTTGTTTGGTCTGGCCTCATCCTTACCCTAGTTTACTTATCATTTTGTAATATTATAGCAATACTGCTCAGTATTACTTGCCACTTTTTATTTCAGGTCATTTATATGTCTAGAGACTTCTGGTTCATACCCACTGTCTCAAGCTAGTATTCAAACATACAAATAGCATGGAAGAATCTCAAGAGTTGGAAGAGACCTCAAAGTCCATCTAACCCAATATGTACCAGACCAGGAATCCCTTCTATCAATCAATCATCAGTCATTCAACATTTATTAAGTTCCAAGTGCTGGGGATACAAAAAAAGCCCTCAAGGAGCTTACAACCTAATGTACAATCAAACTGTGTATGGAATAAAAGGAATGGTAGCCTGAGAACAGAAGTCAGTGTCAAGAACAGAGAAAAGGATCAAAATAATGAGTGACACACAGAAGGTTTTTAAGTTTGTGTGAAGAAAGTGTGGACAATTGATCCTAGATGGCTTCAGTTTTCTAAGCGAATTAGAAGAAAGGGTCAGCTGCTGAAAGGAAAGGAGGAAGCATGGTATTGGGGTTGGAGGAGAGTGGTGGAGGGCAGAGTGTCAGACTTAGGGTCAGGAAAGTCTGGGTTTATATCCTGCTTCTGAAACTTACTGTGTAACTTTGGACAAGTCACCTAAGTTGTATGTGTTAACAACAGACTTCCTTAGGACTTACCTTTTAGTCAAAGTCAAAAGTCTTTCATTGGAGGAACTTCCCATACCAGGAATTTTTTATACTGATGAAATCTTTCTAAAATCATATTTTTAGTATAAGTTACCTGGAGAAAAGAGCATCAGGTTTATTTTGAAGAGGTGTCCCATAGAAGAGAGATTACATTCTCTTCTTTGGGTCCAGAAAATAGGACTAGGGTCCCTAGGTAGAGGTTAGAGGGGCAGAACCCTGACAAATAGAAATGGTAGCCCATTCTTTATCATTGAATTTATCAGAAGTTTCACAAAGGATACTTTGCCAACTCGGAGATTCAGTGAATTTTGTGAATATTACATTTTTACAAAACCAGTTAAACTGTTGTACAAATACTTTTCAGTAAAGAAAGCAAAGTCAGATTAAACAGTGATTGGTAACAATCATGGATATGTGAATAGTTGGATTTCAATGTTTATTTCATATTATATATTTTCTTTCCCCAGTATTATGCAATACCCTGCACTCTCTGCTCTCCTCCCTCCATTACATGATAGGAAAGGAGCCAATGTTATATATTGACACTTTAGTGTGAATAAGTCTCCATCCCTGTGTTCCTGTTCCCAAATACATTTGCTTTTTCAGCTTTTTGACTCACTATGGAACAAATATTTTTCCAGCTACCCTGTGCCTGAACCTTCTTTGTGTTGTCTGTCCCCATTAGGATGCAAGCTTCTTGAGATTAGGAACTGCCACATTTTTATGTTTGTTTCAGAAGCCCTTAGCCCAGTCTTGGCCCTTGGTAAGCCATTAATAAATGCTTTTCTTTCATTCATGTACTCTTTGCATTCAGATAATAGGAAGCTTTGGCAAGGGTGTCCTATGGACCTTCCAATTTCTTCTCTCGAATCAGTTTATTTTCTTACAAGGCCTGCCCTGAAGGTAAACCTGTTATAGTAGTTTCCATGTGTTTGAGGGGGTAGAGATCAAAATGGAGGGTTTATAATTCTTCTTCCCAAATGCTTCCCTCAGGTTTGGGATAGGGGTAGCTGAGCCAACAGCCAGCCTGGCTGTAAAGCTTTACTGGGGGCAAAGTCAAGTATTACTAGCTTATTCCGACTACAGCCTCAGGAGCTGGATCCCACTTGCTTCAAGCACAGGTGGTGTGGTGCTATGGGCTCCTCTCCTTCAGACCCTTTCCCAATTCCTCCTTCTCCCTCCTTTCTTTACAGAGAAGTCATAGGCAGTAGTGCATTACAGAGACCAGAAACCTGGTCCCAGAAGGCCAAGATAGATGCTGTGGTTATAATATGGGAATATACCTAGATCCAGACAATACATACTTGGAAGTTGACATCAAGATGGAGCTGGGTCATTTCCAGGCAAGCACTAAAGAGTAATGGACAGAAGGATACAAGCGGAAGGTCAAAAAAAGGCATTAAGTCAGTTAGGTAGGCAGTTTGATGATCAGAGGGAAACACAATGGATCAGAAACAAGGCTTGTCTCGGAAAGGACGCTTGTTATATACTTTTCCTGGTTTAACAGCAATTTATAATTAACTTTCCAGGAAATGGACATCTAGGACGGGAAGACGTAAACTGTTGAGTATGTCAAATAGCTATTTAATAACAATAGCAACCAAAAAACCCCTGCCTGACCAAAGGTCAGTTATTCTTTTCCTCCCCCAACCCAGAAGAAAGACCTCCAGAGCATTCTCTTACTGTGCCCTTTCTTTCCCCTACAACGTTACTCGAAGCTCATTCTTCCCCTCCATGCTTGGTCTCTGCAGTACAGTGATAGTGTTTTCTCTTTCTTATGACACTAGGACAAAAGGAAAAGGGATGTTATTGTAATAGGAGTGACTGAGATCAGGAATGAGGGGTGATTGCAAAATTGTTTAGCAGTGTTAAAAGGTCTTTGCCTTCTTCTGAGCCTAGGTTAGCTTGGAGACAGAAAAATGGAGGAGATGACCTCTGGAGTCACCTTTCAGTCCTTGGATTTGGTCATTTATTACTGGTAAGTTTGGGAAAGAGATCACCAGAAAAATTATCATTCTGTTTGCAAGAATAAAAGGGCTTTTAATCTCAGTCATCTAATCTATACCATGCTTATTGGCAAGATTTCCCCTTTTTAAAAAAAGTAGGCATATGAATTTTAAAATAGGGAGGAGTGAGTATAAGCAGGAGAGAGGAGTTCAAAACAGAAGTTGCTGTTCCCAACAAATAAGGGGGGAAAACAATCTACAATTGGAATAAGAGAGAGTTTTCTGAATTTGGGGCATGTTTTCTCTTTGATCTTCACATATGATGAAACTGAGGAATAGGAAATCCCTAGAGGACAATTTGAATGTATGCCATTGGGTGTATGATGGGGAAGAGGGCCTGGAGGGGCATGAGAAGGAAGAAAGGATTGAGAGGAAATAGGGGTCAAGTAAGAAATTGAGAGAATGAAAGGGAGAATAGGAGAAAAAGAAAATGGGGTAGGGGAAGAGATGGAAGTAAGAGTAAGAGAATGAGTGGAAAGTGTGAGAGAGAGAGTCAGAGAAAAGAACGAGAGAACAGAAAAAAAGGTTCTGGGGTGTGGAAAGTCCCATCCCAGTTCTGACTCCAAGGGAGGTGGAAACACTTTGGTGGCATGGTCTCTTCCTACTGAGAGGAAAGAACAATGACTCCTGTTGAGTCTGTCCCGGATTGGCTCCCACAATGCTTGGGAGTCTTGGCACTTTCACTGCAGGGCTGTGGACTTGTGTGTGTGTGTGTGTGTGTGTGTGTGTGTGTGTGTGTGTTTCTTTTTAAAGAAGGGTCTTAATTTCTCAAGGTTTTTTTCTCTTAGGAGGAGAGTTCCATGAAGCAACAGTGATTTAGAGGAGAAAAATTTCACAGTTATCAAAAATATTTACAAAGCTCCAGCATTTGGGAGGTATGGGCTGCTTAACTTTTTGTCATGAGGAGGATTCCTTGTCCTCAGGGAACTCCTAGTCTAATAGGAATGATATTGTTCCTGCCCTTAGAGAGTTCCCCAGGCTAATCAGAAAGGCAGCACTCATTAAACAATCATCTCACTGACATGGGCACTGAAGGAGCTATAAAGATGATTAAAGCAAGGTATCAGTTTCCTCATAGCTAACATACAATTAGGGGGAAAAGATGCCAAAGCATTTAGAAAACTATTTGCAAAAGTACAAATTGAATCCATGAATGCAGGCTTTCTTCATCTTCATCATCATCATTTTCATCCTCATCATCAATCATCAACATCACAGGGTGACCTCCTGGTTTGGGGGACAAACAGCCTTTCTTCAGAAAATTAGCTTGTTCATGCCTTTATTCAGACCTGGTACCAGTCAGCTAGGATTTGATGGTTTAGGGAAGGAAGGTTTGAGAGACTGTAGGCTTCGAATTTATTTGGGGTGGAGTGAAATTGCCTTTGTCACCTTTCATCACCCTCATGACCCCTCCTTTCCTTTCCACAGTTTGGCCTTGTATCCCCAGGCACTCTGTGACTGGCTTATGGTATGTGATTAGTGAGTCCTCCTTAACTGACTGATGGATTGACTGACCTCTCCAAGACCTGTTCTTCTATAAGTAAAGAGGGGTTCAGCTACAATTACATGTTTATTCAAGTTTAAGATTTCAGGTGCTTTCATGGGTGAAATCAAAACAAGTAAATGACTATGATGAAGGATCGCTTTGTGTTTCTACTCCATGCGGAATGGGTTGGTTACCCTATCCTCTCTAATATATACATAAGAAACTTCATTTTCCTAAACACTGTCACCCTTAAATCATCTCTTTCTTTTGATTAACTCTTCTCATTTCTTTGTATCTAACATTTTTAAGACGTCTCTCTTTTAACTCTGCCTCTACTGCCACCTAGTCCATCACCTGCTTTAATGTGTTTAAAGGAGTAACTGGCGTTTTGTTATTGCTTAATTGTTTGTCAATTATGTATGAATTTTTGTGGTCACTTTTTGGAATTTCTTGGGATTGTAGAGTGGTTTGCCATTTCCTTCTCCAATTCATTTTACATATGAAGAAACTGAGATAGACAGGGTTAAATGACTTGCCCAGGGTCACACAGCTAGTAAGTGTCTAAGACTGGATTTGAACTCAATTTCTCCTGACTCCAAGGCCGGGTGCTTTCTCCACTGTGCTTTTTAATTGCCCCAACTGACATTTGTACAGGGAGTAAAAGCTTACAAAAACTCTTCATATATTAATTAATTAATATAACAATTTTACGAGACAGGTAAAGTGGGTATAACCTGGGGGGGGGGGTTAAGCCTTTTTTTGAGTAAAGTTTATGATACATTCTGTTTAAAGTGCCATTAAAAATCTCTAAAAGGAAATTATAATGAAGATTTCTCCAGTGGGGTTGCAGGTCCATTTTATAGAAGAGAAAGGAAGGGAAGGGAAGGGAAGATGCAGAAAGGAAGAAAGAAAGAAAGAAAGAAAGAAAGAAAGAAAGAAAGAAAGAAAGAAAGAAAGAAAGAAAGAGGAAAGAAAGAAGGAAAGAAAGAAAAAAGTGGGAGAGAGGAAGGAAAGAAGCAAGATAAGCAAAGATAAGAAAGAAGAAAGGAGGAAGGAAAATAGGAAGGAAAGAAACAGGAAGGAAGATAGGAAGAAAATCAGGAAGGAAGGAAGCAGAAAGAAAGACAGGAAGGAAGATGAAAAGGAAAGAAGAAAGGAAAAAAAGGAAGGAAATGGGAAGGAAAGAAGATAGGAAGGAAGGAAGTTAGGTAGGAAAGAAGGAAGAAAGGAAGAATGGAAGGTAGAAAGGAAGACAGGAAATAAAGAAGGAAGAAAGGAAACAATTATTTATTAAGCACCTATTATGTGCCAGCATTGTGCTAAGTACTTTACAAATCTCTCATTTGTTCCTCAAAACAGATGTTCCTCAAATGAGATGTTCTCATTTTACAATGGAAATACAGGCAAAAGAAGTGTCTGAGAGTAGATTTGAATTTCCAGAAGAATAGGGGATGGGAAATGGGCCTGTAACTTTTTCATTAGTGTTGAGCTCTCCCAGATGAGGAGGGTCCTATCCTCTGCCCAGGTAGGTTAGTATCTTCTTTGCAACTGATAGAGAAATGGAGGCACAGTGACAGGATCCCATCACTAATAAAAGTCAGCTGTAGGATTTGAACCCTGTTCTTAACTCCTAATCTAGCATGCTATCTACTATACCCATCCACCTTGCTCTTTCTGAAGTGTTGTTCTTCTGTTCCCAAGTCAACCTGAAAGAAAACTACATGTTCTAGAAGATTAGTGGTTGAAAAATAAAAACAACTTGCTTTTAAAAATCATTATTTTTATTGTATTTAGAATCTTCAAATTGCAATTATGTTTTACTTTAAGATAATTCTGGATTTGAAAATCTAACCTTACAAACAGATGTGCTGGTGCCTTTTGGCCCCATGACAGAAGAAATCACTGCATTTTCCCTTTGAATTGCAAAAAACCTGTTTATTTCTCTACCCAAAGGCTGCCCATCTCATTCAGGTATTTCCAGTTTCCCGCTCCTCTTAGATGGATCACACTGGGATTGACTCCTATCCCTTCTAGAACCTCCTAAAAATTCTGATCTTGTGCAGTCTTTCTCAATTACTCCAGTCCTGCCAGCTTCTCTGCCTGTATTGATGGCTCACATTCTTTGTCTTGACCCCTACCTACCCATCCCTTGACCTACATCCTTGCTCAGGTTTCTCTTTCCTCCTGCCCCAACTGTTTCCCTCTTTTTGTCCTTCAGTGCATTTCACATAATAAATTGAAGTCAAAGAATTTCAGAGACAGATTTGGTTTGGTCCAATACTCTCCTTTTCTATGTACAGACCTGAAGCTCCAAGAATTAACTAACATGCTCCAGGTCACACAGGGACTAAGTAGCAGATTCAGATTCTTTGACTCTAGATCAAGGGTTCTTTCCATTACTGTCCATGCTTTTTGTTGAATAAATATTTGCCGAGTGAATGGATATTTGCCTTTTCAGAATTCCTGGTTCTTTCCCACCCTTGAGTCTCTGGCTGAATCCCCACTCTGGGCTGCTACCCTAGTTCAAACCCCTGGCTGAACCCCTGCCCATTAGCTTCTGGATCTCATTCCATTTCTGGCCCATTCTGATGGCTCCCCCATATCCTGATCCAGGAACTCTGACTCTCATCTCCTGTTCTTGGCTGCTGCCTTCTTTCCCCATCCTCCAACCCTCTTAATGCATATTGTCTTGTGGAGATGACAGGCAGTTCTCCAGTGCATTGCAGAATTTTGTTTACAAGCTGAGGGGTGGTGAGTGACTAGAACCAAAGATTTTAAAGCTCTGGTCTTAGCCTTAAATTGAAGGGTAGTCATCCCTGTATTCAGTGTTTCTATTTTTTTGACCATTGGGCTGAATAATATACAATTGGGATATCTTGGTTTCAGTAAGTTACTGGGCTTTTTGTCCTTGGGATTTATATATTTAGACTCGGTAGAATCAGGGGGAAATCACTACCTCTTTGTCAATTAGAAGATTTCCTGGAGCACAGGAAGCTAGTACCTACCATGTTTAGAGTGCTTTGAGGTTTGCAAAGTCTTTTGCATAATTATTAGTTCATTCAATCTCTGGAAGCAATGGCATTGGTGTTATTATCTCTACACTGAGTGACTAACTGGCTTGCTCACATAGCAAGTATTAGAGTGAGAATTTGAACTCATGTCTTCTGGACTCCAGTGCTCATACTCTGAGATGCTCTATTTCTACCAGGAAAGGATGATGGAAAAGTTTCAGTCTGATTTCTTTTCTGCCTCAAGTCTATTTCTCAAAAAAAGGACATGTATACAGATTAAACTTTGCTTGCTACAAACTTTTACGTAAGCTATTTTCACCTCTGCTATCTTTTGGGGGGAAATGACAATTTTTATGTCATGGCTAGATCTCTGGAGCTCAAAGGATGGTGTTGCTGGGGACCTCTTTGAGTAATTGTGCTTCATTTTGCCAGGGCCCTGCCTGTAGCCAGCAGCCCTAGTCTTGAGATGGGCATGCTTCCTTTTCGTGCCCCTGATGTGTTCCTCTGTTGTTTGAAGTTCCATCAATTTTTTTATGTGCTATCCCCAGGAACCTTGGTTCCATTACTCCCTTTCCTCATTGCCCATCCCTTTCCTCTTTCTCCCTCCTAGAACATTTTGGCCGGAGAAATCATTTCTCCTCCCCAAAACCCAGAGTCATCTGTCATCAAGGAAAAGGAGAGCGACAGACAGAGTAAGACAGAGATAAAGAAAAAAACATCAAACAGAGATGCCTAGCCAAAGCATGAAGCAACAGATTGGGAGCGCAGACATCTGCATGTGGTTTTTAGTTATTACCCTGGAAAGTAGGACACTAGTAACCAGTGACAGGCTGGCCTCATGAATTCTGTATCCCCATTCTTAGCAAAGGGGGTCCAGACCTGAGCACTGTTGAGTTTGGATGACCCAGTATGTATTGGATGAAAACTGAGGCCCAGAGAAGTCGAAATCCCAAAGTCACAAAGGTAGTTCAATCAAAAGCTAAAATCTAACTACTAGACTGTGACTAGGTCTAGCTTAAAGATGGACGGGAGACCTTGAAAAAAAGTGACTTTCCATGAATTGTTAAGACTAAAATTGAGAATCATGCTCAAGGATGAGCAGACAGTCCCTATCATTTGGAAGGTGGATTTACTAGGTCCTCTCCCTACCTCACCCCCTAATGAGCTTTTCTTAGTTCTGGTTGAACTTCTCTCTTCTCCTAGGAGAAGGAATGTGATTCTTGTAGAATTTCTTATTTAGGAGGTGAAGACCACACATTCATTAAGTTCCTATCTAGTATGTGTTATCTCTCTGTTCAAATAAAGAGACAATAACACGGGATTAGGAGAGAGGAGATCTGGATTTTGGTCCCAGATCTGTCACTAGCTAGATGTGTGAACTTATTAACAATACAACTTCTCTGGGCTTCAGCTTGCTCAACTGGGAAAAGAGGGATTGGAAAGTGATTTATAAGTGATTTTTGAGCTCTAATATTCTATAAGCCAAGTTTTTTGGTTTCCAACCATAGTTGGTGGAAGACAGAAAGGATAGAAGAAGAAGGAGAGAGATAGATAGATAGATAGATAGATAGATAGATAGAGACAGAGATAAAGAAAAAGACATCAAATAGAGATACATACAAAAAGACAGAGTGAGCAACAGATACATAAGAAGAGAAGCAGAGGCAGAGAGGAAAATCAGACAAAGACATAGGAAGGGAGAAAAAGGGAGGAAAGAAAAGGGGAGAGAAGGGGAGAGAGATATAGAAACAGAATGAAGAAAAGGAAGGGGGGAGAGAGAAAAAGGGGGAGAAGAAAGGGGAAAGGAGGAAAGATTAGTTTGGATACCTGCTATAAAGTTAAAGAATGAGGGAGGTAAGGGAGAAAAAAAAGAAGGGAAAGAAGGAGGAGGAGAGAAAAAGAGATTCATTTTTACCTGAATGTGTAATTTGCCTGTCTAGAGTGTGAATTCTCTTCATTACATTTTTTCCCCATCATTGATTTGATGATTATTTCTGTGCCCAGTACTTTTAGATATTAATCAGGAATACTGAAGTAGGATCAGACATACCCTCAAAGAGCTTTTAATATGATTATGAAGGTGAAACTAAAATATGACTCAATTTCTGAAAATGATAGAACTAAGCCCAAATATTAGATCATGGAAGCTGACTGTGATTCAGATTCTATACTGGGCTCCTTATATTCCTCCATGGTATAGGATGAATTTGAGGGCTTAGTGTAGTCTTTAACCCAGAGGTAGAAGTTAAGAGGTCCCAGATTGAAGTTTAAATGGGACATATAGGCAGGTAGCCCAGAAGATCATTCATCTGGAATTTTTACATCTCATTCAAAATATTATCTATCACATCTCTATTCTAAGTACTCACTGGATTTTACATAACACTGAAATAGCTATCACAGTGGTAATGGATTTGTCTCAGTCAGTACTGGCTTCTGTTTCTTAGTTCCTGGACTACTTTGAGGAGAGTGTAGCAAGTGACAAAACGTCACTTTAGTGGAGAATATGGTGAACTTGGGTTCAGGAAGACTTGATTTCAAATGCAATATTTACTAGCTATCCAGTCCTAGGAAAGTCACTTTACTTTTGTCATCATCAGTTTTCTTACCTGTAGGATGGAGATAATAATAACCCTTGCCTCAAAGGCTATTATATGAAGGGCAAATGAAGTCACTTAAAACCCACTGCAAAACTAAAACAATTAAATACTTGATATTCTTATCACCATCATCACCATCACCATCATCATCACTGCTTGCCTAATCCTGATCCCTTACATTTCATCTAGGTTGATTTAAGGGATGTGCAGCTGTCCTTGTTACATGGGTTCCCTGAACTTTTCTAAATCTGAAGTGTTTCCCAAAGGGTACCAGCTGGTTTAAAATCAACACTCAACATTTTGCAATAATATTTACTTATGAGATTACACTTAACCATGTCATAAATCAATAATAGGTTAGGGAGCTTCTTTGGATTCTGCATTTATATAATCCATTCAATGGTGATGCCTGAAATACTCCAGATTTTTTTGCATTTAATTTTTCTTCTTGTCACTACTTGAAAAATAATAGCTTCTCACCTCTGAAGCTTATGAAAATGTTTATACAGAGTGATTGAGCTTACAGGCTAATCTTGCGATATTTACTTTATAGGTTTGGGTTTGGAAGACCAGCTGCCTTAAAAGACTGTTTATTTTTACCTTAGGTTCTTTATCTGCCTATAAGCTAATTTGTCATTGATCAGGTAGTGGCACCTTGGTTATGAAGGCATGGATTCAATGATTAGGCATCCCATAATTTTGCCTAAGTGACAAAAATAGTAGTAGTAAGTTTTCTACTCAGTTATGATGAATTTAAATAAAAGGAGAGTTTTTCTTTTTTTTAATTCACAGTTGTTTTATTTAATATTTTATTTTCCCCTCAATTATATGTAAAAATAACTTTTAACATTAAAAAAATTTTGAGTTCCAAATTCCCTCCTTCCCTCTCTTACTTTGCCCCTCATTGAGATTTGATATAGGTTATCTATAGTCATGCAAAACATATTTCTATATTAGTCGTGTTATTTAAAGAAAAAAGAAAAAAGAAGAAAAATAAAGCAAGTTTTTAAAAAGATGCTTTGATCTGCCTTCAAAGTTCATCAAGTCCTTTTCTGGAGGTGGATAGCATTTTTCATCATAGGTCCTTAGAAATTGACTTGAATCATTCTATTGCTTAGAAAAAGGTCCTTCACAATTGATCATCATACAATATTTTCTGCTTGTTTTTTGTTTTTTGCAAGGCAATGGGTTAAGTGACTTGCCCAAGGTCATAGGTAATTTAAGTGTTTGAGGTCTGATTTGAACTCAAGGGTCCTCCTAACTCCAGGGCTGGCTGCCCCACATCATACAATATTACTGTTATTGTATACATTGGTTCTGTTCACTTCACTTTGCATAGTTCATTTAAGTCTTTCCAGGTAAAAAGTGAATTTTTTTTTGCAAGGCAAATGGGGTTAAGTGGCTTGCCCAAGACCACACAGCTAGGTAATTATTAAGAGTCTGAGGCTGGATTTGAACTCAGGTTCTCCTGAATCCAGGGCCAGTGCTCTATCTACTGTGCTGCCTAGCCGCCCCACAAAAAGTGAACTTTTAATTAAAAAAATGAAAACAAAGATAAACTGTTTATTTTTAAAAAATAAATTTATTTATTTTTGAATTTTACAATTTTTCTCCAAATCTTGCTTCCCTCCCCCATCCCCCACAGAAGGCAGTCTGTTAGTTTCTACATTGGATAAACCATTATTTCTAAACAGCAGCTAGAAATAGGACACATAATTAGAATTTTAGAAAGATAAACATATAGCTACATATAGCTGAGGTCATTTTATTCAATTTTTTTCACTAATTAGTAACTACCCTCCCCTAACCTGTTGTCTTTTTAATCCCCTGAATCAAACACTGCATCTGCAACCATAGGCATACAAAAACATAATGCACCAACTTGCAAATGTAACCTAAGTCTTGTAGTAATTGTATGAACAAGTTGTCCATGGGATGTGAAAGTAAGTCAACTCTATTTTTCACGCAGACCAGTGTACCCCAAATTGTTTCAAGTTGACTCATGAGTTCCTCTCTAGAGAGAGGAATAAGATAGATTGCTTTTTAACATATCAGCTATTTCCAGACTTGGAAGTATCACTTCTAATGTTGGAAAGTTCTTTTGGAACTCCCGAGGAAATGGGTGGTGTTTGAATGGGGGGGGGGGGGAAGAAGTAAAAGCACCATCTTCCTGCTCCCACTCCACAAACTTCTTGAACCAAATCTCTTACAAAGATGGACTCTGAGAGCCTGCATATATGTCACAAATCTGTCAACCAAGAATCAAGAATTCCTTGAGTGACTTAGGAAGATTTCACAAAAATGTACATTGTGAAGAAATCTCTGGGTCTCAGGATTCTTAGATTACTGTGGAGTTTTCATAGTAGTTATTTGGGGGAGTTACCAAACAAAGAACTGCATGTTGCCCTTTCTAATTGCCACTAGCTACATTCTATAATTCTGAAAGTGATGCTGTGAGGGGTTATAGATGTTCTTGTCTATCAACATTGAAGAGCACCATGGGTTAAGAATTCATTGACCAATGGTAAGAAGTCTTAAAGTATATATGGGGGCCGTAAGGTAATATGTATTCTTAGAGGTCAACAGAAGGAAAAAAAAAAAACCATTCTATGACCTCAGTTCCCAATTTAAAGGGATGTGGACTGTGGTAATTACTTTCAGGGAGCTCTCTAGGTATATCAGGAAGGACCCATTTCAAATCAACAAAATATGTCAGCATAATACAGAGATACTTAAAGGAGTACAGAATAGTGTTGGCTATTGAGAAAATGAATTCAGTTAAACTAGGAAGATTCCAGGAATCTTGGAATCTTTCTCTTTTTGGTCAAGGAAGGTAAATAGTGTAGTAGAAAGTATCTTTGGGTTGGATACAAAAATAAATGGTAACTAATAAGTTATGTGATTTTAGGATTTATCTCTCTCTCTGGGTCTCAATTTGCTTCTGGGTACAAGAGGTTGGGACAATTCTAAGATTCCTTCCAGCTGTAACATATCATTTCTGTGATTTCTCTTTGATTCAGATGCAAGGAGCATGAAATAAAGATGGAGGAAAAGAAAGGTTATTCTCTAATTTGAAAGTAGCTTTATTAGGGCAGCTCAGTGGACCAGGGTTTAGAGCTGAGACTTGGAGTTAGGAAGACACAAATTCAAATGTGACCTTAGATATTTACTTGCTATGTGAATCTGGAGAAGTTACTTACCTTTCTTAGTTTCCTCATCTGTAAAATGAGAATGATACTGGCACCTGCCTCCCAGAGTTGTTATAAGATCAAATGAAGTAATGTTTCTAAAGCACTTAGCACAAGGCAGACATTTAATAAACTTTGGGTTTTTTAAGGCATATGATAGGAAAAAGGGATTAATGAAAATCTAGGAATCTTTTTGGGCATTTTTGAGGGGACAGTTTTTGCCCCCAGTAAGCATGACTATTGAGGTAATTTTATTCAAATTGACATCAGCTTCTGTGGAGTCTCACAAAGTGCACCCCTTCCTAAGAAGATTGCTCTTAGGAAAGTTGGAATATGGAGTTACAGTGGAGGCTTTTACCAGGTACCAGCTGAGCAGGCCCAGAATTGAGGTTGGGAAATCTTCTGAAATGGCATGCCTTGTTTTAAGGTAAGAGGCAGTATGGGGAGAGGAAGATGTCATTAGAAAAGTTTTATCACTGGCATCAGCCTTCTTCTTGGAACTTTCTACATCATTTGGAGACACTTTTCAAACTGAGAAATTCTGTGACCTTCAATCAGAAAACCATGAACATTTGTGGGAAAAACATTTTTTCAGGTATAAAAACTGGATCCTAGAAAAGCATCAAGTCTGATTTAGACCAGGATCCAAGAGGAGCAGTCATTGTGAATTTTGTAGTGTTGTTTTGTTTTTAGTTTTCTGTGTGTGTTTGTGTGTGTGTGTGTGTGTGTGTGTGTGTGAGAGAGAGAGAGAGAGAGAGAGAGAGAGAGAGAGAGAGAGAGAGAGGAGAGACAGACAGACAGACAATCTGGGTTAAGTGGCTTACCCAGAGTTACACAACTAGTGTCAAATGTCAGATCAGATTAGATCTCAGGTGCTCCTGGCTCCAGGACTGGTACTCTATCCACTCTCCCACCTAGCTGCCCCTAGTCACTGCCAATTAAAATTAAATGATTTATTATACATTTAATATTGGGTGTCAAACTAATTAAACTTATTTAGAAACTCCATATAGTCAAATTAGTTACTCAACAATCCATAAAGTCTTATATCAGTGTTTGAAATACTCTTCATCAGGAGTCTTAGTTCAGTCAACTGCTTCTGAGGTCATGATTTGCATGTGCTTTATATCTTTGGGAGCAGTTGTTTTTTAGAAGATTGACCATGGCACAATGGTCATGTTGTGTGACCCTGGGAAAATACCGTCCTCCTCCTTCATAAAATGATGATTAAAAATTGAACCTAATTTCCAGGGTTATGTGGGGATCATATGAAATATTTGTAAGATATTTACAAACCTTAAAACAGCTGAATAGTTAGCTATTATTATTTGTTATTTTAACATATGTGTCTGTAGAAATATTATCCTGCCAACAGAATCAAGTAATTTTAGTGTTTAATAACCTCTACATCTCCCCCCCAAAAGCAATTCCCTGGGGCTTATTTACCAAGTCATAGATGAGCTGTGAGCTGCATTGATGAAGGGAGCTCTCACCCTGGGAGCAGGAGTAGGTTGGGAAATGGTTAACAGCTGGCTCCCCAAGGAGAAAAATAAATTGAGCTTTTTTACATTTAACCTTCATCATTAATACTTTTGCCAACACTTTTTACAGTCTAGACCATCAATAAATCAAGCCCCAGATTTGTAACATTTATCAATTTCTGAGGTGTAAGTGCCCTTGCTGAACATTGACCAATCTACTTTTACAATCCTGTATGAGCTGGTTCCAATACACTCTTGGCTCCTCCCCTTGGCAGAATCGCTGAGGCTTCCTCTATAAGATGCTTTTTAAGGCAGGAGCTAGCCTGGTAAATTCTTCTGAGCCACCCTTGTTCACTATTTTGATTCATTCTTAACAGTTTTATGTTTGCTTTTCTGTCTACTCACCTAGACCATAAGGTCCTTGAAGGTAGGGATAGTATTTTGGAGGAAATAAAGACCTACAGAATGGGAAGCTAGGTGTTGCAGTGGATAGAATTGTATCCAGGAAGATCTGAATTCAAATCCAGTCTCAGTCACTTTCTAGCTGCATGACCCTGGATAAGTCACTTCACCTTGTTTGCCTCAGTTTCCTCATCTGTTAATGACCTGGAGAAGGAAATGGAAAACCACTCCAGTATCTCTAATTACTGGGCTCATGAAAAGAACTGGATAAAATTGAACAACAGCATGGGACTTCAGTGTGACCTGACTTTTTTTGTATCTAGGCCACCAAAAAGTCCCTCCAGTTTTCTAAGCCTTTAGTCTCATGAACTCATTAAATCCCTAGGATGGTTTCAATATCTTTTAAGGAAAAAAAAAGCCTAGTCTGCATGGGTGTAGGGCTTTAGGATGTTGCTCCAGAATGTTTGTGAGTGTGTCATATAGTCCAGAATTCTTGTCCTAGGGCTGAGAAAACTGAGACCCCTCAAGATTTTGTCAAAGTTACATATCTGGTCATTGGCAGAGTCAGAACCTGACCCCAGATCTCTTCATTCTTAGTCCAGTAATCTCTAATCTGTTTGGTAGCTCTCAAACAATTGTGGTAGGAAATATGTTGGAGGTTGCTGCCTAGCCCAGAACTGGAGCCCTCAGTCCAGCCCATGTGGGGGTCTTGGCCCATGATCACCTTTGAGTACTGCCAGTCTAGTAAAAGAGTTTAAAAAAAAGTATCAGGTTCTTGGCAGAAGAATAAAGGTACATGTGGCTGCAAAGGAAGGTGCTGTAACTGGCATCCTGTCTCTGCACAGACCTGTCCCGCTCTGAGGTGCAGAGGACAGGATAATTGAGTCAGGATTACCTGCTGCTCATGGAGCAAACCCAGTATTGAGAAAATGGAAAGACTTGGAAATGCCAAATAGATTCTAGAAGTGCCCATGGGACCTTGTTTGTGGTTAGAAAGGAAATTCTTCCTGGCTCCCATTGAACTTTTCTGATGTCTCTACATTCACACACATACATTCACAGATGCTTACACAAACACATTCACATTCACACATGTATGAAAACATTCATAAATCATAAACATTCACACCCAAATATACTCACATTGACACACATACACAAATACACTCAGATACACACACAGACACACACTTCCACATATGCACTCACACATATACACTTACAGTACACACATTACAAATATACACATGTACACACATGCATCACACAAATACACACATAAAATCACAACACACACATATATACACATAATACACACACTCACACAACACATTCTCATAGACAGTTGTTCCTTGTTTCATGTTTGTCTGTTGTTATTATTATTGTTATTCAATTAGATTTTCTGTGAATGGATTGTCTAATCCTGAGTTAGCTTGTTTGTTTGCTAGGATGTGCTTGCTTCTTTCCTCCTTTCCCCTCCCTTCCTTCTTCCTGTCCCTCAATACCTCATGTGGATTTGAAGTCAGAGGACATGGATTCAAATCCTGGTTTGACTGCTGCCTACCTACATAACTTTTGCCAAATTGCTTATCTTCTTGGGGCCAGAATTCCAAATCAGTAAAATGAGGGGACTGGATAATTTGATTGCTGAGATTCTTTCTAGTTCTAAACCAGAGAGCCCATCATCTTCTGTCAGTTTCAAAAAGAGGAGGTTTAGGGAATCGTCTCTTTCTTTCTCATCTCCATATAAAAGTGAAGTCTGAGACCTGAGAGTTAGGTTAATGTAGATCAGGAATCAATTAATCAATCAATCAATAAACATTTAATAAGTGCCTACTGTGTTTCGATGTTAAGTGATGGGGATACAAAAAGAGGCAAAAGGCAATCTCTGCCCTTTTAAAGAGCTTACCATCTGATGAGGGTGGGGGGTGACAACATACAAAAACCGTTCTCATCCCTCTGCCTCTGCCATTAATGTGCTGCATAATTGTTACCTTGGATAAGTTGTTTCACCTTTGGGAGTCTTCCTTTCCTATAAAATAAAGGAGAACTAAAACGCATGATCTCTGAGAAGTCTAGGAGTTCTGCCAGTATATAATTCTGTGACGATTGCCCTAGGTAGCATGAACCCTGGGGGAAAAGGCAATTGTAGTCTTAACACAGGAGAGGGAAATCTTTTATCTCACAAGGCCTTGATCAGTCAAGAGTCATCCAAAGGCAAAAAAGCAAATTAATTTGCTACTTTTTCCTCCCCATAGGAAGGAAGGAAGGAAACACAGTCACGCCCCATGTACCTTTTAAAAAAAGTAAAGAGGTAACACATAAAAACTATACTCTTTATAAATATTTAATATATTTAAATAATTTTAATTTATAAATACTAAAATATGCATAATTTGTTTTTTCCTCTATGCCCGAGGCAAAAGAATAGAAAACAAAAGAGACTAGGAGGATGAGACAAGTTGAAAAAGAAAGAAAAGGATCTTGAGAGGGAGAAAGAAGATAAAAAGAACCAGGGATATACTTGTAAATGTTTATTAACTACCAGCTCTGGATCAGGAAAAGCACAACACAGTTTTATATAATTCTAGGTTATTAAATTTTTTTCAGGATTTTCTTAAGTCTAGATAGTCAACAAAATTATAAAGCAAACTCTGTTTATAGCATTTGTCCATTTCTGTGGTATTGATGCTTACATTGAAAATTGAACATTTGGGAGCCTATGGGAGACAGATAATGGTTAAAGGAAGAGGGAGATGAAAGGAGGGAGAAGGCAAGATAAAGAAAAAAAAGTGGGATGTGAAATAAGATACCTGTATAAGGAATTTGAGGGACAGACAAAATTTCATGTATAATCTCTCCTAAAAGACTGTATATTCTTTGAGGTCAGAGATGATAGCACTTTTCGCCTTTCCTTCCCTAGTACAATACACATGGTAATAACTTGAAAAATCCTTATTGAATTGAACCAAACAGTGAAAAAAGATACAGAGGAAAAAAAGGGAGAGATGGATGAGGAGAAAAACACAGAAATCCTCTACCTGACCCTCCTGCTTCCTTTTTCCCATTAGCTGACCTCTGGCTGGTCTCAGAGGTGGCTCTGTCTCAGCATTTCATTCTAGCCCAGTGATGTGTGAATTTAAAGTGAGACTCCACCCCCTTCATCACCTTTCCTAAGCCCTGAACCCAAGGACTTCATCAGCCCCCTCTTCTTATACACACAATTTATTCGAGATACTTTCTCATTTTTAGCATTAGGGTATTTTCCCTAGGTATCCTTTCACATCTTTGCAATCAAAGCTTTTCAAGCACACCCTTAATGTAAAATATTAATCACTCCCCACTTCCTTCCAAAGGGAAGAGGGGGTGGTTCTCCACAGTCAAGTCACATATGAACAGCTGGAAGGTTGAGGACAGACCACCTGAAGGGCTTTTGTCACCAGATTGGCACAAAGTCCCTGAACTCACATGCCAGGAAAAGGACTGGAGTCCACAGTGAAGCAAGTAGGGACTGAGAAAAGAATAGAGAACTCTTTGATAAACTCAGATTTTTAAAAGAAAAAGGACAAAAAAGATGGAAGGCGGGGCAAGAAGCAAAGGGAGACTATAAAAGAGTGGCAAAGACTTGTAAGAATGGTCTATCAGAAATGAGCTGAGACTTGCCTGGTCTCAACCTTGTTCCCAGTTAGAAGGAAACAAGGAAGGGGTAGGCCCATAGTTGGGGAAGGTGGCATACTGGTAACTGATGATGGAGAGAAGGCAGAACTACTCAACTCCTATTTTGCTTCTGTCTTCTCCAGCAAGGAGAATTATCTGCAGACTGAAAAGGGTAAAACAAACCATATGAAAAAGGAAATTGAAGCCCAAGATAGGTGAGGAAATAGAGAGCACCTAGCTGCTTTAAGTGAGCCTCTGGGTCCTGATGAATTGCATCCCGGATGTCGAAGGAACTTGCAGATGTGATCTCAGAGCCACTATCAGTAATCTTTGAGAAGTCATGGAGAGTGGGAGAGGTCCCAGAAGACTGGAGACAGGCAAAAGTTATCCAAATATTCCAAAAGGGGAAAAGGATGGATTCTGGATACTGCTACAGACTGGTAAGACTGATATTGATCTCTGGCAAAATTCTAGTGTGGTTTTTAAAACAGATTCATTGACTCATTGATTCATTTATTGATCAGTTTATTGATTCCTTTTATAATTCCTTCATCAAATATTTATCAAGTGCCTAGTATGTGTGTAATGGGGGAGATGCAAAGAAAAATATAAACAGGACCCTACCCTTTGAGGAGTTTACAGTCTAGTAGAATAGTTAAGACATGAACACAAATAAATAGAACACGATATAAATTGGTCTGAGAAACTAGTGGAGGAAGAGATCACATTTGCTGTGTTAGTGTATAAGCGTGTGTGTGTGTGTGTGTGTGTGTGTGTGTTGAAAGAAGGAAAAGATCAAGGAAGTCTTCAAGGAATTTGTGGTACTTGTTTAGTCATTTCAGTCATATCCAACTTTTTGTGACACCATTTGGAATTTTCTTGGCAAAATTACTGGAATGATTTGTTACTTCCTTCTCCAGCTCATTTTACAGATTAGGAAATTGAGGGGAAAAAAGTAAAGTGATTTTCCCAGGTTCACACAGCCAGTAAGTGACTGAGGTCAGATTTAAACTCAAGAAGATGAGTCTTCCTGACTCCAGGCTCAGTTCTCTTATCCAGTGTGCCACTACTAGAATTTTAACAGTCTGAGGATAGGAATGGGAGTATTCTGGATTTAAGCAATGAAATGAACAAAGGTCTAGCTTTGAAAAATGTGGGACATATTCAGAGATAGCAAGAAGTTCAGAATGGCTAGGCAATATGAGTAGGTTAAAGAGAGTAATGTAAAGTCAAGTTGGACAGCTAGGTTGGAACCAGTTTGTTGAGGGCTATGAGTGTCTGTCTAAGGAATCTGGACTTTGATCAGTAGGCAATAGGAAACCATTATAGATTTTTGAGCAGGTAAGGGTCATGAAGGACACTACCCATGAAAAATAGTAATCTGGCAGTGGGTTGAAGGAGGAATTAAAATGGGGAGAAACTCCAGTTGGAGATACCTAAGAGGAAGATCTGGTAATAGCCCAGGCAGAAAGTAATGACATTCTGAACAAGAGGTATTTATCAAGATAAATGAAAAATGAACTTGATAATGAATCTCATTAAATAATCTCATTAAAGATTGCCTTGAGTCTGCTTTGTTTATATAATACACATAGTAATATATGTATGGGACCAGTTAGTATTTTTCCATGTATTCCTTGTGCTTAGTAATTGATATTTGGTAGGGTGCTTTATAAGTGCTTTTTGAGTGATTTCACTAAAGTATTTGGTCTTTCTGGGAAAAGTGACTGGAAGATAACACAATTAGGTAGCTGTTTAAATAATGATATGCAAAGTCTATTAATTAATGACTTGTTATTCAGGAGCGAGGACTCTAGTGACACATCTCCTTGGTCCTGTTCGGTTCCATATTTTTGGCAATGAATTGGATGAGGACACACTGACAAAATATTCAGGGCTACAAAGTGGGGTGGGATAGGTTGCATTATGAATATGAGAACCAAGGATGAACACAACAATGATAGACAGAAGGGCTGGACTGAAGCCATATGTACTATAAGAGGGATAAATGGAAGGTCCAGTCATTAGGTCTAATAATTCACTTACACTTACAGTAAAAGATAGGTTGACCCAAATTGGCAGCAAGCAATACAGGTGAGAAAAATCTGAGTGCTGACTGCAAGTTGAACATAAATTAATAATGTGATGTGATTATTGACAAATATAATGCAGCAGTAACAGGATTATAGTATCACATCACAGGAATATAGTTTTTTCCCATGTTGGTCAAAACAACATGGAATACTGTATTCAGCTCTGGAGACTATGGGATAAGAGGAATCTTATATTCAGAGGAAGGAGCCCATGATGATAAGGGATTGTGAAGCCATCTTCCCCAAAGAACTACTGAAGGAACTGAAGATTTTTATTTCCAGAAGAGAAGAACGACACAGAAATATGCTAGCCACCTTCAGTATTTGAAGGATTGTGAAGAAGACACTAACTCTTCAAGGCAAAATCAGTACTAGTGAATTGAAATTTTAAGAACAAACTTTAAGATATGGAGCTATTTTTTTTAAATTGGGTGTAGGGTTGGCTAGGTTACACAGTGGATAGAGCACCAACCCTGGAGTCAGGAGTACCTGAGTTCAAATCTGGCTTCAGACACTTAATAATTACCTAACTGTGTGGCTTTAGGCAAGCCACTTAACCCCATTTGCCTTGCAAAATAAAACCTAAAGAAAAACCTAAAAATAAAATATAATAAAATATAATAAAATAAAACTGGGTGTAGGGGATCGGGAAGCAATCTTGTAAGATAGTGAGCTACATGTCATTGGAAGTATGTAAGGAGAGGCAAATAATTTCTGTCAGGAATGGGATAGAAATTCTGATATTAGGAAAAAGACTTGACTAGTGTAATATCAAAGGCCCTTCAATTTTAAGATTCTTCATTTCCATGAATATTCTTGTCAAGGTCAGTGACTGTTAGGAGTAGAGAAATAGCAAAAGTTTACTGGGAAAGATTTAATTTTGCCCCATTGTTTATTTCTTTAAATCTCAATCTTGTATGTCATTTTAAATGAAGTATTTTTTAAAAAGCAGTTGTTTTTAGTTATTTAATAAAGACTTGAGAAGGCAGCCTGGAGTTTTGGATAGAGGACTGACCTTGCAGTGAGTCTGGTCTGCCTGGGTTCATATTCTGTACTTGACCCATTCTGACCATGTTAGCCTGGCCAAGTAATGTAACATTTCAGTGCCCCTGCTCAACACTCTTAAGGCTATAATTTACTGAACAGTGGTTGATCTGCACTGGTTTCCTCACCAAGAGTTCCCTACAATTATGAAATCAAAGGTGTAGCCAAAAAATTTTAATTGTTTTATATACATATATAAAACAATTAAAATTTTTTGCAAATACATGCACACACACACACACACACACACACACACACATATATATAAATGTGTGTGTATGTATGTATGTATTTGCAACTGCATCATACTGAAGCGTTGAATTTTTACTCATGGCATTATGGAACCATTGAAGATTTATGAGTATTGTATATATAAGAAATGATAATCAGGCAATAGGTTGAAGAAAGAAATGGAGTAGAAAGAGACTGGAGTTGAAAATGGCAAATAAATGATAGGTGGAGCACTCTGGCTGTACATATATTTATATACCTACACATATACATGCATAAAATAAAATTGTACCTTGATTCAAAAAAGTCAGACTGTTGAAATAGCTTTAGGTTGACTAGACTAATATTAACCCTCTCCTTCCAACTCCAGTCCATTCATCCAGCCTTCCATCCATCCATCCATTTATCTTTCTATCTACCTATATACATATATACATATGTGCAAGACACTTCTGCTCACTGGTGGGAGTTAAACCTAGTTGTAGGCAAGGTAGGAGGGAGGAGAGACCAAGTAAGAGCAGCAGTAATTGCACCAGGGGTGGCCAGGTGAGTATGCTTGAGGGAGTTAACTCTTTGGGAATGGTGTGATCTTGAATGTTACCTGCTACTCAGAAAACTCTGCTGCTCAGAGTCCTTTCCAGTCTACCTTGTTGATAATTAGGTGACTGTTGATAATTAGGTGACTGCCATCCTCATTGCATAGGTGGGGCTCTATCTCTCTGGGGGAGGGGTTCTTAATAATGGGAGGGATCCATGAGTAGATTCTGGGGATCTGGAACCAGGATGAGAATAAAGATATATTTTCACTAATCTTAATTTTATTTGTGATTTTGTGCATTTTATTTTGTAAATCTAAAATATTATTCTGACTAGGGAGCCATGGAATAAACAGGTTATGAACCCACATCCTATTGAATACAGAGGGCATTTGGGCAGTCACAAATGATCTGAGTGGAATCCTCAGGAGCTACCTTCAGAGATGACCTTATACTGTGATTCTCTTTCTAAGACTATGCTTTTGGGGTCTCATTTTGGGAAATTTTGATTAAAGTATCTTCCCTTTTTTGCCAGATGCAGCCCTCCCTACTTCTCCTTTTTGCCCTGTTGCAAGTCTTACTTGATTTAGTGAAAATAATCTGCTTGTAACTTCATCTTATGAATCCCAAAGATGTGGAATAATAATATCTTCCACTTTATAATATTTTAAAGTTTATGTACATTATCTCATTTGAACTGTGTAAGAATCCTTGTGAGACAGGTCAGATTGTGGGATAGTCTATATTTTATAGGGGAGAAAGCTGAGAGTCAGATTCAGTAACTCATCCATGGCTCTGCCAATGACTGGTCAGTGGCAGAGGTGTGATCTCACTATAGGTCCACAATGTATTCACACCAGCACACTGTCTCCTACAGGCACTACTCTGAGTGTGAATCGTTATCCATGAAACTTAATGTTCACCTTGGCTCTCTCTGACTCCTTCTCCAGGTAGGAACCCCCAGAGGACAGGATCCTCCATCCATGTTCGTTTCTTTGCATTAATGAAAGATACACATAAAATGCTAAGGATAATGCTGATGTCAGGCTTGAAGATCATTTTTGGCAGCATGTTTGTCTTTGTTCACATGTTTCCCCTGGGGAAAAGTGGAAGGAATGTGTATAAACTGCCTACCCAGGAACACCTGGCCTTGTAGGGTTGGACTGAGGGCCACATCTGAATTTCAGAGGTTAGGAGGAGGGGTATTGTTGAACATGTTAAAAAGTCTTGGCATTGGATAGTTGGTCAGAGGCCAGACATTTGCAATTGAGAATTGGTTTCACTCTGAGCTAGTTTGTATTAGTTTTTGTTTTAAGACATAAATTTGAAGTTTTTGCCTGAGAGGGCATTCTCTTCCATCCCTGCCATTTCAGTCCAGTCAATAATTCCCTTGATAACTTGAGTTGTATTTCTTTATTGTAGGGAGAAAGAAAGCATGGTAGAGTGTGGGGTGGGGAGGATTAGATTTTGTATCAGGAAAGAACATTCATGCCAGTTTCAAATCCTGGTTCTGACAGTTTATAATTGTGTGACTATGGCCAACTCATCCCTCTGAGCCTCAATTTCCTCATTTCTGAAATGGGGTAGCAGCAATAGTACTTGCCTCACAGGGTTATTATAAATATCAAGTGAAATAAAGTTTAAATGGTGTTTTGTAAATCTCAAAACAATAAATAAATGCCAGCCTGTGGCTTTTCAGTTGTGCCTGACTTTTTGTGACCCCATTTGAGGTCTTCTTGGCAAAGATATTGGAATGGTTTACCATTTCCTTCTCCAGATCATTTTACAGATGAGAAAATTGAGGTAAACAAAGTTAAGTGATGAAAGCTGGATCTGAATTCAAGAAGATGAATCTTCATGACTCTAGGCACTGTACTGCCTAACTGCTCTGAAATGTCCACTGTTACAGTGCAATAGTTGAGGTATTTGCCATAATTTTGAATATCTGATTTTGTAATGATAGTCTTCCAGAGTCTACTGGTTGAACTATATGTGCAATTCAGGTAGCTGTACCCAGGTTAAAAAAGGATTATTTCATTGATGGTTACATATGCCATATTGTTAAGCTTTCTCCAAACTGATCACCAAAGAGAGAGTAGAAATAGAGCATAAGATAGTCACTTTAAAATATACAACGATTTACTAAACTAATCTAATAATGATCAACCTGTAATTGATATTTGTTCTTCATTCTCAAAGAAGACCATGGCATTAGGAAAGGTGATGACATAACAAACACATGAATTAGATTTGAGTAAGGAGGTACTGTGCTAAGTCACTAGTTTCACTTTGTCCTGCAGAGTCATCTGGGTCCAGTGGTCAGATATGAATCAGGATGATTGGAAATGGCAGGAATGTGAGGTAGTCAGGGTTAAGTGGATTGCTCAAGGTCACACAGCTAGTAATTAGCCAGTGTCGGAGACTAGATTAGAACTCCCATTCTCCTGATTCCAAGGCTAGTGCTCTATCCACTATACCACTTGATTACTAATTACTAATATTTTAATAGTACCTTTAAGGGGAAAATATAATTTAGAGCACGATCTGAAGAAATAAAACTTCACAGCTACAAAGTAAATTTTGTTTCACTCAAATTTCAACTACTACCTCATATAACCATAGTTTCTCATATTCTGTTTTAAGGAGAATTTTTCATTTTACACACACACACACACACACACACACACACACACACATATATTCCAAATAGAAACTCAGGCTTTGTAGGTTCTTTCTTATGATAGATGAGTGATTGTCCTGCTGGTAGTTTCTTAGGGAAAGAATTTTTGACAGCTTCTTACTAATCTAAATACCTTTTTTGAATGGAAGATAACTTCTCTCTGTAAGTATATATCTGCAATAGAATGACTCCCTTATGACTTTTTCCTATTCAGGAAAACATTCTTTCTCTGAGTTCTCTCTTCCTTGGAACTGAAGATACTAATTAATTCCTTTCACACAAATGGGTTTCCTTTCCCATTCCCTTTCCAAGCTCTGATAAATTCTATAATTTTTTTTTAAATTTTCTGCAGGCCACTGGTACATTATAAAATTAAATTTCTTTTCATTTTAAAGAATGGAATGTTGGACCTGAAAAGGACCCCAGAGATCATCTGGGTAAGCCATATCATTTGAAAGGTGAAGAAGTTAGGGACAAAAGTGGAACTAAAATTCAAGTTTCCTAGAACTCAAATGTTCTTTTGGGTTTTGTTGTTATCATTCTGTTATTTTGTCATGTCTGACTCTTTTATGACTCCATTTGGATCCTGGAGGGATTTGTCATTTCCTTCTCCAGCTCATTTTACAAACGAGGAAATCAGGCAAACAGAGTCAAATGACTTTTTCTGGGTTGCACAAAAAGTAAGTGTCTGAGACCAGATTTGAACTCAGGAAGGTGATTCTTCCTGACTCCATGATTAGCACACTATTTACTGGATCAACTAGCTGCAATTTGGGTACCCCTGTGTCAAATTCTTTCACCATAGTTTTCAACCTCTCTGGGCCTGAAGACTGAAAAGTGAGGGGAAAATGTTAGCTCTTTTTCATCATCAAAAGAGTGTAATATCAGAAGTTATCTTCCTAGGTCTTGAGATCTGATGTATTTCCTATCTTGTTCTTTAGATGGTTTGGTTATCCCAGATGCTTTCTTCTAGACGCCTCTCTTACTAGATTCCCAAACATCTCTTTTCTTTATTCTGCTGTTCTTCATAAACATTCTTCATACCATGCCAGGGTCTTTTGAACTCTGATCCAGTTTCTAACTGATAAGAGTCTTCCTAGGCAGCAGGACAATAAAATGGGTCTTTCTAAATGGGTCTTCAGTTGAAAAGAGGATTTAGAAAACATTATTAGTTCTAAATGATGACCATCATAAGGTACAATCAGTTTTCTTCAAAATTACAGTGACTGGGCTCTGAGGATTTCATTTCCAGGTACTCACAGAACTTACATGTTCATTGGTCAAATCACAGACAGTTCTAGGAAGAGAATCAACAACCCCTGTTTCTCAGTCTGACTTTCCAGCTTCTAAGCTATAATATACTCCCTCATGGCTTACAATGTTCTCTTTCTCTGAGGAGTCAAGTTCTGAAATGGACAGGAATGTCGAACCCAGACTCAGATCATAGGATATAGATTTAGAATTGGCAAGGACATTTCATCTAGTCAATCAGTCAATCAACATTTATTAAGTGCCTACCATGTTTTAATTACAACTCTATCTTACAAATGAGTAAATTGAGGCCCAGAGAGGTTGTGAGATTTTCCTAAGATCACACAGGTGATAAGTAGAAGAATTGGGATTTTAAGTCTATTCTGCAATCTCTTTGTTGACCTCCCCATACAGCACTCTTCCCCTTCACAAGTTTGGACACTTTGATTAATTGGGCAAGTTACTTAATCTGTCTCAGAGGAAGCCTCAGTTTTTTTTGTTTGTTTGGTTTTTGATTTTTGCTTTGAGATACTACCTACCTCATAGAATGGTAGTGAGAAAAGTTGTTTTGTAAACTTTAAAGCTTTATATGAATGTGGAAATAAAAAATAGACCCTGCTAACCTTCTTTTGCAGTGTGGAAGGGATAACCATACTGTGTTTGAGACACATTCTGGACTCAGTAATCCTGGGTTTTTCACTTAACCACAAAATATCCTAAACAAGTCATTAAAATTGTAAAGTGCAGAGCAAGATCTGCATTGGTACAGGGCATTTCTACATTGGTAGCTACCTCTATACAAGTGAAACAAGGGTAGTCCTTCCACCCCCCCCCAAAGATGCCAAGTACTGAAGGGTAGAGAGAAAAGGATTACAAAAACAAGAACAACAAAAGTCATTTCTCTTAAGTAAATTGCATCCCGCTGAAGGAATACACATGAACCATTAAGTAACAAGCAGGTAAATTGGAGAATATATTGAAAACTTATTAGTTGGAAGAGGGGATATATAAGGAAAGACTTTGCTTAGGAGGTGATTGACCTGACTAACCCTTGAAGGATGCTGATGATTCTTCTGTCCCTCCCTCATGATTATTTGCTGCTTTGGCTCAATGATGATGGTATGGAGAGAGGCCTGGTCAATTAAACAAAGACAGAAGAGAGGGAGTGGAGTTGAAGGACCGGGGTAGACTTAGTTTTGGCAGGGAGGAGAGCCACCTCATCCTCTGAGATGAAACCTGCCAAGCCTTTGGGAACTGTGAAAGTCATTCAGTCTCTTTTATTCCTGTGAATGACAACTTCCTACTTTTCATTATTGACTTTTAGAGAATGAGAGGAATAAACAGTAAGTGTGCACTTGATTAGAGAGAAGATAAAGTTCAAAAACTGATCCTCTTAAATGTTTTTGATTTTTCCAACTTTGTAAGGACATTTCTCTCATTAAAGAGAACACATGGATTTCCCATCTTTAGATGTCTTCATCTTTAGCCAATGCTCCCTTCCTTCTCTGGCACAGAATATTGCCCACATCCTTTGTGAAGAATGTAAAGCTCAAACTGACCAGAGAAGAATTGGGGGAGGGATCAGAGGTTTAGGTCTAGAGTTGGTGGCATCTCAGAAGTCATCCATGCCAATCCCATTTCACAGATAAGGAAATTAAGATCCTTCCTACAAGCCTTGTCATCTTTCACCTGGACTATTGTCTACTTCCAGTTGGTCTCCCTAACTCAGGTTTCTCCTCACCCCAACCCATTCAGCTTCCAAGGCGATTTTTCTAAAGCATAGATCTGACCACACCATGCTCCTACTTAATAAATTATACTGGCTCCTTATTATCTCCAGGATAAAATATAAAATCTTCAATTTGGTTTTTAAAACCCTTGCAACTAATTCCCTACCTACCATTCTAGTCTTCTACTTTTCTTCTCTCTAAACATCAAACATCTCCATACTGTGTATCTGAACACACTGCTTGACCTGCTTTTCCTCACATATACATATAACATTCCATTTTTAGACTCTATACTTTTGCCAGGCTGTTCCCTATCCCTGGAATGCTTTCCCTTCTCACCCCTGAATGTCAGTTTTTCTGACTTTCTTCAAGATTTAACTTTGTTCAAGTCCTACCTTTTGTAGGGGCACATTCCCTTTCCTCCCCCTTCCCTCTTATATTGTACATATCTTGTAACTCCATGGTTATTTGCATATGGTTTCCCCCATTACAATGTAAACTCTTTGAGGGCAGGGACCACCTTTTACTTCTCTCTGTATCTCTCTTACATAGTATCTGATGTACTTAAGTACTTAAATATTTGTGGATTGATTGGCCAGCACTGTCAGACTGTATCAGAAATGGGGTTTGACCCCAGGTCCCATGATTCTGGAATCATGGGTCTTTCTACTCTACCCATTGCCTCTCCATTAAATCACCTGGTTATTGTTTGAGAGCTAGAAGGAACTATAGGAATCATCTAGTTCAATTCCCTCCTTTTATAGTTGAAGAGTAACAGATTGACTCAATTCCTAACCCAAACTACACATGTGATGACAACTTTTCTGAAAGCAGCATGAGTTTAGTATAAGGCCTGGGCTTTATTTTCCATTCATCCATCCATCCATTGATTCATTCACTTATTTATCCTTTCAATCCCCCTGAATAATTGATATAGTGACCTCTCAGAAAAGAGAATGGGTTTTCTAGTGGAGGGAGTGTGGAAGACTGAACTTGGAATCAGAATAATATCAGGAGTCCCATTCCTGGAAGACATTGATTCTAGCTCCATCCCTGTTACTAATACCTCTGCCATCTTGGGGAACTTACTTGACCTTTTTTTTGAGTACCATTTTCTTCATCTGCAAAATAGTCATGAAAAGAGATATCTTGTCTATCTCACAGTTGTGAGAAAAGCACTTTATAATTGTGAAGTGGTAGAGACATGTTAGATGTTAAAGATCTCAGAATTATATCAATCCTTATGTAGATCCTGTACTAAGAATTAGCTCTACAAAGAAAAATAGAGAATAGTCTCTTCCCTCAAATGTATATTCTGCTCTAGAGAGAACATATATGGGGTGTCCCAAAAGCCTTAGTATGGTTTTATTGTACTTTGTGGGATACCATGAATATCCATAGGAAAAATAAAAGTTATGAACAAAGCTATGCAAAGTGACCTTAGAGGGAAAGGGTCTAGTGTCCTAGGGGGACCCTGAAAAGTATCTTATAGTAGGAAGTATTTGAGCTGAGTTTTGAAGGAAGGTTGGCATTCTGAGAGGTAAAAATTAGGATCAGGAGTATTCCAGATAAGGGTGGGGTTTAGATGAAGATGGACATCCTGAAGAGATTCTCTTCCAGGAATGGGACTCCTGATATTATGAGTATATAGTAAAAGGATCAGGTTTGGATTAAGAGTCATGTCTTCAGCTATTCTGGCATATTCCCAAGCCTTACTTTGGAGATCTCAGTGTAGACAAAGAGAAGGAATACCTGAGTATTAGATTTATTCTCTGTCCTGATATCCAAAGCATAATCCTGATATCTAAAGCATAAACTTACAATGCTTGGTGTCCAAAGCCACAATATTTTCCCTGACTACAGATAATTGATTTTGATATGACTATGACATCATTAACTAGTTGTTTACTGTCTCTTAAGATATAGTTAGTTTGGTGTGTTCTGTGATGTTATTTGGTGCTTGACATATTCAGTGTCTTTCAATTCTCTAGAAAAATGATTTGATGTTATATAGTTTTGAATCTTCTGAGTAATCTATAAACCTTTGACTTTGTTTCCTTCCCAAACCTGAGTCATATTTTCTGGTGTAGTTTTTATAGCCTTCTCCTGTTGGCCCACCTTCACATTCAAGTCCCTGAGTCTCAAAATATATAATGACTTGGCTTTGAGAATATTGTCAAGTTCTGCATATAATTTCACTTCCATTTCATCTTTCCCAATAGAATTTGGCATGTAAGCAGCAATTATCTTAATGGTAGTATTTTCCTTTTGCTCATCATGAACATTTAGAGATGAGATGACCAAATATCCCATGAAATGTTGTTTCTTGTTGCTTTTGGGTACAAGATGAAGCCAACTTTGCTAGCTCCTTCATTTAACTGTCCAAGGAGAACCTATGAGTCATCCTTCCATTTTAATAGAAAATTCTTTTTGACCTCTGATTTTGTTTTACAGGAATATCAATTTTGGTTTGGATCAATCCTTAGAACTTTATATTTAGAGCTAGAGGGAACCTTAGAAGACTTCTGACCCATCATTTTACAGATGAAGAAACTAAGAAAATTTGAGTGATTGGCTTAAGGCATTACAGGGTCAGAGGCAAGAATAAATCCAAGTCCTCTGACACCAGATTAGATGCTTTTTCCATTGTACCATACTTCTTTCTCATCCGGGATATATTCACCTATGGGTCATTGAATAAAGATCTCACTCTTAGCATCCTGATATTTGAATTTATGTTTATTGAAGGTCTAAAATCCATGATTCTAACCACTGTCTCTTTCCCATCATTTCACAAGGGTCAATATTAAATTGAAAAGGGGTTACAGAGGATCTTGGTTCATTTAAAAGTTTTTCTTTATTTCTTAGGTCACCATATACAAAAAAGTGCCTGGCCTGTTGGTGATGAACCTCCCCATATTTGATTAGTTGGTCTTTGAATGGTAGATTTAATCTTTGTTATAGCAATATTTATACTGTTTCTAGTTTAGTAAACTGGAGAGAGCTTATATTCTGCTGGTATAGTCTTTATGAACCCAATGTCACCTCTATAACATGAGAAATCATCAAATTAGAACCTTTTAGATAGCTGGTTATATACATCCTTAATATTATCTTTTATGCTATTTTTTGTGTCCAAGTCATCAATGATGATATGCTGCAACCTGCTCATGCTAATCATGCATTTTTTAGATTGCCTTTTTATTTATTCATGGTTGATTTTTCCTAGATTATAGTATTTTAAGAATTATTGTCATTTATTATCACCAGAAGAATATTGGTATTAAAGGGATAGATTTTTCTGGTATCTATCAGTTTGGTATTATTGAAAGATCTATATATTTCTCAAATATGACAAAACCTTACCTCTTTTTCCTCCTCAATTCTGAGTTCAGCAGGATGTCCATCTCTCTAGCACTATTTTCACTTAAGCATTCTGACAGATTTACTTTATGGGTTACCTGTCAGCTACATGTCAAAACCTGGACAATAGTCATTTTTGTCTGACAACCATTTCTGGTAAATAAATGTTTCCTTGGTTTATGCATCCTGATGTCAAAAAATCAGAAGATGATTGAATAAAATTATGCCAACAACTACATCTTTCATAGAGTACCATATAAATTTAACATGTGAAGGAGATATCTTCTCCTCTTAAGGAGAGGCTGTGGGATACATTTTATTCTAATGAGACAAATGCTTTTGAAAGATTTTTTTAAAAAAGTAGGCAGTAGGAGAAAGTATTCAGACAGTGATTACCATAAACATGTATTCTTTTATAAAAATTAGAAGTATGCTTCCTTCTCATAATTTCATCAAGGAAGCCCTTGATATATCTGTAGACCATTTTTGTAAAGATTATAAAAATATGAAAAGCAGGTATATGAGATGATAATTCTTGATAACTTCTCAATCACTTTAATTTTTGTAAAAGCACCATGTGCTATCTTTCCTATCTTTGGAATCTTTCAGTAAGATACTTTTGAAAATCAAATTATGAATACTTTATAATTGCATCATTTCCATCACAAATTATTTCCCTCTGATTTTGGCCAGGTCCTAATATCACCTTCTAAAGTACAATTCCTATTTCCTCATGGTTGCTAGTTCACCTGTTAACCAAGATTATTGCAGTCATAGATTTAAAACTCAGAAAAATATTATCAATCATTTAGACTAATGTTACAAATAAAGAAATTGGACTCCAGAGAGATAAGATGACTTGCTATATAAGTTATTTAGCTAGTGTCATGGAATTTAAACTCAGGTCCTTTGACTTAAAATCCATTTGTGATACTACTGAAAATTACCTCTCAGGATATTTAACTACTATGGAATCCAAATGTGCAGTTCAGCTATTGTTGCTGGTGAAAATATTACTGTAGAAGCACTAGCAAATTTGTTTCCTTTTTTTTCTCCTTCTGTTTCATCTACAAATAGTCTCAGGATGATCTGGCTTAGCTGTATATCATGCCAAGCTCTCTGCAGGCTTATTTTCTCCTCAATTGACTTTTCAACATTATGAGAGGTGATATTGCTCCTAGCCTTCTGTCCTTTTCTGTAATGTTTTGCAAATGAATGTGTAGTTTGAATGGTGCTGACCGTGGCTGCCATGTCTGTCCACTTGGCAAAAATGATTAGTTGTGTCCTGACTGAATTGATTTCTGAGATATTTTTTCCACTTTGTTCTAGTGACTCTTGCCTTGGTTAAACTGTTCTGAAAAAAGAGGATAGGTTTATTATTCTTCCTCCTCCTCCAAGATATCTGAATAGATATCTTGGTTAAAAATGTTTTGGTTGGTGCTTCTTATCAAATGCAATGTCTTTTCTTCTTTCTCTATTTTCCCTTTAATATAATTTTTACTTTGGCTTCTGCTGATCCCAGATTTTGATCTCATTATACATAGAGTTGATTCTGAACTTCTCCTAAATTCTATGTCTATAGCCAGTCATTTCTTGGGTGTTTCATTTCTTGTGATTCTATTTGGTGATTACCACATGGATGGTGCCATATGGAAAGGTCATTGACTCTGGGAAGGTTCAAGTTGATGAGTTCAAATTCTGTCTCTGATGCTTTTAACTTGTGAACTCGAGCAATTCAACTGATCTCCTTGGACCTCAGTTTCATAGTATGTAATGAAAGGGTTAAGTGACCCCCCCCCAGTCCCTTCCTGTCATAGATTTATGGTCTTATGAACCTACATCTCACCACTTCTAATATGCTTTATGATGAAAGCATATGTGATATATAGGTATGAAGTTTTTTGAGTCATATACTAATCTAATTTTTTTTTATTTATTGATCCCAAGTTATACTTTTAACATAGTTTTCACCAACTTTTCCTGTCCTTATTTAACACTGAAGACATGGACTTTTGAGGTATATGTATACTGAATTTAGAAGATCTTGTCAAGGTCTTTTTAGGAATTATTCATCTGCCACAGTCCGGATAATCAAGTAGCATACAATAGTAGTAACAATAATAACAACTAGTATTTATATAGTAATCTCAGATTTGCAAAGCACTTTCTGTGTTATCTCTTTCTTTGCCTCTTGAAGGAGAGCCAGGGAACACTTTTTTGATTTAGTTCCAACATCTTTGTGTTTGTGAGTTTCATTATTTCAAGAATGTCAATATTGATGTGGTTCAGTTCATCCAATTAAACATATCTTCTGGTGGTTTTCATATATTTTTTGCTCTGGTAGACGTGCCATATGGTCATGACACTGTATTATTCTTTGCTGTACAAAGTTAATGCACTCAAGGGAAGAGTTGGGTGACTTGTATATGTATATGCATTCACAAGTATGGTTTTGAACAGTTTGAGGAAGACTCACGTGCAAGAGATTGCAAGTGTAAATTACATATAATTCACAGTAGATTTAGCTGAAACAAAATGTGGTATGCCCTTTGAAAACTTCTGGTTGACTTCCTCATCAATTGATAAAAGTTATATGTTAATGATGATGTTTATCCTTCATTTTCAAAGAAGACAATGATATCAGGGAGGTGACAACATGACAAGCACATGATTTGGATTTGAGCAAGTGAGGCTGTGCAAAGTCACCAGCCTCACTTTCTCCTCCTGGAGTCATCTGGGTCCATGGCCCTTGATGTGAGACAGTCAGTGTCCAGTGACTTACCCACGGTAACATAACTACTAGTGTTAAAGTTCTGAGGCCAAATAGGGCATCAATTAAATCACTTTTTGTTGATGACCTAAGTGTTATGTGATTCTTAACATTCCTCTGTCCTTTCCTCCTTTTAATTTGATTTTAAATTTTTTTTAATTAAATTTTAGTTTTTGATTAACAAAAAATTATTTTTTCCCTCCACAACAATACATTGATCAAATTTCTTAAGTCCTTCAAAGTTTTTTTTACAATGTTATTGTATAAATTAATTTGTTCTGCTCACTTCATTCTGCATTGATTCATACATGCCTTCTGAGGTTTCACTGAAATTGTCCCTTTGGTCATTTCCCTCTGTCCCCTTTTCACCATTCTGAATATTGACTTCAGAAATAGGAGGAGCCTTCATAGGATTAAAAGTCTTTAAAAATCATTTTGTTTTTGTCCATGGTGGGGGGGGCGGGGAGAAAGGGGAGGCACTCACCATGGTTAAAATAATCACCATCTAGTGGTCAAATTTCTAGTGATGAGTCTCTGACCTTAACTGAATTAACCTTCTTCAAAGAACCCTTATCTGGACTATGATTCTAAGCTTCTGTTGACATAGCTTTTTTAGAAACTGATATGTCTTGAAACTTGATACAATTTTGTATCCTTGAGCGGATTCTTAAACCAACATAGAGATTAAATCACCTGAAACTTAACAGGAAGTACCAACAGATGGGTCAAGTCTGCTAAGTAGAATAGGCATTGAATAGAGGGCAGCACTATGCTTTCCAAGTTAGGGAACATTTGTGGAAAATATAGGTCCTCCAGATCTGTTGAAATGAATCAAGGAAATTATTTGGTGAGCTGGGGTAGGGAAAATGATCCATACTTAGGAAATAGATTAGGAGACAGTTTTATTGAGATAAAAATAATTAAAATTTCAAAGTGGAAGGAAGGTTGGAGGTAGGATTATTGTGGAATTCTTGAGAGGAATTTGTTACATTTTCACTAAGAATTTATACCTTGGAAATTGATAATGACCACTAATTATGGTTTAATTTATTTTTGATTGTCTAGATTTAGAAAGTGATGGAGAAAATGTTAACAGTATAGACTTTGCAATGGATAGAGTAATCTGGTGAAGTCAGGAAGCTTCATTTTACTGAGTGCAAATCTGGCCTCAGATACTTAGTATCTATGTGATCCTGGGCAAATCAATTACTGTATTTCCTCATTATAAGATGCTCCCATGTATAAGATGAATCTTAATTTTGGGGCCTGAAATTTGAAAAAAATGAATTACATTAAGTTATGGAGCCCAAGTTTTATTCATTATGAAATTCAAAACCTCTGCTCATAGCTTTCAGGCATCTTTTGGGCAAGTCTGGTGCATGGACGCATGCTTAGTCCATTCTGTTTCATGGACCTGAGGCAACAATTGGGTCCTCCTTTGAAATCAGTCACTTCTTTTTCATCAGAAATTCTTCTTTGCCTCATACTGAACCATCTTTGTGGAAACAAGAATTCCACTGGCCCTTTGCTCTTCAATCCATATTTTCAATTTCCTCTCTAACTCAGGCCATTTTGCTGACTTGCCTCTCATGGCCTTCTTCTGCCATAATCTTTTCAGTAGGATTTCTTCTTCCCATGGTCATTCCAGGATTGTTTTCTCAGTTGGAAGAGAACCACACTGACATTCAGCAGCATGATTTCCATTCACTTTTGCAAACTATCACTTTGAACTTGAATTTAGCATTGTATGAAAATCTTTTCTGAGCCATTTCTGGGCAGGATGTAGCAAAATGTAACCTAATATACTGGTAACAAAATATAATGAGCTCAAACACAGGTATGAAAAATTGGGAAGTACAAGTAAAAAAATCTGCAGCCACTATATAAGATACTTCCAGTTTTTAAACCCCAAATTTTTCAAAAGAGGGTACATCATACATGGGGAAATATGGTAAACCTGTTTGTCTCAGTTTCCATCTGAAAAGTGAGCTAGAGAAAGAAATGGCAAAAGTATCTTTGCCAGGAAAACCCCAAGTAGGGTCTTGAAGAGTTGGGCATGACTGAAACAACTGAACAACAATGAAAACTTAAGTGTGTTGCACATACATTTCCATCCTCACTATCCCACAAGAATTGATTGTTAAATATTTATTAGCATATTCCTGCTAAGAAATAATCTAGTCCAATCCCTCCATTAAAAAAATAAAAGTGAAGCCAGAAAGATGAAATGCCCTTAGTTGTACAGTTACTTAGTGGCAGAGCCAGGGCATACAATTCAGTTCACCCAAATCCCAGCACAATATTTTCCACCATACCATATTTTCAGGCAAAAAAATAAGAGAGTCTTTTGTCTTCAATTCTCCACTCAGGAAAGATGGAAAGAACTATCTTGGCCCTATCTCAGTCTTGGATCTTGGAGATTGCTACATTTGTATAGTTCTATTCAGAAACTGAGCTATAACTTCCAACTGGAGAGTGTGAGAGAAAGGTCAGTGACCTGGAGTTTGAGTTTCCAGCTTGCCAAAATTAGGCTATTTCAATCCATGTGTTTAGAATTATCCTGGTAGATATTCCATCAAGAATAGGCAGATGGTTGAAAGAGGAAGAAATAAGACTAACTCAATTGCCTCCTCCATTGTGAACTGTGATTCATTCCATAAATTCAGACTAACGAAGTATGCAGAATGGAAGGGGAAACAGAGGCTGATGTTGGCAGACTTGAACCACAAGTGAATAGGTGTAAATCAAAGAAATGGTTGAGATCATTTGGTTCATTTATTCAGTAATTTCTGAGGATCTTTTATGGGCAGATTACTGGGTTAGGTTTTGTGGAACAAATTGGTATCTGGATGACTTTGTCTGTTTGGCCACAGATCCTGTTTCCTATCCTGTCCAGTCATTTATAGTATCATGGATCTTGAACTGGATGGACCCCAAATGTCATGAACCCCCTCATTTCATAAAGAAACTGAGCTCCAGGAAGGATTAAGTGCTCAAGACAAGGTCGTATCAGAGATGGAATTTGAATTCAGGTCCTCAAGACTTTTATCAGATACTTTCTATTGTACCATATTTTCTCCTTAGGAATTCATCAGGAAATTGTAGATGGTTAACTTTTCCTGTTACTTAAACCCCTCCTCTCCAATTTCCTCCAGGGACCATGCCCCACCTCCTTGAGAGTTAAGCTATTCAGTTTTGGGTTTGATGAGATTGGTGAGGGACAGAGGGAGGAAAAGTTCTTCCTTTTTGTATTTGTATCCTCAGTAAACACTTAAAGTTCCTCCCTCCCTCCCTCCCTCCCTTCCTCCCTCCCTCCCTTCCTTCCTTCCTTCCTTCCTTCCTTCCTTCCTTCCTTCCTTCCTTCCTTCCTTCCTTCCTTCCTTCCTTCCTTCTTCCCTCCCTCCCATCTTCCCCATCCTCCCATTCTCCCTTCCTCCCCCTCTTCCCTCTCCCCCTCTCTCCCCCCTCTCCCTCCCTCCCTCCCTCCCTTCCTTCCTCTCTCTCTCTCTCCTCTCTCTCTCTCTCTCTCTCTCTCTTTCTCTCTCTTCCTTCCTTCCTTCTTCCCTCCCTCCCATCTTCCCCATCCTCCCATTCTCCCTTCCTCCCCCTCTCCCCCCTCTCTCTCTTTCTTTCTTTCCTTCTTTCCTTCTTTCCTTCCTTCCTTCCTTCCTTCCTTCCTTCCTTCCTTCCTTCCTTCCTTCCTTCCTTCCTTCTTTCTCTCTCTCTCTTTCTCTTTTACTTTCTTTCCTTCCTTTGCTCTTTACCTCCCTCCACCTTCCTCCCTTCCTTCCTCATAAGGTTAAGAATCAGTACATATAGAAGTAACATTTACCTTGGGATAATCTCCACCATTGCATTGTTGAAATACAGCTGCCTTTTTGCTGCTGAATACTCCACCAGAATCCCATCAGACAAAGAGACTTCCCCTTGACTAACTATTATACAGAGTAGGGATACATGATCTTAGAGCAGAAAGGGCTCTTGGAGATCAAGTCCAACCTCATCATTTGACAGATGAGGAAACCATGGATCAGAGAAGAGAAGTAATTGGCTCAGGGTGATAGGGCTAACTGAGCAGAATTCAGGTGCTCTGAGAATGGTATTTCCATCTCTTCTGGAAGACCCGTCTTCCCTCTATCCTTATATTCTACCCTTATCTGCTCCTTGTCTATCTAAAAAGAGACATTAACCCTTCCAGTTTTACTTTGCTTGTAGCCCCAGTCCAAGCTGAGCTCCTCAAGGAAACAATAGCTCTTATCTTTTCTCCTAATTTTTACTCCCAGCCAAGGCTGAGCTGTGACTTTGGCCCTAGCTCTTTTGATTCTCTAAAAAGTCACTCTATCATCCTGGCCTGCTGGTTCTATTCAATTACATTTACTATTTCATTCTTCTTCTAATTGTTCCTTCTCCTTTTCCTTCCGCTACTTCCAACTGATCTGCCATTGGAGTTATTTGGAGTGATGCCTGCCCACTTATTTAACATTAAAAGTTACCTCTTCACAATGATTATATTCAACACAAGCTCTAGTCATTAATATTTCTAAAGTGCCATTTAACATAGATTTCACAGAAAAAGGAGCTTCTGTAGAGCAGAGATAGTATATATGACAGGAGAACTAGGCAAGGGAGTGGGGGGTTGGAAGCAGGAAGTACATAGCAATGATTTTTGATTTTTTACAATCCCCTGGTTGGATTGGGCTCAGATTCTGGTTCTGTTACTTTCCACTTTTGCAACCTTGGACAAGGTACTCAACTTCAATATGGCACTCAGTTTCCCCAACTGTAAAATGCAAATCTTTTTTTAGATTTAGGGAACTGGATGTCCTCAGAGATCCAATGGAATTCATTTGATTCATCTGTAAAATGAGATTGAATAAATGCTCTCCAAGGTCCTTTAAGCTTCAAAACTTCTGATTCCTTAAACTATTCCAGAAAAAAAAAAAGATTATTCAATTTGTTCAAATTAGTATAGACTCAACCACTGAGTGATCTAAAAGAAATCAGACAATGGGTTTAAAAGAATTGTAAACGATTTGCAGAATGTAAGTCTCTTGAGAGAATTCTGATTTTTGTACAATTTGACTTAGAATATAGTTTCTGAGGGGTTCATAGGATGTCTTAAAGTTGGGAGGGACCTAAGAGGAGCAGTGGCTTCATTTGGAAGATGAGGTAATCATAGCCCTAAGAAATGAAGAGATTTACATAAAGTCAAATAGTAAGTACCAAAATGAAGATTTGAGCTCAGGCTTTCAGACTCTAAGTCCAATGTTCTTTTCTTTTCATTTTTAAATAGCAGTTTTAAAAATTATGTTCAGTTCCAGATTGTTTTCTCACCTCTACCCTTCCACACCCACTGAGAAGGCAAGAGACACAATATCCATAATACATACGAAGTCATGGCCAATGCTGTTTTCACTATTGATAAATTCCTATTAAATGAATGAACGAAAAGAGATAAAATCCTTTCTAGCTTCCCCCTGTATAGGATTTCTTTCCAAGGTTCTGATGTATGATTCAAATATTTCAGCTGTATCTTTCTAAAAGATGGGTCTTGCCCTTGGCAGTTATGTCTGGACTTGGGAATTCAAGGCTATTTCAAACCTCCATCTATACTCTGGCAAGGGATAGACATTTACTCCTTCTCTGCCTTGTCTGGGCCTCTGCCTACCAAGGGAGGTGGAAAGAAGCAGGAAAAAAGCCTGCAAGCAGACACTGAAGGGGAAGGGGCTGTGACTGTGGCATGGGGATCAGCAGACAGTCTCCACTTCGGAGACTGTCTATGGGAGGGATGCCAGTGACCACAGCCCTCAAAAGAGAAGAGGAAGAAGCACTTTCCAAAGCAGCCAGAACAGCTGGTCCTTCATTTGGTGAACAGAAGGCTCACCTTCTGGTTCTGGGGAACCTGACTTGGGGCTGGGGGTAGCTGAAGGTACCCAGTGAGAAGCAGTTCAACCAGAGCTCCGATAAGGATAGGAGCTGTTTGGAGATGAATGTATAGATAGGGTTCTGTGTATTTAGAGGTGGGTGGGACAATAGAGAAGAGAAGGGGAGAAGTCCCTGGCTTCATTTTCAAGATTCTTTAGGCAGAGCCTGCTGCTGTAATATACTAGGTCTTGTGCTTCCCCAGCCTGGGCTCATGGGGTCCTTAGGATTGTAAAACCAGAGCAAGAGTCATTAGAGACATTCTCATTCAAACACTTTGTCAGATGAGAAAACAGACCCAGGAAAGTTAAGTGACTTAAAGTTATACAAGTCCTAAGAGTCAGAGGCAAGATTTGAACCCAGATCCCCCTGACTCCAGAGCCACAACTCTATCCACCGACCTGTCCATTTGGTTTTTTTCCACTTCTGACCCCAAGTTCTTTTGTTATTCAGGTCTTCTGGCAACCTTTGGGAAGTGGGTTTTGTCAGAGCATCCTAGAGCTAGGTGCAAGGGCTCCCTAACCCGCTGGAGTTCAATCCTCTGCCTTCAGGCAAGCTTTCCTCAAATAGGCTTAGTTATTCTGCCTGTTTTTCAGGGGTGGAGAGACAAGAGACTCTTTTCTTCTGAAAGACCTCTAGGGAGGCAATTCCAGTTTCCTTTGGCAAAAGATTTGTGTTCAATAGCCCTCATCTTGAGAAAAAGTGATTTTATGTCTTATCTCAGTTCTTCTGACTTGTTTCTGCTTCAGCCCATAAAGCAAATGGGGCAGATTTTGATAGAGCCCAGATCTAGATCAGAAGATCAGAACTGAGTCTCCTTCACTCTCCACCCCAGCTTTCCCTCCTTTAGGTTAAATCATTCCAATGTGCTAACTTGGCTTCAGAGGTTTCATTTTTCAGCCCTGAATTCTCTGCTTCTGCCAGGCCAACCACAGGTTATCATATTTCAGTTAATCATAAGTGAAAAAGGGCTATGGATGAGGATGGTGCAAGGAACATCCAAGAGTGGTGATGGGATCCTGTGTTTAGGATGGTGTCTCTGTGTGTGCATTTGTGCATGAATGTGAATGTGTTTTGGTGCATGTGTGTGAATTAGTGTATAAATGCCTACATGTGTTTCTGTACATATGTGTGTATGTGTAAATGTATTTGCAAAGATATGTATGTGTGCATATGTATGTATTTGTGTGTGAATGTGGCTATGTACATACTTAAGCAGACCTCAGGAGGGAGGCTTTATGGGGAGTGGGTTGGGTAGAAAATATCACTTTTGGTTTGACTTTTTCACCCATTCTATGATTTTTATACTTAAATACTTTAAAAAATGAAATTCTGGCTATTCATTGGAAGGTGACATACTGAAGCTGAAACTAAAATACTTTGGCCACATAATGAGAAGACAGAACTTATTGGAAAAATACTCTGATGTGGGGAAAAGATTGAAGGCAAAAAGAAAAGGGGATTGCAGAGCCCAAGATGGAGAACTAGTGTCATGAAAACAATAGAACATGTACTTGGACAGAAGCTGAGAGATCATGGAAGATAGAAGGACTTGGTGTGCTGTGATCCATGGGTCATGAGGAATCAGATATATTTGAACAACAACTATGATTCTAGTTCAGATGGTTCAGGTTTCTCTCATGAACAGAAATACTCTAAAAATGCCTCCTAGGTCTTTCTAGGTCTTCCTTCTCCCTTGTAGCTTTTATCCAGAAAAGGCAGCATGAACACAATTGACTTTGCATCTTGTGATAATCCCAGTGTGGGGGCTTTGTAGAGAAATGCCCCAGATGGTGAAACAAAGGTTTCCAGTCTTTAATTCCTTCATACCTTGTAGCCTGTGAGACCACTTGGAAAGACATACTGCCTAAAGGTAAATTCACTCCTCTCTGGGGGATCTTGGGAATGGGTGGGCTGTTGAGAGCAGAAGCTCACTGGTTCTCAAGTCCTCTTTCTAGGCAGTATTTATTTGAAATTGGAACTTTTTTGGACAGATCTAAAACTACTCAAAACTCTTGGAAGCATCCAGGAAGCCTGACTAACTAAACCACTCCAGATCTTCTCAACCAATTTCTCTAGCAACAAAATCCCTACCAGAATAGCTCTGGGTGTCTACTATTTAGTTCTGCTCCCGCTTCCCCATCTTTATGGATGTATATTATATCTGTATCCTATATTTTGTTGTGGTTCTGTTGTTTCAGTCGTGTCCAACTCTTTGTGTCCCCATTTGGGTTTTTTTTTTTTTTTGGCAAAGATACTGCAGTGGTTTGCCATTTCTTTCTCCAGTTCATTTTACAAATGAGGAAACTGAGGCAAACAGGGTTAAGTGATTTATCCAGGGTATCATAGTTAGTAAGTATCTATCTGAGCTGTCCTACATATCCTGAATACCATGGTATTATTGACTCATAGTTGGGAGTGATTTAAAAATTCATTTATACAAACTCCTCATTTTAAATATAAGGAAAGAAAGCAAGCCTTTCTTTATTAAGTGCCTATAGTGGTATCTGGCCCTTTGCTAGGCATTTTGCAATGATGATCTCACTTTACTCCCACCACTGGGAGACAGTTGCTATTATTATCCCTGTTTTATTGAGGCAAACAGAAGTAGAGTGGCTTGACCAGGATCACACAACTAGTAAATGTCTGAGATCAGAAGCCAGGTCACCCAGAGAAATGATAACTTACATTTGGAGTAGTCTTTTTGTTTTTTTGGTTGTTTTGTTTGTTTGGTTTTTTTTTGCAAGGCAGTGGAGTTCAGTGATTTTCCCAAGGTCACACAGCTAAATAATTATTAAGTGTCTGAGGTTGGATTTGAACTCAGGCACTCCTGACTCCAGGACCAGTGCTCTAAGCACGTGCCACCTAGCTGCCCCTATACTCAGAGTTAGTCTTACACAGATCACATAGGCAGTAAGTGGTTAAACCAAAATTAGGAACTTAAGATTCTGACAGCAAATTCAGCTTTCATTTCATGAGTTGTAATTCCTGCTTCCCTCTCACTCGACTGAGAAAAAGTGCTATATGACTGTGAAAGATCATCATCATCATCACCATTCTTATTACTGCTACCTGATTTCCTCTTTCATCCTGACCTCCTAGTTACTAGTGCCCTCTCCCCCTAGAATTTACATTTTATATATAGTATGTCCCTCAAAGTCTGTATGCAGTTTTATTTGTAAGCACTTAAATCTGTACTAAATCCATGTTGTTTTCATCTGGTAAAATGTAAGTTTTGGGGGGACAAGGCTGTTTTGTTTTTGTCTTTGTATTTACAGGGATTTGTATACTATCTGCCATAGGAGAGATACTTAGTACATGTTCATCAAAAAGCATTTATTAATTGCTTATTATGTAGCAGACATTGGGGTAGGGCCAGGGGGTTCAAGGACAAAAAGAAGAACAATTCTATCTTTCTGGAGCTTAGATTCTATTGTTGAGGAAACAACAAGGAAACAAGATAAATATTCAATAAATACAAAGTGATTTCTGAGGCAGGAAGGGTACTAGCAATGTGCATGTGTTTTTGTGTTTGTTTCTTTTGTGTGTGTGTGTGTGTGTGTGTGTGTGTGTGTGTGTGTGTATTTGTGTGTGTGTGTGTGTGTGTGTGTGTGTGTGTGTGTGTGTGTGTGTGTGAAAGACAGACATTCAGATGAGACAGAGAGACAGACAGAAACAGGAAGATAGAGACAGGTGAGGAATATGGAGGAGAGAGAGAGGGAAGGGAGTAAGGGAGGGAAGTGGGGGAGATAGAGACTTGTGGGGGAGACATTTCTGGGATTTGGTCTGTAGAGTAGGTTGTGCAGGTCTGTTGTCTGAAATTTATGGTTTTGTAGTTCTAGATTAAAATTTCAGCCATCATTATGTTGCTCTAACCTTTATCTCACACCTTAGGGTGTCTCATATTTAGAACCTTGTCAGGACTTTTATCATTTGACTAAAAGAGTTGTTTACAATTCCCTAAATGATAAAGCCAAATCCTGCTTTCTAAACTCATAATTTCACATTCTTCTAAAAGTCATTATGTACCAATTGAATTAAGCTTGAATGATCTACTTTCCATCCTGGGAACAATAGAGTTGACTTGATAAAGAGACTTAAAGAATACAACCTGAATTCCCACATAATGTATATCCTATTGCTTTCTCTGAGCAGATCTCTGAGTCTTTAAATATAATTTATGTGTGTACCCATATGTGCATGTGTGTCTGTGTGTATGCATGTGTTGTTACAGACAATGTTAAATTCACAGGTTAAATAGTCAATGAATTGGTCTGAATGTGGGGTTCAAAGTAAACCTAGAGACAAGACTTCCTATACCCCAACCTCATTGCCTTGAGGTAGGAACAGCTGATTTCACTAGAAACATTATAAATGATGCATTTACAAAATTGAAAGCAAAATCACGCTTCAAATGATTGTTTTCTGGTGCTTAGTCATACTAAATACTGACAGACTTTTAGTTCAATGTGTGTATATGTGTGCATATACACATATGTATGTGTATACTTGTGTTGCTAGTGCATCCTAAACTCTTGCTTGTATTGGCATTGGTAATAGAAGTCTGACTAATGTTACATCTTGGAAGAATAAATAGTAAATCTTTGCTCAATAACTGGGAAAAGAAAGGTTCTATACCCATATTTAAAGCACTAACAATTTCTGATCTTTGGGGTGATGATAATTTAATAATAATATTGCAGATTTCTCTTCTTTCAAGTTAGAACATAAACCAGACAACTATGGTTAATGTCAACTTCAGCCAGTCAGTGGAGAGGCAACATAGTATAGTAGGAAAAATATCACTGATTTGGAGTCATAAGATCATTGAATTTAGACCTGAAAGGGACTTAGAGATCTCACTTAGCCTCATTTAACTGAAAGAAATCTGAGGTCCAGATCAGGTGCCTTGCCTTGGGTTATATCTCACTAAGGGTTTGATTTGAAAGATGTGGTGTTGATTCTTTGTTCTGCCTCTTACCAGCCAAGTAATCTGGGGTAAATCACTTCATCTTCTTGCCTTGGGGATAATAATATTTACACTCCCTACTTCAATATTTTTGTGGGGATCAGATGAGATGATGTTCCTAAAGCATTGTATCAATATAATGTATTTTTTTTTTTTGCTTAGTTGTTTCAATAGCGTCTAACTCTTTGTGAACTCATTTAGGGTTTTATTGGCAGAGATTTTGGAAAGGCTCAATGTCTCCTCAGTTTACAGATGAGTAAACTGAGGCAATCAGGGCTAAATAACTTGCCCAGGGTCACACAGCTACAGACTTGAACTCAGAAAGATGTCTTCCTGACTTTAGGCCATGTACTCTGCCCATTGTGTTACCTAGCTGCTATTTGTTAAAAATTGAAACTGAATGATGAGAAGACAAGTAAAATTTTAAAAACTAGAAAGATATACAAAGAGTAAGTGACAGTGAGAAAAAGAGAGACAGAAAGAAAGGAAGAGGGAGAAGGAGAGGGGGGAGAGAGAGAGAGACAGACAAAAAGAGAGAGACAGAGACTGAAGGAGAAGAGGGAGAGTCAGAGAGAGAGAGAGAGAGAGAGAGAGAGAGAGAGAGAGAGAGAGAGAGAGAGAGAGAGGCAGAAGAAGAGAGAGACAGATAGACAGACAGACATTGCCTACAATCACCCCAGTCACAGATGATTGCTAAGTCACTATCCAGTTGCCTATAATCCCATGACATATTTCCATTTTCTTCTCAAGAAGCTTAGTACTTAGTGGAAGCCTGGAAGCCTTAATGCTTTTCTCCTTTTTGCCTTGAAATCAGAATAGGGTTGATGGTCCTACTGCCAAAAAAAAAATGGTAAAGTGGGAAAAGGAAGAATATTGCCCAGTAGGGAGGGTTTGGCCACACCATTCCTGCCCACACACATACACACACACCAATGGGAGGAAATTGTTTAAGCTGCTTTGACAGCCTTGGCAGTGATGAGGTATATGTGGCTATCATGAAATCACCCTCTCTGTGGGGTGTTCGTTCCCCAAGTTGGATGCAGTACATAAGTCTGTCTCTGTGCTGTCTATTGTATGTTCTTTTCCTGACATAAAACTTCCCAGTCTCCTTCCATTCCAGATTTATTCCTTCCTCTAAGCACACACTTCCTGTCTTAGTGGTAGGTGTTTCTGACAGTAGCTCCAGGGAACTTATTTATAGTTACTGAAGGAGCTTTCCATCACTCAGTTTCCTCAATAGCTCATTAGAGTCTATAAAGAGGAGATAAGGATACTAATCCTGCTGTCTCCTTATCTCTCTGTCTCTATTCTGTCTTTCTCTTTCTCTCTGTCTCTGATCCTCTCCTTTCTTCATTCTTTAGTTTCTCCTCTCCCTCCTTTTTCCAATAACTGTTTGAAGAAGTTGGACAATGGGAAAGGCTAGGAAGGGATAGAGACAATAACTAGAAGGAAATAATGGACAATGGCTCCTATCCTTAACTTTGCTGGCTAGCCAATGTCTGTTCTCACTGCGTCCCATGAGTAAAAGGAACAAACTGCTTAAGATATAGTCTTAGTGACTAGGAACTTCTATGGAATCTCACAAATACCTGCCAGCCTAGGCCTAGAGGATTAACATTATTCACACCCAAAACCAAGGACAAATTCTCTTTGTAAAGGTGTTTTCACTACAGAGAAACTTGGCTACAGTTGCACTCTTCTCTAACATCTTTCACTGAAAGGTGATTATAGAGGATAAAATCCTAGAACTATGAAGCTTTAAAGGATCCCAGTCCAAAGATATAGAGTGATTTGTCCAAGGTCACACAGTTAATCAGTTTTCTTTCCCCCATCCCCATTCTTTCCCAAAGAAAAAAGTCAAAAAACTTCCAGTCTTCCAGGATAAATAGGACCAGAAGATAATAGGATTTAAAAACTAAAAGGGACTTTAGAAGTATTCCTCCCTCCCTTTTACAGTTGAGCATTTCTGCCCTAATTAGGAACTACCAATTAAAAGAGGAAGATAAGCCATAACATCTTGCATTATGGATGAACTTCCTTTCTACCATCCTCCATAAGTACTCATCCAGTCTCTGCTTGATCACTTCCAGTAACCTGGAACTCACTGTCTCCAGAGACAGTTCATTCCCATTTGGGTCAGCTCTAATTGTTAGGGAGTTCTTTCTTAAATTGAGCCAAGATCTGTTTCCCTGTTAACTCCCACCCATTTTTGAACTCCTTCCCCCACACATTTAAAATTCTGGATTCAAAGTGGAATGTGATTCGAGTGTGGGAGTCAGGTCCTGTCAGTCTCCATGGTTGATTTGGAACAGTATTCTTTTTTGTACAATCCTACAAACTATGAACCTGCTGCCCTTCACCTGAACCATCAGGAGTCTAGATTCTCTATCCTTCTAAATATTTGCTTAGAGTGACCATTAGACTTTGTTCTTCCTTTCCATCAAAGTATCAAATGAAGAATCAGATTATAGGTCTCATTAGTCAATCCTCATATCTCACTCATCTCATTTCAAAGTGTGCTTCCCCTCAAGTAAACCTGCTTCCTATCTCTGGCAATCTAATTTGAATTATTCCTCAATTTTTTCCTTGACTCATATCATTTTCTTCCGAGATAGAATGCTCTGATAGCATGGCAGCAGCATTTCCTTCTTTCAAAGTTTGGCTCAGGAGCAGCCAGGTGGCTCAGTGAATAGAGCACCAGCCCTGGAGTCAGGAGGACCTAAGTTCAATTCAGACCTCAGACACTTAATAATTGCCTAGCTGTTTGAGCTTGGGCAAGTTACTTAACCCCATTGCCTCAAATAAATAAAATTTAAAAAAAAATTTGGCTCAAAGCTTCCCACCTTCAGAGAGTCTCCCTCAAGTAAGTTATCATCACCTCACTAATAATTTTTATATATCTCCTAAGCATTTGCATGCTCATGGTTGCTGATTACGTCATTGTAAATCTTCTTTAATCATGCGTTCTGTCTCTCTCACTTGACTGGCACTAGGTAACACTTCTACACACCTTAATTGATCAAGTATTATTATTATTATTATCATTATTCTTAGTGTAAATTAGCCAACAAGTATTGACCACCTACTAGGTTCTAGGCACTGGAATTTTTAGAACAAAAATAAATGTCTTTAGGCTGGTAATTCCTTACCGGGGAGGTAAGTCATTTCCCTCAGAGGCCTCAGTAATCTCATTTGTGCTTATCAATCTCATGTAGTTATTGAGTTGCCCATGCTTTAAACTATAGAGTACTAAATAAATATCATCTTTCATTACTAAGACCTATAAGAAACAGTATGGTAAAATGTTTAGAGGGCCAGTCTTGTCACCAGGAACATTTAAGTTCATGTCTTGCCTTTTATACAATTCAGTTGGGTGATCTTGGGCAAATCACTTAAACTCTTATGCCTCCAGAGAATTCTCTATGACTATTTATCATCATTATCATCTGTAAAATAACAGTGATCTCTAAGCTCTGGCATTTTATTCACTATTATCCCAAATGTGTGTATATCCTACACTAGATAACAGATTCCAAGAGGGCAGAATTGTATTCTCTCCCTTGAGTCTCATAGTTTGTTGTTTTTCTTTTCTTTTTTTTGCTAAGTTTTTTTTTTTTTTTTGCAAAGCCGTGGGGTTAAGTGGCTTGCCCAAGGCCACACAGCTAGGTAGTTATTAAATATCTGAGGCTGGATTTGAAATCAGGCACTCTTGACTCCAGGGCTGGTGATCTTATCCACTTTGCCACCTAGCCACCCAGTTGTTTTTCTTTTTAACAAAAAGATTGTCTCCTCCCTTCTGGCACTCAACAGTAGAAATTCTTGGGGGGGGGTAGGGAATTTGTCTTCTCTTTACTATATTCCTCCATCATTCTGTCCAATTTTAAATGGGAAATGAGAGAGAAAAGACAAAGGGAGTCTCATATACTGACCAATTCGCTTAATCTCCCAGGGTAAGCCAAGTTCCTTTTTTTAAGGTGCAACTCTGGGTTCTAGAGACACTTATTAATTGGAAATTTGGTTAGAAACTGTAAAACATTTAGAAGGGGTCTCTCTATCTATACTTTTCTAGCAAGCTGGGAGTCTCTCTATTAATCCCCTGTTTATATAATTTTTCAGCATCTCTTCTTGAAGCTTGAGAAAGATGTATTAGGTGGATGCATCTTCCATCTCAATAATATTTCTCTTTTAGATTGGCCAATTCTATGCACAGTACTGAGTAGGGGATTTGCTTATGTGGGTGCTTCTTTCCCAGGCAAAATTTCATGAGACAGCTAAGTATTAGTGAATAAGGAATATAATGAGGGCTTCAGATGATGTGGCACATTGGGGAGAACATTAGGTAGGAGCCAGAAGATGTAGACTGAGTTCTGCCTTAGATGTGTACTAGTAGTCACTCCTTTCTGCATTTCAATTATGCCCTCTTTAAAATGGTCTAGCAGAAAGAGTGGCCTTGGCATCAGGTGGACCTAGGTTCAAATCTTGTCTCTGACATCTACTCTCTAAGTGATCCTGGGCAAGTCATCTGACCTTTTGGTGGTCTAAAATTATCATCAGTGGAAGGAGTTTACAAATAAAGGTTTCCCTAGAGAAATGATATAATAGGTTTGACATATAATATATTTGTATACATGCATATATATATATATATATATATATATATATATATATATATATATAAAACACAAATGTGTACTACCTACCTTTTGTGGAAAAGGAAAGAACTTTAGTGGTCATTCAAGAGGCATTTATTGTGTACTTTGTAAATATGTTATACTAATCATGATAGCTAATATTTATTTAACAGCATTAGTCTCTTCTGAAAGTGATAGGGTCATCATGCTAAGGAAGTGCCGTACTCATCCTGCTGAACCAAAACCAAGGGTCAAATTAGATTTGGATTCTGGTGCTTAGTTTTGAGTGCCATAGTTTTTCTGAAGGACATTGAGAGAGACACCTAAGATGGTAGCAAGTCTTGAGTCCATGTTCTGTGAGGTTAAGGTGAAAGAACTAGAGACACTTAGCCTGGAGAAGAAATGGGAGGGATTGATCCTATGACCCTGTGACATGATAATAATCCACACCTGCCATGATCTCAAGGCCATACAATCATCTTCAAGTATTTTAAGGATTGTAATGCAAAATAGGGGTTATGCTTGTTCTCTTGGGATCTAGAAGACAAATTAGGAGCAAAAGACGGAAGTAGAAAAGAGGCAGATTTAGAGTTAGATTCAGGATAAATTTCTTAATATTTAGGACTGTCCAAAAGTGGAATGGATTGCTTCAAGGGTAATGAATGAATTCCCCTAAAGGTATGCTGGTACCAGTTCCTTACACATTTCATCAGGAGCTGATTATTATATTTTCAGTGTGAACAAACCAGCAAACATACAAATAAGAGTTTGGTTTCTTCTTCCTTCTATATCCAGAGAAAAAATTATGGAGTCTGAATGCAGAACAAAACATACTATGCTCACATTTTAAAACTTATTTTATTTTTTTTTCTTTCTCATGGCTTTTTCCTCCTTAGTTATAATTCTTCTTTCACAACATGACAATATGAAAATATGACAACCTATGTCAGATTGCTTACTACCAAAGGGGGGGGGGGGGAAGGGAGAAAGGAAGGTAGCAGAAAAATGTGGCACTCCAAAGCTTACAAAATGATGAATGCTGAAAACTATCTTTGCATGTAATTGAAGCAAAAAGACCACCCCAAAAGAAAAAAGTTTATTGAGCAAACAGACACCCATCCCCTACCCCTCATCATTTGTTAAAACATTTACCAGTGTACCTGTTTTCTCCTCTCACCAGAGGTCTTCAAACAGAGGCTGAATGACAGTTTGACAAATATGTGATCATGAAGATTCATTTTTTTGGATATGGGCTGGACTAGATGATCGTTGGTTTCCCTTAATACAATTTTGGTATTATGTTATTTGGTTTGAAAAAGTTCCAGTTGAGCTAGAAATATCAGGAATCTCTGGTTTTTCCTTGATCTTCCTGTTGGTTAATCACAAGGAACTCACCACTGCTAAACTGAAAAATGGTAGGAGATTCAGAAAATACCTGTTTCCAGGGATTTTTTCTTTTTTTTTTTTTTAAAGAGTTAATTTACTCAAATATAGTAGGATTCTGAGTTTAGAGGTAGGGGAAAGGCAAACTTGGAAGAGTAAGATATTCAGTCAAATGAAATACTAGCAAAGCACTTAGTACAATGTCAATCACATCTTAGGCATTTAATAAATGCTTATTTCCACCAACCCCCTTGTAAAGAAGCAATTTGTGATTAGAAATTCAGATGGTCCTTAGGAGGTCTGAATCCAAGCAAACTTGTAATTAGTAACTCAGGTCAAAGAGAATAAGACATTGCTCAATTTCAGTGAGAAGTGGACTGGAATATGACCCATCCATTATAAATTTGATAGCATCACCATTTTTCATTCCAGTGTAATTTTGAATGGTATGAAAGAATTATGTGGGCCAGATCTCAGTTACCTGTGGGACTTACCTTGGAACTGATCCAAATCCCCTGACTAGACCTTTAGATAGCCCTCCTGTAGGGCTGATGAGGATCAGGGGGACATCTTCTACCTGCATAATCATATTTTCTGTTCCATATCTTCCATTGGAAATAACTCTGGAATGAATCTGGTTTCTGGGAGTATGAAAAAAAGCATCCATTCATTTCCTCACTGTCAACTACCAACCAGGATGTGGTCATGATTTGGTTCATGTCTAAGATACCTTGGGTTCTTAAGACAACCATTTCATAGTAGACTCTCTTCTAATCTCTTCTTAATTTAGAAAAACAATTCCATACATTCAAGTTCCATATTAAGTACTAAAGGATGTTATTGAACTTGGAGTCAGGCATTTCAAATCCTACTTCTGACACTTTTTTATGACCTTGGAAAACCACTTAACTTTCTAGTGCCTCAGTTTCTCCATCTGCAAAATGAAGACTCTGGACTCTATGACCTTTAAGATTTGTTCTAATCCTAAATCTACATAACAGAGAGCCTGAGAAACTCAAAAGTTTGGGAAATAAGACACATACATATCAAAAGCAACTTTTGCAAAGAAACATCTAAACAAGTGTCAGTTATCGTATATGTCTTACTGAATATTGAGGAAGTGGAAAAAAGAAATGAGTGTTTTGAAACATTAAAATGAGAATGCTTCATGATGGAAGTGAGTTTGGAAGAAGTTTCAAAGGAAGGTGTGGATGGATGGCTGGTTCAAGAAGGCCTCCCTCCCATATTATCAACCAGAAACCATGGATGGTGCCAGGCATTTAAGCTTTTTGGTGGTAATGGGCCAAGTAGTCTCAGGATGAAACTGGGCCAGGAGATGGGCAGATTGTAATTATCCAACAATGGGAACAGTGGGTTAGAAAATGGAGAGGCAAACAGAGGCAGCAACATTGTAACTGCACTCCTTTCAAAACCAGGAGGGGCTGAGATCTGGCAATTAGGGAACACCAGTGGCCAGGGAACCTGGGGAGATGGGGGTGGTAATTTTATTTCCATAATAGATACAGAATGTTTTAACTTTGCTAATTAACTGAACAGCAGGCTGGAGATTTTTGCAGCAGCAGGACATGGATGGGGTGGGCCCCACCTCAAATGCTAGTTTAAGCATGTATGCCTTTATCCTTAGTATAAGAAGCATCATACTGGGTCACTTCAACCGAGGTGCAACCTGTTTACACTATTCTTCTGAGAATGCCAAGGGCTCAGGATCTTTTTCTTCTCTGGCATTCTTCAAAGACAGTGGGTGGTCATATTATTTCAATAGACTTTTTTTTAGGAGACAATGGCTTGAGGTTGCCCTGCTGTTTATGTCTTATAAATCTTATATACATGTTAACAATGGCAGCAGCCTAAACTGGTATCATATAATTTCAAAGACTTATAGATATAGCATTGGTTTGGTTCCTTCTTTTTTTAACAGTTGAGAAAACTGAGGCATGGGGAAGTGTTGACTTGACCAAAGTTACATCACTGAACAACCAAACCAGAACTGAAGCTAATTCATCTGAGTCCTATCTCCTCTAGACTACTCTGCTCAGAAAATAGAGATTGCCTTTTTTTGGTCAGTCGTGGTTCAGGGGTTCATGAAATGATAAATTTTAATGTTGAATTTATGTCAGATATAGCAATGTACAGAGAGAAACACAGCTGAATTATTTAGTTTAAAGAATTTTTTTCTTTCACAAAAATTCCATCATTTTCAATCACAGATGACAGTGTCTCCTTTCCCCTTTGATGGCAGATCAATTACCCTGCTACACAGACATTAGAGAGACAATTTTTCTTGCTCTTCTCCACTTAAGAATGTGAAAGATTTGGCTTTAAGCCAATCCTTATAAAGCCATGGTGTGGAGCTCCATGAAGTCCATTGTTAATTAGTTATGGTCAAAGGAGAGCCTGGCTAATTTTGCATGATGGATATTCCATCATGGTATCATGTTTCAAGTTAGAGCAATGGAGTTCAAACCCTTCTTCTGATGTTCATTATCTGCGTGACCTTGGGGAAGTCACTTAAATGCCATAGGATAGGTTCCAATTTCCTCATCTATAAAATGAAAAGGTAGGAAAAAATGACCTCTGGGTGGTTTTCCAATTCCTTTAATTGTTGTCCCAACCTGAGACCCAACTTTTTAGGCAATAGTTTCATTGCTTGCTGCTGATCATTCAGAACTGCTGACAAAATGCCACACATTCTGGTCATGTGAAATAGATGAGTAGTTATTGAGCTCTTGCCCTAAGGGACCCTACAGTATCACACCAAGTTGAATGATAGGCACTATGAGTGCCATAGGAATTATAAGAAGAAAGAAATGGGATGGAATCACTGGTTGGCAAACATGTGGTGGAGATGGAATGTGAACTGGATTTTAAAGCAGGAAACTCAAAATATTACAGGTAAAAACCATGGAGAATAAGCAAGTAGTCGGGGGTCCTTAGAAAAGCAGAATGAATTTTCTTTCTTCCTGATTCTAAGTCCTCCTTAGGGTAAGAAAATGATAATAAGGAGAAAAGGAAGAGATATTTACGTAAGAACTAGGGGAATGCCATACCTTGCATCTATGATCCCTCCTATTCAGTTCTCTGTCTTAGGCATCAGCCCAAAGGGTCACTTGTAGGTGGGGGATGGTTGTCCTTCTAGACATCAAATTCACAAGGTTAGAGATATATCCCCATCATCTCAAATGTTTTAATAATCGTTTCCCCCCTTTTGAGGCTTGGGATTGTGAAAGATTAAGTAGATAAAGCACTGTAAGGATTTCATTCAAATCCACTTCAAGATACTGTGTGACCACAAGCGAGTCATTTAATCTCTGCCTACCTCAGTTACCTTATCTGTAAAAATGGGGAAAATAAGAATACTTAACTTCCAGGATTATTCTGAGGATAAAATAACGTAATATTTGTAAAATATTCTGCTAATTTATAAAAAATACTAGTTAGTAGTAATTGAGTAGTAGTAGTAGTAGTAGTAGTAGTAGTGATCATATTAGTTGTTATAATTATTCAATGGTGCCCAACTCTTCATGACCCCATTTGTTTTTTCTTGGCAAAGATATGGTTTGCAATTTCCTTCTCCAGTTCACTTTACAGATAAGGAAACTGAGATAAACAGGGTGAATCAACTTGCCCAGTGTCACAGAGCTAGGAAAGTGTCTAAGTACTGATTTGAACTCAGGAAGATGTCTTCCTGACACTAGGCCTGACACTATCCACTTCAATTTCTTGCTCCCATTGCTGCTGCAGCAGCAACAATAACAGTTAAGATGTGAGACTTGAACCAGGTCTCTCTTATTTTGAAGGCAGTTTTCTGCTATATCATGCTTACATTCACAGAAATTCGGATGAATTTTTTTTAATTTTTGGAGGAAAGAAGTTTATATTATCAGACTCAAATGATAATTAAGTAGCAGCTGACATTGATATGGTTTTCTTTACATGCACTATCTCTTGGTAGAATATGTTGCAAGAGCTTACAATACATTGAATAAATAATTTCTCCAGTCTTTACTATCTCAATCCCCCTTTCATTGTGGGATCTTTGACATAATATAGTACCTATACTCTTATGTGAATTATTAATTGTTATTGGGTTTATCAAATAACTCAGAATCCAAGGAAATAATAGATTAGCAGACTCTAGCCCGAGGCTAGCAATATGGAGTTTGAGAAATTTGTCTTCATATAGCTGCTTTCCTTCCCTTTGACTGTTTGAGTTGTCCTTAATTCTGTCAAATCATTCTTGAGGTGCAACAAATAGAACTGTAAATAGTATTTTATGTGTGAGACAAGGTTGTATATGGAATTCAGGTCAATTCAATTCAAGAAATATGTATTAAGTGCCTACTGCTCCCTGAGCTAGGTTCTAGGGAAAAAATGATTAGATCATTCAAGGGTACAATTTATTTTTCTACTTGGTTTTTGATTCCCTTTATGATGATTTTTGGTCTCATTGGCCATACCATAAACTTGAACCAGTGTATTTAGAGCTGGCGATGGCTAAGTATTTGTGTGTGTGTGTGTGTGTGTGTGTGTGTGTGTGTGTGTGTGTGTGTGTGTATGTTGTGATCTTTTGGAGAACTGTTAATTATCCCTTCTCAAATTGATTTATTTAAACAAATAAAATAGATAGTATTATAAAAGAAAGCAATTATATAGAAATGAAATTATCTGGAATTTTTTAAAAGTTTCTCAGATTCTGGATTAAGAACTCCTGGGTAGGTAGTACAGTAGAGAGAATGTTGGATCTGGAGTCATGAAGACCTGAGTTTAGAATTAGATCCTTATTAGCTGGGTAACCCTGGACAGATCATTTAACTTCTGCCTGCCTCAATTTCCTCAATTACAAAATGGAGAAAATAATAGCATACATCTCCCAGGTTTGTTGTGATTGGTTTCAAGCTTCTAGCTCACAGTAGGTGTTAATAAATATTAGGTAGCATCATTATCATTATTTGTAAAGTGTTGGGTTCAATATAGGCATTCAATAAAAGCTCCTTTCCTTCCTTCTCTCTTCTATTCTAATGGATAGCTCATACCCTGTTGTCCTGTATCTTAAAATTTGAACCATTTTGGGGATAATGCCTTACTGACAAACTCATCTATTGCAACTTGTGATTTATCTTGGCTTGATTATTTTGCTACGTGGGAAGTATCTTTGGACTTGAAGATTTTTAGTCTCCTTAGAGAGCCTTTATAAATCTGTTATATATTCCTAATTCAAAGACTATATCTAAAAACTCTCATGCTTTTTGCTTCTTCTAGAAATTTATCCATTTGTTCCTTTCCTTTATTTCCTATGTCTAGATCAATTTTTCATAAGTGATGGTGACTCAATTTTCCAAATACATTTTGTTATAGAATCTTGTCAAGATCTCTTTGAAAAGCTAAATAAATTATATCCCTCTGCTTAGCCTTTGTTCAAAATATTATCAACCTTCTTCAAGGAATACTAACAGGTTATTTGTGAGACCATGTGGTGCAATGGACAGAGCCTACTTATGAGATTCAGGAGTTCTGGGTTCCACTTTGAGGCTTGCTCCCAACTTGTCTTGTGGGCAATTACTTATCTTGTCCATGTTCCTGAAAAGTGGAACTTAAATCAAATTTTTGAAAATGAAAATGCATTAAAAACTTATTTTTTTATTTTTATTAAAGCCTTTTGTTTTTTTACATCAACTTAATTTCTTAATATAGTCCTTCCACATACTTAGCCTGAGTACCATTCCCTATAGCAAAGTGGGAAAAAATAAAGAATTTTAGCAAAAAAAAAGAAACCAGTATAGCAAACATTAATATACATTAAAAAACCATTCCACATCCATAGTCCCCCACCTCTGCAAAGAAGAGAGGGAGCATGCATTCTCATAGCTCTTCTTTGGAATAAATCTTAGTCATTATAATGAAATTGTTCAGTTTCAATTTTTGTTTTTGGTCTTTTAATTATATTATTGTCATCATTGATTATATAGATTTCTAGGTTCTGCTTTAGGCAGACATGAGAAGTTTTTTATCAGTTCATATGTCTTCCCATGCCTTTCTCTATTCCTTATATTCACAAGGAGCACAGTAGTATTCTGTGATATGCCTATACCAAGATTTGTTTCATCATTCTCCAATTGATGGGTATCTACTTTGTTTCTAGTTCTTTGTTATTATAAAAGAATATATCTACAAATAACTTTGCTGTGCATGGGACCTTTCCACCATTGGCCTCCTTGTAATATATGCCTGGAAGTGAGAACTCAGTCAATGGTTATAGATTTTTTTGGTCATCTTATAAGTATAATTAAGAAAAAAAATCTATCTATACAGTTTAAGCCCTTTGAAGTTAGAGATGTTTTCATTTTTTGTCTTTATGTTCCTAGTATCTAGAACAGTACCGATGTATAGACAACACTTAATAAATACCTGTAGAATGATTTGATTAATTGAAAATTCCATATTGCTTTTGAGAATAATTGGATCAGTTCACAGCTCCATCAATAGTCATTAGTATGCTTGTGTTTCCACAGCTCCTCCAGTATTGACTAGTTCTATATTTTTTCATCTTTATCAATTTGCTGGATGTGATGTGAAACCTTAAACTTGTTTTTGATTTTCATATCTCTTATTATGAATGACCTGGACAATTTTTTGCATATAGTTGTTAATAGTCTGTGATATCTCTTTTGAGAACTTTTTGTTCATATCCTTTGATTATTTGTTCATTGGTTGAAGGCTTTGGGCATTTTTTCCAATGTATAATTTGATTATCAAGCCCTTTGAAAGGGGGGGAACGTCTTATTTAAAAAGTAGATGGGTTAATTCACCTGTAAAAAGAAGAATTTTTCTTTTAATTCAGATCATTGTACAAAGCTCTGAGTTGTGATAAGAGAGAAGGCTCTACTTCTAAGCAAGAGTCTGGGAATTAGGAATTCATTCTCAGGAAAGCACAAGGAGAGAACTTAATTTTTACTATCACATCTGATAACATGTAGCCCACAGACATTTAATAACTAAATGTTCTCTACAAACTAAGTGATGGAGATAAAAGAAGGAGAAAATCAGGTCTTGATAAAACTTAAATCTAGAAGTGTCCTATCTCCCCACCTCTACAATTTTTGATCCGTTGTTACAGTTGTGTTTTACCCTTTGTGACCCCATTTTGGGATTTTCTTGGGAAAGATACTGGAGTAGTTTGCCATTTTCTTCTCCAGCTCAATTTATAGATAAGGAAACTGAGGCAAACAAGGTTAAGTGAGTTGCTCAAGATCACACTGTCTGGAGCCAGATTTGAACTCAAGAAGATGAATTTTCTAAGTCCAGGTCCAACATAATAGAGTAGCAGAATCTTCATAAAATTTGTAATCCAATAACTAAAATATGTGGGGGGAAAAACCTAAAGATTTGATAGATTTTTAAGTGAGACACAAACAAGATTTTACAAGTTTATAGCTCAGTGCTGGATGGAGTGTTTGAAGAAAGGGGAGTGGAATAAGAGATTATTATTTGATCTGGGCCTTGATGGATGGGTAGGGTTTCTGTAGTAGAAGATATCAGGGGAGATCAGTCAAGAACTAAGGAATGGAATGAGCAAAGGTTATAGGGTGGAAACATCCCAGACCTTTATGGAGATTGATAATTTGTCTGGTTTGGCATAAGCAAAGAGTACCTGAAAGGGTGTAATGAGAGAGAGGGCTGGAAATATAGGGAAGTGCGAGATTGTGGAGAACATTGAATGTCAGTCGAAGCAGTTTTAACTTTATTCAGCATGCAATGGACAGAAGAAGTTTTTAAACAGGTGAATGGGCTGATTAAAGCAATGTTTTTGGAAGATTAGTTTTGTGTGGAGGGTAGATTAGAACAAAGGAATGAACAATATAGGAATGGAGTAGGCAGATTTTCCTGGAGAGAAAGTAGGATGACAGGAGAATTGGGGAATGATGGATGAGATTAGAAGTGTGAGGTTCTGGTGCTTCTGGATGAGGATAAATTGGTATTTGGCTCTTTCTGTTGCTCCCTGGGGCAAGGAGCAGGACTTTCTCAGAGAAAACCTCATTTACTTTCCTTACAGCAAATTGGAAAGTTCTCCTAGAGGTCTGGAGGCCAGAAGGCAGGTTTGACTGCCTTCTGAGCTACTTTACTGAGGGGAATGGAATGGAGCCAAAGAAGTGACAATAAGAAGGATGTATGGGAAGGAAAAGTGATAAGCATGTCACTGTTATTAGAGTAAAGCTGCATTCATTTGTGCCTCACTAATTTGTAAATTAGTAATAACTTGGACTGGAGTTACTTAACTTTTTTAAAAAAATGCATTTTCTTTTTTTAATATCTTATTTTATTTTTTCCAATTACACATAAAAATAGTTTTCAACACTGATTTTTTGGTAAGATTTTGAATTCCACATTTTTCTGCTTCCCTCTTTTCCCTCCCTCCTCCCATGACAGAAAGTAATCTGATGATGTTATTTATATACAATCACATTTAGCATATTTCCATATTAGTTATGTTATAAAGAAGAATCAGAATAAGAGGGGAAAAATCATGAGAAAGAAAAATATAAGACAAAAAATGCATTTTCTAAAGAAACAAAAGCATCAATACCATTACAGGAGAAATATTTATTATTTTTAAAGCAGTTAGCAACCTCAATTAAAAACAAAATTCATTTTGCCTGGATTATTGCAATAGTCAACTAACTAGTCTTCATATATCTGATCTGGTAAAGCCTAAGATCTCTTCTCAGAATAATGTTTCTAAATGCATAAAATAAAATGAATAAGATTATAGTGAAAACCAGTTATATTGAAAAAAGTTCACAGATTTTAAGTTAAGAACCCCTGTTTTAAGGTTGCAAATTGCGAAGAAGGCTCCTATCTCCACTGAGGGAACTTCCTCATCTGAGAACTCTCTATACTAAAGAACTACAGATCTAGTCCCTTTCCCAATCCTTATGGCTATTCTTACCCTATAATCCTCTCACCATATGGAAGGCACCTTAGTGACTGCTAAGGATACAAAGACAAGATGAAAAACAGTCCCTGTCCTCATGGAGTTTACATTCTAACTGAGGGTATACCACAGAACAAAAGCAGATAAGCACATACATGATAATTTGAGGAGAAGGAAGAATACTAAGAACCAAGGGGATTAGGAAGACTTCCCAGAGGAAATGATACCTCTTGAAGGAGGTTAGTGACATCCTGAATAAATTCCAACCCTAGAGACTGAAGTTTATGGGATGGCTTCTAATTAAACTTGATTTTTCATTGTCTGATTTGAATTCTCTGTTGAGGTTATTTTGGGACCCTGGCCCAATGTTCTCTCATGGCTAAATTGTCAATAGAACACTTGGGGGTTACTGGGAAGGGAGGAAAGAATTAGGAGACCCTAGGGAAGGCTTGAAGAACTGGGGTCTTAAAGAATAAACATCTTTCTTCTGCCTCCCCATTTCTCTTTGTCCCTTGTAAGTGATGAAGGTTGATAATACTTGATAAGGAACAAGTATCGGCTGGCCTGGGAAGGGGAACACAGCTTCGCATTACTCCTTCAGGGAGAACTATGTCCAGGGTTATGAGAACACGTTGGAATTCTCCCAGAACTTAACTATTTGTAGCCAAATGGCATCCTGTCAGAAATTTGTAGTGGTTCAGACTTATTTCAGAGCCAAGCTTCTGGCTTTGAGGCCTCTCCACAGCCAACAGTCCCCTCCCTTCCCCAGTTCACAATTGACCTTGCCTTCCATTTATTCTTGGTCCAGATTCTCACATTTAATCTCTGTTTTTTTGCTCATGGCTCAGCTTTTCTCATATCTATTCTTCTGCTTAGGAGACTTTTCATTCCTTACCTTACACAGAGACTGACAGCAGAAAAGGTAACTTTTATCATAAACTTGGAGAAAATTGGACAAGGAGAACCCTACCAACCCACCTGGAATGCTTCATTACCTGTTCTAAGCAGAACTTCTCTCTTTTTTCCTAACCTTACTCAAGACTTAACCTCCAAGATACTTCATGAAATTGAGCCATCATTTCCTCTCTTCCCTCAATAGAGAGGAGAAGACTATTTTTTTTTGGAGGATATTCTAGACTAAGAGGTCTCTGGGAAATGCAAACTAGAGCAAATTTGAAAAAAGTTTCAAAGTTTCTATCTACAAGATGCCAATGACCTGGAACACAGTAGGTAACTTAATGAATCCTCATTGCCTCATTGATGCAGGGAAATGGACAATCTTGGAATATAGACATGGGAGAGTCACTATGGGTAGTTACAGATAAAGACACTGTTGAAATCACAAAAAGGAAGGATTCTTTAAACAGTCTGGAAAAAATTCTGGTTTGCTTGATCCTCCTTGGAGGATTGTCCTTGGTTCTTGCCCTAAGAAAAAGAAGCCAATAGGAATGCTCTACTTTGGAGTTCACTGGCATACCTTATCCATGGCAAAAACTTATGCAAAGAACAGGAAAAATATTCATCTTGGCTTTGCCTCAGGTTGTATACAGAGAATTGAATGCTTTATGCCTGTTTACTGGACAGTTAGGTTCCCCCAATTCCCAGTTGCTAGTTTCTTTCTCCTCCCATCCCCAGTCTTGAACAAGATGCTTTTTACTTTGTATATATTTTTTGAATATAATGATTTGGGTATATATTATTTCTTCTAATAGAGTATAAACTCCTTGAGGGCAAGACTTCTTCATTTCACCCCCTCCCCCCAGCGTGAGCATATTGCCTGGCAACAGAGTAGAGGTTTGATAAACACTTGTTGATTTATTGACTGAAAATTAAGGTAACTTTTGACTCTACCAAGGAAATACGACACCTTCAGCTTTGAGATTAGTAAGCTTGGGTGTGTAGAAACTTGCTGGTTTTCTCTAAGAGAAAAAAGGCCTATTGAGGACATGTCAAGAAAATGTAAGATCTTTGAAGTAAGGAAGGGGTAAAGTGCCTGTCCTTAATTTTAGCAACCTGAATTAAGGGTTATCCACATGGCTATGGCAATTCTCTAAATAGATTATATCCCAAGATCAACTAAGAGAAGGGGTGGAACTAAAACTATACTATATAAATATTGGTTGAAAGAGTTGGTAATTTTTAGACTGGAAAAGAATTAAGTGGGGGGGTGGGGTGGGCACTATTGTAGGGGTAGGAAACATAGCCCTTTAAATCAGGGTGGGGAACGTCAAGTGGTTTGGCTGTGAAATCACTTGGTCTGCTGCTGCCATGGCAACCACAGGTGGGACTCAAAATAGATTTCTAGGGACTTTTTAGGGGTGAATTAATTAAATGTTTGAGCAAATATAGCAGCTAATTTTTAAGTTGATAATTTTGTGTGGCCCTCAAATGATGTTATAAATATCCAAATGGCCCCTGAAGGTTCCCCTCCCTGCTTTAAATGAAGAAAGAGACCAGAAGGAAGAGTAGTGGGTAGAAACTGTAAAGAGGAAGATTCAGTCTTGATGTTTGGAGAAAAAACCCTTCTAACAATTAGTGCTGATAGTTACCTAGGGAGGGAGAGAGTTCCCCCATCATCAGGTTCTTCAAGTGGAGACTAAATGATCATTTGTCTGGGATGTCCAACCTGATAGGATATTCCTAAATCAGATAGAATATTGGATGAGGTCACCTCTTAAGACATTTCCAACTCTGAGACTTTATGATCAATAAGTTCCCTGGAGAACAGGCGCAATTAATGGATCATTGGACAGAGCATTAGACCTGAAGTCAGGAGGACCTGAGTTCAAATTCAGCCCCAGGCACTATTGATTGTATGATCCTAGGCAAGTCCATTAATCTTTCTTTGCCTTAGTTTCCTTATTTGCAAAATGGGAATAATAATAGCACCCACCTTCCAGGGTTGTTATGAGCAATAAATGAGAAAATAACTGTAAAGTTTTGCTACAGAGTAGGCCTTTTATGTATATTAACCATAACTTTTTGTAGCTATGCAGCCCCAATGTGAGCAGCGAACTCCACATATTTACTCATGGATAAGGATTATACATTTGATCCTGAATAGTAGCTTAGTATAATGGAAAGAACCCTGGATCTGGGCTTCAGAAATCTGTTTGTCCCACCCTCGGTTCCTACCTTCTTTTGCGACCTTAAAAAAGTCATGTTACTTCTCTGGGTCCTTAGTTTTCTCAGCAATCAAAGGAGAGGGGTTGGGTTAGATGGTCTCTAAGGACTCTCTAAGCTGACAATAGTGTGATCCTTGGTCTCCCCATCCCCACCCCCACCCCATCCCTTGCTGATCTTGAGCTAGTCCCTAAGGGAGGAGGCAGGAAGTGAGAAGACAGATGGCAGGCAGAGGCCACAAGTTCTGTGATCTTCCCGTCTCTATCCCACTGAGGCCCATGGAAGATAGGCTGAGCTTCCAGAGGCCCATCTGGGTCATGTTTCAAAGAGAAACAAGCAACAAATACCAGGAAGGAATCAGGAGAGGATGGGATTCCAAGGGAGTTGATCAGGACTGTAATTGTAGAAACATGTTAATTAATGGATTTGGGGGACAGTGTCCTGGTCTGGAGCTCTCTGCTTCTGATGCCATGGTTCTTCCCTTCCTACACATCTGGCAATGGGCTGGGTTAGTGCCCTTTCAATCCAAAGGCTAATCTTTTCATCTTTCAATTCCCACTCCACCTGTGGTCCAGTTCCCCTGCCTCCAGGCCCCCAACAAGAGCTTGATTGGGTCTCAGAAGGAACTTCCCAACTGTGAGGGTGACTGAAGACTTTGCAATAGCTGATTGTGGGAGATTAAAGAATTTCTGTAGAGGTCTTTACCAATGTTTAACAATAACAACAATAAAAATCCTAGATTATTATTCATTTTTAAATAATGATTATGATGAAGGAGGAGTAGATGATGTGGATGGTTAAGGAGGGGGAATGGAATTCATTCCTCTGTTTTGCATCTAACCCATTCTGGGTTGGATTAGTCTATTAAGGACACTTTGGACTTTATTTTATGAACTTGAAAAATGTTGTTTATCAGTTGTGGTACCAAATGTGGAAAGAAGAAGTGCTTGAACCTTTAGGATCAGAAGGTTATCTGTCTACACTGATTTTTGACTCTTGTGGAGACAAAGTATGCTGTAGTGGCATGTGTGTGTGTGTGTGTGTGTGTGTGTGTGTGTGTGTGTGTGTGTGTGAGAGAGAGAGAGAGAGAGAGAGAGAGAGAGAGAGAGAGAGAGAGAATGTGTGAGACTGCCATTATTTTTATTTTTTAGGAATAGAAGGAGGAACAGCAGTGATAAGGAAACTCACCTTTGACTTGAGTTCAGGCCCTTATTTTTTCTTTCTTGGATTATTTTAATGACTCTCTAATTAATCTCCTATTAACGTTTATGTTCCAGGTCACAATAATCTTGAGAAATATACATTTAAGTGGGTTATTCCCTGGTCTAGGAATCTGCTGTGACTCCCTACTTCCTCTATCTTAAAATATAAAGTCCTTGATTTGGCATTTGAAACTCTTCACTGTTTGGTTTCAGGCTACCTTGTAGTTTTATTGTATATATTACCTTGATTCATGGATTCTACTCTCTGATCATATGGTCTATTAGCTGTTTTCCAAAACTTTTTCACAGATCCCTCTGCCTAGTCATAGTCAGTCCTCCATGATTAGAAGGTCTCCTCTATCTGGCTGCCTCTCAATGTTCCTTGCTTCATTTCAAGACTCAACTTAAAGGCCAATTCCATAGGAAGCCTCTCTAGCATCCTCTAGACATCCATATCCCTCCCTGTGCCTCAAATTATCATACAGGTGCTTATCTATTTATTTGCTGTATCTATCAGGGAGAATGTAAGTTTTCTGAGGGGAGGACCTCTTTTTCCTTTGTCTTTGAATTTTTAGCACCTATAATCATGCCTTCTACCATTCTACTAAAATGCTTGGTCTAGTGGACTCTTGTCAAAGAGCAGTGAAATATGTATTTCTCTTCTCAACAGGGGTGGGACCGTGCTTGGGCTGAGGTTTGATTCCCTTCTGAATTTGATTCTGACTCATTGACTTCCATATTTTACAGGTTCTTTTCGAAATGATGGTTTGAAAGCTGCTGATGTCCTCCCTATCCTGAAGGAAAAAGTGGCCTTTGTCTCAGGTGAGTGTTGGCTGCTCTTCCCATTAAAGCAAAATGAAATAGAAGTAGGGGGAAGAGGTAGGGATTGAAAAAACTGACCTAGGGAATTGATTCTAGATCCCTAGCCCTCCCTTTAAAGGCCATTAAACCATAACCACCAAACTTTCTTGAACAGAATTCAAAGTCCTTCCCCCAAGGGGATGTCTATCCAATTTCAGTTGACTGTCAGGTCATTGAAAATGTTCCTTTCATTAGTCCTTTTAGAAACTGGACCACATGGGCAAATTACCTGGGATTATTAAAGAGGAGTGCCCAGAGGTCATCTCCCCTTTCTCCTTCCCCTGAACCACTACCCCCCCACTCTAGATAGAGACACATAAACACATTCCTTTTTGTAATTTTAATTTTTAATTTATATTCATAATCTTTTGTTTTTATATAACCTTCATTTTAATGTATCTCTCCCCTTCACTTTATCCATTGAACCACATCTTGTAATAAGAACAAGAGCAAGGAAGAAAAGAAGGAAGGAGAGGAGGAAGGGAGGGAGGAAAGCAATTCAGTAGAATTAACCAAGACATCAGTGAGACTAACAGTCTTTGTGTTTTTCTATCCCCAAACTACCCTTATTCTGGGAACAAGGGAACAGCTATATTTTTTCCCCCTTTTGTATTAAAGGAAAAATTTGATCATTAAAAAAATCTTTCCAGTTTCATTTTGTTATTGTTGTTGTTTTTGTTGTTCCTTGCATTTATGTTTACTGTACATAGTCCTTGTTTATGTTGTTTTCCTCATTCTGCTAATTTCATTCTTTATCTGTAGTTTATATAAGTATTCCTGCATGTCTGAATTCTTCAGTTTCATTGTTTCTTACAGCTTAGCAATATATTCACAGATAATTGATTTCCTTAGTTATATTATAATCAATGGGTATCCATTTTTATTTCCGTTTTCTGCTACCACAAAAAGTTAATATTGGAAGTATATAACACCTTTATTTCCAACTTTGACTTGTCCTGAGATAAATGTTTAGCTTTGGGATCTCTCTGTCCAAAGGGTAGATATTTTAGTCGCTTTCTTAGGAAAATGTGTTTGCCTTAATTAAGATACATCCATGATGAGAAGCATCTTGTATGCTTCTTCTGAGATGAGTGAGATGTTTGAAGGGTAACTCAGAGAAATGGAGCTAGATTTAAATATTGCTCATTCATTATAGCTAGGTTCCAATTAGTGCTGATAAAGAAGCCTGTGGAGTAATCACATTATTTGAACTGGACAACTATTTTTATTGGACTGGGACCAGTGACCATATTTCATATAATTATAACTTTGAATGATGAGAATTCAAATACATATGATGATGAGATTCATTATTTATACCAATTCAGACCTATTTTAAAATTGCAGTTAATAGAAAAGATGTCTTAACTCTGGAAGGAGAGAGACTAAATTATCTCTATGAAGGTTTTTTAAGAGCAAGAGGTTCCCTTTCCAGCTCCCAATCTGGAAGATGACGCCCGAAGAGCCTTTCCAGCTGGAAGAGTATATTCATTCAATCTAACCGCTCCCAAAGGCAAACTTTGGGTCTAAATCGACAGTGGCTCAAAGTGGGAGGAGATGAGTGATTTTCCTGAGTGGTCTCCTTACCCTGTGGCTGACCTTCAGTTTTCTCCTTCTAGTATCTTGCAAACAAATGCTCTATAGCTTCACCTTATCGTTCATGTCTTGCCCTAAGAGATTTGTCTTTCTAATAAAAAGTGAGCAGTTCTCAGCTGAGCATTGACTTCACTGCCTGTTCCCCCCTCCCCAGCTGGACAACTCTACTCACTGAGGTTTTAAGGATTTCTTGACAAGATTTGTAATATAACTTTGAGAAGAAGTGGTAAGTGTCATAGGACAAGATGATGTGGTACAGTGTTAAGGGTACCTGATTTGGGAAAAGCAGAATCCTAGTTCTAGGACTTTCTACCTGGGTTCCCTGGGCAAATCACAGAACTTTTCTGGACCTCAGTTTCTTCATCTATAAAATCTAGGAGGACTCCAGTGACCCTTTAAGCTCTGGATATATGAACCTATGATCAAACTATAGTATTCTAGACTTGCTTTTACTTTTGTGGGTTGGTGGGAAGAAACTAGATGGTGAGGATGGAGAGTGAATGTGACAAAAAGAATGAATTGCCATCAATTGCTGTTTTCCCACCTGGTCTATGGTGTCAGAAAGAAATAAGACCATTGATTCAGAATATCAGAATGAGATAAGAGAAGAAGATAGATATAGAAAAAGGATGGTTGAGAAGCAAGTACTTCCTACACACACACACACACACACACACACACACACACACACACACACACACACACACACATACACACAAAATAAAGAATAATTTGTCTTTCTGAACTCATGGAGAGTCACCTTTCATTTTGAAGGTTAATGGAATTAGGAGATCTGAATTCAAGACATGGCTACACCATTTACTAGACATAGTATCTTTGACAAATTACTTGACCTCTCTCAGAGATTCAGTTTTTTTCATCTGAAAAGTGGGCATATTTGCATAAACTCCTTCAAGAAGTTATTGGGGATGGGGCATGTGTCCACATTCTGAATTGAAACTTACCCTCTTAGGCCAACAAGGAAGATAATTGAAAACCCAGGCTATTATTTCCTTTTCAACACATGAAAAAGAGGCATATTCCCAGGTCAGTTCCCTCACTGACAGGCCTTCAGGCATGATATACCAGTTCCCTCTAAAATAGCCCTTTATCCAAACTTTTGTTTGTTGAGATCTCTATTTTAGCTCAGATATCCCCCTGATATAGTTGGTCAGTTCCCTCACTGCATTTGTACTTCTGTAATTCCTCATACCTAAAATGTTCTACCTTTTTCTCTCCTCACTCACACATGTCCCAGTGGATATAGCAGCATCTTCTTGCCCAGAAAACAATTTAATTAGATGCAACATGTTATTTAATACTATTATTGCTGAGTTGTTTCAATACTGTCCAACTTATTTCCCATTTGGAATTTTCTTGGGAGACATACTGGAGTGACTTGCCATTTCCTTCTCTATTTTATTTTACAAATGAGGAAATTGAGATAATAGGATGAAGTGGCTTGCCCAATGTCAAAGAAGTAGTAAGACCAGATTTGACTAAGGAAAATGGGTCTTCCTGACTCCAGATCCGGCACTCTAATCATTGTGCTACCTAACTGCATTTAATAATCACCTGGTATTACTAGGCATTGGAGATTAAAGATGAAAGATGAAAATCAATATAGCCCCTGCCTTCACAGAACTTATGATCTTATGATGGAAATCTAACATGGATACATATAAGCATGATTCAATGGAGGGTGTGAAAAGAACAAAGGAGACACCCAGACAAAGTATGATAAGAAGATTGCTAGAGGGGAAAAACCATTTAGAGCTGGAAACTAATTGAAGGGGCGGGATGAAATTTTGGAAGTTTCCTGAAAGAGGAGGGAATTTGGCATTGTTTAAAGAAAGTCCCAAACTAACTAACATGTCCTCAGCTTTTGACCTAGACATCTCACTGCTAACTAGATACCTGAAGGAAGTCAAATTAGAGAAGTGTTATATGCATAAAAATACTTGTAGTTGCCTCTCTTTTTTTGTTACTCTTTTTGAAATTGCAAAGGATTGAAAATAAAACAGATGACTGCCCATTGAGGAATGACTTAAACTGTGGTGCATGAATAAAATGGACATTTTTTTGCTGTAAGAAATTATGAATGTGAAGAATGCAAAGAAGCATAGGCTGACATACATAGATTAATGCACAATGACTACAACAATGCTACAAAATTATAATTATAAATCTTGTCATAGGATCATAGATAAGGAACTTTCAAAATCATCTAGTAAAATCTCTCATTTTACGAATTAGGAAACTGAGGACCAGAAAAGGGAAGTGACTTATCCAAGATCATTCAGAGCCAGGATACAAATTCAAGTCCAGTGGCTCAAAATGCAACACACTTTCCACTGTATCATGCTGCCCTCAAAGAAGAGATGAGAAAATACTCCTCCCTTTCTTCTCTGCAGAAGCAAGGGACTATGGGAATGAAACATTATTGCATTTACTGTCAGATTCAATAGTTGGTTGGTTTTGATGAACATTTTTTGTCTTCTTCTTACTTTATATTTTGAAATAAAAGGTAACTCGATGGATAGGGTAAGGGAGAGAGATGAATTTAGAAATAAAAAATGGTGTAAAATAAATTATCAAAAAATATTTTTTAAAGCTTATGTGGGAAACTTCTGCATGCAGAACTTATAGGTAATCCTGAAGAGTTAAACAGTTGTTCTGTTTATGCAGAATTTTCTTTAAATATTGATTTAAAAATTTTATTATTTAAAATTTTTTCTTCAAATATTCTTTATTTTTATTATTTAAATTTTCTTTAAATACTCATTTTCACTTTAAAATTTATTTTATTCTTACATTTTATTATATAATATATTATTTTTTCTGATTTTTTTTTCACTTAAACTAAGTTAATACTTATCTCAGGACCAAAAAACCCTCCAGATTTCTATGAAATAGCCAGAATATAAACTATTATCTTTGAGAATGACTTAGAAATGAAAAAGCTATCAATTTACCAAAGGTAAGCCCTACTGCCTGGACTGAATGACCTTGGGGAATCCATTACAGTCTTAAGAGTATATGATTTAAAGATAAAACAACATTTTGATGTTAATGGCCTCACCCCAACCCCTGTAAACTTCTCTAACCAAGCACTGCAAGGAGAGAGAAGATATATGGAGACAGGGTTTGCAGTCTCAAAATTTTTTTCATCAGTAAATGGGCATAATAATACTTGTATTACTTACCTTGGTGGATTGTTTATGGGGAGATTGTTTGTAAGATGCTTTGCAAACCTTAAAAACACCTCATAAACATGTCATCATAGATTGTTACTGTGACTGCTGCAGCTACTTCTCTTGTTACAATTACTACTGTCAGTGGAGAATTGTAGTGTCATAGATTTAGACCTGGAAGGATCCTAAAAAGTCATCGTCCAAATAATTGTCCAGATTCTGTAGTGGAGGTAGTAGAGGCCCAGAGACCTTGCCTTGTCTAAGGTCTCACAGTAGAAGAACCATAATTCAAACTTAAATCCAGTCTTCCTATCTCCCCTACTCCACTTCCTCCCACCTCCAGGAAGGACCCTATCTAACCTGAGAAAGATTCATAGCTTTCCTGATCTCAAAGGCAACAAATATTTATTAAGAGATTTCTATTTGCCAGTCCCTGAGCTAAGGGAAAAATCCAAAGTAAGACTGTTTCTGCCTTTGAGGGGTTTTTAGTTTAATGGTAGTAACAACCCCCAAATGGGGAGCTGAAAAGTGAATTGAGAGGAACGGAAGAGGTATTTGCCTGGAGACCTGGTGTTGCAGTCCAGGGAGTCTGAAGCAGAGGAAGAAGATTCAAGAGTGACTAGCCTGGACCCTCCAAAATAGAGGCTCAGGAGGAACTCATCAAAGAGAGAGAAAGGGGTAGGCATGATGGAGGGATGTTCTAGACCAGTAGATCACATGGTAATATTAAAGATTACCAGAAGAATTTCTTTTTTTTTTTTTTAGGTTTTTTGCAAGGCAAATGGGGTTAAGTGGCTTACCCAAGGCCACACAGCTAGGTCATTATGAAGTGTCTGAGACCGGATTTGAATCCAGGTACTCCTGACTCCAGGGCTGGTGCTTTATCCACTGCGCCACCTAGCTGCCCCGTCCAGAAGAATTTCTAAAGCTTCTCTTGATCATAAATTCAAATCTTAATCCTAATGCTAGGATGCAATAAATATTCTAGGGTACAGTAGTATGGTTCAAAAGTTGTTAAATAATTTCTCAAGTAAGAGAAATCAGCTAGATAGATAGGACAATAGTTATAGCACTGTATCTGGAGTCAGGATGACTTTTCTTTATGAGTTCAGATCTGGCCTCAGACACTCACCAGATGTGTGACCCTGGGTGAGTCCCTTGACCCTGTTTGCTTCAGTTTCCTCATCACAAAATGAATTGGAAAAGGAAATAGCAAACCATTCCAGAAAACCCCAAATGGGGTCATGAAGAGTCAGACCCAACTGAAACAACTCAACAACAAAAACAACAAAGTCAGAAGACCTGCATTTGAATCCTGATTCTGTTATTTAGTATGTGACTGTGGAGATTTTATTTCCAACTGGTCTAAATTTTCTCATCTGTCAAATGAGGGGTTTGCACCAGGTGACTTTCTAGGTCCTGTCTAGCCCTAAATCTATTTTTCACTGCCCCAACCTCATCAACTAAGATGCAAGTCACTGCTAGCCAAGCTAGTTCTTTGGGGACTGAGTCATCCATTCAATACAACTCAATTCCAGAGCATTTAAAAGGTTCCAGGAAAGTTCTCTCATAACACAGTCACCTGTGACTTGCCTCAGGAGGGCATGAAGACATTAGCAAAGCCAGTCCTGAACCTTCAGTGTAAATTGAAGCATCCTTTCTGTTCCTATTACTTCTAAAGATTTCTAGAAATTGAAACCTGTTTCCCATCACCCACACCCATGCTTGTTCTCCAGTCCTCCCCTTTCCACTCAGCCTCTGAGGTTAGGCTTTCTATTGAAGCAAGGTCTCTGCTTGTTTTTTAGCTACTCTTTCCTTCTTTTCAGAAAGTTCCTGAGATATTCTAGTCACCCACTTAGCCTCCCAGAATTTTGATTCCAAACATCTGTACAATGAATTCTGGGATGGCTGTGCTCACAAGACTGGGTCACAAATGTATTCTATTTTTTTTATCTTAATAGTACTTTTTCCAATTATATATAGAGACAATTTTCTACATTCACTTTTGTAAAATTTTTCTCCCTCCTCCCTCTCCCCCTCTCTAAGACAGCAAGCAATCTGATATATGCACAATCATATTAAAGATATTTCTGTATTAGTCTTGTTGTGAAAGAAGGATCAAAACAAATGGGAAAATCCATGAGAAAGAAAAAATTAAAAACAAATTTAAAAAAAGTAAAAATAGTATGCTTTGCTCTTCATTCAGACTTCATAGTTCTTTCTCTGGATGTGGATGGCATTTTCCAGTACAAGTCTTTTAGAATTGTCTTTGATCACTGTATTGCTAAGAAAGTCATAGGTGATCATAACATAATGTTGCTATTGCTGTGTCTGATATTCTCCTAGTTCTGCTCACTTCACCCAGCATCAGTTTGTGTAAGTCTTTCCAGGTTTTTCTGAAATCTGCCTGTGCATCATTTCTTATATCACTATAGTATTCCATTACATTCATATGGCACAGTGGGCAGAGTGCTGGCCCTGATGTCAGAAGGACCCGAGTTCAATGGGACCTCAGACTCTTCCAGCTGTGTGACCTTGAGCAAGTCACTCAACCCTGATTGTCTACATCCAGGCCCATCTCCAGTCATACTGATTCATATCTGGTCAGTGGACCCAGGTGGCTCCAGGGAAGAAAGTGAGACTGGTGACTTAGCACAGCACTCCCTCACTCAAATCCAATTCATGTGCTTGTCATAGCATCACCCTTCTGATGTTATGGTCTTCTTCAAGAATGAAGGAAAAGCAACATACCACAACTTGTTCAGCCAATTCTCAATTTCCAGTTTTTTTGTACTGGGTTACAATTTTAAGGGAATCAAAAACAAAAATGGATCACAAAATCTTATGATTTTAGTGAGGTAGATCAGTGGATAGAGAGCTGGATTTAGATTCAGGAAGAGAGGGTTCAAATCAGACACTTCCCAGTTGGGGAATCCTGGCAAGTCAATTAATTTATCTCAGTCTCAGTTGCCTCAACTGTAAAATAAGGAAAATGAACTGAATGTCCTCTATAGGGCTAGAGGTGACCTCAAGGGACCTTCTAGTTCAAAACAAAGCAGACAAAAAGCCCCACAGCGTTTACTTTCCAAGTCACCTGCATGCTTTTGAACAGTCACAATAATTGTGTTTGCTTTCTACTCTCAGTGAAAACTAATAAACTCTGAACAGCCTTTGAGGGGGAAAACCTGCTCAGTGGGTTGAGAAGCTTTTTGGAACTTACTAAATTAATCTAATGACATAGATCAAGGGGCATGTGAGGATTATTATTATCTCCACTTTACAGGTGGGGAAACCAAGCATAGAAAGAAACCAAGCCATGCTTTTATAAATCTTCCTGGGTAGTGTGGGTGTCTCTTGCTGTTTTTACATTGTAGATTCTCAGTGTCCACCCAGCTACCTGAAAAGCCAATCCTAAATGGTTAATGTCCTTGCCTCAGTGTCTTAGCTCCTGCACCCAAGTGATATTCTCTGAATCAGAATGGCTGGGGGAGGAGGGTGGGTCTTTGGTCTCATTGGAGTTTGCTGGATGCTGAGCATCCTTACAATCTTATAGAACCAAGTTTGACAGTTCCCTAGACTCTCAAGGCAGGAGACCTTTCCTTTGTACAGAAGAACCTTGATTCTGTGGGTTGAGTGAGCCAATTCTCCTTCATCTCAGATTTGACTCCCTATGGTTGAACAGTTGGATATTCTGGGAGCCCAAGAACACCTAATCTTGGAGCTGTAGAGAGACTTCTGGGAAACCCAAGAAATTTCCTACCAACTCCAACTTTACCATTAGACCAGTAGCAATTATTGGAAGTTACTTTAGAAGGAAAATTTAAACAAATATGTTGGTGCAGTGGAGAAGATTATTGTGTGACCTTGGACAAGTGAGTCAGTCAACCAATCAACATTTTTTAATGGGCATACTGTACTGGACACATGCTAAGCATTAAGATTACAAAGAAAGGCTTGAAAATAGTCTCTTCTCAAGGAACTCACATTATTATGGGGAAGACAACACACCAATAGCTATGGCCATATCAGAAGTATATAGTACAGAAAGGTAGTAACTTTGGAGAGAAACCACTGTTGGGAGTAGAGAATGGAGATGGAAGGGCCTTTGGAAGAAGGTGGAATTTCAAGTCCACAGTTAGCAATGAGGAGTGAGAGTATTCCAGACAAGAGGATAGCTTATTTAAAAGGCACAGATTCAGAGAATATTATTTCTTGTGTGAGGAACTGGCATTGCTATAGAATATGTGTATATAAGAGTTAAGATGAGAAACAACAGTTAGCATTTTCATATCACTTTAGGTTATACAAAGTTCTTTATATTTTTCATCTCATTTCATCCTCACAACAATTCTGTTTTTATTCTCATTTTGTTAATTATTAATAAAATATTATTCTCATTTTACAGAGAAGACTCTGAGGAGAAGAGAGGTTAAATGATTTGCCCAGGGCCTCATAGCTAGTAAGTCTCTGAGGAAGGATTTTAATTCAGATCTTTCTGTCTCCAAGTCCAGCACTGTCTCTTATACTACCTGGAAGACTTCAGAGGTACTTTACCTCTCTTGAAACTTAGTTTCCTCACCTATAACAAGAATGGATTGAGCTGAATGATGGCTGAGGCCCTAGATAACACAATGGCTAAAGTACCAGGTCTAGAATCAGGAAGATCTTAGTTTAAATGCAGTCTTAAGTTTTAACTAGCTCTGTAACTCTGGACAAATCATTTCACCTGCTTGCCTCAGTTTCCTCATCTGTAAAATGGGGATTCTAATAGCCCCTGTCTCTCAGACACATTGTAAGGATCAAATGAGATAATAATGTAAAGCCCATAGCACAGATCCTGGGACATGGCAAGTGTTTTATAAATATTATTATTGTTATTAATATCATCATCATTACTATGATGATGATCTGAATCAAATTTATTCCAATGAGAACTTGAACCAATTGCTTAATATTTCTGGGTCTCAGTTTCCTGAAGGATTAGACCAATCCATCTCTAATCTCTTCTAGCTCTGTATTTATAATGATATGATCAAGGCTAGAGGGAGGAAGAGTCCTTTCAGTTCTTCTAAGTATACCTTTCATTTCATTCTTTTCTTTTTGAGTGGCTGAAAACCCTCATTATTTCTTTATCCTTTTTTTGTGTTTCCTTCTCTCCTCTTAGAGGTAGGATTGTCAGAATCAGAAAACAACTTGAGGGGATAGTTACTATGGTACCCCTACTTCCCTGACCCCAGCTCCAATATACAGGTTTATACCTGAATGGGTTTCCCTGAAAAGCAGAAATTACTCAGACAGTACTTAGGCTTATGACCAGATCCAGGATTTATCATTCCTATGCCCTAGGCAAATTTGAAAATTACAATCCCTATGTCACTGTCCACTGGAGACTTTAAGCCTTCACTGCAGCAGGAAATTAATACCCATGGGCCATGGAAATGGAATTTACCAGTATTAAAATCATGTATATTTATGAAAAGTCATGTTCAAAGGTGACTCTCTTGCTCTTCCAATGTATTCACACATCAGGTGATTGCCTACTTTATCTGTCATTAATCCCTGAACAGTTTGTATCTGGGATGCTAGGGGGTAAAGATAACCAAGTCATGGCTACTTCCCAGAAGACACTCAGTATTTTGCTGAGACATACATGTATCAATAAAACTACTACATGGGTAGCATTAGAACAAAAGATCATTTATGAAGGGCCTGCTATACTCAAAGTACTGTGCACCAGTAAATTAATTAATTAATGTTTGTCCTTTATTTTAGAAGAAGATCATAGTATCAAGGAGGTGATGCCATGGCAAGCATGTGAATTGGATTTGAGTGGGGGGAGTGCCATGCTAAGTCACCAGCCTCACTTTCTTCTCCAGAACCATCTGGACCTAATGGCAGATATGAATCAGGACGACTGGAGATGGTCCTGGATTCAAGGCAATCAGGATTAAGTGACATGCCTAGGCACACAGATAGTGTCTGAGTTCAGATTTGAACTCAGGTCCTCCTGGCTTAAGTGCTAGTGCTCTACCACTGTGCTGACTAGCTGCTCCCTACCAGGGAGTAAAAAGGAAGATAAAAGACAGTGCCTATCCTCAAGGAGCTTGCAGTTTAATGGTGGAGACAACATGCACACAACTCTATTCAAACAAGATAAAACAGGATAAACTAGACACAATTAACTGAAGGGAAGACATTAGAATTTAAGGGGGATTGGGAAATGAGATTTTAGATAGGACTTGAAAGAACAGAGGGAAACCTGGAGATGGATATGAGGAGGGAGAGCATTCTAGGATTCGGGGAGAGCTGAGTGAAAAGGCCAAAAGTCGGAAGATGGAATGTTTTGTGTGAGAACCAGTCAGGAGGCTGGTATCATTGGATGGCACACCCTAAGGAGAGAGAGACACAGGGAGAGGTAAATAGATTGAAAATGCCATAAAGAAAAGCTACACATTAAGTATAAAAATAATCAGAAAATCGGGAAAGACTTCATGAAAGAGATAGTTTTTGACATGGACCCTGAAGGATGGATCATATTTTAATAGAAATAGATAACAAAGGAAGAGTATTCCAGACAAGTGGTACAGCCTTGTTGTTGTTCAGTCATGTCTGACTCTCTGTGACCCCATGAATTTGGTCTATGGAATTTTCTTTGCAAAAATACTGAAGTGGTTTACCTTTTCCTTTTCCAGTACATCCCTTTTTATAGATGAGGAACTGAGGCAAATGGGCGTTAAGTAACTTGCTTAGGGTCAAACTGCTAGCGAGTCTCTGAGGCTAGATTTGAACTTAGTTCTTTCTAACTCCAAACTTGGTGCTCTATCACCTTACCATCTAACAACAACTAAAAAGAGAGAAAGCAAAGGTGTATGTGGAGAAAAGCAAGTGACTTGTATGTGAAACAAAATTCATGTATTATAGATGATATGAGTGAATAGAAGGAAAGGAAGCAAGGAAGGTGGGTTGGAATCATATTGCCCGAGCTCCCAAGTAATTGGAACTTCAGACTCTCTGAGTCTATGTATATTCCTATTGTCCATCTCTAGAGCTAGTTGTTGGATCTTAAATGTCATAATATATACATATTATCAAATTGAAAGAGGCAGATTGGGATAATGGAAAGAGCATTGGCTTCAAGTCAGGAAGACTTCAGTTCATTATTATTGGCTCTGCATCTATGGGCAAATCATTTCATTTCTCTGAGCCTCAGGCAACTATAAATTATTGATGGATTATGATCTCGTCAGTGGGGAGAGTCCCCATACTAAAGAAATCATAGAACTTTGATGGATTTTTATGTGATAAAATCATGTTATCAGCAGATACATAAAACAATCTTTTATAAAAATAATTTTATATAAAAACTTTTTTTTTTGCTTAAGGAAATATTACCTCCACTCTTCTACCCCCAGCAGTGTTATATAGTGGCATGAACACTAGATTTGGACTCAGGTGACTCTGGATCGCATCCTGACTGATACTCAAGTGACCTTGCCACTTCACTGTTTTCAGTCTCATTCTCCTCATCTGAAACTGGAACTGAACAGGCTGTCTCTCAATTTTCTTCTAGCTCAGATATTCTAAAATATAATGATACTACTGCCCTACTTCAGAAAAACATGGACTTTCCATTGGTTTTCCAGCACTGGAAATGGGGTAACTAAGATTCTTCTAGCAGTTCCCTCCTTCTTCAGGGTTGCACATTTGTCAGAGAACTTACCAGCAATGGAGGTGCAGTTTATGGTTACAAGATAGATGTTTCCTCTCCATGTCCATAAGTGCCTGGTGGAGAAGTTTAATTCAAAGCCCTTGCCTCATTAGTGCAGCTCTCTAACCTACCAAGTGAATTGTCCCTGCTCTGGATCATGATATATCCTCATTTTGGAGAAAGATTCATAGACTCCTCTATCATGAGTGACTGGTGGGACTCTGGGGCAGGGCAGTTAGATGGAGATTCTTAGTCTTGTGAGAAAAAATTGAGATTCTCTTCCTTGGATATGTGAGGATCCCGATATCTTAGTCAAGTTTTATCTACTAGTTAGTTGCTTTATAAAGATTTCTTACACTGGCAATTGGTCAAGCCCAGAATAGTGTTCACTGGGCACATATCTCAGAACAAGTCAAGAGGAACTCATTGGAAATGAAATTTCCAATTATTTAGGCTTGAAGAAGGGCAGAGTGGTCAGGGACATTAGAGAAAACCTAGTCTGATCCCTTTATTTTTCAGGTAAAAAAAACAGAGAAGGGGAAAAATTCTGTAATCTAGTGTTACAGAACTAGTTAGCAGCAGACCTTGGATGAGGATCTAGGTTTCCCCTTTCCCAGCATAGGCACTATTCCATCATTTTCTCTGGGTTCAATGAAGTCCCTTGATTCCCCCCCCCCCCAACAGGATGTGATGGTGTTGTCCTCTTTTTTCATTTTTTTTTATCTCCCCACCAAGATTATCCAACTCCTGGATTTGGAATCAGGTGGCACCATCTTGTTCAACCAACTAATTTTATAGCTAGGGAAACTGAAACCCCCAAGAGGGTAAATGACTTATCCAAAGTCACACCAGTAATTATTAGAGATGGAATTGAACTCAAATAGGGTAAGAGATTGAGTTCATTTCCACTTCTGATACTTAACTCCCATAGATGCTACTCTATAAACAATAAATACTTCTTTCATTTTTATCAGTCTCAGAAATGTTTCATTAGAATACAGTTTGTCCTATATCAAAGACCTGAGGACTCCTAGATTTATTGTGTAAGATGACTTCCCTGAAGATTATCCTGAGATTCCTATAGAATAAGGCCCTCCCACTTCTCCAGGACTGTTTTGCTAGTTTCAACAGAGAAACTCTCCAGTACAGTTTATAGTGGGCATTAAATAAGTTTGTATTGAAATGAATAAATGAAAGGCTTTGGCATAAAAAAGAATTCTAATTTATTTATAATTTAAATCATAAGTAACATAATTAACATAATTAATATAAGTAACATAAGTTACTTAACATAACTTCCACATAAATTACATATAATTTATAATATATAGTTGTATATATCTAAAACAATAATTATAACATTAAAATATAATGTAAATACTATAATATATAATTTGTATATAGATTATATATATAAATTATACAATAAACATATATTCATAATATATACACACACATATATATATATATGTATATTTACTATTTGATATAGTGAATAGATATCTGGTCTTGGATTCAGGAAGACCCAGGTTCAAGACCTACTTCTGATCCATTTGGGCTGTGTGACTTTGTGTAAGCTACTCATCCTCTCAGTCCCCAGGGTAACTCTTTTTTTTTTGGAGGTTGTTTTATTTTTATTGTATGTGACCCTAGGTGAATGAGTTGATTCTCCCCCACTCCCTATTTCTTTAATTTTAGAAAGGTTTTATTTATTTTGAGTTTTACAATTCCCCCCCAGTCTTACTTCCCTCCCCCCACCCCCCACAGGAGGCAGTTTGCCAGTCTTTACACCATAGTCTGGATTGATCTAAATTGAATGTGATGAGAGAGAAATCATATCCTTAAGGAAGAAACATATAGTATGAGATAAGCAGAATTACATAATAAGACAACATTTTTTTTTTAAATTAAAGGTTATAGTCCTTGGTCTTTGTTCAAACTCTACAATTCTTTCTCAAGATACAGATGGCATTTTCTGTCACAGATACCCTGAAATTGTGCCTGCTTGCCGCCCTGTTGGTATGAGCAAGTCCATTAAGGTTGATCATCACTCCCGTGTGGCTGTTAGGGTGTATAATCTTCTTCTGGTTCTGCTCATCTTGCTCAGCATCAATTCATGCAAAGCCTTCCAAGTTTCCCTGAATTTCCATCCCTCCTGGTTTCTAATAGAACAATAGTATTCCATCACATAACATATACCACAGTTTGTTAAGCCATTCTCTAATTGTTGGACTTTCCCTCAGTTTTCATTCCTTTGCCACCACAAACAGAGCTGCTATGAACATTTTTGTACAGGTGATGTTTTTACCCTTTTTCATAATCTCTTCAAGGTATAGACCCAGTAGTGGTATTGCTGGATCAAAGGGTAATTTTTATTGTCCTTTGGGCATAATTCCAAATTGCCCTCCATAAAGGTTGGATGAGTTCACAGCTTCACCAGATTCCTGACATTCTTTCCAACATTGAACATTGTCCTTTCTAGTCATATTGGTCAATCTGAGAGGTGTGAGATGGTACCTCAGATATGTTTTAATTTACATTTCTCTAATAATTAGTGATTTAGAGCAATTTTTCATATGATTGTGGATTGCTTTGATTTCCTCATTTGTAAATTACCTTTACATATCCTTTGACCATTTGTCTATTGGAGAATGGCTTGTCTTTTTTTTTTAAATTTGACTCAGTTCTCTCTATATTTTAGAAATGAGTCCCTTGTCAGAAACACTAGTCATAAAATTGTTTCCTAATTCACTACATTTCTTTTGATCTTGGTTACAGTGGTTTTGTCTGCACAAAAGTTTTTTAATTTAATGTAATCAAAATTGTCTACATTATTTTTAGTGGTGTTCTCCATCTCTTCCTTGGTCATAAACTGCTTCTTTTTCCATAGATCTAACAGGCAAACTATTCCTTGATCTTCTAGTTTGCTTATAATATTGTTTTTTATTTCTAGATCCTGTATCCATTTTGATCTTATCTTGGTTATAGGGTGTGAGGTGTTTGTCTAATCCAAGTTTCTTCCATATTAACTTCCAATTTTTCCAACAGTTTTTATCGAAGAGAGAGTTTTTATCCCAATAGCTATTTATCAAACAGCAGATTACTATAATTGTTTCCTTCTGTCTCTTTTGCACTAGTCTATTCCACTGGTCCACCCCTCTATTTCTTAGCCAATACCAAACAGTTTTGATGACTGATGCTTTATAATATAATTTTAGATCTGGTAGGTCAGTCACCTTCTTTTATACTTTTTTTCATTAAATCCCTGGAGATTCTTGACTTTTTATTTCTCCATATGAATTTACTTACAATTTTTTCTAACTCATTGAAGTAATTTTTTGGAATTTTGATTGGTAGGGCACTTAGCAAGTAGCTTAATTTTGATAGAATTGTCATTTTTATTATACTTGTTTGGCCTATCCATGAGCAGTTGATATTTGTCCAGTTATTTAAGTCTGATTTTATTTGTGTGAGAAGTGTTTTGTAATTGTTTTCAAAAAGTTTCTGAGTCTGTCTTGACAGGGTAACTCTTTAAGAATACAATTTATACAGAATACTGTAAACAGAAAGAACAATCACTCACTAAATAATCAAAAGTGAATATAACAAAATTATAAAGATCAAGTGGGACCAACTGTAGAGATGTAAAGACACCCCTACCTCCACTGTGGAGATGGGAGGTCCACATGTGATACACATTGCACATGTTTTACAAATATCAATCAGCAATGCTGATTTTTTTTCCTTAAAAATTATTATTTGTTATACTGGATGGCTCCCTGAGAGGTGTAAGGGGAAGGATACTAGGGATAACTATGATGACATATGATATGACTATGATGACCCAGATGACATCAATCAAATTATTCTTAAAACAAATAATGAAAATTAAAACAACTCTGAGGTCCCACTTCATAACTCAAATTGGCTAATATTACAGAAAAGGGAAAAAAACAAATGCTGAAGGGGATATGGAGAAATTGAGACACTAATGCACTTTTGGTGGAGTTTGTGAACTGATTCAACCATTCTGAAGAGCAATTTGGAGCTATTCCCAATAGGTTATACATTTTGACCCAGCAAATCCACTACCAGGTCTATATCCCAAAGAGATCAAAGAAAAAGAAAAAGGACTCATATATACAAAAACATTTATAGCAGCTCTTTTTCTGGTGGCAAAGAATTGGACATCAAGGGGATGATCATCAACTGGGCAATGACTGAACAAGTTGAAATCTGTCATTGGGATGGAATACTAGTGAGCTATAAGAAATGATAAATAAGATGCTCTCAGAAAAACTGGGAAAGACATAAAAGTGAAGTGAACAGGAACAAGAAAACTCTGTTTACATTAACAGCAACACTGTGAATGACAACTATTTTCAGCAATACAATGCAAGACAATTACAAAGGACTTATGATGAAAAATGCTATCTGATACAGAGAAAAATCTGATGGTGTCTGAATGCTGATCAAAGCATACTTTTTAAAACTTTTTTTGTCTGTATTTTCCTTCCCAATATGATTAATATGCAAATATGTTTTGTTTGACTGAACATGTATAGCATAAGGAGGGGTGAGAGACAGGAGAGAATTTGGAACTCAGAATTTAAAAACAAATGTTGAAAATTGTTTTATATATAATTGGAAAAAATATTAAAAGATGAAAAAAGGAAAACAGGTTATGAATGAATCAATGATCTTATTGGTATGGAAGCTTAAGAACCCTATATCTTCATAAATGAGATAGCAAATTTAGATAATGGAAAAAATCATAACTTTTATATACGGCATTACAGTTTTGAAGGTATTTTTACACATTCCTATATGATCTGACAATCTTGCAAAGTCAGCAGGGAAAGTATTATCATCCTCATTTCACAGGTGAGGAAACAGTTTGAAAGGGTTTGAATGTCACAAAGTGAGTCTAGAATAGAATTCTACTGACTTCCTGTTGTATATTATTTCTACATTATCCTGCCTCCTTCTCTGAAAGTCAATATTGATCTCAAAGGTCTGGCTAATAGTCAGTCTTGGACACACTGTGATAAATAGCTTTTTGTGAGATTTCAAAATGAGAACCTTAGAGATCAGTCATGTGAAGTACTTATAGCCAGTGGACAATAACCTTCTCAGTCTAGTTAAGGAACACATCTCTGATGCTGATTAGAAGAGGGGCTCATTTGATGATGTGATGGAATAGATCAGGCATAGTCAGGACCACAAGTCAAGGCAGATGCAGGTCACAGCAATTCAATGGGAGCACCTTTAGAGAATTCTGTAAACAAAAATGATGGATTGTTTAAAATGGGTTTTTTTTGGAGGGGGGGGTAATGTTAAGTATGTTATTTCCTCTATCAAGAAACACAACAGATACTAAATGTCAGGGATAGAATTTGATTCCAAGTTTTCTGACTCCAGGGACCTCAAGGTTACTGACAGAGAATTCTTCAAGTACTTGACCTCTTTCCATGTCAACTTGTCCATTATGCTGCCCTACATTATAAGTCTTTTCTTATTGGTCATTTGATTTAATGAAGTTTAACATCTCAGGAGTTTAGTTTTCACAAGAGTCAAATGAACAGGTTAGATGATCTGGCCTCCAAATTCTCTTCCAAGTTTAGACCTATGATCTTAATAAATTTAGGCTGAGTTCCCAAGTACTAGGGTAGAAATATCCAGGAATAATCTGAAAGAAAGACTTGAGTTCAAATGTGAACTCAGATGCTTCCTATTTGTGTTCCCTGGGGTAGGTCACTTATCCCAGTTAGCCTTAGCTTCTTCATCTGAAAAATGAACTAGAGAAGGAAATGATAAACCACTTCAGTATCCTTGCCAAGAAAATTCCATAACAATGGAATTTTGAATAGTTGGACTCATCTGAAAGCAAATGAATAATAACAAATTTGTTTCCACAAAGATCAAAGGCAACGAAAAGCGGGGAAAGTTGTCTTAGTTGAGAAAGATTGAAGTCCCTAAGTGATCCTATATTACGTCCCTTTTGCTGTGCTTTTGGCTGGCCATCCATTGAGGCAATTACCTGGGGTCATACAAAATACTGGGGTCATAGTACTTACTTTATCACAGTGTTGTGAGGATCATAAGAGACAATGTATGTAGAGAACTTTGTACCTATTTAGTACCATACAACTTGGGCACAGAGGTGGCACAGAGGATAGAGGGCTAGACCTGGACTTGAGAAGACCCAAGTTAGAAGCCTGCCTCAGACACTTACTGTTTGCCTCAATTTCCTCATCTATAAAATGGAGATGATAGTACTTACTTCCTAAGTGTTATGAGAATATAGTGAGATACTATTTGTAAATCTCTTTGAAAACCTTAAAAGCACAATATAAATGCTGTCTTTTATCATAATGATCATAATCCCTCTCTTGTTTCTCCTGTCTGTAGGTGGCCGAGATAAGCGAGGTGGACCCATTCTGACTTTCCCTGCAAGGAGCAATCATGACAGAATAAGACAGGAAGACCTGCGGAAACTTGTAACTTATCTGGCTAGTGTGCCAAGGTAAGCTTTAAAGGATGTATTCTCAAAGGCCAACCCTGTCTGTTTCTGGGTAGGGTCATGGGACACTGGTAGGACAAGGGCTGGTTCTCCCTTTGGAAAGTCTTTTAACCATCTTCCCTCTTGTTGATACCATGAGTATTGCTCTCATCTTCCTCACTAGCCCCATTAATGTCATGAGTAATATTTATGGAGTGGTAACTATGAGTAAAGATAGATAGATAGATAGATAGATAGATAGATAGATAGATAGATAGATGACCCATTGTGGGGAGATGCTCTTGGAGATTCCAATTCTTTTCAGTTTCAATGTACATCTATTAAATTTATTTATTAAACACGAACACTTATTAAGTTAACAAATATATATATATATATATATATATATATATATATATACATTATATAACCTAGATTGTTCCAGGAGTTAGGAACTAGGAATAGGTACTGAACTTGGGTTTTCATTTAAATGAAATAGTCTTTAATGAAGAAATTCTCTTTAGTAATTCAGATCTGTACTTTTCTGAAACAGAGAGTTTAGAATAGGTATTCTTAACCTGGATTTTGTATGAAAAAATTTTTTGATAACTACATTTCAATATAACTGGTTTCCTTTATTTTGTGAATTTAAAAACAGGTTTTTTTTTTTTTTTCTGGGAAGGTCCCTAAATTTTACCAGATTGTTAGCAGGGTTCATGCTACAGAAAAAAATACCTCTAATTTAGAGGCTTATATAAGGCATGAGAGGTTAAGTGACTCACCCAGAATCACATGACTATACTGGATGAGAGGAGAGACTTGAACTCAGGTCTTTTGGACTTCAAGTTCAGTTCTTTATTCACTACAAAAGATACCCTTGGGGACATAAGGACACAAATGAAATAGTCACTGCCTTCAGTGGGAAGGCAGTGACTGGGGAAGGGGAGAAAATGAGTGGAAGCCCAGGTCATGGGAACAGAGTTGGGAGATAGTTGCTGCAACAAACAAGAATGCAGGAGGTTTCTTTGTTGACTTATTTCTTGATTTTTTTTTTTTTTGCTTCAATTCTGGTTAAGACAGTGCTTGTATTTGTAACTTCACCTTTTCTAACTAGAATGTCTTTGGCTCTGACTGGTGTCATGCCAGCAATTCCATCTATAAGAATGACAGAAGAACATGTATCTGGAACTAACCACTTTTCCAGGGAGGAAAAGAAGGAGTTCAGGACCTGGTTTGCTCTCCAGGCCACATACCTAACATCCTGGTATCATAAAGCAAAGGGTTTACATGGGATCTTCTTTGAAGAGAGATTTCTATGGAGGGAACCCTGCTGCCTTTAATTCATCTGTGGGCTGCTTGACTCTAGGCTTGCTGTGACCAGTTGGAAATGATGCCTTATCTTTTCTTCTCTTTACTGCAGGTTTTACTGAAAAGGTGGTAGATTAGGGAAAGGAACAGGATGTTCTGATCTGATTTTGATGGGAAATCACCACCAATTTTTTAAGCTTGCTGATGAAATTCTTGTAGCAAGCATATAGTGGGAAGGCAATAAATCTTGAGGAGCTATGAATGAAACATATGAGATGGGGAAGATAGAGCTCAGGGACTTGTACTTAGAGATAACTTAGCAGCTCTAGTTTTTCAGAAGAAATAGAACAAAATGAAAGTTGTACAAAGAAGAACTGAATGGTCACTCCTGTACCAATCACATCTAACCTTGCTTATATAATCACAAATTCAGAGACAGAAGGGACCTTAAAGCTGATCAGAAAACTGAATCCTCTGGACTGCCTTGGTACTAGGGGAGAGTGAGTTTCTCCTTAAGACAGTTTCTACAAAGTATTGGATCTTACTGATTTATTTAGTAAGTTCATTTCTATTGTGTCTGCATCTGGGGTTTTCTTGGCAGAGATACTGGAGTGCTTTGCCATTTCCTTTTCCAGCTCATTTTACAGATGAGGAAACTGAGGCAAGCAGGCTTAAGTGAATTGCCCAGGGTTACACAGTTAGGAAATGTCTGAGTCTAGATTTGAACTCAGGTTTTTCTGACCCCAGGCCTGGTGCTCTTTACATTGCCCCACTTAGCTGTCTACCAAGTTAACTTCCAAAATCTTTTCATAGCCATTGGATAAGTCAGCATCTCAACAATGTTGCTCTGGTGTTGACTGGCTGAAAAACCCAGCATGTGTTTGGACTTCTTGTGGCTTTCCCTTCTAGCCCTTTTTGATTCTCCTTCAACCTAAAATAGAATAGAAAGAATAGACAACAGAGTCAGGAGTAACAGCAGGTCCGGGCTCTCATGAGCTGAAATGAGACCTGAGGCATCTCTCCCTGCTGCAAACATTCTACAGTGGTCTTCACTGGAACACACAGAAGTATTTGGACTGGATGGATTTGGATGAAGAACTTCCCAACAGGGAATGATGTGAGAAACTGGAATGAAGCCACTGTAGAATTTCATTAACTAGAGACTTTTAAAGGGAAGAGACATTCCCATTTCTCTTTGAAGCAGGAATAGGAACCAAATAATCTATTTGTTGAACCTGGCAATTGATCCAGATAGGGATGGGACTAAGCAAGTTTAAAGAGCACAAGCCCCTCTAATAGGCATAGGAAGAAGATATTTCTTTGGAAGTTTCCCTTAGAGAGTTGCAAAGGACCATTAGTTCATCTAGAGCCACTAGCAATATGGATTTTGGAGAAACAGTAATAGGACTCCTAGGGAGTAAGTTATGCTTTTTTTCCCTATCTGGTGGGCATTGCTGGCAAACTATGCAGTCACTAAATCAAAGAACTCAAAAGGGTTTGAGGAATTCTCTGTCTTCTCCCTTACCAGATAGTTTGATGGGCTAAAGTAATAATAGATTTAGAGCTAGTTGAAACTCCCTTATTTTTCAGATGAGGAAACTGAGGCTGTGGTGTTTAAGTAATTTGTCTAGGGTCACCCAGCTAGCAAATGGCAGGATTTGAACCCAAGTCATCCTGACTCAAAGGTCAGCACTGTACACATTATACTATATATTCCTGTAAGGGAAGAAGAATAAAAACAAATCTTTTTTCTGACAGTGTGAGGAGAAATTGATGCCAAATGGAACAAGGGTAGCACAGCAGAGAAAGAGATCTTTTGTGCCTTTGAATTCATCAATAGATGAGAAACTGGCTTGGAAAGTGATACTGAAGAAGCCCTGTCCAGAGCTGAGAAAACTGCTAAGTTCCTATCTGTCTCATGCAGTTGTGACCAATAGATTTGCAATTTCACATGAAATCATTTTTAGAAATTATATTATGTTATGGAAATGCTTATTTTGTTCCAAAAATTAAAAACTATATATATATATATGTTTACATATACATTATATATATTTTAAAGCCCTGCCATGTACTCTATACAGCATCCAGAAAGAACCATAGTTCCCAGCAGTAGGAGGAATCTTGCTGTGTCCCCTGGGTGGGGGGTATTGTGGGGGCAAGTGATCGCCTCCTCCCAGCTAGGGAGTCAGCTTCAAGGAGGCCTGAGAGGCTTATCAGTAGGTGCTGGAGCCTGCCAAGACTGATGGAAACTACTGTTGTTCATTCATGACAAGCTGTTGTCAGAAGAAATAAAGAATGTTCTACTGACTTTGAGATTCTAATGAAGAAATTGAATAATGCAGGCTCATAGATTTAGTGTTAAAAGGGACCTCAGAACTCATCCAGTTCATCCATCTCATTTCATAAATGAAGAAACTGAGGCTCATGAGAGGTAATAACTTAAAATCTTAAATTTAGAGTTAGAAAGGACCTGACCCTCTTTTTTTTAAAGAATAAGGAAAATGAGGTTCACAAGGGTGAAATAACTTGGAATCACAGATCTAGAATTAGAAAGGGCTTTACAGACCATCTCGTCCATCCTTCTCATTTTACAGTGAGATTAAGCAGTTTGCCCAAGAATACATAGGCAGTAGTGAGTGAGTGAGTGAGTGAGTGAGTGAGTGAGTGAATGAATGAGTGAATGAGTGAGTGTCAGAGGTGAGGTGTGAACTCAGGTCCTGATTTGAAACTCAGCATTCTTTCTTAGGTAATGTTTTCCATGTTGACTCTCAAATCACTGCAAGTACAAGTACAGATCTAGGATTTAAATCAAGGTCTTCTGATTACAAATCTAGCATCCCCTTCCCTGCCCTGCTCTTCTATCCAAGACAGATCATGTTTTTGTTATGTCTTCTTATGGCTGGTAAAGGCTCTGGAAGAAAGGGCATGCTCTGAAGTGTGGTTAGGTATCCCTATGGATGGTTTTCATGAGAATAATAAGCCACTTATTTGTAGCTTATGATACAAGAGTGCTCATATTAAGGGATGGAGGGAACCCCATGGAGGTTGGGAAAAATGGGTCAAGAAGGATATGTAGGAACCTGATCAGAAAGAATTTACATTGAATTTTGAGAGAAAGGAAAGAGCATATAACTTTGAAGCCAGTTACTATGAATCATCTGTCTGGCACTGTTTTTACTTTTATGGAAGGGAGGAATGGAGAGAAACCATTGACTGACCTGCACTATATACACAATGACTTAGTGATCCAGGCTTGGGTTCCATAACTGAACTGCTTCAGATAGCAACATGTAGAGGATGGCTAATATTATCTCTACTTTGGCAATGCCTGTGCTTTTTGGCAGTTGTTGTGTTTAATAGGAAGTGAGCAGCAGTTCTTAACATTTTATTTATTTGGGGTTTTTTGTGTGGCACAGGTCCCTTTCATAATCTAGTGAAGTTTATTAATGTCTTCTCAGAATGTTTTCATATGCATAAAATATATAGAATTGCAAAGGAAACCTGTCATATTGAAATACATTTAATATTTTAAATTATTTTAAATTTTTAAAAAATCATTCAATTTAAAATTATTTAAAATTTAACCTTTCTAAAATATTTTTTTAAAAAATTTAAAAATATTCACACTAAGAACCCTTAGCATTAATATAGTAGATAGTAGATAGAAAACACTAGACTCAAAGTCAGAATTTGACTTTGAACACTGGAGAACCTGTGTTCAAGTTTTGCCTAAGACACATATGATTAACTTCCAGAGTCTCAATTTCATCATCTGTGAAATGGGAATAATAATAACCTACAAATGAGATAAGGTTTGTGTAAAATGAGCATCCCATGGAACATTTAAGGTGACAGGTCTAGCCTGCCTCACTTTCATTGAGAACCAGAATGATATTTGTAAAGAACTTTCGCAAACTTTAGCATCAGCTATTATTATTATAATGAAGGTCATAGATGTAATGGAGAAAGAACCAGCCTCAGGGAAGACCAAAGTCAAAGTCTATCTCTGCCCCCTATAGCCCTAAGAAACTCCCTAAAGAGATAGTTTGTGAATGGGGCGTGGGATTTCCTCATCAAAGATTACTTACATCAATAAAAAGTACAAGTTTAGCCAAAAAGCACAAAGTCAACATGTGTCAGAAAAGACATAGCAAGAAGGAAGAGGTTTTAAAAAAGCTGTAAGAAAAAAGTTAGAGAAACAGCAATTTTAAAAGAACAGGGAAAGTATCAACCTCAGGAACAACAGAACAGCAAACCTGGCATCCTGCCCTGGTAAATTTCTAGAAGGGATTATTAAAACAGGTGTTTTTTGAGCATTTAGAAAGAAGAGGAACTAATAGTCCCAGAGTGTGATGGCCAGTCCATGCCATTGTGTTCCAGGCCAGATACTGCATTTTAAGAAGAAAATTGGCCAATTAGCTCATTATCTTTACTCTCTGAAGAGGACATGCATGATGAGGAAAGGAGGTGTAGTTACACAGTCCAAATGAGAGTGCAGAAAGATAACCAATCTGGTATATTGATAATTCTGAAAGATAATAGAATCTATCAATTCATCAATCTAACATCAAGTAATTATTATATGATTTCTTGTGGCAGGCAGTATGCTAGGTGGGAGGGATACAGTTACTGACACAATCTCTATTCAGAAGGGGGAAACAATAGTTAAATAGCTAAGTATAATCAGAATAAATATAAGGAGAATAAATACAACTAAATACAGAGTAACAATACAATGTGGGAAAGGAGGGCGGCACTAACAGTTGAGAGGTTAAGCAAATGATTTAAGTTAGAAGATGGTGCTCAAGCTATTTGTTTTATTTTTTGTTTGAGAAAATATTTGTTAATGAATTGAAATTTCTTTTCTCTCTTTCCCATCCCCCATCTCACTGAAAAAAAAAGGAATAAGGAAAACAAATTCCTTGCATCAAATATGCATAGTCAAATAAAGCATTATATATTTCTCTGAATCTTTAATATGGCTTGACCTATTTCATGAAAGAAGAGAGAGCTCAGGTGAGAAGGGACTGCATCCCAGGCAGGGAATGACCAGTGCAAAGGTACAGAGATGAGAGATATAGTATTATGGGGGTTTTTTTGTTTTTGCAAGGTAATGGGATTAAGTGACTTGCCCAAGGTCACACAGCTAGGCAATTAGTAAGAGTCTGAGGCTGATTTGAACTCAGGTTCTCCTAGCTCCAGGGCCAGTGCTCTATCCATGAATACATTATTATGAACAAGAAACAGAGAGCAGTTCATTTGGCCTGGATCACAGGAGAAGTAATATACAATATAATTGGAAAGATTGAGGCCCGTCTGTGAAACTTTACAAAATTTAGCAGGGATATATCCTAGAGACAATAGTGAACCATAGGAGTTTCAAGAGGGGGCTGAATTGATAAAGTCTACATTTAAGGAAAATCATTTTGGCAGTCCTTTATGAATATATGGTGGGAGTGGAGAATAGAATGGTGAGAGATTTGAGGTCAATGAAATGATCTAGATGAGAGGTTATGAGGGCCTGTACTAAAGTGGTAACTGTGAGCAGTGTGAAGGTGTTAGACATGAAAAATATTATGGAGGCAATAAAAGGCAAGATTTGACAACTTTTTTTATCTGTGGAGTGATAGAGAGTGAGGAGATGAAAATTATGCTGAGGTTAGTAACCTGTGGTGCCTTTGACAGAAATATAAGAATTTAGAAGAGGAGTGGTTTTGGGAGGGAAATGAGTTCTGCTGTAGAAATGTTGATTTTGAGATTTCTCCAATTTGAAATGTCCAAGAGGCAATTGATGATTCAGGACTGAAACTTGGAGGTGAAGGGGCTATGGTTTCTATTGGCAGATAGAGATCCACAACATTGGTGAAGCCTATGGACCATGTCTGAGAATAGTATTTTGAAATCATCAAAGTAATGATAAATTTCAGTGAAAAATCAGTGAAAATCAAGAAGTAAAATTTTTCCATCAAATGTCACAGACTGCCCCTCTTCCTTTAAAACTGTCCATGGAGCCCAGATTTAGAAATCTTGCTTAATTTAGAACTCATGGAAAGACTGAATCAAGAACTTTACAGGATAACATTGCACAAAAGGATTACGTTTATAACTTCCATCAGTGGCTAGAAATTCATTCCATTGATGGTACCATGGAGTGACCAAATTGCCAAGCATTGTCAAATGATTGTATATCCAGAGGAGGATGGTCTGGATGGTGAAGGATCTGGCGACTAAATTATTGAAAGAGCAAAATGTGTTTAGCTAGAAGAACACTAAGGGGAGATGATACCTGTGGTCATCTGTTTTAGGGACTGGAGTAGAGAGGAAGAAGTACAGATGACTTGTGTCATTCCATGGTACATAACTGACCAAATGGTAAAAGTTACAGGGAGGCAGCATTTGATTCAATAATACCTGAGAAATGTATTTGGCAGCAGTTCTGGTCCAAAAGAATTGGAAGGATTAATTGTTTGCTAACATAAATGAGTCAATAGTGATATATTTGTTTTTTAAAGTCCTCTAATTCTTAGGCTGCCTTAAAAGAAAGATGCAGTTTAGTTAATGAGAAGTTAAATTCCATTGTATTCTACTCTAAATTGTAACTGTGTCTGTTCTTAAAGTATCTTCTCTCTGCCCTCCACCTCACACAGTGAGAGCTACACATAAGAGATACTTAATAAGGAATTATTGGACAAACAAGTGATTTAATAAATGATTGAATGCTCTGGAGTATTTATCTGTAGAGTATTGTGTTCAATTCTAAGCACTGTATTTTAAGAAGTCAAGATGACAAACTAGATTATGTCCAGGGGAGGGAAAGCAGGCGGGTGAGGAATCTGGAAAGCTTGCCATACAAGCGATGGTTGAATGAATTGGATATTTTTAAGTTGGAAAAGAAAAGGCTAAGGGGAGGCTTAAAAAATGTCATAAAAATTACCATTGGGCAGAATTGTTGTCGAGTCATTTCAGTTGTGTCTGACTCTTCATGACCCTTGGCAGAGATACTAGAGCAGTTTGCCATTTCCTTTTCTAACTCATTTTACAGATGAGGAAACTGAGACAAACAGAGTTACATGAATTGCCCAGGGTTACATAGCTAGGAAGTGTCTGAAACTGGATTTGAATTCTTCCTGACTCCAGGTATGATGCTCTATCCATTGTAGCACCTAGCTAGGAAGAGACAATAGACTTATTCTTTGTTGTCAGAGAGGATAGGATTAGGACCAGACAGTGAAAGTTACAGGGGAAAAGGGTCTCAGAACATCTTTCTAACAATTAGAACTCACACAGTTGTTCTTTAATTTTTTTTTTCTGATGAGAGTATTTCAATATCATTGGTTTCCATCTTAAGCCTACATATTTCATTTTATGTGCTTAAAAATATTGTTCTAATAAGGGGTTCAGAGACTTCACCAAGTTGCCAAATGGACCCATAGTGCAAAAAAAGTGAACCTCTACTCTAACAATAGTGAGGTACATTGACAAGTAGTAAATTTTTAACTACTGTCTCTTTGAGCAGAGATTATGTGACCCTGGGCAAGTCAATTAAGAATATCTAGTTCAGTTTCCTTACTGGTAAAATGGGGATCACAGGGACAGGTAGGTGGCACAGTGGATAGTGCAGGGACTAGAAACAGGAAGATTCATGTTCCTGAGTTAAAATTTATTTTTAATTTAATTCAATTTAATGATTTTTATTTGATTTATTTTTATTTTGCCCATACTCTTGGATTTTGAATAACAGGCAGTAGATGGAGTGCTGAACCTGGAGTCAAGGGAACTCATCTTTCTGAATTCAAATTTGGCCTCAGACACTTAATAGTTGTGGGATCCTGAGCAAGTCACTTAACCCTATTTGTCTCAGTTTCCTCATCTGAAAAATGAGCTGGAAAAGGAAATGGCAAACCACTCTAGTTTCTTTGCCAAGAAAACCCCAAGTGGGGCCACAAAGAGTCAGACTTGACTGACAAATGACTGAATAACAATGGACCTGGAACAATGACATCAGCTTCAACTGAGAAGCTGGGGTCATTGTGGGGTATGATTACTTAGAAAGAGGCATGAATCCTACCTTGAATTCATAGCCTGCATTTTGTGTTTACTCTGGTTCTAGATTAAAATTTCTCTCTTACCTCTTCTTTAGTCCTTCTTGCTTTTTATTAATATTCTGCTACAGTGCTGCTTCAAATCCTGATCTATTGATGTTTCCTACCTTGAAAGAGATTGAAGAAAATTTTCAACACTGATTCAACTGTCAGTTTCCCATAAGCTGCCTCTCTACCCTGGTTAGCTTCTTAGACTGACAAAACTGAAAGACACCTTCAAATCTAGTCAATTGATGATTATTCATAGTAACAGAGGGATGTAGTGACAAAGAAAACTCAGTTTAGGTGTTTATAAACAGTTCGTTGGGAATTGATCATAAACCAGGGCAGAAGAAATAGGCATTTCCATGTCTTCTATCTAATAAAGACTTTGGATGTTGTTTCTTTTTCTTTTTTTTCATCTTTTTTTCATTGTCAACATCTTGTTATCATCTCGAGCAAGGGGGACAGGTGTCAGATGGGTAAAGGAAGATGACAGCAAATTAGCATGGGTTATTCAGGGCTGCCAATCAACCCGAGATACCGACAGTCCTTGGCTGCATTTTTATCATATTCATTCTTGTTTTTTCTATTTTTGTGGAAGCCAACTCAGTCTACTAGTAAATAGGAATAGGCAGAATCAGACAGAAAGGAAGATAATAGAAGAGCAAGAAGAAACTGCAAGGTCATCCTCCACCATTCTCAGCAGGAATGAGTCCTGATGTCACCCACACTGTCATCATCAAAGGCTCTTATTGTAAATACCTCCTGAGAGGGGGGTGTTAGAGGCCTTTGTCATGCTCTGGGCTTCTCTGTTAAAGAGAAAGATGGAGAATGGGGGAGGAATGAGAAAAGAGAGAGATAATGGAGGAGATGTAAAATAAAATTAATGAGAAAAAGTTGTTTTTTAAGAGCTAATATTTATATAGCACTTTAAAGTTTATAAAGCACTTTAAATATATTACCTTATTGGGTCCTCACAATAATACCAGATTATTGCTTTTATTATTCACATTATAACAGATGAAGAAATTGAGAGAAATAGTAATTAAATAATTTATCTAAGATTATATAGCTAGCAAGGATAAAATATGAGCTCAGGACCTTCTAACTCCAACTCCAGCATTCTATCATCTTTTTTTTTTGAATTTTTGCAAGGCAATGGGATTAAGCCACTTTCCCTAGGTCACACAGCTAAGTAATTAACTCACGTTCTCCTGACTCCAGGTTTGGTGCTCTATCTACTGCACCATCTAGCTACCCCTAATGAGTAATTTTCACATTTTTCTGAAATTGCCTCTAATCAGTAATCTTCACATTTTTTTCTGTAATTGTATACTCTTTGTATCCCTCCCCATCCCCCATTTATTTGCTGGAGTACTGAATTTCTACAATTTTTCACTAATCTTTAGAATGATTTGTGAAATATTCACATCGTTGGTTGTGACATCAGCAGGGAAAAGTATACAGAGATTCTTACCAGGTTGCTGATAATTAGCACCTTGTTTTGAAAGAATTCCGTAACTACCTGTAGCAAAGGATGCCCTTTCACTCATTTAAGTCATGTCAGAGTCTTCATGATGCCATTTAGGGTTTTCTTGGCAAAGATACTGGAGTGGTTTGTCATTTCCTTGTCCAGCTTATTTTAAAGATGAGGAAACTGAGGCAAGTAGGGTTAAGTGACTTGTCCAGGATCACACAGATATTAAGTGTCTGAGACTAGATTTGAACTCATGAAGATGAGTCTTCTTGACTCTAGGTCCAGTAATTGATCCATTGCACCATCTAGCTAGCTGCCAAAAGTTCCCTATATACCAGATAAGTAAATGCTTAACCTCTCTAGAGATATCTCCTAAATTGATGACCTAATTTACTCTTTGGAGGGACATGTAATAACGGCACATAAATTTCTGTTAGTTGCTTGGGATTACTCTTTGTTCAGGGATTGGATATGTTTCATTATTAATGTTGGTATCACAATACAAAAAAGTTATATTCTAATTTGAAGTCAGCAGGGCAAAGGAAAGTAGACTAGATTTGAAACCAGAAATTTAGTTAAAATCCTAACTGCTATTTACTGCCTTTGTAACTTTGGGCAAATCACTCAACCCTTTGAACCTTAGTTTTCTTATTTATAAAATGAGAAACTTGAACTATGTGACCTCTAAAATCATTTCCAACTCTTAATTTATGATCTGATTAATGTATTTCTCATAGTTACTAAAAATTTGTTACCATAATTTTTTGTTTTATTAAAGATTTTATTTATTTTGAGTTTTACAATTTTCCCCCTAATCTTTTTTCCCTCTCCCCACCCTGTTACCATAATTTTTAATCAGCTTAATTTACTTTTCTAGTATTTGGAACATGATGCTAAGATTCTTAAAAAACATAAATAAATCATTTTACTTATATACTGTTTATATATAAATATTGTGAGGCAACTGGGTGATTCAGTAGATAGAGCACTGGACTTAGAATCAGGAAGACTCATTTTCATGAAATCAAACCCAGCCTCAGACACTTGCCCAGTTCTATGACCCTGGGCAAGTCAATGAATCCTTTCTACCTCAGTTTCCTCATCTTTAAAATGAACTGGAGAAGTAATGTCAAACTGCTCCAGTATCTTTGCCAAGAAAACCCCAAAATGGGGTCACAGGGAGTCAGACATGGTAAAACTACTACAATAAAATTTGTTTAGTATTTTCATATTTGTTTTGTTTATTTTGTGTGTGTTTACCAGGTTTGTCATTTCACTTATATAGGAAACTTCTAGTAACTCCCCTATGATGTAGGGAGAGGCATTGCGAGGGTAGGTGACTTTCCCAGAGTCTCACAGACCATGTATGTCAGTAACCAGACTTGATCCTAAATCTTCCTGAAACTGAGGCCAGCATCACATAATATGCAGGACTATGCACATATTCATACTGTAAAGTTTTGTATAGCTGAGGCAGAATAGCAGAAAAAGAACTGACCTCAGAGGCAGGAAGATCCAAGTTCAAATTCTAATTCTGACATATGTTGGCTATGTGATCTTGGGTTGCATTCTGTGTTCTATGCAACTTTCTTAAACTACAAATTACAGTTTGCAGAAGTTTCCTACCAGAATTCCTAAACTCTATGAAAGTAGTGTCCTATCAATAATTATAATGATGATGATGCATATATAAATATGCATATATATTCCTACATACAGTAAAACTTTATTCTTAGTTATAAAAAAGAATGAGTTTATTTCCATAGCCTAGTTTTTAGATTGCTGAGGATTTCTTTCTCTTTGAAGCATCAAAATTCTTTACTTTTATTTTAACTAACCTGGCTGGAAATCAGTTCAAAATGTATTATTACAAACTACCCTGTCCCACTTTTTTTTCTACCACCCATTACTATTTTATCTGAAACTCAAGAAATTTAAGAGCCATTCCACAAAGAGACATTTGTTTGGTACTATAATAATGTTCTTTAAAAAAGGAAAACAGAACATAGGGACTCAAACATAAATGGAATGGCCTCTAATCTGGGCACAGATCCAATCAGACATTCAGAACAAGGTAGTATTCTCTCCTGATATTTAAGGTAGAAATAATTCCTCACCTTCTTAAACAGAAGACACCAATCGTGATGTCATCTTTACACCCCTACATTGTTGTGCTAGGTTATCAAACAATGATACCTAAGTAGACTCTGGAGGTCATGTGGTCTCTCCATTCAAAGCCATCAAACTACTGGTTCTTAGGTCAGATTGTTATAGGGTTTTTTTCCCTATTTCTTCTCTGTCACTTCTCTTCCTTCCCAGTATTGTTTCTTGTCATTGATTGTGTACCTGCCTGTAACAACCCTTTCTCCTTTTTCTAATGTGCCTTTTCTATTTGACTCTGGACTCTGGAAACCAAATAACCAAACTCATTAAAACGGCATTTAAAGTAAGAATAAATAAGCACCAAGTGAGGCCTGAGGGGCTCGCCTATGAGGAATGTTCATGAATTTTATTCCATGGAAGGAGAATGAAATCAATTTTAGTTGCTAAAGGGTCTTTTTACTTATTCCAGGCTCTCAAATATGCTCCAGATAGAAGAGGTGACAAAATTGCTGAGTTCTAGTTAGCTGAGGTATCATTTTACTGTGTAAATATCCCCTTATTAAATAAAACTGCTCCTCTACTATGAAAAGGACAGGAGAGTGGGGCAAGGGGGTGGTAACAAAGCAGAAAAGAAGGAATGGGAAAGCAAAAACAAAAGGTTATTGCTCAATGTACAAAAACTACTCATTCTAGCTACATCTATAAATTAGAGAGTTGATGAAGATGGTGGAGGATGATGGCTGTAAGTCATAATGGCAAGAACACTGAAAAAGAAATTAGGACACCTAAGTTCACATCCCACACATAACACAGGTGACCTTCAGTCTATGCTCAGGGTATAATTCTTGGTTCTGATTTTTTTTTCTACTAGAATGAGAGGAAAGAAATGGAAAAGTACCTGAGGTTGAATGTTCTAGAATCTCTGGGGTGTTTTTTAAGAACTGAAAGGAAGCTTAGAAATACTTAGAAAGTTTAGAAAAACTCAGCTTAAGACTATCATTTTACAAATGAAGCCCAAGTGTCAAGGGGCCCCCATTCTCTGACCCAGGCCTGTCCTGTGGAAGAGGAAAGGGCTTGAGTTGTTATGGGAAGGGCACCATATTCATTGGCTTGGTGACCCAACTCAACACCATCATTTCCCTCACCCTGGGTGAGAGCTAGGAGGAAAAGAAAGATTATCCATGCTCAAAGGTCACTTGAACAGAAGGTATAGACATAACCACGTGGAGAATGCCTTTCTAGATATACTTTAGAGGAGAGAGAAAGTTTACTGGCAGACACAAAAAAGAATAAAAAAACCAAACCCACAAGCTCCTGGGCAAATCCTAGCCCACCATGGCCCATCTGACCACTTCAAGGCCTCCTTCCACTTTTTTCTTGCTCTCAGATAATCACTCCCTCTGCCACAGCAGCAGAATTACAGGGGCAAGTCAGAAGATCAAAATAGTCTATCAGTAGAACTTGCTGATTGCTCCCTGCAGTTGAAAGATGCTGACTGATAGCAGCTTTTACTAAACCTGGAGCCCCTGGATCCTGCCTCATTGTACTAGCAACCTTGACCCTCCCTTCCCTGCTATTCCTACTGGTGTATTTACTTAGTAGACAAATGTTGGAGATAGTTATTTGACTTGACCTCAGTTCACTTAGCTAGCTTTGGGTTTCATGACTCTCCATTACTTCTAGGATAAAATAAAATTTAGTTGACATCTGAAATCCTTTATCTACCTGACTCTAACTAAACTTTCCACCCTCCCCTCACACATTTTTTGACTCAAAAAAATTGACCTTTTTGTTATTTCTCATATATGGAATTCCATCTCTCATCCATTTGCTTTTACACAAACTTTGCCCCCATTTCTGGAATGCCCTCCCTCCTTATCTCTACCTCTTGGGATCCCTAATATTCTTCAAAACTCAGATCAACAGTCACCTCTCACATAAAGCCTTTCCCTTAAACTGGTATTTCCACCTCAAAATTAGCTTGTATTTATTTTATATAAACATATTTATCATAGACCTAGAGTTAAAAGGGATGTTAAAGTTCATCCAATCTATCTGCTTCATTTTTCAAATGAGAAAATTGAGTCCCAAGCAGTTAAAGTAGTTTATCCAACATCACACAGGTAGTAGAATGGGGATTTCAACTAGGTTTCTTTGACTCTGTCACATTCTTTTTCCATTGTACCACGATATTTCTTTTAGGTCAAGGACTGTCATTTTATTTATCTGTATCCTGGAACATAGTAGGCAGTTAATAAATGCTTATTGATTGATTAATAACAGAATAGGAACTAAAAACTCAGTTCTCTTTCCACTCCAGTGCTCTTTCCCCCAAGCTAGGATGCTTCCCTGAATGAATTATCATTTCATCAGGGTTCATAAATCTCAGAGCTGTCTCCCAGCTTTTGATCTGCTGTCATGACCCTTGGTCAGCATTATTTTATTCAACAAACATTTATGATGTGCAAAGCACTTTGCTAGGCACCGGGGAAAAATCTGAAGATAATTAAGATCGTCCTACTCTGTTCATACAGTTTATAATCTAATAGATTGCTCTAAGGCCTCTGAACTGGGACTCTGTGAATTCAGTGATGAAAGCTAGGCTATTAGTACTGGGGGTTCCTGATTGGTTAGACGCCAGAGTGTGTTCTCTTCTTGTTCCACAGGAACAAAATCAAGGGATAGTTTGATGACTTGAAAGATAAAGAAATAATTTTTAAAATGCAAAAAAAATACAGAAGAGTCTGTAGCTTAATAGACAAAATAGGATCCCAGAAATATAGTCTCTTCCAGCTCTAAAATACAAAGGATAGGGTTGGGGTGGGGTGGGTAGGGCATAGTTCTATTGATAAATTAAAGAATATCATTTGGATAATAGTAGTTGGAAGAGACCTCAACTTTCTACTCTGAATCATACATAAATAAGGATGCCCTTATGACACATGGTCAATCTGACCTTCACTTGAAGATCTCTAGAGATGTAGAGTTCATTTCTTTCTGATGCAGACTGCTCCACTGTTGTTACCTTGAATTACAAGAACATCCCTTTACCTATTACTTCAAGTTCTAAATCTGATACTCTGTAGTTTCTATATGGCTGCTGCTAGTTTGTTTTAGGGCCATGCAGAAAGAGCCTAATCCTTCATCTCCCTTCTTGAAGAACATCCCTGATAGTCTCCTATTTATCAGTATCCTTTAAATGTGGTACCCTGAAATGAACACAGTACACTAGATGTGATCTGGCTAGAACTGAATGAAGCAAGGCTATCACCTCCCTGGACCTAGACACAACATCACTCGAATGTATCCTATGATTCCTTTAGCCTTTTTTGGTTTCCATAGTATGCCCTTGACTCATGCACTAAAATCGCCAGATCTTCAGATAAATTGCTGTCTAGCTAAATCTCTTCCATCTCAGACTTGTGAAGTTGATGTTTTGATAGTTCCATTTCATTTTATTAGATTTGGCTGAACATTCTAGCCTGTTGAGACTGTTTTGTATCCTGATTTAGTCATTCAATGTGTCAGTTATTCCTCTTAGCTTCATCTCATCTGCAGATTTGATAAGCATGTCAACTTTGCTTTCATCCAAGCCATTAATAAAAATGCTTAGCATCCCAGGGTAAGCAGAGAGCACTGAGTCACTTCACAAAAGACCTCCTTCCAAATTGACATCAAATTGCTAATAACTACTTTCTGGCTCCAATCTTCTAACCAGTTTCAAATCCTTCCAAACCATTGGTTAGTCCACATCTCTTCATCTTGTTCATAAGAATAATATCAGATACTTTAAGAAAAGTATCCTCTTTATTTTCCAGGTTAGTGACCCTGCCAGACAAAGAAATAAAGTTGGTTTGATATATATTTTAAAATATTGATGATGTTTATTTTATAATATATGTGTGTGTATATGCCTTTATATCATCAGCTTGAGATTCATCAAGAAAACATAAACAATAAACATACACAAAGAGCATAGAATTACATATAAAATTACAAATTGACTATGCATAGCTTTTTAAAGCACATATCAACACAAATATAACTTATTCCTGATGTTAACTCTTTGTGATCACTATTTCACTTTCTAGATGTGAACTTTTGTTGTTGTTGTTGAGTTGGGTTCAGCTCTTACTGACCTTATAGATCCTAGCATGCTCCTGCTATCCATGAGTTCCTTTGTCAGAGATACTGGAGTGTTTTGCTATTTTCTTCTTTAGCAAACAGTGATTTGCCCAGGGTCACATATAACTAGTAAGTGCTTGAGATCAAATTTCAGCTCAGGTCTTCCTAGACACCAAGCCCAGCACTCTATTCACTGAGCCACCTAATTGCCTCTAGAAATGGTATAGATGTGCACTATATTTCCTTTTTATTGATATAATGGGGGGGATTGGTCATTGAAATCCCACTCTTTAGCATTTCTGTAATAATCAATCAACAAATATTTATTGAGTTCCAGGCACTGTGTTAAGCATTTGGAATGGAAAAAAAAAGGCAAAAGTCAGCACCTGCCATCAAGCAGCTTACACCTGAAGGGAAGAGACATGCAAACAAATATATACAAAGCAGTATCTAACAAGGAGATTTGATGAGAGTGTTCTCAGTAATTTGTGATCCCTTTCCCTCTCCATTTCAAAGTCTATGAAGGAATCTATGAACATTTCTTTCTCAGTTTTTCTGCCCACAATAATGAAAAATTGAACCTGAGTTTGCATATAAAAGACTCAAACAGATGAATTCTCCCTCTCTTTGCTTGTGGTAAATGAACCAAAAACTGCCATGAGTCTGAGTTGGGGGAAGGGCAAGTTGTTGCCAATGTGCTGAATGTCTCCTATACCCACAAAACTTAGCAAAAGAATTACAAGAAGGGCCATGGTATAACTACATCACAAACTAGGGCACATTCCCCTCTACCACTTTGGTCCCTGGGAAGAGTGGGTTCAAACTGAAAATGGTTGCTACAAAAACTCCCCCTCCCAAGTATACTTCTAATGAACTAGGATAGCTCAGCTGTCAGGTTGATTCACTGCTGTGTTGGGTCAGAGAGGTCACTTCTCAGGTCTGTTCCTTGCTGGACTTTGTTACTACTGCTGCTAGCCCAGTTGCTAAAGGGAAATGTTGACTGTTCTTTCTAAATTTAAAAATTCACCCGATTGTCACTTTCTCCATTTAATCTCTGATACATATTCACCTAAGATCAGAAAACAAATGAAGCAAAAAATGACAAAAGAAACAGAGTCACTATGTATTTATGACCACATGGCAGCCAGGTAGGGAGATAAGACAGCAAGAGGCAGGTGGTAGCAGGTGTTTGTGCTTCTGCTGCTTTCCCCTCCCTAAACCACCCAGAACAGAGTGCTGGCCCTGAAGTCAGAAGGACCTGAATTCAAATTTGATCTCAGGCACTTACTAACTGTGTGGCATAGAGCAAGTCACTTATCCCTGAATGCCTTGCATCCAGGACCATCTCCAGTTGTCCTGATTCATTTCTGGCCACTGGACCCAGATGACTCTGGAGGAGAAAGTGAGGCTGGTGACTTAGCATAGTATCTCCAACTTACTTGCCATGGTATCACTTCCTCCCTGATGTCATGGTCTTCTTTGAAAATGAAGGACAGGGGGCAGCTAGGTGGCACAATGGATAGAGTACTGGCCCTGGAGTCAAGAGTACCTGAGTTCAAATCCGACCTCAGACACTTAATAATTACCTAGCTGTGTGGCCTTGGGCAAGCCACTTAACCCCATTTGCCTTGCAAAAAAACAGAAAAAAAGGGATAAAAAAAGAAAATGAAGGACAAACGTGAATGCTTACTGTCACTTGCCAGTAGGAAAGGATAGTTGTTTATTCAGGTCTTTTGCAGGTATGATTGATTCTGGTTCAATAGCCAATGAAAAAACTTTTTACCACCATATAATAAGCTGACAGGATGTATTTACAGGACACCTGTGCATGTTCTAAAGCAATGAGGAAAAAGGGCTTCTTCATCACATATTTCTGGAAGCAGACTCATCACAATTTCATGTATATATTGCATTTGTTCTAAGGTCTAGGCCCTCATTGGTCACTCTGCCCTTACAGGAACTAAAGTCAGTTAGTCAATCAACAAACATTTGTTCAGCCCCAATGTGTGCCAAGCCCTGGGGTTACAAAGAAAATGGCAAAACAGAGTCACTCCTCTGTAGGAGCTCATAGAATCAAGCCAAGTTCATCTGTCTATGATTTGTAGACTCTACTTTCTTTTTAAGAAATCAAAAGAGCATTTGCTTTCTTCTAGTCCTCTCCATATTATTCTCTGCTTTTTCATTTTATCTGTTCATACAAATCTTCCCATTTTTCTCTGAATTCTTTCACATTTTTCCTTTCTTACAATACAATAATAATTCATGGCATTATCTTTTGTATATGATATCATGTTTTTCTGGTATTCTCTAACAATAGCTACTTACTTTGTTTTCACTTCTCTGTTACCCACAAAGCAGCTATGGTGAGTAATATAGTACAAACTGGATCTTTGTATGCATCTTTTGACTTCCTTGGAGTGGAGTACTCCACTACCTAGTAGTAGGAGAGTAGAGTCACTTCTCCTGTATGATTATGAATGAAAATCCAGAACATCCAGTTGAACCACTTAGGATTGAAGGATTGGAGCAGGAAGGCACTCCAGAGATTGTTAGTCTAACCCATTCATGTTACATATGAGGATAGTGAGGTCACTACAAATTCAATTACTTGCCCAAAGTCATCCAGGCAATACATATCAGTGATGGAATATTAACCATCCTATTGCTACTTATTCCAGCAACAATAAATTGATGTGCCTGTCTTCATACAGATGAGTTTTCCAACACTGATTTTTTCAAATATGTGAAATATACACACGTGAGTATGTATTTATGTACACATTATTTATGTATTTATTAAAATCGATGTTGATCTGTATATCCCTTTGTATCTATCTTATTAATCTTTTTTAGACATCTGCCTTTTTCTTCCTCATTAGAATTAGTATCCTTTGTGTCTTCAGAATTTCATCCTAGAAAGTTTTCCAACTTAGATCAGCTATGGGTAGAACTAGAGGACTTTGGAGATTCCTTTGTAGATCTTGTGATTCTTATTCAGCAAATAGATCCCAGCCAGCATTTGGAATGATCTATGAATCTTTGAGTCATAAATATGGTAGGGATTATATAATTATTTTGCATGAATCTCTAATATACAATTGTCCTAAAAGTGCTTCTTTTTTTTTTGAGGAGTCAGGAAAAGTCAGGAAGTTGGGATTGTTGAATGGGCAAGGTAACTATAGCAGGATGACCCAGTAGATAGGTGCTAGTCTTAGAATCAGGAGGACCTGAGTTCAAATGTAGCCTCAGACACATACCAGCTATATGACTTTAGGCAAGTCACTTAACCAAGTTGTCTCAGTTTACTCATATATAAAATGAGCAGGAGAAACCATTCTAGTATCTGCCAAGAAAATCCCAAAGTGGATTCATGAAGAATCAGCTGCAACTGAAAATGACTGAACAACAACAGCAACACACAGGATGGGGGCAGAGCAATAAAGCGAACATCATAAGCTTGAGTTACTAGACACTCTGCCTAGTAATCTGACATTTTGAAAATGTTCTTTGTACATAGCAGCAAAAAATGGTAAACCAATAGTAATCTTCTTTTAGGAGAATAACTTGTCTTATTTCTTTTTTTTGTACTTTTAAGGAAATATTAAATATTAAAATAAAACATATCCCTAATTATTTCTTAAAGTCTTTGGATTCTGTCCTTTACTCAACCTGATTCTGTTTTCATGGTTCTCTCATTCTGAAGCTTTAGTAGCATAGCCTTAAGTAAGAATATTTTAATTTTAATTATTAATCAGTATCAATAACTCAGATTGAGGTTTTGAGATTTAACTCTTCTACAAAACACCACTACTCACTGCCCTCAAAGCAGCAGGGAATTATCATATAGACCCATGTTGCCTTCATATTCCTTTAGTCCATAAAGGATTTCATGAAAATAACACTGTCGAAAGGTTATAGATGGATAAGGGTGGAGATAGGGGGTGACTGTAATATTCGAAATGCAGAAGGACAAATCATTGCAGTTCCATGGACAACAATAAGGAGATTAATAAGATAGACAAATTTGTAGTAAATAAAGTAAATGTGGGTACTAATTCCTAGCAATTTCAGGAGCCAGTATTTTCATACTAGCAACCAAGGATGACATATTGGGTCATAGGAGAATTGCAACAATGGTGGACCATAATACCATTCACAGTTCAAATCAAAAGGGCTCACAACTCAAAATTCTATAATCATAAAATCATAATTGTAGAGTGAGAAAATCCTTAGAGGTCATTTAGTCCAAACCTGCCATATTGCAGATAAGAAAATTGAAACCTAGAGAGTTTAATTGTCATGCCCCAAAGAGAATAGTAAAATGGATATTCAAACTCACATCACTTAACTCTGAATTCAGACTTGAAGTTTGTAGGTTAGATCCTATCCTAGAGGAGATTTGCTTTCCCATTTAGAAACTATATGGGACAGATACATGATGCAATGGATAGAATGCCAGACCTAGAGTCAGGAAAACTTATCTTCCTGAGTTAAGTCCCTTTACTAGCTTTATGACCTTGGACAAGTCATTTAACACTGCCTGCCTTGATTTCCTCATCTGTTAAATGAACTGGATGAGAAAATAGCAAAGCACTCCAGTTTCTTTGCCAAGAAAATGCCAAACAGAGTCACAAAAAGTAGGGCACTCAAAAACAACAATTAGAGACTATTCACAGAATCCAGCTCCTGCCTATGAAAGATGAACTCAAAGAAACCCTTCAATATACTTTTCATTCTTTAAAAAAATAACCTATAAACACAGATTTCTTAATTCCTTGGCAATAGTACTTTTATTTTGTTTATGTTGTTTTGACAGTTTAAAAGTCAAATATTTTGTTCATGCTTTTCTTTGTTTTTATTATTCAGTTATATCTTAAATATTTTTCTTTTGTTGATAATTAAGCTTGTTTATAGGATAGTTCATTTTGAGTTATAATTTGACCTCCTTTTCTTTTTTCTTTTTCTTTTTTTTTAGCTTTTTCAAGCAATGGGGTTAAGTGGCTTGCTCAAGGCCACACAGCTAGGTAATTATTAAATGTCTGAGGTTGGATTTGAATTCAGGTCTTCCTGACTACAGGGCCAATGCTCTATCCACTGTGCCACTTAGCTGCCCCTCTCTTTTGCTTTTTAAAATATATCATTCCCTTTTTTTGTTTTTCATAACTACTGAATAATTAGGTTATTCAAATTCCCTTTCCTTCATATTTGAAAGTCTTCTTTCTTGTTGCCTGCAAAATTTGCTGTGTTTGAAATTGTTAAATTTGACCACTATGAGTCTTAAAGTTTGAAGGACAGTTTTTTTTTCCCAGAAGGCACTTTAGACTTTTTTAATTGATACTTTATTGTCTGTCTGAAGTTCTGGACAGTTTTCTTGTATTACTTCCTACATTATAGTTCTCAAGATTTTTTTTCCTAAAGAAATTTGTAATGTTCTTTTAAGATATGTGGTATTTTTGAGTTGTTCCTTTACATTCTACCTTACAGATCAATCACTTTGGCTGTGTATAGTTTATGTTTTTCTTTTCACAATGTTGCTTTGCATTTCTCAGCAAGATTTTGCTGTACCTAAGAATATTTGCATTTTAAATCAGACTTTTCATGGATTTTTTTCTAATATGTTAATCAGATTTTTAACTTGAGAGCTCTAGGTTTGAATATTCATTTTTAATTTATCCTTTTATAAATTTCATTTATCTTTTGAACCATTCTAGAGAGTTTTATTATTGTTCTCTGTGTTCTTGGAACTCCACAGATTTGTGTTTTATTATGCATTGGTGTTCTTTCATTTTGATATTTTCATTAATGGACCTTTGTATTCTCTTTGAGAGGTTACTACTCAACCTTCTTCTGGTCTTAAAATCTTCTCTGTCAGTTTATTTGCTTGTTGACCTATCTTTTATCTAGATGATTTTTTTTCTGGAAACATTGGTGTGTCTTTTTTTTTTTAATTCTTGGAGATGGAGTATTTCTCACTCAGTTTCTGATGTTTCCACCTTTATTGACTAGAATGCTAATCCTTCCTCACTCTTCATATTTTGGAAGTTCAGAGTTTACTGACCAAGCTTTCTACCTTGAATACCCTGGAGGAGAAACAGCATTGGTCATAGGTCAGTCTTCTTAAGGTCAGACTCACATGTTGCTTCCTCCAAAAACCTCTCCCTATACAATTTAGGAAAATAAGGCTAGATGTTAGGTGGCTTAGACCCATAGATGGAGAGATAAAAGAGTCCTTTATTTATCCATCCATTCATTCACTCACTTAATAAACATTCATTAAACTCTGACTGTAAGAAATATAATTTACCAGTTACTTGGGTTATTGGAATATAGAGACCAAAATGAAAATTCCTGTTGCAAAGAAAGTCACATTCTCTTGGTGGGGGGGAGTAACATATATGTAGATGAATCAATACAAAATATATATACAGAGTAGCCACTAAATAATTTCAAGGTAGGACCTTTATAACTGGGGCAGAGGGAGAGGGGCAAGAAGGGGCAAGCTTGTTATAGGTGGTGGTCCCTGAAATGAGTGTTTAAGGAAGCTAAGGAATTGACAAAATAGAAATCTGGATGAAGTACATTATATGCTTGGGGAAGAGCCTATGCAAAAAATATGAGGGCAAGGGATGGAATGTCCTGTACTAGGAACATTATATAGAATAATTCGACTGGAACACAACATGTATGAGGACTTGTTATAAGGTTAAAATCAGTCTGGAAAGACTGTGAAGACAAGGGGGAAAAAAAGAAGAAAAATTTCAATTTTGTGTTTGTATATTCCAAATTTGCATTTGCTCTTATAAGGAATGGGGAGTCATTGAAGTTTCTTGAGGAGGGAGTGACCTACTAAGAACTATATTTTAGGAAGGTTATTTTTTTCAACTATTTGTACAGTGGATTGGAGAAGGGAGAGGTCAGAAGCAAGAAGAGCAATTAGAAGAATTTTGGAATAGTTCAAGTGAGAGGTGATGAGGGCTGGAAATTAGCATGGTGGTTGTGGGTAGAGAGAAGACAATGGATAGGAATCATAAGATACCTGATGAGATTTGATAACTGAGAGGATTTGAGGGGTGAGGGAACTGGAAGAGTTAAGGATAATTCTTGGGTGTTGAGTTGTCAACTTGGGTGCCTAGATGGATTGTAATGCTCTTAAGAACAAAAGGAAGATCATTTAGTTCCAAACGCTTCCTTTTACAAAGGAGTGCTATAGTGAAACTTAGGTAGGTAAGAGAACTTGCTCAAGATCTCATCCAATTAGTGGCTCAATCCAGATCTGGACCCAGTACCTCCTAAATCTCAGTATAGTGATATTTTTATTATTTTATTTTAACTATTTTCCCCTTGTTTTTTGCTTCTTTTGAAATGGAGCTTTTTATAAATGGTTGATTAGAAGTCCTTTTCTTCCATAGAAACTACTACTAAGCTAATTAAATGAGGTCAACTCTTTTCTTTTGTCACATGTGGTCCAAGAACTTCACACAGGTCTTGGTTTGATCCTAGGGGACTGACTTCAAATAGTCACATTCTTTCTCTGATTCATTTCCCCAACTCTGGGGTAGGAAGTCCAGGAAAATCAGAATAAATCTTAGTTTTGGTGCATGCTTAGTTTTCTCCAAAGGTGAATAAGAGGGTCTCCTACTCTTCACATTGACTGTACAATAAAGAAATCAGGTCTCAGACAGCTCTTATCTCACCCAATTGAAAAAATTCACAATGCACAAAGGAATCACATACACAGTGAACCCAAAAAACATGAAGTGCTTATTAGATTATTTCAGAAGGTAGAGATACTGTGGTACAATTGCTAAATAAATACTCTCCATTCACCTTAGACTAACACCATCTGAACAACTCACAACAGTAATGATGTAGGGTTGTCAGGGGAGCTTTGATTCCTCATGGCAAAGCTCTTTCCTCTAAAAGATTCTATCGCCATGCCTCTGTCTCTGTACTCCTTTCTTGTAAGTACTCCCTTGCTTTTAGTCTATTTGTGGGTCTGATGAGAATGAGGCTGCTTCTGACTTTGAGGAGGAGTGATCCAATGTCTTGGCAGACTAATACCGTCTGCCCCTTCTTGGCCTTGAGATTGTTCTGTCCTGAGCTGGACCCTTATCTGTCCCAATCTTTTCATAATGCACGTGCCAGATGTTGAACAACAACTGCCTTTGGCCTGATGCCTGTTTCCATCTCTACTCCCTCCCCCACCTCCTCTGTGTTTTCTCTCCTTCCCCTACCTTGACAGCAAAAGATAGGTTTGTAGACATGCTGCTACCAGGTCCACCCTAGCTTCCTGTCTAGGACTTGGGTTGCTTTCCTTCCCAGGGTTTTGTGGCTCATTCCTCATGTGGCTGATGATAGCTCCTGCTGGGACTTGGAGCAGGGTAGCAATCAATGCTCACCACTCTTTGCAGGGCCGGGGTGCCGTGGGAGTTCTTATGTCCAGTTTGGGGCAGTGGTAGGAGCTTTGGTGGTGGAAGACTTATGTTTAAATCATCCCTCTAAGGCTTGCTACTTATGTGAACTTGGTAAATTACACAACATCCAAGAATCTTCATTTCCTCATCTGTAGAATGAGGCGATTGGGTTAGTTGGCTTCTGAAGTCCATTCCAATTATGGGTTTATGATTCTTGGTCTCCTGCTTCACACATTTGCTTGTGATTGTGGACAGGTTCAGACTGACCATTCCTCGTTCTCTTGACATCACCACTGTAACTCAGCTTCCTTCTCCCCTTTCCCCTAAGGCCCGCTTATTCTATTGATAAATTCCTGACAGAATTTCCATTTTGAGAAAGGGGAAAGGGTCCAGAGTACCCATTCTTTATTCTCAGAACTTTACTTGAATTTTTGCCTCCTTTTTCTGGCAGTCATTCTCTGTTAGAATGTAAACTCTTTGAGGTCAGGGATTGTTTTTCTTTCTTTTTTTCTTTGTATTTGTATCCTTAATGTTAAAGCATTGCTGGCACAAAAGCAAGTACTTAATAAAAGCTTGTTACTTGACAATGGAAAATAATTTCTCTGCATTTTTCTTACAAGTAAAAACAAATGGTAGCAGTAAACAATAATGCTTTGGTCCTCTCTAATCTAGGCTAATCAGCTCTTAGGTTAAAGGTTCATTCTTTTAACTTTTCCTCATAAGCCCTTATTTTATTTTTAAGATGAAAATTATATTTATGCCTTTTTTAATATCACAATCATTTTTAGATTTATCACCACCTCTTTCCCAGTGAGCCTTCCTTTGTAACAAAGAAAAACAAGAAAGCAAAATAAAGTCTGAAAGTATATATACCATTATTGACCATAATGTACTTCTTCTGCAAGAAAAGGAAGGGGGTACATTTCTCTATCTCTCCTCCTGGGGTATGATTAATCAGACGAAAGTCACAGCATTTTTCTTCTTTTAGATTATTGCAAGACTTTCTTTTGGCTCTACTTCTTATCCTTAGTATAATTTTTGGTTGCTTTTCTTAGGATTCTGCTCAGTTTCTCCATAGTTTCTGAAAAGAAGTGTAATGTATGCTGCCCACATCCTTCCAGAAAGTGATGGACTCAGTACATATGGAGACATCTATTTTCTAGACATGGCCAATGTGGGAATTTGTTTTGCTTGATTATGCGTCATTGTAACAGAAAGGTTTCCTCCCTTCTCTCCTTTTCTTCTCATTTTGGGGGAGTGGGGTAAAAGGGAGAGAAAGATATTTAAGTGCAAAAATTAATTCAATTAAAAAAAGAAAAGAAAAAAAGCAAAGTAATGATCCTTTCTGTCTGAGGCTATGCTGGGTTTTGTATTTTAAGTGGGTCTTTATATCACTCTAATTTCAACTTCTAAGTAAGATAAGTAGAATGAGGGGGAGGAGAAGGAGATGCAGAGTCAAGTCATCAAACATTTCTTAAGCACTTTCTCTCTGCCAGAGACTGTGTTAATTAGCACTGGGGACAAGGAAAAACAAACCCCCCAAACCCTCTATTTTCAAGAAATTCACAGTCTGATGGGGAGACAATATGTAAACAATCATGTAAAAATAAGATCCATATGGGAAAACTGGAGCTAATCTCCAAGACAAGGCACTTAGATGAAGAGGGACTGGGAAAGACTTTCTGCAGAAGGTGGACCTTTAGCTGAGACTCAAAGGAAGCTGAGAGATACATAAGGAGGGAGAGTATTTGAGGGGATCGTCACCCACAGAAATGCCTAAAGCTAGGAGATAGAGTTTCATGTTTGAGAAACAGAACTTGGTCGTAGAGTATGTGGCACTGAATGAGGTGGAAGAAGACCTGGAAAGGGTCACAAGGACACAACCAGAAGATTTTGTATTTGATGTTGGGGTGATAGGGAACCATTGAAGTTGATTCAATGAGTAGACAGTGACATGGCCAAAAGCAGAAGATGAGATCTCTGCTTTCTGGCAATTCTTCAATCCAATGGGGGATTAGAATGATCTTAGAAAATTAGAAAAATGTGGATAGATTTTCAGGAAATAATGAAGAGTGAAAAGAGCAGAACCAAGAAAATGTCACATATAGTCACAACATTATGTTAAGAACATCTTTGAGTGACTAAGCTTGACTATTATAGATACTTAAATTAACCCCAAAGGACACATAAAAGAAGATGCTTTCTGCATCCAGAGAAAAAACTGATATGAGAATTATGTATAGAATAACTTAATACATGTTTGTAGCTAATGAAAATTATATCTGGGGGTGGAAGGAAGAAAAAAGGGGAAAAAAGAAAGTTTTTGATAACTTTATTTTGTATTTTAAAAGAATAGCAAGTTGAACATAATAGATTTGCTGTTTTATATGCAATCATTTTTTTATATTCTATTATGTTATAAAAATACTTGTTTTATTTCTTAAATTAAGAATAAAATAAATAATTTTTAAAAATCTAATGGGGGAAATACAACCTCTGATATCCTTGGGCACAATATTTTCTCCAGTGAGCCTTCCTTTCTCCAATATTTTCAGAATGACATTCACTCAAGGGCCACCAGCTGAATGGAGTTAATCAAGGGGATTCTTGGTGTTAAAACTCTGATCCAGCTTTTCTAAGAGAGATTGGTGGCAAGATTAGTTTTTAGAATTACACATATGAGAGGCAGTATTCTACAGTGGATAGAATCTGGGAGTCAGGATTCTCCTGGGTTCAAGTCTCATTTCTGACAGATACTGACTGGCTCTGTGATTCTTTACTTCTTGGAGTCCCAGGCAAATCTGCAAATCTATAAATTGCAGAACCATTGTAGATTGGAACCAGGATTTCCTCAGTAGGAACTCCTTAACCCTGAAGGAACTGCATGAATTGGATCAAGTAACACATTTATTTAGGGTCATAGATCTAGATATGGAAGAGACTCCAAAGATCATCTAGTCCAAACATCTCTTTTTACAGATGAGGAAATTGAGACTGAGAGAGATTATGGAACTTGACCAAGGTCATATAGATTCAAAAGGGAAGAAATGGGATTTGGATGCCAAACTAGTGTTCTTTCATCTGAACTGCTCCTACAAAGCACTTCTCTGGGTTTTTTTTTTTAACATCGACCTGGGAAGGATAAATTATAAATATTTTTACTTTGCATATGAAGAGAGTCAAGTACAGGGGCTAAAGAAACTTGTCCAAGGCCACACAGTTAATAATCAGGACTTCAGACCACTGATTCTAAAGTCACATTCTATTTTTAATTTGGGGGGAGAAAGGAGTACACGTATTTTTGGTAAAGGGGCTGGATTTTGAACCTGAACAAAAGGCTAAATTCTTTGCCCTGGGTCAGATACTGAGGAAATGACACAATCTAGAATAAATGTTCATACCCCACAAATGTTGAGACATTGGTTATTGCCAGAATTCCTCCCCAGCTCCCTGCCTTCAGGAACTCTTAACAGGTTCCATGTTGGAATGGCCTATTTTGTTCAGCTATGAGTTTGACTGATGCTCAGAACCTTGGCATGATGAACCTTTCCTGTTTAGTTGTTAGTTCCAAATATATAAACATTTCTTCCATTCCTTTAGTTAAGTTTCCTCCACTTCTCCCTTCTAAACTTTCCTCCAGTTGATCTCTATTCCTCCAATTGACCAACCTCCCACTGGGTCCAAGATGGGACATAACTCAGTTTTTATGTTGAGCACCAGATTTCACTCATCACCCTTTGCTTTTTGGTTCAGAACATCTATGCTTAAGAACATAGACTCAAGAGAAAAAATGCTAATTTTAGAACCCTAACCTTTGAGTCAAAGAGCCTCAGTTCAAGTTGGCTTTGACACTTACCACTTGTGTGGTCTTTAATGAGTCACAAACTTCTCTGGGCCTCAGTTTCCTCAAATGAAAAACAAAGAGAATCAACTCAATTCCAAAGGTTCCTTTGAGCACTGGATCAATGATTTTTAATAGGTTTTTTTGTTTGTTTGTTTTTTGCAAGGCGATGGGGTTAAGTGGCTTGCCCAAGGCCACACAGTTAAGTAATTATTAAGTGTCTGAGGTTGGATTTGAACTCAGGTACTCCTGACTCCAGGGCCAGTACTCTATCCACTGCGCCACCTAGCCACCCCCTAGATCAATGATTTTTTTGACCAGACTGAGGGTGTGGAAGAGACTTGTCTTCTCTGATAATAAACTGATTGGACTATTTCTTCAGGGTATGTTTGGGTATGTTTCTGAGTAGTTTTGTGTATGCAATATTCCAAATGACTTTGGGTACTGAGATAATTGTTTCTGAAGGGGTTGGTTCAGGCAGTCATCTGTCCACAGGGTTCTGACAAAGTTCTTTTTCTTAGAGAAATTTTGTGGCTTGTTAAGAGAAGTTGTCTCTGTTAGGAAGTGAGAGTCCCTTTTAGAGAATGGAGAGACCCTCCCTAGCTATATTGTGGGAGTGATAATGTCAGGTGAGAGAACACTGCTCTGCTCTCTGACCCAGACCAGAACCAAGGGCTCAGGATTTGTCTTAGAGCTATAATGTACAACTCAGTAGAAACAGGTTTACTAATCCTAGGATCCCTGCTGGCTACATATTGACTTAGTTTTAAAATGTAATGTTATCTATGCTTTGTTGCATTTTGTTTATTTTTATTAAGTTTATTCCAATGATCTTTGAATCTGGTTCTTATAGTTGGTAGCTTACTTTATTTGACACATCTGAGATAGAGTATTTGTGGCCCTATCCAGGGAATTACCTACTTCTTGACTAAGGCAGTTTCTCCCAGAACTTATAGATCCAATCAACTCCTTTCTCTTTTCTATTTTCTCTCCATTTTAGAAAAGCCAGAATTCTATAAGTTGAGACCCTAAGTCAGTTTTCATAGACACAGAATCATAGCTGGTGATTTTGGTGGCTGGGGGAAGCAGCAGCAAATTAAGAGTTTTTGTATATGTATGCATATGTGTGTAAGTGTATATATATTCCACTGATACTTGTTTTAGGATTTTTATATCATAGACTTAGGGGTTGGAACCCTCAGAGGTTATATAGTTCAACCCCATCATTTTAAGATAAAGAAACAGAAAACCAGAGATATTTAGTGACTTATACAAGGTCATACATTGAACATCAGAAATAGGATGTCTTGGGGAAAGAGAAGCATGTCATTTGGTAACTCTCTAATTTAATTAGTCTTGCTAACTAGTTTCTGTGCAGTTGAGTGAAAGTGCTGTCAAACTGTAAATATAACATTTTAAAGTTGTTCAATTAAAGCAGCATTATTTAAAAATACTGCACCTTTTAAATTTCAAGGCCATAAGGCAAAGCTCTGTTCACCCTGTCCTAGTTGTGGCACTAGATAGACAGGCCACTCAAGGATCTATGATTTCATTGGTATTAGAATTCCCTCCACCTTTCTGTCATTGTTAGTAAATAAGTATAAGACAGTTTCACAAGGCCCAGAGGCTGTGACTTACCCATTTTCATCTAGTTCATAAGTATTAGAAACATGATTTGAGTCCAGGTCTTCTTTGATCCAGGTCTTGTACACTATCACTATGTTATAAAGACAGAATAGAGTCCTTGAAATTTGAATTTACCATTTCTCTTTTTTTGCTCAAATGTATGATGTGACTAATTTCAATAGTGTAATGTGACTAATTTTAAAGCAAATATTATGAAACAAAGTCTTATTCTGCATGCAGCATCATTCCAGGGAGGGGTAGGAGATGGACAAAGAGACCAAGAATGAATGGGTCTGGTGATTGTCTGTAATGAACCAGTAACTAGGAATATAGAAATAGGAAAAACTGGAGAGATTGGGGCTAGGATTTGGGATTTACTGTGTCTTGTTTTCAGATTACCCCAAAGGATGATATTGGCCACAAAATGAAATAGTGTCTTCCTTCTGAGGTCACCTCCCATTTAAACAGTATAAATTACTTGCATGTACAACTCATCTTCCTGAATTCAAATCTGGTCTCAGACACTAATCAACTGTGTGACCCTGGACATGTCATTTAATCCTGTTTGCCTGAGGTTCCTCAACTGTAAAATGAATTGGAGAAGGGAAAAGCAAACCACTGCAGTGTTGTATCAAGAAAACCCCCAAATGGGGTCATGAAGAATAAAATACAACTGAAAATTGAACGACGATAACAACAATAACAACAACAAAAAGACTTATTTGCATGTTGTCTCCTCTAAGAAAACGGGAGCTCCTTGAGGATAGGATAGGTATTTGCCTTGCTTTATATTTGAAGCACTCAGCATAGTGCCTAACAGATTTGTTGTTGCTGTTCAGTTATTTCAGTGGTGTCTGACTCTTGGTAACATCCCTGCTGATGGTAATACTTCTTTAATATAATTATCACTTATAAAAAATCTTAACTGCTTCTGGTAATGAACTATGTGACAGTGCCAAAGACTTTGGTGGTGAGAATTCTTTTTCTGTCTTCAGTAACTGTAGCTGTAACACCCATAGGAGCAGTTGCCAGACTTATGTAATTTCCTTTATTCTCTCCACAGAATTACTAACAAAATCAGGGAAATTCTGTAGAAAAGGTATCCCTGGATATCAGCAGGCATTTGATGGAATCTGTCATGATAAGTTGGGGATACCTTGGGGAAAATATAGCCTGGGTTCAGTTAAGTAAATTCAGAGGCAATTGAATGTTTGACCCAAAGCATGATGATTAATGAATGAACTGATATCATCCTGTAGGCCGGGTCCTGGAGTGCCCTTGTTATCTCTCCTCAGCTCAGTTCTATTCAACATATCTGTCAATTACATGGGTGAAGGCATCAATGGCATTTTTGCATCAAATATATGGAAGCAAGAAAGTTGAAAGGGATAAATAAATGGGGATGAAAAAATATTAAACTAAAACAATGAGTCCTGATTAATATCTTGGAACTGAATAGGGATAAATTCAAAATAGTATATTTGGGTTAAAAATCAATTGCATGAGTAAAAGATAAGGGAGTTTAGCCTAGAAAATGTTTTGTGTGAATAAGTTCTGTATGCTTTAGTGGACTATAAAATCAATATATATTCAGTGAAAAGCTAATAGGATCTTAGAATGGATTGATTAACTTGGTGTTGAGAATGAGGGAGCTTCTTGTCCTGTTGTGCCTTGAACTTGCCTTATCACATCTCATAGCTAGAGCTAATGCCACACTTTAGGGAGGACAATAGTAAATTATAGCATTTATTGAGAAGAGGTAAAAATAGCTGGTTGCTCAATGAGTATAGCACTGAGCCTGGGCTCAGGAAGACCTGGGTTCAAATCCAGCCTGAGTTCAAATCCACCTTCTAGCTGAGTGACTCTGGGACTTAACCTCGGATTTCCTGACAAAAGGATCCAATGGAGAAGGAAATGACAAACCACTCTTTGTCACAAAAACTCCATGGATACCTGGTCTATAGGATCATGAAGAGTAAGACACAATTGAACAAAAATAAAAGGAGAATGGTTACCAGGATAGTGAAGGCATGTGAATCCTTGCTATACTAGGCTCAGCTGATTGAAACTAGAAGTGTTGGGCTTAGAAGAGAAGACTAAAGAGCACTGTGATGGATACCTTCAAGGTCTTTGAAGATTTGTCATTGAAAGAGGATTAGATTTAAGTTGCCTGGCCCCAAAGGGAATATATTGGACCAGTGGGTGGAAATTGCAGAAGGGAAGATTTTGGCTCAATCTAGAGAAAAGCTTCCTAAGACTTAGAGCTGTCCAGGAATGGAATAGGGACCCTTTGGTAGGTAACAAGTTCCCAATTAATGGTCTGGGTGAGCACACATGAAGGATATTGTAGCTGTGTTCCTCTCAGATAGAGTAAGAATCTTAGACTTGATGATTAGGTGACTTCACAAAATAAATGCTTACATATCATGAGAAGTGCAGTTATCTATTTTTTTTTAAGGTTTTTGCAAGGCAATGGAGTTAAGTGGCTTGCCCAAGGCCACACAGCTAGGTAATTATTAAGTGTCTGAGGTTGGATTTGAACTCAGGTACTACTGACTCCAGAGCCAGTGCTCTATTCACTGCACCACCTAGCTGCCCCTGCAGTTATCTAACATTAAATAAATCTAAATTTATGAAAATAATACTAAGTCATATTACTACTGTGTATTGAGACCTAACTGGCAATCTATATGGCCTGTGCCATATAGAGATGGGTGAGAGTAGGGCTGGAGCTTCATCAGAGAATGGAAGGCAACTGAATACACAAAGTAAATTTGCAGAGGCTTGAGTCAGGAATTCTCAAGTCCAAGAAGTTTCCTGGATTGCCAGGAAATGATTAAGCTTGAGCCCAGGTACAAGGAGTTCACAGAAAAGCTTCTTCCCCCTTTCACAATTAGAATGTCATTCTTCTCTTCACAGGAAGAGTAAACTGGAAGAAAATAAAATGCAAAAGGGTTGAAAGAAAGGGAGAGAAGATGAAGCACAACTTAGAAAATCCACAACTTCTCTACTCCTCTGGCTGATGCTTCTTCTCAAGGTGCCATCGTGTAGCTCTGCAACTGCCCAGAACCTCTCGCCTTGCACTTTTTCTCTTCCCCAGATGATGTGTCATGCTCTTGACTCATCATTCCTCATTTCCTTCTATTAGAACCCCTCTCTTCTTACTTGTAGTGAAAGAATATTACCTCTGAAACTCCCTGGCTTTCTTCAAGCCCCCAGCTAAAATCTCACCCTTTATAGCATGGATGGGGAAACTTTTTTTCCTGCCAAAGACCATTTGGATATTTAGAACATCATTCATCTGTTAGATTTAGTTAAATATCCCTGAAAAGCTCTTAGATTTATTGAATTTTGAGTCCCATCTGCAGTTGCTGTGATAGGGTCAGCCCAAATGGCCAGATACCTGGATGTTCCTCACCCTGCTTTATAAGGATTCCTCCCCAATCTCTTTTAATTCTACTATCTTCCCTCTATTAATTATTTCCTACTTATTCTGTATATAGCTTGCTTTGGATATATCATTTATATTTTATCTTGCCCATTTGATTGTAAGCTTCTTGAGGTTAGGCATTATCTTTTTCCTCTTTTTATATTCCCAGTGCCCAGCAACATGCCTCATACATAATAAGTGCTTAATCAATGTTTATTGATTGATCAGAGTGGGAAGATGGATTCAAATCTCACCTCTGGGGGCAGTGGATAGAGGACCTAAGTTCAAATCCAGCCTCAGACACTTAATAATTTCTTTGCTGTGTGATCTTGGGCAAGTCACTTAACCCCATTCCCTTGTTAATAAAAACCAAATCTCACCTCTGAACCTTGAGAAAATCGCTTCTTTCATCCTCTATTTCCTTTTTGTTTTAGAAAATAAGGGGGGAACTGGAGGGCCCCTGATGTTGCTTTTCAGCTCTAAATCTATCATTCTGTCCCTCCATGTCTAATTCCCATTCTGCTATACCAAGTGTCCAGTCATGTTCTTCTCTCGGGATTGTTTCCAGTGCTTTTCATTCATCATTTGTTCATTTGTTCCACAAATATTAAATGTTTACAATGTACAGGAGACTGTGCTAGGAGAAGAGATGAAAGCAACAATGTTTCTGTCCATAAGGAATATACATTATAGTAGGGGAGATTTGAAGTGTTTTACACTAAAATTTATAACTATAAGAGAACCACAAAGCACCATAAGATTTACTGGATGAGAGACACTAATAGTTTTCATTTACATAATGCTGTTCAGTTTACAAAGCACTCTCTTCTCAATTACATTGTAAGGTAAATGGTATAAACACTAGCATTCCCTTTTCACAGATATGGAAACTGAGGCATTGAGAAGCATAAGTGACTTACTTAAGTTAATGGGCAAATTAGGTGGTGCAGTGGATGGAAAAAAGTACTTGGAATCAAGAAGACCCATCTTTTGGGTTCAAATCTGAGCTCAGACATTTATTAGCTGTGTGACCCTGAGCAAGTCATTTAGCTGCTTCAGTTTCCTTATCTATAAAATGACCTGGAGGAGGAAATGGCAAACCAGTCTAGCATCTTTGCCAAGAAAATCTCAAATTGTTTCATGAATAGCCAGACATGTCTGAAATGACTCAAAACAATGCTTAACTTTATCCATTCATGTAGCTAGGAAAAGGAGAGTCATGGATGAATCTGGGTCTTGTAAAACCAAGCCTAGTACTTTTATGAACCAAGATGCCTCTCCTAGAATGGCGATCTTGTTTTGCCACATAGCCCAAGAAACTTGAGGACCTTACTAATCATGAATGCCCATTCAATTAAATTCAAAACATTCTTCAGTTAGCATGTAAATGCAAGTCATGGTTCTAGTTTCAGGAATATAAAGATAAACATGGAAAAGCTCCCTCAAGGAACTCAAAGTCTTCTGGGTTTAGGGGTTGGAGGAAATCATCAGGCTACCTGGAGAATAAACATGAGATTATTTTAGGAGGGAAAGAATACTGGCAAGGCTTCTTGGAGGAGGCCCTTGAGCTGAACCTCAACCTTTAAGGATTCTGAGATCTAGAAATAAAAGGGGGGGGGCATTCCAAGCAGGAGGTTGAGGCAATGGCACTTCTACACTTGCAGGCTTCTCATTCCATTAAGGTGTGACCTTCATTTTATTTTTTTTCCTCTTTAGTCACTTTCAAGTAAGCCAGCCTGAATTCTAGATATGAAGTAGTTAGACATAAGCTATGTGGGATTCATCAGAGCCGGGCTGGCTCTTTGTTGGAGTGCTACTTGTCGTGAATCTCTCTATCACCACATGGGATCAGAAAATGATTAATTTTATATTTATCCCAGCAGCTGTTTCAAGTGAGAATCTGCCAGACATTGATATGGATACAGTAAATCTCAGATGGCATCAGAAGAGTAGGGCAAATGGGGTCAATGCAGTTTCTGGGTCTGCCAGAAACTTTGAGGATATTTCAAGTAGGGTGACTGATGCTCCTCAGAGGCAGGAAGGTTAGCTCCTGAATCAAGTTGTCACTGGGTCCTCAGTCTTGTTGATTTGATTCATGCTTTTCTGAGATGATTTTCGCCAGTTTTAAGAGTTTAAAGACTTCAGGAAATCCTCTGAATGGGGAACCAAAAATCCCAGGTCTTATTCCTGTTGCTGTCACTAAACACTGCATGATTTGGGGAATTCTCGGTAACTTTTATACTTTCAGGTCTCTAGGTACCATCTTACAATGTATGAGATTCTGGACTTTGAATCAGAAAGACCCTAATTTGAATCCTGTCTCAGGTTGCTGGGTAACCCCAGGCGGGCCACTTAATTTCTTTTAGTCTCAGTTTGGTCATCTGAAAAATAAATATTAGCCCTTATCTAGCAGAGTTGTCATGGGGACCAATATGATATTTGTAAAATGCCTTACAAACCTTAAAGGGCTATGTAAATGCTAATTACTACCAGTACTAGTACTAGTACTACTATCAACTCAGAGTTTGTGGGTCTTCAGAGAGGATTAGCACCTCTGGTGTGAAGGCTTGCTGAGTCCTTTTCAGGGCTGCTCATCTACTTTTGGTATCTACCTATCACTCAACTCTCACCTGTGGCTCCTAGAAGTTATAGCACTTGCAGTAGCCACACCTTGGTAAACTGCTGAGATGGGTTAAACCAGGTTAGGATCAACCAGCTGGAGGGCACCTAGGTAGTGCAGTGGATGGAGCACTGGCCCTGGAGTCAGGAGTACTTGGGTTCAAATCTGGTCTCAGACACTTAATAATTACCTAACTGTGTGACCTTGGGCAAGTCACTTAACCCCACTGCTTTGCAAAAACAAGAAAAAATAGCTGACCACAAACCCATTAATGAGTTAGGGTGTCTATGTGAGGTAGAATGGGCAGATGAGAACAATTTGTTCCAACAGCCATGAAGGCAGCTAAAGCAGGTGCTGTGGAACATTTAGAGCTTGGTCAAACATCAAAGACACCAAGGTTATTACTGCATTCTGGAACATTGCCTGTCATCTTGACTTTCATCTTGTCACTGGAATTCAATGACTAGAAGAGAAAAGTGAGGCTGATGACTCTGCAACTTTGTCTCACATCCAATTCACACAGAAGTAAAATCATTGGGCCTCTTTGAAAACAGAAGACAAACAATAACAATTATAACATATTATTACCCCCACCCCTCTGGACTTTAGTGTCTCAGTATATAAAGGGAAGAGGCTGGACAAAAATGATATCTTCCATGTTGCTCTGGGAGTCTAAGAATGTACTGAATCTTTCCCACAGTCATTCTCTTCTATTAGCCATATTGGCTCTTTGATTTGATTCAGAAAGCACAATATTTAATATTACCCTTGTCTTCTTGCCTTTCCCTTCTTCCCTCTTTATTCCTTATAATATCATTGTAAACAAGACTGGTTAGGAACCACAAGTTTAAAACAGGTTTGGGCCAGATGTAGTAAGAAATTGGGTTAGATAGGTTAGGATAGAGCTAGATTGTGGAGGACAATAAATACTAGATTGAGAGGTGTGGAGTTAATTCTATAGCTACTGAAAGTTTTTGAATAGAAGAATGTAAGGATTTTTTTTCCCTTACAAAACAGTTAAATAGACAAGAACTGAATGAGCTAAGTCTAGGATAATGTCTCATCTTTGGTTGCCAACTCTTCCCCTCAGCACCCTAAGCAACAAAGTCTAGTCCCTGACTCTTCCCTACTACCCACAAAAAGAACCAAATTAGCAGATTCTTCTCTATGCTCTTCTCCCCACCTTCTTTCCCTGCCCAGGGATCCTGTTCTCCCCAAAGGAAAGAACAGATATCCCTTATGCCTGCACCTAAGAGCCTGACTCAGAATGGGAGAATTAAAGGACCATTTGAGGAAAAGCACAAAAATCATTCATAAATGTCTTACCTGCAAAATCATGCAGATTTTCTCCTCTGCAAAATTTTTTCCTTCCAAACTGGAAAAGGAGATCACTAGCATCAGAAGAGTCTACCATGATGATAGATCTATAATTAATAGGCCCCCTGACTGATGATCTTGGTGATGAATGAGAAGCCCAGGAATCCCATAGGCCAGCCTATTCAGCCAGGTGGGTGACTAGATAGCCAACTTTTGTTTTATCTATAGGGAACTGTGGGTCACACCTATATTGAGACATCAACCTAAGTCAGGGAGTTAGTTAATGACTGAGAAACCTCTAGATGAGTCCATGCATTGGAAAAGACATGAGTGGGGGCAGGAATATGAAGATAAATGCCAACCAGCATAATAATAACCTGGAGCTGGGTTTGAAGGTTCTGAATTATGACTTATGTGACTCCCTTCTCCTTCTCTTTACCTGAGATGCTTAGTCTGGATGGGTCCCATAGTGTGAATCAGAACTGAGTTGACAGGCAGAGCTCTAGTAGTCTTCCAAGAGCATCTTCCAAGAAATTGAGCAAACATGGAAGTTTAGATTCTATTTCAGTTAAGCAAAGATCCTTGTGGTCCCTTTCATAAATCTGACTTGTTTTTGTCTCTGTCCCTTTATTTCCTCTGCCTGGCATCTTGGGGATTTGATCCAACATCTTCTAGCTCTTAAAACAATCTTAGTTCATACCCGGGATCTTCCCTCTCTTCTTTTGTCCCCAATCACCCTCCAAAAATAAATATCATCTTCCCTTCTTACTAAAATGGGGGTATTTCTTTCCCAGAAAACCAAAGGTCCGATGCTCCTTATAACTGTTTTCCCCTACCAAGAGCTCCAATTAGATTAACAGCATTCACCTAGACCTGCCTTTAGGCCTTGTTCCTCATCTCCCGAGTTAGTGAGAACTTCCTCGAGAATATTAGCACCCAATTTCTACATTTTGTTGTCAAGACTTATTAGTTAATAACCTGTAAGTTGCTCCCTGACAGGGCTGCAGCCTGCTAATGACTGCCACATTTAGATGTTGGAATAGTCTGTTAAATTCCTGCTGGTGCAGGTGGCAGTAAATATTTGTTACGAGAGACAAGCACAGAAAGAAATTTCTCATGTGAACCTCACTGTGGTGGGAGTGAGGGGAACAAGAATAGCTGTGACCTTTGCACCCCAGAACAACTCCCACTCAACCACTAATGCCATTATTCCTGGAGGCAAGCCTCAGGAATGAAGAAGTTTCCTTGCTGACATATCAGAGAAATGACAATTTGAGACAAACTTTGTGGATTATACATAGAAAAAAAGAGAAAGACTTCTAGATAGTCAGAGACTGAAGAAACACTAGAAATCAGGTTCAAGCTTCTTATTTTAAAAAAATGAGAAAACTGGGGCAGCTAGGTGGTGCAAGGCATAAAGCACCTGCCCTGGAGTCAGGAGTTCCTGGGTTCAAATCCGGTCTCAGACACTTAATAATTACCTAGCTGTGTGGCCTTGGGCAAGCCACTTAACCCCATTTGCCTTGCAAAAAAAACTAAAAAAAAAAAATGAGAAAACTGAGTCCTAGAGGGGGCAAATAACTTGTCTGGTAGAAAAGTGGCAGAGTAGAAATTAGAACCTCATTCTTCTGAGTCTCAGCCCAGAGACATGGTGTCTACTTGGATGGGAGCTTTGTCGTTTTGAATTGTGTCTTTACCCCTAGTTGCAGCTATCAGGTGATTTGTGATGTTGCTGGTTAGGATCTGGGGATAATATTTTTAAGTATGAGCAACTCTAGAACTAAATAACTCCAAATATCACCAGAGATAAATTTTTATTTAAAAAAATTAGATATTTCTTGCCCTTCAATTGGGGAATGGCTTAGCAAACTGTGGTATATGTATGTCATGGAACACTATTGTTCTATTAGAAACCAGTAGGGACAGGAATTCCAGTAAGCCTGGAGGGATTTGCATGAACTGATGCTGAGTGAGATGAGCAGAACCAGAAAAACACTGTACACCCTAACAGCAACATGGGGGTGATGATCAACTTTGATGGACTTGCTCGTTCCATCAGTGCAACAATCAGGGACAATTTGGGGCTGTCTGCAATGGAGAATACCATCTGTATCCAGATAAAGAGCCGTAGAACAAAGTTCAAGGACTATTCCCTTTAATTTAGAAAAAAAAAAAACAGAAATCTTATTGTCTGCTCTTGTTATCTCTTATACTTTTTGTTTCTTCCTTAAGGATATGATTTCTATCTCATCACACTCAGTTTGGATCAATATACAACATGGAAACAAAGTAAAAAGACTGACAGATTGCTTTCCGTGGGGGGTGGGGTGGGGGGAGGGAAGTAAAACTGGGGGAAAAATTGTAAAACTCAAATAAAATCTTTAATTAAAAAAACTAGGTGTTTCAGAATGGTTTTATTAGATTATCAAACAATTGAATAAAATATACAAATCAAGAAGAAGTGAGGAGGTAGGAAAGAAACTTCTAAGTATCAAAGTAGTATACTTTGTCTTTTCTTAACTGTGACAATTCTATTTTGGTCCTCTTTGAGACTAATTTTAGCTATTCAAAGAAGCAAAAGTTTTAACATTTAAGCAATATGTTAGTATTTCTTTGCTATTTATTAAAAACAATGATGAGTGTGTGTAAGGCAGAAGGCGAATGAAGTGACAAGGAGGAGGAAGAGAAAGAGGATCAATCAGCCTATGGAGGAGGAGGTGGGTGGGGGGGAACAAAACTGTCTGAAGAGCTTACAGACTCCTAGGAGCAGTAGAAAAAAAAGAGAGTGGGGATGGGGAGGGTGGAGATGGGCACTGGAATGGTGGCTCTGGCCCGGTTGTTCCAGTGAAGGCAGCGATGGACCTGGTCCAAGAGGGAGTGACCATTTTGGGGTTGCTGTGGTTCATATACTTCACATTCATTATCTAAATGCTTTCACATCTTAACAAGGAGGCAGCAAACATCCTTATAGCTAATTCCCTAGTATGACACTTCTGAAACCATTTCAAGGTGTAGAGCCCAACTTAGCAACGATTCAGAAACATTCTTTGAATTAGTATCCTAAATATGAAGAATGCCTTTTTTTGTACAAGATGATTCAGTTAGTGATGTATGTAAAAAGCTTCTTGGCAAATTCCCAAATGTGGATGCCAGACTATTTATAGGTGACAAGTAGGTTGGGGTTAATCCCAAAATTAATGATTTAATACATAATATGAAATTGCAAAATATAATCTTATATGGATTAGTTATAATGAAATCAGAGCAGTTTCAGACACATTTACCAACATGGATAATCAAATAATAGAAAAAGTAGATTTGCTTCATGGTATACCTTATGTTGAAGAGAGACATGGTTTTGCTGTAGGTATGCATGCATAGATATATATAAATAAGTATATTTTGGAACTTCACATACAAGAGCCTATATTTCAGCTAAAGTTACTAGGTTCAAATGTGTGTGATGAGGAAAGAGATATTAGATGAAGCTGGAGGGATTATAGTTTTTGCCAGGTACTTTGCTGAAAGTTATAATAATAATGTTTGTCCTTCATTCTTGAAGAAGACAATGACAACAGGGAGATGATGCCATGAAAAGCACATGAATTGAATTTGAGTGAGGGGGTGCTATGCTAAGTCCTCCAGAGTCATCTGGGTCCAGTAGCCAGATATATATCAGAACAACTGAAGAAGGCTCTGGAGGAGAGGCAATCAGGGTTAAGTGACTTGCCCAGGGTTATGATTCCAAGGCCAGTGCTCTATTCACATTGTGCCACCTACCTGCCCTTTTGCTGAAGATTACTTTATGGGGAAAGCTATAGCAAGGTTGCAGGTTTGCAATGGCCACCCAAATATTCATTTTCTCAGATTCAATACAGAATGATCAAGTGAACCAAATTATCAATTAATAAAATTGGGGACCAATTCCTGAATGTTTTGTTGATAGTTTAACAGTTGAATGGACAATTCACAGTATAGCTCAATGGAATGTTATGGTATTTTGCATGTGTCATTGTGTAGTCTGGTTTATATTTGACTATATGACCTCAGGGGCATCCAGGATGGCCTCTATGTTTTTCTTTTTCTTTTTAAATTTTATTTAAGGCAATGGGGGTTAAGTGACTTGCCCAAGGTCACACAGCTAGGCAATTATTAAGTGTCTGAGGCTGGATTTGAGCTCAGGTCCTCCTGACTCCAGGAGTCTCAGGTTTATTTATCAATTGGAGAATGTGTCATATTCTTTTTTATTTTATTTTTATTTTATGTTTTTTTCAAAGCAATTGGGTTAAGTGGCTAGGTAATTAAGTGTCTGAGGTCAGATTTGAACTCAGGTACTGCTGACTCCAGGGCCAGCACTGTATCCACTATGCCACCTAGCTGCTCTGGCTCCTATCTTTTTTCAAAATTTGATTATGTAGTAGTTCATTCAATAATCCATGACAATCAGCATAGTGGGATCAAACTATATCATGGAGGCATGGGTAGAGGAAATCCTTGACATATAACCACTGCTTTGCAATCATATTTAAGAAAATAAAATTATTTTTCAAACTCAAAGATACAAAATTTGGGGACAAGAAATCACTATTTGACAAAAACTGCTGGGAAAACTAGAAAGCAGAAAAGTAGAAACTAGGTATAGAACAGCATCTCACTCTGTATATTGAGATAAGGGCAAAATGGGTACATGATTTATAAAGTCATAAGCAAATTAAGAGAGAGAAAGGAACATCTTACCTGTCAGATTTATGGATAAGGGAAGAATTTATAACCAAGAGTGCATTACAAATGAAAAAGGTTTTGCATAAAAAGATGCAACCAGGATTAAAAGGAAAGCAGGAAACTGGGAGAAAAATTTTTTTTGCAGAAAATTTCGCTGAAAAAGACCCTATTTCTTGAATAGAGACAGAATGGAGTAAAATTTATAAGAATATGACTCATTTGGATGGCTAAATGGTACAGTGGGTAGAGCACCAGTGCTGGGGTCAGGAGTACCTGAGTTCAAATCCAACCTCAGACACTTAATAATTACCTAGCTGTGTGGCCTTGGGCAAGCCACTTAACCCCATTGCCTTGCAAATAACCTAAAAAAATAAAATAAAAAAGAATGATTCATTCTTCAATTGATAAATGGTCAAAGGATACTAGTAGGCAATTTTCAGATGAAGAAATCAGTCACTGTAGTCATATGAGGAAAGACTCCAAATCAATACTGATTAGAGAAATGCAAACGAAATTTAATTGAGTTACTAGCTCATCCCTTTCAGATTGGCTAATATGACAGAAAAGGAAAATGACAAATGTTGGAGGGGATGTGGAAGACCAGGGATATTAAATGCACTATTGCAAGAGTTGTGAATTGATCCAACCATTCTGGGGAGCAATTTGGAATCCTATCCCAAGAGCATAAACTTTGTATGTACTTTGACCCATTAACGACACTACTATATCTATACCCAAAAATAGATCATAGAAAAAGGAAAAGAACCTATATATACATAAATATTTATAGCAACTTTTTGTGGTGGCAAATAATTGGAAATTAAGAAGATGTCCATCAATTGAGGAGTAGATGAACAAGTTGTGATATATGATTATGATGAAATACCATTTGTGCTAAAAGAAATGATGAGTAGGAAGCTTTCAGGAGTACCTAGAAACTCTTACATGAAATGATGCAGAGTGAAAAGAGTACAAAAAGGAGAACAATGTATATACCAACAGTGATATGGTAAATTCATCAGCTGTGAATGACTTAAATATTCTGAAGGACTTAAGATGAAAAATGCTATTCACCTCCAGAGAAAAAATTGCTGAAGTATGAGTGCAATTCAAAGCACACTTTTTTGGAAATATTCTATTTATTTTGAATTTTACCTAATCTTGCTTCCCTTCCTATGCCCCTCACAGAAGGCAGTTTGTTAGTCTTTACATTGTTTCCATGATATGCATTAATCTAAGTTGAATATGATGAAAGAGAAATCATATCCTTAAGAAAGAAACATAAAGTATGAGATATAGCAGAATTACATAATATGATAACTTCAAAAAAATTAAAGTTAATAGTCTTTGGTGTTTGTTCAAACTCCAAAATTCTTTCTCAGGATACAGATGGCATTCTCCATTGCAGATATCCCAAATTTGTGCTTGATTGTTGCCCTGTTGGTATGAGCAAGTCCATTAAGTTTGAGTATGCACTTCCATGTTGTGTTAGGGTGTACATCAAAGCACACTTTTTAAAAAATTTTATTATTCTTGGGTTTATTTGGGGGGGGGAGAGCTGGTCTGTGTTCTTTTGCAACATGGTTAATATGCAAAAGCTTTGCATGACTATACACATATAATCAATATCAAATTCCTTGCCTTTTTAAGGGGAGGGGGGCATGGGGAAGAGTGGCAACAGGTAGCATGGGAACTTCCACTAGATTATTTTAGGGGCAGCAAATAGTAGGGAAGGGAGATCATCAATGCAGTAGGAAGCTAGATGGTGCTAGTGTGGATAGAACATTGGAAGCAGTCTGAAAGACTTAATTTCAAATATGGCTTCAGACACTGTGTGATCTTGTTCCAGTCATATAAACACCCCATGACTCAGTTTCCTCACCCATTAATGAGGATAATAATAAAATTATTATAAGGCTAATATTTGTAAGGTGATTTGCAAGCCTTAAAATACTATATAAATGCTAGCTTTTGTGGAAATGAGAGAGTGGAACTTAGAGTGGTGGTGACCTTAGGGGACTCATCAGCTACTTCTGTAAAATCAGGGAAAGGGTGGTGTTAGATGACATCTCAAGTCCCCCTCCAACTAGAAAACTATGATCCTATCATTGTGATGGGTGAGAGAAGGTTCAGCTGTTCACAGGTTTCTTTGTTGGTCAGAGATCTTGCTAGAACCAGAATTAGGTAAGTAGAGAGCTAAGGTCAGGTGGAACTTAGAACTGCCGATCAAAATTGTACCAGTCAAGTTTACTTTTGGTTTCCTTGCCTTGGATAAGAAGACTTGATAATTGGGTCCAAACAATGTTGGAATCAACTCCCTCTTCCCTTTTCGTATTGGATTGTGTGATAGAGGTAATGCTGAGGGTGGAGGGACCATGCGGCAGTCCTAGACAGTGTTTGGACAGATACTGTACTAGACTCTATAAACCTTTTACTGTGAAAACCTATCAGTCTAAGAGCAGGCTCCTTAAGCAAAAAGGAATCTTTATATGTCCTAGCAGATGCCCCATCAGTCCCTAGGAGAAGGATGGAGGTAAGGGGGGAAGAATGTCAGTTTAACAGAAAATGGGACAGTATACTAACTAAACTCAGGGAGGGAGACAGCTGCATTGTGACAACAGGAAGACAATAGACCTCACAAGGATTTCAATATTTCTCTTCCTCTGAGACTGCTTTCAGGGAGAATCCCAGCTTCTGGACTAGGAATATTTTCTCCTTTCTCATCTTTACATTTCAGTTGCCTTGTCATTCAAGAATCAGCTAAAGTTTCATCTTCTACATGAAACCTTTCCCAGTCCTCTTTAATCTTAGTACCTTCCCTCTGAAATTACCCTCAATTTATTCTGTTTGTACATAGATCTTTCCATTCAGTCTCCTGCATTAGATTGTCAGGTCCTTTAGAGCAGGTATTATTTTTTTCCCTCTCTCTATATATCACCAACACTGAATATAGTGAATAACAAATCAAAGATGCTTCATTAATGCTTGTTGGCTGACTGTCAGTTGAGTTCATATAAGAGGAGGAAGAAAGAGCTAGATGCTATCTCTTTGTAACAGAGCAAGATGACCCTAGGGAAACTTGTTACTCCAATGGTTTTTCCCACCATATTTGTGTCCCTCATTGTGGGAATAGTCTCATATGTTGAGTTATGTGGTAAGCTACTAAGGTTTTAGGGAAAAGAGTATTTTAAGAAGTTAAGAAATGATGATTTTTGTCATAGCCCAACTTAATAACATCGTCTAAGTCCTTGTCTATCTTTCAGGAAGGTCTGGAGGGCAGGCAGGATCCCTGTCATAGCCCAACTTAATAACATCGTCTAAGTCCTTGTCTATCTTTCAGGAAGGTCTGGAGGGCAGGCAGGATCCCTGACTGTTCTGGGCCTGAGAGAAAGTGATACCCTGTGCAAGCTGAGGGAGATTGCCCTGGCTTTAGGAGGGAGGTACAGCTGTGGCAAGGGAAACAGATGGTATAGGCACTTCTGCTGAACTATTTAGGGAAATCAGAGGGTAGATAGAGGGCAGGTGTAAATGGAAACTTGCCACTAATTATAGGAAGAAAGCATTTGGTAAAATTCTGTGGACATGGTGGAGGGAGAATGTAGGGCAAGAAGGCGTGGAATGTATGCAACCAGGGAAGTGAGTTAGGTTGGGAGGTGTGCCATAACAGCAAAGATGCTCATGATGCTGGCTCTGGCCTTACTCATTGTCATGTGGGTGTGGATACAGCTGTTTGAGTAAAAGGCTTGTGGCTTGTACTGTTCCACAATGCATAACCATAATTAAGGAAGGAAGCAGTATGGAGAGCTCTAGTCATGTCTAGCCTAGTGTCTTTCTGAATTGTATTAGTAGAATTCACTCTCAATGTCCCATCTTATGGGATCATAAGAAGGGACCTTTGAGAACAATGAATCCAATCTCCCATTTTATAGATGAGGAAACTGAGGTCTAGAGAAAGAAACTAGCCCAAGGCTCCAATTTCCTTATCCATAAAATGGGGGAGTTTGGGTGGTATTAGATGACTTCTGAAATCCTTTCCAGATAGAAAACTATGATCCTATCATTGTATTGGATAGGAGAGTCAAACCTGGTCCTCTTGATCCTAAGGCTATTGCTTAGACTATACCACATGTCTCAAAAGAAGGGGACTTGGCTTGGTGGATAACACATTGAATAAAATTATCTCGCATCTCATATCTCCTTATTTCATGTATCTGATTTTAAAAAAGTATTTGTATTGATGATTTTTATTTTATTTTAACCTCATTTCTGAATTTATTCTTCCTCACTCTCCTACTTGGTACATGATCCTTTGTAGAAAGAAAGAAAGAAAAGAAATAAAGAAATGAAAAGGAAAGATGAGAAAAAGTAATGCTATGGGCAATATTCCATGCCCATAGTCCCTCATCTTTGCAAAAAAGTTGAAAGAAGGTGCCTCTTTTCATCTCTTCTTTGGGGACAAACTGGGTCAATATAACAACAAAGTGTCCAGTTTTGTTTCTTTGGAAACCTTTTATTTTAAAGAAGCCAGATACTGTGAATTTAATGAGCATAGGTTAAACATAATTAGACCAGTGAACATGGTAATTATAAATTAAACAAGAACATATTTCTTCATAGGGCAAGCATTCAATTCAATTTAGGAATATTTCTGAGCACTTACTCTCTAGAAGGTATGGCTCGAGAAGGGCAGTGTGAATGAAACAAAGGTGACAAAGAAAGTGATACAAGTACACAAAATAACTTCAGAACATAGAATGTGATAAGTACTTTGAAAGGCATAAAATGCTGACTAGTTCCAAGGATGAGAGAGATCACATTTAATTAAGGGAGATCAGGAAAGGTTTTGTGAAAGAGGTGTTATTTAAGATGAAGCTTGAATCTAAGATTTAAATAATAGAAATGGGGGAAGGGCAGTCTTGGAAACAGTACAAGCAAAAGTGAGAGGTAGGAAACTCAAGTATATTCAAAGAATACCATGCAATCCATTTGGGTTATTTTGTAGAATATATGTTTCAGAGTGGTCGGCAATCCTTTAGTAGTCCTGTGATCTCACTGATATGGATACTCCCTTTACTGATAAAATTCAAAACCCATCCAAGATTTCTCATCTTGTATGACTTTTGTTGATGCTGGCCAACAGATTCTCTTTTAAGGCTCTGTGCAAGGGCTGTAGTACCTCCTTTTAAGTCTTGAAGATGCCATGAGTATCAAGGCAACATATTTAAAGACCACACAGCTAGTGAGTGACCACATAGTCAAAGTTCAAACTCAAGCCTTCAAGCCTCAAGATTTTTTCCAGTATAACACATTTGCTTTTGAAATATAGATGACAAGGTACTTTGGGGCTCTATAGTACTGAGCCTTGAATATCAGTTTAAAGAATCTGGGCTGAAAGTTTGACCTTCAAGTACAGGACTCAGGTGAAGCATAGAGAGTGGAGGAGAAGGGTAAATTATGAGGGACTTAATGATGATGAACTGCATGTATTCCTGCACAGAAAAATGATACAGATAATACTCATATGAACCTTCTCATTTAATAGAGCAGGTAGAAGGAGCTTTTATAGATGAGGCACAGGAGAGAGCTGAATTTGAAGATACAATATATTGTAAAAATGGAGTCAATAGCTAAAAGGGAAATGTACTATGAGTAAGAGAAAGGAAAGGTGGAATAGGCTAAGATATTTCATATAAAAGATTTTTTTGGAAGGGGGAAGGTGAGGGGGAATGAGGGAACCTTCACTCTCATCAGAAATGGCTCAGAGAGGAAACAGCATACAAACTCAATAGGGTATAGACATATAAAGAAAAAATGAGAGAAGGGGTATGGGGGAGGGGGGAATGTGGGTGATAGAGGAGAGGGTAGATCATAGGAGAGAATAGTCAGGTATAACACATTTTCTTTTTTACTTTTTGCAAGGTGCTGGAATTTGGTGGCCTGTTCGGGACCATGGGGCCAGGTGGTTGCTGGGTCTTTGAGGTGGTTTGTGGCCTTGGGGCCTCTTAGCCCCAGAGCCAGTGCTCTGTCAGCTGTGCCACTCAGCTACCCTACAGCACATTTTAGAAGAGAAACAGAGTGAAAGGAGAGAGAAAATATAATATATGGTAGTGGGGAGGAATGGATGGAAGGAATTACAATCAGCAACAGCAATTGTGGGAAAATATGGAAGTAACTTTTGTGATGGACTTATGATAAAGAATGTGATCCACCTGAGACAGAGCTGATGGTATCAGAGAACAAACTGAAACATTTTTTTCTCTTTCTTTTACTTTATTCCTCATGGGGTTTTATATTTTTGTGGGGGAGGGGGTATTATGTTTACTCTAAAAGAAGAATATTTTAGTAATGGGTAAATAAAAAAAGAATTTGTGCTCCATTTGGTAAGCAGCAGGGAACTATGAAAGAGTTTTTATTAAGGGAATAATTTGGTTTAGCAAGATTAATATAGGAGTAGTGTGGAGAACAAATTTGACTGTATTTTTAGTTCTTTTTGTATCCCCCCCCCCACTTCCCAACAGTAACTGGCACATTTTGTTGTTATTTTGTGGATTAATTTCGACCCATTTGAGGTTTTCTTGACAAAGATATTGGAGTGGTTTTCCCATTTCCTTCTTCAGTTCATTTTATAGATGAGGAAACTGAGGCAAAGAGATTTCAGTGACTTGCCCAGTATCATATGGCTAAGAGTCAGATTTGAACTCAGATCCTTCTGACTCCAGGCCTGGCACTCTATCCTGGCACTGCAACACCAAATTGCCCATCCACCTGGCACATAGTAAGCACTTTTAACAAATGTTTATTCAATTGAGTTGATTGGGTTGAGGAGGGGGAGTTTCAAGTTAGGGAGTCCAGTTAAGGCTCTTATACATATTGACTCACAATTTCAGAAATAGAGAAGAATTTTCTAGACCAACCAAGAGCTCGTATTTTAACCTAAGGGAAAGGATAACGAGCAGAACCCATTGGAAAGGAAGTGGGAGCAAGAGTTATTACAGACATAGAATTGAGAGGTCTTGACTACTAATTGGATGTAGATGATAGACACAATCCTAGCTGATTCTGATTTATAGGACTGGCAGAAGGTGGGTGTCATAAATAGAAATTAGGATTTAGAAAGCTAGGAGCCAGCACTGGTTCGAGGGAAAGGACAACATTGTGGTTGGAATCAATTCGAATTCCAACTCTGCTACTTTACTAGCCATGAGACCTTGGGTGAGTCTCTTTTCCTCTCTGGGCCTACATCTCCTTGCCTGTAGAATGAAGAGTTGCATTGGATAGCTTGGAAGGTTTCTTCTAGCTCTGTGATTCTATGACTTGACTGAGAGTATGAAGGCCAAGGCCAAGTTCAGTTTGTAGTAGAGAGACCTGGTCCTCAAGGACATAAAGAATTGGAATTGGGGAAGGGTTCTGGACTAGAAATTTAGATTTCTTCATGAATGAAATAAAGGGAGTAGAATGAGAGAAAATGCACGTTTATATCATATATATTCCATAACAATAAAACTTGTGAACACTTATAATGAAACAAAGATTTCAAACCTCATTGGTGATACATATTCTTGCTGTGTGACTTTGAACCAGTCCCTTGGCTTCTCAAATACTCCTGGCTGTCTTAATTTTTGTCTTGCTACTGGACTCAAATGACTCTGGAGGAGAGGTGAAGCTGACTACTTTGGGCAGCTCTGCCTCACTTAAATCCAATTTAGGCAAGTTAAAACATCACACTGCAATGTCACTGCTTATCTTTGAGAATGAAGGACCAACAACAGTTCTAGGCTAGATGTGTCAAACCTGAAGCTTGCCCTTCACAATACTCCTGAGTGCTGCCTGAACCAGATTAAAATGTAATAATAAAATAAAAAAATACAATGAAACTCCAATCCAATATAAGAACAAAAAATAAAGAAAAATACAATACTATACAAGAATAAAATTTAAAAAACAAAAATCCAACACAAGAATAAAAGAAAATACTATACAAAAACAAAAAAAGAAAAATAAAATACAATAACAAAATAAGCAAAACTATAATAGAAGAGTAAAAGAAAGATACAATAAAAATACAATACAATATAATCACATTTTTAAAATGAGTCCTTATAAGAACCCCAAGGATCCTTATGTATGGATTAGTAGCCTCTGTTTCTAGGCAGTTCCCTAAGAACAAATTGCAAAAAGAGTGCAACTTGCATTAGAAGATGGAGTATCCTCATCAGGGCTTTAGTTTTTTTTGTGCTAATGAAATCACAGCTCCAGTCCCTCTCCATATCATTAATATCAAGCTGGAAGAGACCTTATAGTAGAGGTCAAATTTGAAGGATATTCGATGGAAATGAAGCAGATACTAGCCAGCAATGAAGAAAGAGGAGTTGAGGGAAAGGACTGGGTTAGAGTTTAAATCAAGGGAATAGAATGAGAAACACACAACCAAAGGTTTAATAACAAAAATATTTGTGAATGCACATAATATAGTGGTTGGAGAATCCAGACCTAACAGTCAGTTATTTGACACCACTTTCGGATTACTTCTTGGAAGAAGGACATCTGGGAAATGGATCATAGATTTAGAGCTAAAAGGGGCCTCGGAAGTCATCTAGTCTAACCCCACTTATCTTACAGCTAAAGAAGCTGAGGGTCATAGAGGGTAAGTGACTTGTTCAGGGTCACATAGCCAGTAAGTGTCTGAGGGTGAAATTTGGTGCTCTGTTCACTATACCATGATGCTTCTCCAAGGTCAGGGATATTGAAGTCTTCAGTAGCCCATATTGGCCTGATGTTGTGGCTAGAGGCCAGACACAATGGTAGGTAGCCTGAAGTGCCTCTCCATCTTATTGCAACTGGTGTGAGTGACCTGTCCTATCTCTCTTCCCATAGTGAGGACGTGTGCAAACGTGGCTTCACTGTTATTATAGACATGAGGGGCTCCAAGTGGGACCTCATCAAGCCCCTGCTGAAGACGTTACAGGAGGCCTTCCCTGCTGAGATCCATGTGGCCCTTATCATCAAGCCTGACAACTTCTGGCAAAAGCAGAAAACCAACTTTGGCAGCTCCAAATTCATCTTTGAGGTGAGAAACTGTTTCTGTCGTAGTATTGGTTGCTTTTATTGTCCTCTCCATATCAACTAGACCCTAACTCTACTTTTCTTCTTTCCTTCTCTTTAATCTGCATGTTTCTCTTCTTTCCTTCCTTCCTTCCTTCCTTCCTTCCTTCCTTCCTTCCTTCCTTCCTTCCTTCCTTCCTTCCTTCCTTTCTTCCTTCCTTCCTTTCTCTCTATCCATATGACTTTCAAATCCTGCCTTCCCTCTCAGCACATCCCTTTCCCTTTTAACAAAAAAAGTATAGTCATTAAAAACCAAACGAACATTTTGGCTTTATCTGGTGACCATATGACATTCTAAATCCAAAGTCTACCACCTCTCTTCTGAGAAGAGGGAGACAAGTTTCACTTTCATGCCTTTAGTTTCAAGATTGGTTACCACATTGATCTGAATTTTGATGAATTTCAAAATTATTTGCCCTTATATTACTGTGTCCATTGTGATTATTTTTTCCCTTTAGTCTTCTTCCATGAATTTCAATGCACAATGAACAAAAAAATTTCAATGTACAGCAAAATAATAACTCCCATTTAAATAGTGATTTTAAGGTTTGAAAATGACATTATATTTTCTCATTAGATCCTCACAATAACCCTATGAGGTAGGCACTATTTTCTCCATTTTTTTTTAACTGAGGAAACTCAGGCTCAGAAACAGAGACAAGCTGTTATTTGCCCAGGATTATTCAATAAGTTAACAGTCTGAGGGGGATTTGAACCCAGGTCTTCCAGTAGTACTCCATGTACTATAGACAGTGTTGGGAGAACTTCAAGAGTCAAAATTTTTTACAAAGTTAACTGTCCCCAGAGGGTCATGAATCCCTTGCTGATGGCTCTGAGGATTTTGAATGAATGCCACACTAACGTAAATCAATTTATCAAGCATTTATTCCACCTCTAAATTTGGGACATTCCCCACCCTTAGAATTCTGGATCTTAGGCCCCTCTTGACCTTTCTCACTCACCAGTGGGGAGAGGAGCTTTCACGTGTTATTTTCTTTTAAAAAGACTGAGAACTGGGGCACCTAGGTAGTGCAGTGGATAAAGCACCTGCCCTGGAGTCAGGAGTACCTGGGTTCAAATCTGGTCTCAGACACTTAATAATTACCTAGCTGTGTGGCCTTGGGCAAGCCACCTCAACCCATTTGCCTTGCCAAAAAAACCCTAAAAAAAAAGACTTAGAACTGCTATTAATCTGTCAGCAGCTTCCCATTCTGGACTCTCCATTCTCCAAGGGCAGTAAGAAAATGTGAACTGTGCTTTCAGCTTCTAAGACTGAATCTTGGTAGGATGATGGCTGTTGTCTATAGATGTAACTAAAGCAATAGGTTATGTGACTTCATGCAGAAATCATTGAGCCCCTTTCTCATAGCTCTCAATCAATCACCTTAGGTAAAACTTGAGAGGCCTGAAGGAGACTTCTCTCCTAACCTTCCCCCTCCTTCTAGCTTGTACAAACAAGATCTATGGCAATAGTTTGGAATTTATGAGCTAAAAACACTGGAGATGACCTTTCTGGTAAATCATGAAACTTAATAAAAAGGTTTAACTACCTGGCCTTTCCTTAGGGCAAGCCTGTCCCAGCTTCTAAAGGAAGACTATCTGGCAACTTCCCACTCAGGAAAAGAGAAAAGTCTACAGCAGGGGGGAAATAATCAATCAACAAGCTCTGTGGCAGGTGCTGGGCATCATTGTTATTGTTTTTTAGTCATCTTGGTTGTGTTCTTTGTGACTCCATTTGCAATTTTTTTTAGCAGACAGATAAAAATGAAATAGTGCTTACTCTCAAGGAGCTGACATACCACTGGTGGAAACAGATCCTTAGAAAACAAGTTAGCACATGTTAAAATATACAGGGCTAGCAGAATCTTTAAGTGTTGAGGGCATATGAAGCAGAGAAGTATTTAATACCCTTGTATTTGTCAAGGATCTTCAATTTCCTATTAAGGAAAGTCCTTCTAAAAATTGCAGATAGCAACCATTCTATTCTTAGTAGTTGCTTATTATAGTAGTGCCTTGGACAACCAGTATATTTCTTCACACAGTGGCCAACTCTTTGACTATTCCTCCTTTGATTCTCTAGGCCTGTACTCATAATGAGGTACTCATGAAGTCTTTTGAGCTGGGTAGAATTTATCAGTATTTGCTACCATCATAGCCTAAGGGAACCAAAATTATGTCAATGCCTCAGTGAGTTTAGAGAAATCTTTAGTAATGTGGTTAATATAGAGTTGCCAATTGATACAGATTTAATAAAGGAAGGCAGTCTTGAAAAGCATGATATGAGTTAGGCTAACAAATAACAACCACCAGTCACCAGCTTTGGTTGTGCCCCTACTGAATACAAAAAAAATAACCCCCCCCAAACACCCAAACTTGCCAATAGATAAATAGAGTTTTAAAAGTTAGCAATGATGCTTTGATGTACTATATCCTTTGAACTTCCTTTGAAGGAAGTTAAACAAGAATGTATGTGAAGGACTTTTTCATACCTTAAAAGAAGCTATGCTTGAAATATTTTAATTTCATTAAATATTTCCCAATTACATTTTAAAAAATTTTATCATTCATTTATAAAGTTATGAGATGCAAATTCTCTCTCCTGTCTTTTAAGAAGTCAAGTAATATGATATTGATCATTTATGTGAAGCCATGCTAAACATATTCCCATGTTAGCCATGTTGCAAAAGAAAACACACACAAGAAAAAGACAAGAATAAAAAGAAACAAGAAAAATAGAGAAAGTGGGGGAAAATATATGCTTCAATCTGCATTCAGATTCATTAGTTCTCTCTGTCTCTGGAGATGAATGGCATTTTTCATTATGGGTCCTTTGGAATTATTGTATAATATTCTCCTGAGAACCATATACTTTCCCACATAATATTAGTATTAAGCATGAGAGAAGGAAGCCTCAAAGTTAGTAAGATCAGGGTGAAATTCTTGCCTCTAACATATATTGGTTGTGTGACCCTGGATGAGTCAATCTCCTAGTGCCTCAGGCAACTCTGTAAAAGCATGAGTTTCAGATCTGTCATTTTTCTACATTGCTCAGTCAATAAGCCAGATGAAAACATCATTCCTGACATCAAAAACATCACATTTCAATAAAGTATAAGGGAGTTTGCTTGCCCACACCTTCCCCATTCCAATGAAATCACAGATGTGGTTCCAAAAAACCAAACTCTCTCTCTGTCTCTGTCTCTGTCTCTGTCTCTGTCTCTGTCTCTGTCTCTGTCTCTGTCTATCTCTGTCTCTGTCTCTCTCATTAACAAACTCATTTTCTGCATTGGGAAACTGAGGCACAGTGAAGATATTTTAGAGGTAGGATTGAACCCAAGTTTTCTTGGTTTACTCTTGTCATCTCAGCAAAGCAGGTGCTGGGGTAGGAGAGTTTACAAAGGTGATTAAAACAACACTACTTATAGCAATTAATTTAAAAAAATTGAATATCTTCTAAGTACCAGTAACTGTGCTGATGCCAAAGATACACACACAAAAAAAGATTGAAGCAATCCAAACTGACAAAAACTTTACAATTGATCAGAGGAGACTTAAGTATATACAGAACAAATAGAAAACAAATACCAAGTATATAAATACAAGGTGCTTAGTGAAGGAGGGAACAAAATGGTTTGAGGTCAAGAAAGTGTTCATGTTGAAAGTAAGACACTATCTGTGTGGCTTTGTCTGTTATCTCAGGAAGATGATACAGATATACAAAGAGCGTAATCCAAAATAGAAAATGATCAGTGCCTGAAATAGCAATGAGCAAAATGCTATTGGTATTCTGGGAAGGCAGAGATCCCTTTTGGTGGCCAATCCCCGTTGTTGATTCTTTTTGACTACATCTTTTTGTTTTTGGCAAAAAAAAAATGCTGGAGTAGTTTTCCATCTTCTTCACTAATTCATTTTACATATGAGTAAACTGAGGCAAATGGGGTTGAGTTTTTGGCCAGAATCATACAGTTAAACTAGAAAATGTCTGAGATCAAATTTGAACTCAGATCTTCCTGATTTCAGTTCCAGAACTACATCTACCATACCATCTACCTGTTCCAATCCCTATGATTGTAATAAACAGTGGGGAGAGAAGTTGCAATGTTAAGGATTCAAGCTACTGATGAAATCTTCAGGATTATCTTTAGTAACAGTTTTTTCCTTTCTTTTCTGGGAGGAGGAGCAGCTTGGAGCTTCAGTAAGGAAGGAAGTAAAGAAATGGAGTACAGCCACTCACTCAGAATGTATGGCAGTGCAAGGACTTTCTATCTCAAGATTTCTGGTTCTCAAGGGGGAGAGGATGGCCTCCAGTCTGCACTCAGAGAACCTGAGATCTACAGATAGTCTCTAAGAAAAACAGGTCTTTGTGAATTCCCGTCACTGATTCTAGTCACAGTATCACTTTGCCTCTAGCAAATAGAAGGCAATGGAGGCCAATGTAGTCACATTTCTTAGGGTGAGAATCTTATCCTTTAAGAGAGATTTAGAGAAAATGTGTACTTCCCTGAGGGCAGAGGGATGGATGATTGGATTTCTGGAATTATCCAGTTCAAGTAGCTTTGATTCCCTTGAATCCACTTTACTTTATTAAGGTGTTCATACTAAATTGGATCAGTAAATCTGAAGTTAATAAAAATCAGAAAAGAAGAATCAGATTTAGAGAAAGAAAGGTTGGTTGAGGTTATCTAGCCCAACCTTCAGGAGCAGCTGGGTGGCACAGTGGATAAAATGCCAAGCAGTCAGGAACACCTGAATTCAAATGTGACTAGCTGTGTGGTCTTGGGTAAGTCTCCTAACCCATTTTGCCCCAGTTTCATCTGTAAAATGAGTTGGACAGGAGGATGACAAATCATTCTAGTTAGTATCTTTGCCAAGAAAACCCTATGAAAAGTTGGACGTGACTGAAAAACAGCAACAATTCAACCTCCTTATTTTATAGCTGAGGAAATTGAGGCCCTCATCAATTTAGTGATTTGTTCAAAGTTATATAGATGTTGAGTGTCAGAGTCAGGATTTGAATTCACTTCTGAGAAACCCCAAGTCCAGCTTTCTTGGTCCTTGAACTGGGCTTATCCATCATTGATTGGCCCCATGGAGGGAGGGGAGAGGGGAGGACGGATATATAAGGCATGGATAGAGAACTTTTGAATTTGTCTGCTAGTTCCTCTGAACATCTCAGTGATTCTTCAGATTACCTTCTGTCAACTCTGTGTATCTTCTATCTTTACCCTGGTTATTTACACAGCTACTGATGAAATCTTCAGGATTATCTTTAGTAACTGTTTTTTTCCTTTCTTTTCTGGGAGGAGGAGCAGTCTGGAGCTTTAGCAAGGAAGGAAAGAAAGAAATGGGAGTACAGCTACTCACTCAGAATGTATGGCCATGCAGGGACTTTCTGTCTTAGGATTTCTGGTTCTCATGGGGAGAGGATGACCTCCAGGCTCCTTTAAGACAGATGATTTTCTTTTCGTTTCCCTTTCTTTTTATCCCCAGTGTTTAGCATAGAGCCTCAAATATATTTAGCCCTTGATAAAATGCTGTTGATTGACTGACCCAAAGAGCATTGACTGTATTTGGATTTAGGGATCCATGAGTCCACCCCAGTGGCTTTTTCCTTTCCAGTCAAAAAGATGGACATTGATCTATATCTTCTTGGCCCTATTTGGTTTGTTGTTTTGTATGTTTGTTTTTGCTAAATCCCAGTTAAACCACTGCTTGGAGTCCTGGGGAATCTGGTTGTTACCCCACTTCAGACACTTATGTGTGTGACCCCAAGCAATTAACTTAATCTTGGGGGATCTCAGTTTTCTTAGCTATAAAATGAGTATTGTAATAACACCCATTTTGTGGGATTGCTGCAAGGACCAATCACAAACACAAGGTTCTTACTATTGTCTAGGAATTGTTTTGGGGATTCAAAGAAACGAATTTACATATATATATATATATTTATATATACTTGTACATACGTGGTACACATATATTCACATGCACACTGTTCACATGCATAATATCTATCTCTACACACAGAGTCATGCTCAAAGGGCACATAAGTGAAATGCTAGGCAGGTACCCCAGGGTAAGCCTTAGGGAGCTCTCTCCATGAGAGCTGTTCTTAGGCAAGGCTTTGCCTTGTCTCTCCTGGCCTTGGCTCTCACATCTCCCAGTCTGAGTCATTCTGCTTCTCTCTCTCCTTGTTTCCAGACAAGCATGGTGTCGGTGGAAGGCCTGGCCAAGCTGGTGGACCCCTCTCAGCTGACGGAGGAATTCGAAGGCTCCCTGGACTACAACCACGACGAGTGGATCGAGCTCCGGGTCTCCCTGGAGGAGTTCTTCAACAGCGCTGTGCATCTTCTCTCCCGCCTTGAGGACCTTCAGGAGATGCTGGCCCGAAAGGAGTTCCCGGTGGATGTGGAAGGCTCTCGGCGGCTCATCGATGAGCACACGCAGCTCAAGAAGAAGGTGCTGAAGGCCCCGGTGGAGGAGCTGGACAGGGAAGGGCAGCGGCTGCTCCAGTGCATCCGCTGCAGTGACGGCTTCTCAGGACGCAATTGCATCCCCGGGAGCGCCGACTTCCAGAGCCTGGTCCCCAAGATCACCAGCCTCCTGGACAAATTGCACTCAACCCGGCAACACCTGCACCAGATGTGGCACGTCCGCAAACTCAAACTAGACCAATGCTTCCAGCTACGGCTATTTGAGCAAGACGCTGAGAAGGTAAGGGAAGAAGGGGCCCGACGGAGTGCCCGTGGGGGAGCTGTGATAGCTTTGTGGTCAAGGACACGAATGGACTTGGCATCAATGAGTCTTTTGCATTTCTGCGGTGGTCTTATTAAGATGCTTTTATATATAGGATACCAATACTCTCGCCAGATTCCTCTGACACAATAAACTTTCTTTCCATTTTATAGATGAGAAAATTAAAACCCAGAGAGACTAGAACCTTAGATTTTGGGGATCAGGAAGATCAGGAAGACCAGATTGTGAATTCTGCCTCTGGGAAAGTTATTTAGTCTCTCTTCCTCAGTGGTAGTAATATCACAGAATTGTGTAGAAAAAAAATGAGATAATATAGATTAAAAAATCTATTATTGTTATTAATTATTATTGACCTACAACAGAATTATCATGAAGGTAAGACTAAATTTTTTTTTAGTTTTTTTCCAAGGCAATGGGGTTAAGTGGCTTCCCAAAGGCCACAGGCTAGGTAATTATTAAGTGTCTGAGGTCGGATTTGAACTCAGTTACTCCTGACTCCAGGGCGGGTGCTCTATCCACTGTACTACCTAGCCACCTGGTAAGGCTAGAATTTAAGTCTTTTATTCCAGCAAAGAGCTAATTACTCATGAACAATGTTTTTTCTTTTTTTTATAATTGATATTTTATTTTTCCAATTACATATTATGAAAATTTTTCAACATTCATCCACATGCATATGCATAATTATAAGTTACATAATTTCCTTTCACCCTCCCTTCCCACCCCACTCCCATCAGCTGTGAACAGTCTGGAGAACACTGTACATATACATTTGTGCTTAACATGTTTACAGATTAATCATTTTCTGTATGAAGAATTAGAACTAAGGGAGAAGAAAGAAAAACTATGAGATAGGAAAGAAAACCATGAGAAATTTTAATTTTTTTTAGCCTTGTAGTTTCTTTTTTTATAATTTAATTTATTTTACAATTTTCCCCCAATCTTGCTTCCCTTCCCCCACCCCTCCACAGAAGACAAGCATTTGGTTAGTCTTTACATTGTTTCCATGGTATGCATTGATCTAAATTGAATGTGATGAGAGACAAATCATATCCTTAAGGAAGAAAAATAAAGTATAAGAGATAGAAAAATTACATAAGATAACTTTTTTAAAAATTGAAGATGATAATTTTTGGCCTTTGTTCAAACTCCACAATTCTTTCTCTGGATACAGATGGTATTCTCCATCACAGATACCCCAAAATTGTGTCTGATTGCTGCACTGATGGAATGAGCAAGTTCATTGAAGTTGATCATCACCTCCATGTTGCTGTTAGGGTGTACAATGTTCTTCTGGTTCTGCTCATCTCACTCAGCATCAGTCCATGCAAATCCTTCCAGGCTTCCCTTAATTTCCATCCCTCCTGGTTTCTAATAGAACAAAAGTGTTCCATAACATACATATACCACAATTTGTTCAGCCATTCCCCAATTGATGGACATTCACCATAAGAAAAATTTTTTAAAGTGAATGTAGTATTCATTCAGATTCTGTAGGGTTTTCTTCTTCTTCTTCTTCTTATTTTATTTTTTTTTTTTGGTTTGGTTTGGTTTGTTTTTCTTCCTCTGGATGTGGATAGTATTGACTATAACTGGTCTCATAGGATTGTCCCAACTCTAAACTGTTGAGAGGAGCCGCATCCATCAAGGTTATTCAACTCACAGCATTGTCATTAATGTGTACAATGTTTCCTTGGTTCATGAGTAATGTTTTTCAACCCAGATTAAACTGTAGACCAGTGATTCTCAAAGTATCATTAAGGTAGTGGGGGGGGGGGGGTTCTGAGTCCCTTTCAGGGGATCTGTGAGGACATTATTCTCATAATAATGCTAATATGCTTTAATTTCTAATACAGTAAATATTGCTTAGATATAATCCAAATAAATCAGCCAAATTGGAGGTCATTGATGTAAGCTTATCTCCACTTCTTGGATAAATTCTCAAGTTTTTGTGATATATGTAATGTACAAGGCTTTTGTTAGTAGCAATATTATAATTCCATTTGTGAATTTTGATAATTTTGGAATAATCCTGCTTTTAAATATACAGTATATAGTTATCAGAGTTTATCATTCTTTCAATGAGATAAAAATCTACAGATGGTTGGAAATTTAAAAATTCTCAAAATTGTGTGGATGTTTTATAATCTAATGGAGAAGAAACATATTGTATAGGCTCATTTGACTTTGGCATAGTCTTGAATGAAAACCTGAGTTTTATTGGTAAAACTCACCTTTTTCTAATCTTTAGTACTCTGGTCTTTGAATTTCCTTGCCCATGAAGAGCATTTTTCTTCATAGCAGCAGTTGGCAGCTATAAATAAGTTGATCTCTGTTATTGTAACACCAAAATACCCATACTGCTTTACAGAGGAATCAATAGTACTGTCTAGTGGTCAGATTCTTTGGAAGGCCTTTGCTTTTTACTGAGGATTAATTGGGTCATTGCACAATAATAGTTTAAAGGGTTTTCCCACTGTTTTTCATTTACAACTGTAATTAGAGAAACTGATCTTGTCTCATTTTGGGTTTAAATGATCTTTTAAATGCTTGACTTCCTTTCATCAACAGTCACTGCAATATCTCTAATAGTCCTTGAAGTATGCTCTTTAATAGCTTCAACTTTTGCACATTCTCTTGGAGAAATATTTTTTTCAAGATTTACAGAATTAAAAATACATCCAAAGAGAGCTCTGAAACCGATGAGCATGAAACAAAATTCCATCAGTTGACTCACAGAGAATTAACTAAACATGGAAAAACCAGTTCAATCTAGTTTCATTTAGTCAAAGTCAGATTCCCTAGTCATTCTGATATCAGTTAAAGCACTCTAGTACTCTCACTCAGACACACACACATACACTCGTTGCTGTCTAAATAAAACATTATAAAAATTATTTCTTGTCATAAATAATTTTTACACTAACATTACTGATATAAACTTCTTTTTAAAATACTGTGCTCAGGTTTTGTAAACTTTTAAAAAATAATTTATCCTGAATTCTTAGCTTATACTAAAATGTATATGTTTGATTCAAGTATAATAGGTCAGCTTGATTAGAAACCTCAGTGACTTGGATGGTTTTCATCAGCTGGTGGTGATTTTGTTTTCACCAAATGAAAGGGGATCCTTTCTGTGAGAGTTTTCCCCCTCTCTAATTAGAGAAAAGAAATGCAGTTTTTTTTCCCTTTCTAACATTCCATTCCTTGAGTTCTTCTCCATCACATTCTGATGCCTCCTATTGGGATCTCCTTCTCTAGGGACAGGGGATTGAGCTCAGTTTTCAAAGAGCAGATATATGGCTTGGAGTCAGATTCCTGGGGCATGGACTTGTTTCACAGATCCTTTCTTTTGATGTCCTCCGTGTCCAGACTTTAAAGTAGGGGGCAAAAACCTTTCCATAAACTTGCACAGATATACCTGTGGGAAATATGGACATTCCAGATGAGGTCCTGATGGCCTCTCTCTGAGACTCAGCAGTCCTACAGAACAGATGGATTTGAAGATACATCATAGCACCAAAATGAATGGTTTACAAGCTGCTCAGAGCAGCATGGTATAGTAGAGAGAATCCTGAATCTGGAGGCAGACAACATGGTTTCAAATCCTGCTTGTAATGCTTACTACTTATGTGAGGTTGGGCAAATACCTTCATCTCCATGGATCTCAGTTTCTTTATCTGTTAAGGGGAGGGGGGTTGGACAAGATCACAGCTGCTTAGTCTGGGGTCTATTAGATTTCAGGGGGTTGGAAGGGAAAAATTTGTCTTTATTTTTGCTAACCTCTAATAGAAATTTATCATCTCTTTAAAGTATTAAAAAACATTATCCTGACGGGGGGGGGTGGTTCATGACACATTAGTGACCAGGGACCAGATGAATTCTTCCATTTTTGATGAATTTTTACTTTCACATTCATCAAAACTAGTGTAACTTTCATTGTGTTTGTTCCCTGAACCCCTCTGCTCTCTAGCCTAGAATCCTGAAGATGTGTTCACCTAATTCTTGGAGGGTGCCCTTCATGTTGCTAATTGTCCAGAAACTAAAGTATCTTTGTGGAGAGAAGTCATCATGGTAGATTAGATTGTGAAGTTGCTAGGTGGCAAGGATGAAATTTCCTTCCTCCTTTAGCATTTTGGTATAATAGTAGAATAAGGCAGTTAGGTAGTACCATAGTGCACAGAGCAGTAGACCTGAAATCAAGAAGAGTCATCTTCCTGAGTTCAAATTTCAGCACCTATACTTACTAACTGTGTGACCATGGGCAAGTCACTTAACCCTGACTGCCTCAGTTTCCTCATCTGTAAAATGATCAGGAGAAGGAGATGGCAGACTGCTCCAATATCTTTGCCTAAAAAAGCCCAAATGGGGTCACAAAGAGTTGGACACAACTGAAATGACTGAACAACAAATGTATCCATACTCCAAAGGTGAGTGTCCATGGAGAATGTAGGTCATGACTGGCTGAATTTCAACTTTGAAACATTTCCAGGTAGCTTGAAAAAGAACCTTTTTACCTAGCCTGGACACTCAGAGACTCAGTGGACTTACTTTGTGAAAAACCTGCTCAGATATGAAGGGCTACTCCCAAGGTTACTTCTACCAAAAACCAGCTCCAAAGTGTTGACTTTATGTAAATAATCCTGAGGTCTTCAAAGATTGTGCCAATCAATGGAACAAGATGTTGGGCAGGTTCTATGAACCTCCACATACAAATCCAATGATGGATAATAAGTAACCTCAGGACCAGCAAATAAAGTTCAAGGTGACTCATCACTTATTCTTGTGCAATGATACAGTTGTACAGAAAAAGGATTCTTTGTTTTGTTTGTTTTTGACCAGACCTCAGAAAAGGGAATTTCTGGGTGATGTACTAGGTCAAGTTCTAGACTGGGAGGAAGGAAGAAACTGCCTCAGATTCTTGATGTTTGTTCTTCAGTCTCAAAGAAGACCATGATATCAGGGAGGGGATGCCATGACAAGCACATGACTTAGATTTGAGTGAGAGGGTGCTGTGCTAAGTCATCAGCCTTATTTTCTCATCCAGAGAACTTGGCTCCAGTGGCCAGATATGAATCAGGATGACTGGAGATGGCCCTGGATGCGAGGTAATCAGGATTAAATGACTTACCCAAGATCACACAGCTAGTAAGTGACTGAGGTCAAATTTGAACTCAGGTCCTCCTGACTACAGGGCCAGTGCTCTATCTCCTGAACCATCTAGCTGTCCACTTCAGATACTTTCTAGCTGAGTAATCCTGGGAAAATCACTTAGTCTCTCTGTGCCCCTTCCCCCATTTCTAAGGCCTCTTTAAGCTCTAATATCATGATTCCAGTGAGAAACTCTTCTACCTACACAAAGATTACCTGATCTGCAATTTAGAATCTTGAAATATTATCTGAAGACAAAAAGATGTTGAGATACCTTGCCAGACCATGTCACAGGGAAGAGTTGATTCTAGGTAATCCTGATTTGAAGGCCAATTCACAATCCACTCTACCATGCTGCCTCCAATTTAGGGATGAGAAACAGAGTTTCAGGGGTTGACACATGCAACTAATTATAGTGGGAGAAGGAAGGAAATTAGTTTTCAGTAAGACTCTACTATGTGCCGGATACTCACACATTTTATTTGATCCTCACAACAATCCTGGGAGGTAGGTGCTATTATTAGTTCCATTTTACAATGAGAGAAACTGAGGAAGGCAGAGGTTAAGTGATTTGCCCAGAATCAGACAGCTAGTAAGTTTCTGAGGCTGAAGGATTTGAACTCAAGTCTTCCTGACTCCAGGCCCAAGGCTCTACCCACTTCACCACAAAAGACCTTCTGGACTGGAAAACAGTAACCTTTTTGCTATACCAGACAGGTATAGAAAAATTCCAGATTTCACTTAAGGACTCAGAAACCCTAAATATCTGTCTTTTTATCTAGGACCTGGTGGTTTTTCTTTTCACTTTCTGGTCTGCCCCCAGATCCCTAGGCCCCCAGATACAGAGCCCTCCAGTGTTTCATTGAATAAAATGAATTCAGAGTAGCCCTTTTAGCCCCTTTCCTCCTATACCCTCAAACACTCCCCCTAAGATACAGAGTCCCAGGAAAACCACAGAGGAAATAAAGGGAAAAGGGAAAACTTAATAGATTGTAGTGACACGTTCTACAGAAACACAGAATTAGGCTTGATACTTCCCTTTGCCTCTTACATGAATTCTAGGCATGACTGTCCTATTATTTAGTGCTTACTAATGGAATCATGGAGTAGCTAGGTGGTGCTAGGTCTGGAGTCTAGAATATCTGAGTTTAAATGTGGCTTTAGACATTTATTAGTTGTGTGACCCTGGGCAGGTCACTTAATCCTGTTTGCTTCAGTTTCCTCATCTCTGAAATGATCTAGAGAAGGAAATGACAAATTGCTCCATTATCTTTGCCAAGAAAACCCCAAAAGGGATCCCACAGAGCCAGAAAGGACTGAACAACAAAACCAAGGGGAATTGATTCAGAGATGGAATAGACATTACATCACTTAGTCTAATCCTCTCATTTTATAGATTTAGAAATGGTGGACCTAAGAAGTTAAATGATTCACCCAAGATCCTGCAAATCACCCTGTTCCTACAAAAAATAGATGATAGAAAGAAGATTTGAACACAGGGCCTCTGGCTTCAAATATAGTCCTCTCTCAACCATACCACTGTAGAGCTTCATTAGAAGCTAATTGAGCTAAATTGAACTTAAGTCCACTGTTCCATTTCCTTTAGGACCTTTGCCCAGTTTCTTCAAGATCCTTGGTCTTTTGTTTGTATTTCTTCCCCCAGAAACCACACCTTTCTGCTCAATCCCATTCACATTCTTCAAAGATTCAAAAACAAACCCAGGAAAATGAGGGAGAGCACATGCTACTCAGTCAAGGAAGGGGCACTGCTCAAGAGACTGGCACCAAGCTCTGACTCCAAAGACTGTGAAAGTGTGGAAGAAAGAGTGGAAGACAAGACAGACCAGCAGGACAGAGACCCTCTCTAGAACATATCTCACATTTATGCTGAAAACTAGTCCAACAGCACAGTCACTAAGGAAAACTTACATCCCTCAAGAACCCCTAATATTAAATAAGAATGTGAATCACATCTGGTTCAATAGTTAAGGAAACTGAGGCATGGAGAGGAACTTGCTCAAGGTCACAAAGCTAATTAGTGATTGTTTTGATTCAGGAGTTCTGTGGTTCACCAAGATTGGCTGAGAAGGGATGGGAGAATTTGTAGGAAGATCATTCTATAAGAAAAGAGAATTATAGATCAAGCACTAAATGAACATAAGATTTTAGGATCATAGATAGAAGTGATAGAGACAGAGAAGGTGTGATCACAAATGTCTTCTAGTTCAGCTCCTTTATTTTACAGATGAGTAAACTGAGTCCTAGGGAGGTTTAGACCATTGCTCAAAGTTATACAGCTAATAAGTAGCAGAGCTACAATTCAGCCTTAGATCCTTGAACTCTTAATCCATTGATTCTTTCTACTATTCCAAGCTGCCTTGGGTCAGTGGATTCTATCCTTCTCCTAAACCTCCAATAAGGACTCAGTGCCTAACCATTTGTTTCTGAAAAAGTGATAAGAAAACAGAGAGAGATAGAGAAAGAGAGAGAGAGAGAGAGAGAGAGAGAGAGAGAGAGAGAAAGAGAGAGACCCTAGACCATAAGTCAGTAGCTCAGTGTCCAGTGTATAATAGGCTATTTATAAATATTAGTTATTATTAATATCTCAGCTTTATCTTACATATATATAACTTTGATCAAGTCACTTAGATTATATGATCTCAAGTTACCCACCTATAAAATGAGGATTAAATTAGATGATCCCAAAATTCCTTTCAATTTCAAATATCATGATCTTAAAAGGGAGAAGAATTGAAACTTGAGGGAATGTTTTCTGTTCTGACTCCCAGGAACCAGAGGTTGAAGGAAAATCTTGATAAAAGAAAATTTTGATCAAACCTAGTTTGCCACAGTGTTGGGGGAGGGAAAAAAGAAAAGGAGTCTGAAAATTCATTCCTGTTTGAAAATTTGCAGAGGGCTGTGGTTTTTGACAAAGCTGGGAAGCTCAAGTTAACTCTAAGCATCTTTTTTTGCCTTTTAACATTTTATTTGTTTTCCAATTAATACAATAGTAATATGTACCTATCATTTTTGTAAGGTTTTGAATTTTACAATTTTTCCCCACCCACACTTTACTCATGCCCCCCACAGAAGGCTGTCTGATAATCTCTACATTGTTTCCATGCTATACATTGATGTAAATTTAATGTGTTATAAGAGTAAACATAAACTCCCTCCCCCCCCCCACCAAGAAGATGAGAAACCTCAAGAATAGAGAGAAAGGGGAAAAAATGTACTTCAGTCTGTGTTCGGATTTCAATGACTCTGTCTCTGGGGTGAGTTGCTTTCTTTATCTTAAATCTACCAGAGAAGTTGCTTCAATATTTTTCCCACATTTGCTATTACTTGCTGTACCTCCAACTCTGTTTTTCCCCATTCTCATTTATTCTATTCTCTCTCTCTCCTTTCATCCAGGCCCTGTTCAAAAGTGTGTTGAATCAGAATACCCTCTCCCTTGATCTTCCTTCTCTTCTATGACCTACCCTCTCCCCATTCCCTCTTATCCTGTCTCTTTCTTCTCATTTTTCTCTAGAGTAAGATAGATTTCCTCACCCTATTAAGTGTGTGTGTTATTTCCTCTATGAGCCATTTCTGATGAGAATGAAGGCTCACTCATTCCCCCTTGCATTCCCCCTTTCCACTCCATTGAAAAAGCTTTTCTTGACTCATGTGAAATTTCTTAGCTGCTTCATCTCCTTTTCCTTCCTTCCAGTACTTTCCTTTATCACCCATTGACTCCATCTTTTTACTATATTATAACATTATATTCCACTCCTTCCTATATCCTGTCTATATGTGCTCCTTCTAACTGCTCTTACAAATGAGAAAGTTCATATGAGTTATCAATATCTTCTTCCCATGCAGGAGTAGAAACAGTTCAATATCATTAAGTTCCTCATAGTCCTCCTCATCCACTTCCTCTATGGTTCACTAGAGTCCTGTACTTGGAGATCAAACTTTCTGTTCACCTCTGGTTGTTTCAATAGGAAAATTTGAAAGTCCCCTGTTTCATTGAAAGTCCATCTTTTCCCCCTGAAAGCAGAGATTCAGTTTTGCTGGGTAGTTGATTCTTAATTGTAAACTAAGATCTTTTGCCTTCTGGAATATCATATTCCAATTCCTATGAGCCCTTAATGTATATGCTGCCAGATCCTGTGGAATCCTGACTATGGAGCCTTGGTAGCTGAATTGTTTGTTTCTGGCAGCTTTTAGAATTTTCTCTTTGATTTGAAAGCTTTGGAATTTGACTATAATATTCTTGGGAGTTTGTCTTTTGGGATCTCTTTTAGGAAGTGACTAGTGAATTCTCTTGATTTCTATTTTACCCTCAGCTTCTAGGATCTCAGGGCAATTTTACTGTATTCTTTCTTTCTTTTTTTTTTTTTTAGATTTTTGCAAGGCAAATGGGGTTAAGTGGCTTGCCCAAGGGCACACAGCTAGGTAATTATTAAGTATCTGAGACCAGATTTGAACCCAGATACTCCTGACTCCAAGGCCGGTGCTTTATCCACTAGGCCACCCAGCCTCCCCTGTATTATTTCTTGAAAAATGAAGTCTAGGCTCTTCTCCTGATTGTGGCTTTCATATAGCCTAATAATTTTTAAATTATTTCTTCTGGATCTGTTTTTGAGGTCGGTTGTTTTTCCAATGAGATATTTCACATTTTCTTCTAATTTTTTGTTTTTTTTTTGAAGTTTTATTTCTTCCTGATTTCTTGCAAAGTCATCAGCTTCCTTTAGTTCCATTCTGCATTTGAAGGAGTTATTTTCTTCAGAGAGCTTTTTTATCTCCTTTTCCAGCTGGCTAGTTCTGCTTTTTAAGACATTCTTCTCCTCATTTGCCTTTGGTTTTGCTTTTTCCATTAGGCCTAAACTGGTATTTAATATATTATTTTCTTCAGTAATTTTTTTTTGTATATATTTCACCAAGCTGTTGATTTGGTTTTCATGATTTTTCTGCATCACTCTCATTTCTCCTCCCAATTTTTCCTTTATCTCCCTTAATTGCTTTTCAGAGTCTTTTTTTTTTTGGCTCATCCACAGTCTGAGCCCATTTTCTATTTCTCTTGGAGATTTTGGATGCAGAAACTTCAATTTTGTCATCATCTGAGTATGTGTTTTGATCTTCTATGGGACTAAAGTAACTCTCTATGGTCAGATTCTTCTTTTTCTGTTGTTTACTCATTTCATCAGTCCAAGACAGCACTTCCAAGGCTTTGGGTTTTTGGGGGGGGATACCCCAATGGGACCTTTATTCCTCCAAGGTCTTATGCTCTCTTGCCTGTGCTTTGATATGTAGATGACCACAAGCACTTGCCCCGCCCTGGAGCTGTAAGGTGGATCTCTCTGCTATCTTAGTATGGAAACCCAAATTGCAGCCTGAATCTGAGTGTGGGCAAACAGCAGAGTCCTACCCTGAGGGAGAGCAGAGAAATTTCTGCAGACTTCCCTTACCATCCCTGGGGGTACAGGTTGCTTTCTCCAGATTTTCACTGCAGATTCTACAGTCTGTGCTCCTCATTCTACACTCATTCTGGTGTAGTAGAGTTCTCTCACTGCCCCTTCAAGCTGTTACCAGTGATCTCTGGCCTGGCCTAGGCTGGGCTGCATTGTAGCCATGGCTTTTTTCTTCCAACCCCCAGTCCTGGTGAAACACACCTTTCCCCAGGAACTTCTAAGTTATCTTGGACTGGGAAAATATATCACTCAGTCCTTCCATGGGTTCTGCCACTCTAAATTTTGACTAGAGTCATCATTTGTTTGTTTTTTGGAGTTTTGGGGGGGGAAGGAGTTCCCAGGAAATGCTGCCTTCACTCTACCATCTTGGTGCTGCTTCCCCTCTAAGCATCTTCTGGAGAAGAACAGAATGAATCTCAGTAATTCTAGGGATAGGGAGAGTACCATGAAAGAAACCACTTTAAATGTGTTTAGAACATTAGATAACCAAGTGGGACAGATGAAATTATCTTCTGTATAAGAACTTAGATCATTTTGGAAAAATAGACTTAGAAGGGGCTCAAATAAAGGGCAGACTATACAATTTTCAAGTTACTATGTGTTTTTGTGTTGCTAGGACATTAAGAAAAGTATTGTATGTAAATTATAAGTTATCCATGGGTAGTAGTTCCCAGTTAGAAAGCTGATGAGAAACTGGATAGGGAGGAGGATTGGTGAGAGAGCTTCTTTTTTAAGAGAGAACTTAGTACAATGGAGTTTTGCACTTTCTTTATTGAGATGTTATACATAGCTAATCTTTCTTATTTTCTGTCTTGCTTAGAGAAAGGGTGAATTTTCACAATATGCTCATGGGGGAAAGAGGTGAAGGAAGATAACAGGGCTAAGCTCCTGAAGCTTCATATTTACCTGACTTAGAAAAAAAAAAAGAAAATACTTAGATAAGGCCTACATAACAATTAGTGATGGCAGCATCTGACAACTAGGTGGTGTGGTGAAGTGTTGGACCTGGAATACTAAAAGTCTTGAGTTTGAATTCTGCTTCAATTGCTTCCTGGTTGTGTGACCCTTTGGAAGTAGCCCTCTCATTTTCAGTTTTCTCATCTGTTAAAATGAAGGTAATAATAAACATCTATTTTACAGGGTTGTGAGGGTCAGATGAGATAATATATGGGAAATTATCTGTAATAATAAACCACCATATAAATACTAATGATTATTTTTACTTTTTATTTTTTTAATACTGATGATTATTAATCATTAAACATGCCCTGTTGCCCTCTGGTGGCAGTCCCAGTCTCTAATCTCCCTCTCATATAATTAATTATTTCTTGTTTGAGTACTTTTGCTTTACTTCTTTTTCCTTCTCTTCTTTCTTCCTTCCTTCTCTTCCTCCCAAATTCTCTCCCTCCCTCCTTTCCTCCTTCCTTCTTTCCTTTCTTCCTTTCTTGTTCACCTTTATCTTCTCTTATTCCTCTTCCTCTACTTCCACCTTCTCCTTCCCTCCCTCACCTTCACCTCTTCCTACTGCTCTGCTTCCTCCTTTTCCTTTTTGCTCCCTCTTTTCCATCTTTTTCTCTTTTTTTCTGTCTTTTACTCTCTCAAAGCAGGTAATAAGAAGGGAGCAGTAGCAAGATTAGTTTGGAAATTTTTATAATTGCTGGGAAAGAAATTTTCAGGTCCTGACCTAAAATCTACAAGAAAATGTTGGGAGGGGGAATTGGGAGGATTGGAAAAAAGAAGAAAACTATTTCTTCTGAGTTGCTTGAAGAATGATTCCAAATATCTGTGTAAGGCTCAGAAATGACTTATTTGGTGCTCTTCAAAGTGGGAGGGAGGATTGACCATTCAGGGTGAGGGCTCAGTTTGCAAATCTTTATCTAAACAAGGAAATGGTTGAGGACCTGTGGGTGGGAGTAGCAGCAATTCCAGCCACTTTCCAGTCTTCTGATGGGAAGTTGAGCAGGTGTAGTCTCCAGCCTGAGTATCTGGCTCATCCTCAGTGAATCTTGAGAGTCAGCATCAGGTCAGCTTCCATTTCAGCATAATGGGTGGTCAGCCATGACTCAGACTTAGAAGTGGGGTTTTCAGTTCCGGCTTTGTTACCACAGTCAGAAAATGTCATCTCCATCCCCACCCCACTACTAGAACAAAATGAGATTCAAATAGAAGGTCATTAGACCCTGTAGTTATACCCTTTTCTTAATATCATATGTGAAACTGTAGAGTCATCTCTTTTTCCCTCTAGTTGTCCAGTTATGGGTGTGCCTATAGGGAGGAGGTTGCTGTTCTGTTTTCCAAGGTCACTCATTTTTCCTTTCCATTTAAGACTTTAATGATTTAATGTCTAATGTTCTGAGCATCATCTTTTTTCCTAGAACAGTTAGAGAAAGAAAACACCCAAAAGAAGTAATCTGATGTGAATAAGTATATGATACATTTTCCAGGAAGTATTTAATTTTAATTTTTCTTTTTTTCCAATTATACGCAAAGATAGTTTTCAGCATTCAAGCGATATTTATAGCACAAGGCATAATGCTTAACCCATAGTAGACCTTAATAAATACTCATTCTTTCACTTTCCTCCAGTTTATAAACTGGCATTTGTCAAGTTGCAATGGGGAGAAAGTTTGGTGTGTAATGGGTCTGGAATCAGGAACTCTAACCCCAGGTACTGATTATTTGTGTGACCCTTGTTAACTCACTTAACCAACCCTGTTTGCCTTAATCCACTGGTGAAGGAAATGGCAAACTGCTTCAGTATCTTTGCTAAAAATTCCTAATGGACAGTATGATCCATGGGGTCATGTAGAGTTGGACATTGATTGAATATTAACAGTAATAATGGAGAAAGAATATGATGTAAATACAGAAAATTTGGATGTTAATGATATTTTTGCCTCCTAAATATTGTTCGTGAAATTATGTATATATAAAACTCTTTATATAAGTTTTCAAAATGTAAGAAATTGGAATAATATTTTCTATTTTGTTTTAGTCCCCTTTAATCCTGGAGAGGCAAAAAAGAAGGAAGGAAGAGCTATTTCATCCTCCTACCCCACCAAAGTCCTCAGCCCATTGTTTCTGGGCTCTGTCAATATATTTTAACCCAGAAGTAGCCAAATTAGTTTGGAAAATGCTTCTGTAAATTTGCTACTCAAGGACAATGCTTTTTCCCCCCTCATTTAAGAATATTTTTCTTGGTGTTCTAATGGGAGAAAATAAAAGAGGGAGAAAAAATCCTCAATTGTTTGGAAAATGTTGAAATAATTTATTTTAAATTACCTTAGGAGCCAAGGAAGAGGAGAGAAAATATGGTATTTTACATCCCATAATGGTTAACTACACATTACTGAGTAAAATGTAAAACTGAACTAAATCTCAAGTGGAAAGTGAATAACATATCATCATACCAATGAACTTGAACTAACTAGTGTTTTGTGTCCATTCATGGCCGAAAGAATTCAATGCCAGAGAAGGGCACAGGAGAGACACTTTATAATAAGGTCAAGGCAGATAGTTTATTAACATGTCTAAATTTGTTGAGACAGGCATTTTTCCTGTTGTATTTGGTTTCAAAATATAGTGGATATGGACTTCTATCAAGTATAGAAGTATATATCAAATATATAATATTTTTATGTGTTAATAATAATAATAGGTAGTTAGGTAGCATAGTAGCTAGAGTGTTGGACTTGAAATCAGGAAGACATGAGTTCAAATCTAGACACATGCATTTACTGTATGAGACTGGGTAAGTCACTTGTCCTGTTTGCCTCAGTTTCCTTATCTGTAAAATAAGCTAAGAGGGAAATGACAAATCACTTAAGTATCTTTGCCAACATAATCCCAAATAGTTCATAAAGAATTGAATATGACTGACTGAGCAACAGCAACAAAAATCCTTATATATAAAATGTGAAAGGATTAAATCAAATGTAGACTCTTCTATTTCTAAGTTCTTTGATTATCACATCCAGGGTGATTCTTGTTCATGTTTTTCCATCAGTTTTCCATTGAGTAGATAAACATTATAGAGACCTTCTCATCTGGGGGCTCTCATCTATTTCTTATTCTTTTATCCTAACTGGTCCTCTTTCTTTTCCAGTTATCTTACTTTAGCTGGGGGGGGGGGGTGGCAGTGAGAAATGGAAGAATGGAAGAGAAAACACAATAGCCATTAGAAAGCAATGATGTTAGCTATGAAAAGTTTCTTGGAGTAGGGTATCTTAAAGGAAGTAATATATTGACTTTGAGATTTCTCTTCTAAAAACAATCATTTTAATATCAAATTTTTTCTCCCTGAATTTTTTGCTGTGACATTCAAGACCCTCAACAGTCTGGTGTAACCCAATTTTTCTAGTTTTATCTTATATTTCTCCTTAATATACCCTCTGCTTTAGGTAGAAATGGCACAGTGTAATTGGATGGAATGTAGTCGAGAAGAACTGGGTTCAAGTCTACTCACAGACTCTGACTTTGTGACCTTGAATAAATTAATCTTTCTGGACCTTTCTTTCCTTATATGTTAAATGAAGGGGCCTCTAAGGTATCTGCCACCTCTAACTTTATGATCACATGACTGCTTCAAATACACCCCCACCCTACAGTCATCTCATCAAGAGACTGGAACTGATGGCCTTTCAGGTCCCTTCTGGTTCCAAATATATAATCCTACAGAACCTCTTTCCACACATACCCTGTATGCTTCTATCTTCCTGCTCAGTTCTCCCTGGAAATACCATAGCTATTGATGGATTCTAAGTTACCTTCTAACTTTTGAGAATGGGGACACAAAAACTAACCTCTCCCCCTTGGTTTCTTATCTAGAACAATATATACATCTGGAGCCATATTGTTTAGATTGAAAAGGAAGAAAACTTTGTGTTTGTATTGAAGATGATCTTTGATTTAGAACTTACATGTCTCTTGAAAAGTGGGCAAAGCAGGAACGGGAGGGAAAGGAAGAGAAAGGAGAGGCTGAGTGAGAGTAGTTTACCTCCCCTGGTCCTCTTAGTTTAGAATGCAGGAGGTACCAAACAGCCTATGCTTTGCTTTTGCAAAGGCTTTCTTCTCCTCTCTCCTCATTTTGGTTTATTTTTTGTTTATTATTATTATTATTATTATTATTATTATTTGCAAGGCAATGGGGTTAAGTGACTTGCCCAACGTATGTATGGCTAGGTCATTATTAAGTGTCTGAGGTCGGATTTAAACTCAGCTCCTCCTAACTCCAGGGCTAGCTGCCCCTCCCCTCTCCTCATCTTTCCTCAACTCACTTCACTTTTCCTCTTCTCACCTCTCTTCACTCCTGTTTCTTAGAATTCTTAGCTTCCCTTGAGATTTGATCCAAATATCATCTACTCTAAGAGGCCTATGCTGGTTTCTCCAGTGGTAAATGTCCTCCCTATCATCAAATTACCTTGTATTTACTGCAGTGTGTTTATATTTTTCTAATTAAAGGTAAAGAGACTGCTTTGTATTTTACTTTGTTTTCCCAAGGCTTACCCTATACTTGTTAACTCTTATCTAGAACTTGAGGGCTTGCAAAGTACTTTCCAATCAATATTTCATTTTATCCTCACAACTACCTGGGAGCCCAGAAAGATGCTATTATTTTTCCAATTTTACAGATGATAAAATTGAGGTAGAGGGAAGTTAAATAACTTGTTCAGAGTTTCCCAGTTGGTAAGTATCTGAGGCAGGACTCAAAACTCAAATCTTTTTGACATCAGGTGAAATATTCTTTTTCCCTACTCTATATGGCTCCTTTCTCACTCAAAATAAAATACTCTTTGAGTAAATGAATCTGAATTTAAACAGAGGAATTGAAGAGGAAATGGAGAGTAAAACAGGCAAAGACTTGGAGGTGGGAATTAGCAAAAGGCTGAATGGACTGGATAATTGAGCTGATTCCAGCACAGTTTCAAAAAATTTTGAGATGATAATTGAAATGCACAGTACATCTCATTGGGAAAAGCTACCTCTTCCTTCTGCTTGGTGCCCTCTGGTTTATAACTGATGGGTTAGGCCTCCACTGTGTTAACAGGAGCATGAGGCTGGGGCACTCCTCATTAGCCTGGACTGTCTGGCCAGTTCTGTCTCTTTGCAGTCTGAAGCACACTGCGCATCACTGGAGCAGTTTGGATGTAGGTGTCTGGCCTGCAATCAAACCCCATTACTGAAGGAAAGGGATGATCCTTTTTCCCATTAGGAGCCCATTTATTTTATTAGAGGTCATTAAGTAGAGTCATCAAAGATGTGCCTTGGAAAGCTGTAATGGATACCTACTCTACAAAGGAGGGACTTCCCTCTCTTCGCCAGTGTCTCCTAGTGGACTAGGGTTGATAGAATCTGGGGCACTCATTTTAGAACCATAGTATCTAAACATTATAAGGTTCAAATTCACACCAATAAAATGGAAGCTTTCTGAAACATGAGCTCTTTATATGCCCAATACCCAGTGTCCTGACTGGTATATAGTGGGTATTTAGTGAATGCTTTTGGTTGTCTGATTAATTGATTAGCATTTTTTCCTACTTGCTTCCTCATTTAGGAATCCTTAAATCATTATTGGTTGGTTATTGTCCTTTGTAATTGAAAAGAACCAAAATAGGGGCAGCTAGGTGACATAGTGGATAGAGTACCGGCCCTAAAGTTAGGAGTACCTGGGTTCAAATCTAGCCTCAGACACTTAATAATTAATAATAATGGCCACTTAACCCCATTTGCCTTGCAAAAAAAAAAACCTTAAAAGAAAAAAGAAAGAAAAGAACCAAAACAACATCACTATGTAGGAATCAAGCTATAGTGTGTCTGACTGGGGCTGATCAGGCAATATCGACCCAGAAGGCTCTGCCCACAGGTAGGGTACATGAACTATTGGGGTGGAAATTACTCTGTCCTTATCACGTCTCTTTTGTGCTCCTGCGATCCCACTTTGCTCACAGAGCATAGTAGCACCTTCTTTGATGCAAGAATACCATGTCTGACAATCCTGTGCCAGTCTCCCATGCCTTACAATCAGTTCTGAAGTTCTTCAGAGAGAGATCTTGAGAAGGATCTTATATTGCTTCTTCTGACCTCCATGTGAGCCCTTGCTTTTTGTGAGTTCTCTGTAACATAGTCTTTTAGGCTATTACTATCACTAAATCATTATATGGGATAGCTGAAAGATGATTTGGAGACCATCTAACCCTACTGTCTGATATTTTAGAGATGAGAAAACTTTGAGATGAAGTGACTTCTCCAAGATCATATGGCACACAGAACTGGAACTCAAATCCTGGTCTTCTGATTCTAGGCTTAGTGTTCTCTCTGCTCTCCCACCTCATACTGTCTCCTTTCTGGGGCAGCTCTTAGAGATGATCAAGATATCATAGGAGACATATTGCATAAGAAACCTAGTACTTTCTGACTCCCATTCTAGCCCCAAAGTAAACAAACCCACTGTTTATAGTTTAAACACAGACATTCGAGTGGTTCATTGGGAAATTCTTGCCTGCTGCGGAGAGGTTTGGGTTTAATTTTTGGCTCAGGCAAATGCAATTTTGGAGACAAAGTCATGTAGTGAAAGAATTTTAGAGTTGGAGTCAACAGTTATAAGTTCAAATCCCAGTTCTGTCACTACCTACCTGTGTGATCTTGGTATGCGTGCCCAATTATATCCTCTCAGGCTTGGTTTTGTCATCCATAAAACAAAGGGATTTGATGAGATGACCTTTAAGTTTTGTTCCAGTTCAAAAGTTATAAGGCAAAGACTCTCAAATCTTCCCCTTGTTTTCATCTCCTTGACCTTCTGTCATGGAAAGAGGTTGAATTGACTGGTTGCTAGTGTTAAATTTATAATTCTATGACTTTTGTCCAACCTTGAAGTTGGCTATACAAATTCTAATGCTTTATGTGGAAGGAAGTATGGTAGTAGTAGTAGTAAAGTTGTAGAAAGTGTTAATTTTTCTTAATTAAATTGCAAACGCTTTTTGTCACATGGAAGAATTGAATTTGTTCTGCTTGACCTCAGGGAGAAAAGCTTGGATTATTGGTGAGAATTACCCAGAAACAGAGCTGTCCAAAAAGAAGTTCCCCTTCCTAAGATATCTTCAATTGGATGACCACATGCTGATGAAGGGATTTCTGTTCAGGTCTGGATTTAGCTGGATAGATTCCATGGTCCTCCTGGTTCTGAATCTTTGTAGTCTTAATTACTCTTAGGTTACTACATTTTCTAGGCTTGTTCTAAGACAGGAATTTCCCCCATTCTTCATTTATTTATTATTATTTTAATATATTTTTAATGTAGAGTTCCAAATTATCTTCTTCCCTCTAGACCCTTCCCTATATATTGAGCAGATAAGCAATGTGATTTTACTTATACATGCCTTTCATACTTACTAGCTGGGAGATAAGGGACAATCACTTAACCTTCCTAAGCTTCAGTTTCTTCATCTCATCTATAAGTATGCATTGTCCTCCCCCTATACCCCTACCATACCCCTACACCACCTCCCCAGATCCACTCCAACCCTACTCCCCACAAACACACTTTTCTAGGGTTGAGGTGAAGCTCAAATAATATTGGAGGCAATGTTATGTAGTGGAAAGAATGTTGGATCTGGGGTCAGTAGTTGTGGCTTCAAAACCAATCTCTATTACTCCTACCTATGTTACCTTGTATAAATCTATTGACATCCACTCAGCCTCTGTTTTCTCATCTACAAAATAAGGTTACATTGCATTCGTAATATATGCAAGTAGATAATGCATATAAAATACAGTGTAAAACTTGAAGCATATATTCCTTGTCACATGGAAGAATTGGACATGTTCTGCTCAGCCGGGGAATGGTGAGGGAGATAAGCTAGGAACACTGAGCAGAAGTTGCCCAGTGGCAGAGGTGTCCTAAAGAGGGACAAGCACTATACATCTTACCAGCTTCCTTAGGAAAAGCTTGAGAGAGGCAGCTATTTGGTATAGTGAATAGAGCATCAACCCTGGAGTCAGGAGGAACTGAATTCAAATCTGATCTTAGATACTTACTGGCAATATGAACCTGGGCATGTCAGGATAACCCCAATTGCTGCACAAAAATAAATAAGCTTTTGAGTTTGGAATCATTGTCACAAAGCCTAATTATCTCAAGGACTCTCCACTAGAATAGAAGCCCTTTGCTTCCCTATTCTCCCAAACAGATGTGAAAAATCTCAGTTATTTAAATTTTTGAGAGAAGACAAGATACCATATAGCCTCCTGGTTCATTGAATCTTATATATGACAAACCTTGCTTTCAGCAAATTCCTCCTTTATAGATAGACTAAATTTTTAATGTCCCCATGTAAGTTCATTTCCTCTTATTCATTATACAATAAATATGTCTGTTCATATCCTTTCATGCCATATCCTTGTTGCAATGGGATGCTATTAGAAGGGAGGAGAACAGTCTAATATAGAAAGCAATGAGCTTGGAATTAGAAGACCCAGGTTCAAATCTAAATTCTTATACTTTACTAGCTGTGGGTCTAAATCAAATCCTCCAAACCTAATCCTCAGTTTCCTTATCTATAAATATCCCATTTCTCAAGATCATTGTGTTCCTTTTTTCTTTTCTTTTAAGGCAGTGGGATTAAGTGACTTGCCCAAGGTCACACAGCTAGGTAATTATTAAGTGTCTAAGGTTGGATTTGACCTCAGGTCCTCCTGACTCCAAGGCTGGTACTCTATCCACTGTGCCACTTAGCTGCCCCAATCTCAAGATCATTGTGAAACATTTGTTTTGCTAACTGTAATGGATCATGTCCATGTGAACTATGGGCAAAATACAAAGAAAGTAAAATGTAGTTTCAAGAGGCCAGATGACATTTTCCTGCATCATCTTGGGTGAGGCACTCTACATCTCTGGAATGTAAGGGGATCTTCTATAAAATTGGTAAGACTGTGATCTCTAAGGTCCTCTGTAGCACCCTCATTTATGGAGCTTTGATATGTTCCATAGTGTCCAAAATGAAGGTACTTTGCCTACTGAAAGGCAGGGCTCTTCTGTCTTGCTCTTACAGGGTCTTACATTTGTATTTGTTGGAGAAGGTCTTAATGGGCATTTCAAACCAGAGTCCCTATTCACCTCTTCTTCCCTGCCTGCTCTTCTCTGGGAATCCCTCATCAGGAGTGCTGATGACCACAAGTCAAAACCTCTGAGATCTCTTCCAGTTGCATGTTCCATGGATCCACGATGATTTTTTATTTTTTCAGTCATTCTTCAACAGAGAAGTCTCTCATTGGGGTTATCTCTGTTTTTTTACTCAGGTGATTATATGAAATAGTTGGAAACTTTTCTGTTGGCAAGCCAAACCTATTTCAACAATGATTCTATATTATTCTTTAGTCACATTACATTCCACTGAGACCATGTGGCACTTCATCAATGCAATCTTCCTAATGAACTTGTTCAAAGTAATGACCATTTATCCTTAATGGAAGAAAATTAAGGATTGATCTTTGTTAAGAGTCAGAGATTTCCACAGAGAGGTATGGGGGAAGAGGCAAAGTGGTGCTTTACTCTAAGGGTTAGTATATGAGTGATTTTGAATAAACCATAGCTGAACCAAGAGATGGGAAGATAAGTTCTTCAATAACCTCTGCAATTCCAGGAATTTCCTTATCAAAACAGATATACAAGTCCATCCTAGCTTTAGAATCGTATTAACTTTTGATTCTGTGATCTGGAGGCCTGTTGACTTTGTTGGTCTTCTCATGAATTAGATAATGGTTCAGTAGATATTGTTTGATTTGAAGTTAGAGGACCTGAATAAATCCCTCCTCATCCATTTACTAGCCTTAGGTGAATCACTTATTTTCTCTGGGCCTCGTTTTCTTCATTTGTAAAATGAAAGGATTGGCCTTGATAAAGCATAAAACTTAGCAAGAAGACCTAGGTTCAGATTCTGACTCTGGTCCAATTAATTTCTCTGTGACTCAGTTTCCTCATCTATAAAATGGATGGGGGCGGCTAGGTGGCGCAGTGGATAAAGCACCAGCCCTGGAGTCAGGAGTACCTGGGTTCAAATCCAGTCTCAGACACTTAATAATTGCCTAGCTGTGTGGCCTTGGGCAAGCCACTTAACCCCATTTGCCTTGCAAAATAAATAAATAAATACATACATACATACTTAAACAGATTTTAAATTAAAAAAATAAAATGGATGGGTTATACTCAGTGTTCTCTAAGGCCTTCTATGGAGCTAAATCATGATACTATGATTACCAAGAACCCTTCTAGCTCTAAATCTTTTGGTTATTGGAACTGTGTGTCCTCTTATGGTTTCTAGAGCATCCTTCCTTGTAAGAATTCTATTACTTGTATATTTATCATTGCTCTGATCACAAAACTCTTTATGAGCATGGGCCTTATCTTATTCATCTTTTTCTTTTCCAGGACAAGGCCTCAGATCTTATTTTATCTTTATGTCCTGGTTTCTTAGCATAGTGCATTTGCAGACTTATTTAATTCCTTTCTCCCTTCCCAGCGCCCGGAAGCACCTAGCATATGGCCTACATATAGTAGGTATACAGTAGATGCTTTATAAATAAATGAAGCAACAAGTGATGAAAGGGGTATGCAATCATCAAGAACTAAGCCTCAAAAAAGAGACAGGGGAATGCAGCTCCCTCCCTTCTTTGCAAAGGTGGAGTATTCAGGGTGTAGAAGGCTGCATATAACATCAGACTTGAAATAAGTTTTTTTTTTCTGAATTTCCCCCCCCTCTTTTTCATTCTTTTTGGAAGAGGTAGGTAGGGGAAGTATACAATACTGAGAAATAAAGATGTAAAAAATGAAAGTTATAGATTAAAAATCAATAACTTTTCAAATAAAAAAATAAGCATCCAGGGACAGGAACAATGTTGTCATTACACCAATCTTCTCTGATCCCATCAGCCCTTCACGGTCACCCCAGCAACCTTCTCTCTTTTATATGTATAGTGCTGTGCCAGTGAAATGAGTCAGAGTTTCACAGGGAGCATTCCTATCTATGGATATTTATGGAGTATTACCTCCTCGTCAAAGACTTCTGTGTTCTGTATTACATTGCCACTGTCTGAGCTTTTATTATCATAATATCAATTATAATTTTATTATTATTCATTGGTGAATTGTTTTCCCATTAGCAATTTCAGATTCTCTCAGGATACCAGCACTCTGAATAGCTTCTGTCCCTTTCCCTATCTGGTTACACAAATACAAACTGATTCCCTTGTCCTTGGGTTTAGGACACATTACCTTCTGGGGGCCCCATCTTGATTGGAGGTGACCAGAGCCCTGTGGAGCCAGCCTAGGACAGCTTCAGAAGCTCCACTGCCCCTCCTCCCCTGCTCCATGATGGGGGTCTCAACTCCTCCCCTTCCCCTCATCCTTGTGAGGAGTCAGCAACAAACAAGATCATAAAACCATTTGTCAAACTGAAGTGCTTTGTTAATGAGGCTGGGGAGCAGAGAGAGGGCTGTGGGCCTCTCACCTTTCAGGGGAGCCTGCTGGCAGAGGGATAGTCTGCCAAAGGGGCTGGGGCAGCAGGGCAGGGGTCCTAGGAAGGGGAGGAGACAGAATGGGAGAGTCCCCCTGATGTGAAAGCTGGACCAACCCTGGGATGGCCGGCCTTCTAGTAGGGGACTTTACTCAGCTGAGCAGTTCCTTTTGTATTAGAACTGTGACCTTCATGACTGAGGGGGGGCAAGGTCTTTGCCTAACAGTTAGTAATTTCCTGCTTTTTTGGAGTAAGGCTCCTGGCCAACCCTTCCTCCTCCCTCCCCATCCCAAGAGCAGCCACCCCACCCTCCTGCCTCCCATTGATCTGGTTCAATCACTAGGAAGCCCATGTGTGCCAGACCCCTCCCAGGGCAGAACACCCTGTCCTGTCCTATTTCCAACTCACTGGTGCTGGGGATCTCAACTTTTACCTCACTTCCTCCCCATGAACATTAGGAACGTTTCATTCCCAAAAATAATCCCAGTGCAGAATGTTCTCTCTCTCTCTCTCTCTCTCTCTCTCTCTCTCTCTCTCTCTCTCACTCTCTCTCTCATTTTCTCATCTTCCCTTTGCTTTGCTCTCATCCTTTTCCCCTTTGCTCCCTTTCCCAGGGGATTCAGTTCTGAACCCCTCAGACCTGCAGGAGGGGAAGCCTATGTTTGCAAAGGACAACAGGGAGGAGGGAGAAGAGAGGAAGGACACATGGGGATAGCAGGTGTTTCAGTTCTTCATATCCCCTCTGGAGTACAGGGGTGGGGGGGAGGAGGGGGAGATGGAGAGAGAAGACAGTGTTTGTGAGTGGTTTGGATTGTTTTGATTTTTGGTTTCTGTGGTAGAGCTCCATGTGAATGATATTTATAGTGGGATTTAAAATTTGCAAAGCACTTTACATACATTATCTCATTTGGGCCTCACAATAACATTGTGAGGTAGGTACTATCATTATCCACATTTTAGAGATGAGGGTCAAATCCCCCTTCTGAGACATTAACTGTGGAACCATGTGTGAGGCATTTAACCTCTCTGGGTCTCAGTTTCTTCATCTGTAAAATGAGGGGGTTGAGCTCAATAATCTTTAAGTGTTCTTTGAGGTCTGTACCTATGTTCCTACGACTTGCCCAGGATTTTTCATGGATAACACATTTCTGAGGTGGGATTTCAAGCTTTATGTGACTACAGATCCTGTTCTTTTATCTGCTATCTCCCACACCTCCTTCCCTATGCTTATAGTTCTTTCTGATCTCATCTCTGGAGAAGATCCATAGTCTCTCTGAAGATCTCTAATAGATTTACTAAGGCCAACCTCTCCAGTAAAAATTTAGGTGAGACAGGTGGAAGAATTTTCTAAGTGGGTCTTACTAGGCATGGCAGAAGGGAAGTGAAGGAAATTATTGGACTTCTTACATCTCAGAGGTCTTCTACAATGGGAGAACAGGGAGGTTCCTTCTTTTCCCCTCCTCTGTAAGGTAGGGCAGGTGAATTCTGTGACCTTGGGTCTCCTGTGTTTCATTTTTGCCTCCCATTCCATAGATGACTGTTACTCAAGGTTCTGTTCTCAACCTTCTTCCTCTATTCCCTCTCCTTAGTCATTTTGTCCATTCCCTTGGCTTTAATCAGCTCTATGAAGATGATTCCAAAATCGATAAATCTGCTACATCTTCTCCCTGAGCTCCCAACTCTCCTCCAGTTGCTAATAATATACCAACACCTGGAAGTCTCACTATCACTTCGGACTCAATCTCTTTCCCCATAAACTTTCATTCTCTATTTCTGTTCATGGCACCACTATCCTTCCTAGTCTTCCTTAAGTTTTCCTTCTCTCTAACTTCCATATTCAGTATATTGATATCATATTGATTTTTATCTTAATGTTATATCTTCCATAAATTCCCTCTTCTCCTCTTATCCACCATACTTAATTCACTTAGGTCTTCATCAGTACATGGGACTATGGTAAAAGCACTGATTTTGAAGAAAGACAACTTGGGTTCGAATCTCTTCCTACTTTTTTTTTAAAAACTACTGACTTGTCCAGGGTCACACAGCTTATAAGTGTCTGAGCCCAGATCAGATCATCTTACCTCCAGATTCAAGTAGCCATCTAGTTACCTCTTTCTGGGCTATTTTAATAGCCTCCTAACTAGTCTTCCTGCCTTCTATTATCCATTCTTCACAAAGCTGCCAATTATCTTACTAAAGTACATTTTATGGTTTCCTATTGTTTATAGGATATAATATAAACCCCTCAAGCTTGCATTTGAGGCCTTCCAAAAATCTAGCTCCAAGCCAAATGATTTAACATTTGCTTTTCTCCCCTTTGTACAGACTTTAGCCAAACTAGATGTTCCTAGATCTTATCATCCTGTCCTGTCCTGAGTGCATGTATTTACACAGCATCCCATGACTAGAATGAACTTCCTTCATATTTGTCTGTAGAAATGCTTCCCTTCTTTCAAGGCCTGGCCCAAGGTCTAGTCATCTCTTCTTCTATGAAATTATCTCTGATTTCCCTCAGCTGAAAGTAGTGTCTCAATTCCCCCCACCCCCCAATTTCCTCCAGCACTCCCTTAATGCTTTCCACTTTGCTTCTTCTTATTTGTGTGTGTGTGTGTGTGTGTATATATATATATATATATATATACATATATATATACATACATATCATGCTTATTTGTGTCTTCCTTTTAGAGTTTCAGCTTAATAAGACTGGTGACTTTTTTTTCATTTTTGTATTCTTAGCCCCAAACAGTCCTATGTGCACAGAAAACATTTAATAAATATTTGTTGAATTGAATTTAGTTGGATTAGGGTGTGCCTCCAGCCTTAAAAAACCACCATAGATCTGTTTTTGTATTCTTAAAAACTTCAACTAAACCATAATCTCCTGAGGTGTGATGGCTTTGGTGTTACTTAAGTTTCCATTTCTGTTTAGCCCAAGAGAGAATAGTGGGGTCATACTGGGCTGAGGTCCCAGAACTAATCTTTAGAGGCTAACAGAAGGGAAGGGAAATTCTCATTTGGAAGCCCTAAATGAGAACATAAAGGTAACTTGGGCCCCAAGAGTAGCATTGCCTATTTGACCACTTTCCCCAGAGCTCTGACAGATCTCTTATGGCCAGTCTCCCAGCCAAGGAGAGGAAGATCAAGGCCATGAAGTACAGACAGAATATAATCCATCCTTGCTTAAAATACTTTGAGTACCATGGGGAAAAAGAAAATTTTTAAATGTGTGTTATAGCTGACCCATCTTGACCATGGTTGAGTCCTGAGCACCCCGTGCTGGTGTATTTTTGGAGATGGGGTGGGTGACCAGAAGGAAGAGGAGGAATCCAGGAGAAGGCAAATCCAGGATCCCTTGGACAGTTTCCAGGCAAGACACAGACAGGAAAATAACTCTAAAGTAGCACTACATATATTGGAACAAAATTTAAGAGTACAAATTTAGAATGTAAGGTAGGGAGGTGGGGGGGATGACATTGGGAACCTTGGAGTAGGCTTTTTTCTGGGTTCTGGCTGAAAATGGATATCACTGGAGGGACTTTTACTCTCCTAATCTTTTAAATCTATCATATGGCGCACGGGAAGAAGAGTCCTAATTGCCCCACCCCAGCTGAGTGGGAAAGTAGATAGAGGAACAGACCTAGAATCAAGAGACTTGAGTTCAAGTTTGACCTCATTAACATACTAGTTGTGTGACCTTGGACAAGCCACTTAATGCTGTCTGCCTCAGTTTCCTTCTATATAAAGCAACCTGGAGAAGACAATGTCAAATTACTCCAGTATCTTTGCCAAGAAAACTCTGAAATGGACCATAAAGAATTGGTTATGACTGAATTCAACAACTGCCCCATCCTTTGCATAACTTTTCTTTGGGAAAAGTTCCTCACCCCAAAATTAAGAAAAGTACTTCTTGGTGTGTGTGTGTGTCTGACTGTGACACCCAGGCTCATAAGATTTTGGAGCTGGATCACAGAATTGAGATTTGTCCAAGGTCATATTGGGAGGAATAGGCAGAACTGGGATCCAAATCTACACCATTTCACTAGAAATCCTGAACCTTTTCCACTGAGTTTTGCTGCTTTCTTGGACTTTCTTTTCTTAATTTTTGGATTTATAATCATAGAGGAGCAATTTTTCTTCCTAAATTCATTCTTGACTAACTGATCACACCACCATTTCTACAGATAGACCATCGTATTAGCTTCCATTTGTGTAATGCATGGAGATGTCACTGCTTCTCTGAAGCCTCTCCCTGACCCCTCCTCTCTCCTCTGTTCTCAATACCAACTCCCCTGCTGCCTTGGGTAGAAGTCATGATTCACGTGTCTATAGCTTTCTAATTTAAAAGAGGCTTTCCTTTAAGTAATTCTTCAAGGCAAGTAGTCTAAGTATTACTATTATTATCCCTATCTTAGGGAAGAGTACCTCAAGAGTAAGAGGAGTTAAGTGGCTTGTCCACCATCACACAACTAGAAGAAGCAGATGGAGGCCCTGAGCCCAGGTCCTCTGACCTCAGTGCTGGTGCCCTAGGCAGGCATCACAGAGCCCCAGGGTACGCTTACACAATTCCCTACATCCCTACCCACTCTTGATGTGTCCATGATCCATCCTATCTTATGCCTTTCTAGTCCATTCATGTGATATTGTATATTATATATGGATATTATCCCATTAGTAGGGCTCTAAACTCCAAAAGGTTAGGGACCAAGTATTTTTTTAAATTATATTTCCTCAGTTCTTAGAACCCTAATAGTATATTTGTTAAATGAATGAATGAATATTTTCTCTACTATCAAGACTGTAAGCTACTAGAGGGTAGGGACTATATCCTTTTCCTTTTCCTCTCTCTCACAGTGCCCAAGGCTTTGCATACTTTCAGTAGATAGCTGAGATATTTATTGAATGAATGAATGAATGAATGAATGAATGGGTACATTGTATCTCCTCCTACGGATGCCTGAGGAAATCAAAAGCTTTTCTACCAACTCTGAGATGGCACAAGAGCACCACCTACTGAAACAGCTGCCTGTGATGGCGCATCTTTAGGGAAATAAGTTTTATTGTCAAGTACCTGGGCTTTTAGAAATTTTCTTTGTTTCAAATATGGATACCATGAAAACTGGGGCATCAACTGAGAGATTGTTGTACTTACTGAGGTGTGAGGTCATAAGAACCCAGAGTAGGGCAGTGAACCCTGAATGGATAGAGAAGACTACCATAACAAAGGCAAAATAAAACCTAGGAATCTACAGCAGATTTACCTTAGAGGATAGAGTAAAGAACAGAGTCAGAGATAACTTCTTTATTTTGGAATTCTAGTGATAGCAATCAGAGGGGAAAAAAAGGTAGGGCAGAATCTGGTTACTTCAGAAGAATGGGATTATGTTTTTAAAGAGACTACTGCATAATGAAATAAATGATAATGCCAAAAAGAATCCACAGGAATTCAAGAATTCTGTCCAAAGTGCTAAAATTATTACAAATATTATCCTGAGTTTTGGAATGGGTCTTTTTCTTTCCTATATTTAGGTTCAAATGGTAGCTGGGCTAATGCAATCCCATGACTCTACTTCAAAGTCAGATAAAGGCCACCACTCAGATAAGTCAGTGGGGTTCTTCATCCAGGGCTGAAAGTCTCTGACCTGCATATCTTCCTCCATTTCTCCTCCAATGCCTATATGCCAAATATCCCCACCAACCTTCATAGACCTCTTAGTTGAATTCAGTCTCTATGTTGCTGTGACCACTCTAAGTCCTAATTGTTTGTCATTATATGATAGATGTAGAACTGGAATAAGGACCTTGGAGGCTATTGAGTTCTACTCCCTAATTTTACAGATGAGGAAGTTGAGTCACAGAGAGGTTAAATGACTTCCCAAGAGTCATATAGCTAATAAGCAAAAGCCTACCTGCCAGGAAATTACTGGGACACTTGGTCTATCCTTCTTCCTATTTCTTATGAAGGGAAGTTGTGGGTCTTTTTTCAGCTACCAATTGTACCTAAATATGGGAAAGGAAAAAAAAAACCCATTCCAATTTGTTGATTTTAAGTGGGGTTGGAAGGGGGAGATGAGGTCAGGGGGATCCATTTTAGAATCATAGATTTGAAATAGGGTTTCTAGAGGAAACTGAGCCTGGAGGATTTTAAATGATTTACCCAAGATCAGATTAAGAGTAAATGTCAGAAGTTCTCTTACATTTTGATTTGAATCCTGTCCTCTGACTCCAGAGTCATTTTTTTCCCCTTATACTATTTTGTCTCCCCGGGTCACCCAGGTAGTGAGTGGCAAAATCAAAATTTGAAGCCAGGTATTAAGGTCTCAAAGAGTAGGGCAACTAACGTACCATGGATAAAGGGCCAAGTCTGGAGTCAGTAAGATTCATCTTTCTGAGTTCAATCTGACTTCATACATTTCCTAGTTTATGTGATCCTGAGCAAGTCACTTAATTCTATCTTATCTCAGTTTTTCTCAAATGAGATGGAGAAGGAAATGGCAAACCACTCAAGTATCTTTAGCAAGAAAACTCCAAGTGGGGTCAGGAAGGATTGGGTGTGACCGAAAGTAGTGAACAACAAAAGAATTCTGACTCCAAATTCAATCCTTTTTTTCTACTGTCCCTGGTTGTCAATCAATCAATTAATCAATCAGCAAGCACCTCCTATGGGTTAAGCACTAGAATAAGAGTTAGGAATCAAAAAAGGCAAAAATGGAACAATCTCTGCAATCAAGAAGTTTACCTGTATAACAGTACGATGTTGTTCGGTTGTGTCTGGTTTTGCGGTCCCATTTGGAGTTTTTGTGCAAAGATACTGGAATGATTTGCCATTTTCTTCTCCAGATCATTTTACACATGAGGAAACAGAGGCAGTTGCCCAGGTTCACACAACTAGTAAGTAATTGGGGCCAATATTTGAATTTAGGAAGATGAGTTTTCCTGACTCTAGGCCCAGCACTTCATCCACTGAGCCACTACCTGTCCTATAATGGTATATACACGCATACCAGATAAATGTATACAGAACATATGTGGTCTCCTGGGATGTTTAATTTTAGAAAGCTTCCATTGGCTACATGCCACCTAGACAATTCAGGCCCCTTCCCTAATCTATAGTTTAATGAGCCTGTACCTAAATTCAGCACTGGCTTGAAACTATGAAAGGATTCCTAGCCTAGGCTAAATGAGGTTTTCTCTTTCAGATAAGGGTCCTTTCAGCTCCAATCCCCCTCTGATCCTTTGCTATGTTATGCTTAGGGAGTTTAATACATTCCTTTACTGGGTTCCTGAAAATATTTTATCAGCTTTTATAATTAAGATGAAAAGAATCTGGCCAATCAGGGTAGACATACCCAGGGCTCTGAGGTTGGCTGCCTTTTACTTAGCTCAATGGGTCCTGTTTCTCATCTGTTTGACTTTGTCTCTTGGATGGCCAGGCTGGCTCTGGCTGGATGGTGGTGTTTGTGTTTCCAGTCCTTCGGGGAAGTCGGCACATGCAAAGCCAAGCAGGGCTGGAAACTTTAAAAAGCACAAAATCTTATTTAAAGTCTGAAAATACTTCTATTAATAATGGGTTGGGTGAAGCTGTTCATTACAACCCTGGAAGGGAGTAGGGCCAGGGGAGCAAAGAGTGGCCTTTTAAGGCATGGCTGAAGAGCAGGCAACTCTCCGCAAGTCTGCGTCTGTACTTAGCATGGTTCATCTGTCAGGGACATGGCCACAGGGATCAGGTGATATTTCAGCATGAAATGTTGCAGCCTTCACTTCTTTTGCTCCCTTCAGAAAACAGCTGTTTTCCGTTACTACGAGATTCTGCTCTGAGTATGAACCCAGGCAAAGAATGGCAAGAAATTTAAAAAAAAATAATGAAAGAATAAGAACTTGGTGAAAAGGCTGTGGTAGAAAGAACTGATGGAAGAAAAGACTTCCCTTGTTCAACAAAGAGATCTTTGGGTGGTATTTAGTTTAGTTTAACAGGTTTTGTTTGCTATGAGGAAAGGATGATAAAATCATAGCTTTAGATGGGGAAGACTCCATAGAGACCTCCCGATTCAGCCCTTCAGTTGAACTGATGAGTTGAAGTGGCTTGTCCAAGAAAGTCAGTGACTGGCTGAGTCAGGATTTGAACCCAGGACTCCAAATCAGTGCTTTATTTATTTTATCACAGAAACTCCCAGTTTAAGTGATAGTAGTGGGTGGGAGGGTGGAAGAGTCAAGAAACATCAACAAAACATAAAAAAGGGGTTGTAGTCCCTTTGAACAATGTGCTCAATCAATTTATAGCATTTATACATGTTTCTCTAGCATTAATAACTTGAATTCTTGAACTTTCTATTGGGTATGTGTAGAGTCTTAGATCATCCACCTTAATGGAAGCTTAAGTATTATCCATTGATTTCACAAATATTTTTGAAGTGTGGCTATGTGCCTAAGTCTGGGGAATGTATAAGGGATAGTCTCTGAACTCTGGGAACTACTAGATGGTTGAGGAGACAAAGCTTATACAAGAAAAGTGACTTCTTTCTGTATTTCCAAGATACATCATTTCAACACCAATTTAGATGGCACCTATCTGTTCTTGCCTAAGGAAGCAGTTTCCAAAAACTGCTCCAGGAAAAAAGGTCATTGCCTGAAAGCCATTCTTTGCTTTCTCTCTTGATCTGTTTCTTCCTTTCTGTCTCTGGGTCAAGGGACTGAACTAGCTTGAATCAACTTAGAAAAGTGCTTAAAGGGGTGGCTAGGTAGTGTAGTGGATAGAGCACCAGTCCTGGAGTCAGGACCTGAGTTCAAATCCGGCCTCAGACACTTAATAATGACCTAGCTGTGAGGCCTTGGGCAAACCACTTAACCCCACTGCCTTGCAAAAACTTTAAAAAAAAGTGCTTAAAGATGCCCAAAGAGTGAATATCTAACGGTAGAAATTCAGACAGTGAATGGCAGGCCAGTTGTGGAGGTATTTTAGGATCTTTCCTACATTGCTGAAGCTGAGCCATGTGTATTTTTAGAAGGATGAGTTTGGCATTTTAGAGGGAGACATAACATTAAGAAGTTAGCTAGAGATCCTGAAAAATGCTCAGCCTCTTCAGACTTTGACTGGGAATCGGCTGACTTTTCTGTTTATTTCATTTCTAAGCCCTGTATCAGGGGCTAGAATCTGAACCCAGGTCTACTCTCTGAATCATTTTACAGTGCATATAACACTAGTTTCTTCTGGCAATGCTCTTATAGTAGAAAGTATACTGATATAAAGTCAAAAAATCTGAGTTCAAGTTCCATTTCTTCCTAATTGTATGCCTACAGTCAAGTCACTGGTCTCTATCTTCAAGTCTATCTAACTAATGTCTGATTTAATTTTCTGTCTATTCTCTTGGGCAGTCAAAATAGTACAACAAAAGAAAGCTGAATTTGGAATCAGGACACCTGATGATAGTCTCAGTTTTCTACTTTTAAAATGGGGGCAATAATGTACTACTTAGGTAGGAACCTTTCTTTTTTTTTTAAGGGTTTTTTTTTTTTGCAAGGCAAATGGGGTTAAGTGGCTTGCCCAAGGCCACACAGCTAGGTAATTACTAAGTGTCTGAGACCAGATTTGAACCCAGGTACTCCTGACTCCAAGGCTGGTGCTTTATCCACTATGCCACCTAGCTGCCCCCCATCCTACCTTTCTTATGGAGTTGTGAGTGAAGTGTTTTATAAATCTTAAAGTACTGTAGAAATAAGAACTCTTAATCTAACTTATAAAGTTGGTTGGGTCAGTATGGAGAGGTCTCGGGGTTTGAGCACATTCTGTATATTCTGAGTAAGAAGTGAAGAGGAGAGCACTGATAAAATTAAAGATATTAGCTAAATTAGCTAGTATTAGATACTTAGAGTGCTTTAATGCATGAAAAGTCCTCTATTATATCATTGCATTCGATTCTCAACCTTGTGAGATAGGTGCTACTGTTAACACCTTATTACAGATGAAGAAACTGAGACAGAGGTTAAATGACTTGCTCAGGGTCTCACACCTAAGAGGCAGATTGTAAAATCAGGTCTTACTGACTCCAAGTCCAGTTACTTGTCTACCAGTTAGTATTTGCTGGTTAGTATCTTGATTGCTTTCATTTGTGTCTGTATATATTGGAAATGTCTATCTTGGTGTGGAGTGTGTGTGTGTGTGTGTGTGTGTGTGTGTGTGTGTATTCCTAGAGTTCATATGGATTTGATCGGTGATTTTGAAGTAAGATGAAACTACTTCTACATTCGGCTGGCTGCATAGTAAGTTTTGATCTAATAACTACACATTTCTCTGTCTCTCCAGGTTTTGGATGCAACATAGAACAAATCACTCCTCATAATAATGCAAACCAAAAAAAAAAAGCATCAACCATTAAAGCCCTCTGTTAAGACATTAATTTCACATTTTATATCATTTTATATCATTTTAAAGTTTACAAAGCAATTTCCAACACCTTGTAAGATAGGCAGCAAAAGTGATGGCCTTCTTTTATAACTGGAGAATATGGGACTAAAAGTAAAAGAATGTGTGTGTGTGTGTGTGTGTGTGTGTGTGTGTGTGTGTGTGTGTGTGAGAGAGAGAGAGAGAGAGAGAGAGAGAGAGAGAGAGAGAGAGAGAGACTGTTAGTATGGATAAAAAGACAAAAGACAAAACAGTTCTTGTCCTCAGGGAGCTTAAAATCTACTGAGAAGCTATATGTACATAGATAAGATAAGGTGAGATATATACAGCAATTTCAGTAAAGAAATCAGTAGCAACTGTGAGATCAAGAAAGGCTTATATAGGAGGTAATGCTTGAGCTGAATTTTAAAAAGAACTGAGGATTCATAGTTCAGATTTAAATGAGAAGAGATCTCAGAGGACACTTAATTCAAATCTCTCATTTTATAGATGAAGAAAGGGAGACCAGAAGATTGTGACTTGCTCATGATCATATAACTATTAATTGTCAGGGATTAGATTTAAAGTCAGATTCCAAACTCCCAAAGCCATTGATGAACATGGGGTCAGAATACATTATAGACTGGAGTGGGGGTAAGACAGTTTATTCAAAGGTATGGAAATAGGAGATGAGATTTGGGATTTGGGGGGGGGGGAGGGACAATGAACTGGAAGGACAATTTAACTGGAAGGTAGAGCACATGAAGGGGAGCAATGAAAAAATGGTGTAGAAAGATCAATTTTTCCAGACTGTGGAGGGCTTGAAACACAGGACAGAAGTTTGTCTTTTATCCTAGAGGTAGGGAGCTATTGAAACTTCAGGAGCAAGGACTTGAGGAGAGTCAAAAAATGTTCACTGATCTTTTGCTGATCAATTTTTAACTATGCAGTATAGGTATTTAGTAGAGTTCTGAACTACTTTTCCTACATTTGAACTTATAGAACTTCTGGAGCTAGAGATAATAAACTATACCAACCAGAGCTGGTTAAGGTATTTTAAAAGTTCAAATACTCCATCAACTTTACTTATAAATTTGGGGAAGAAATAAAAAAAAACCCTTGCAGGAGTAGGACCTTCTCTAAGATCTTTGTTCTGTAACAAAGTTTGGTTCTTCATTAAAGTTTGGTTCTTCAAAGGACAAACTCCAGGGGCTTCTGTTCTTTTCTCTCATTTACATCTAAGTCAATTTCTTTTATAAATGGATCATAACACCAGACTTCTTGTTCATTTGTAATGGATTTTAGCCAGGTTTTTCCCCCCCAAATGGACAACTTGTTTAAAAACAAAGCAAGAAAAACAGCTCTCCCCAAACCCTTGCATTTTAACATTGATCTCTTTAATGAGACCAAACTATGTTGGATTCCAAACAGAAAGATAAAGTTTTGCTGTTTGGACGTGAACTTTGGTCTCTAAGGAATTTTTTTTACTTGTATTACATTTTGTGGAGCCCACAGCTGCATCAAATTATTTTCTGCTCTGACTACAGATTCATGCTTATGCCAAGAAGAAAAAGGAAGCCAAGCCAACTCAAGGAGTTTGAAGTGGCAGCAGAAAGTTAAAGTTCTCCCTGTCTCTAGGTCACACCCGCACAAGGGTATTCCCTAAGAACTGCATTCAAATAATGACATCATAGGAAGTTTGGAACTTGATCTAGTCCAATCTCCTTATTTTGAAAATAAGGAAAACTGAGGCCCAGAAAGTTTAAGGGATTTTCCTCAGGTCACTCAGTTAGTTAGGGACAAAGCTATAGAACTGGAACCCTGGACCCCTGATTCCCATCTTCATCCATGCTTGCAAACTATACTATATTGCCTCCTTAAAAGGAGTCACAGGTATACCTGCATCTTATTTGTATATAATTTTAATATGCCTAAATGAGTCATATATTATATTTTCAAACTGTTTTTAAGTTAGATTTTGATGAATGCAATTCCCAAGCTTGTCATTTCTTAAATTTCCCCTATCCTGTATTATCATTCATCAATATACTTTCTCTTCTTAGTAAAACTAATTTTGGAAGAATGGTTTTTCTTTGAAAGTCTTCACAGTTTTTATAGACTATGCCACAATAAACTCAGGATTTTTTGTTTTTTGATTTGAATTTTTAAATGGAGCTATATTGTGTATGGGAGAGTAGCTATCTGTATATTACAGGACAAGAGGCTCACCTGCCCAAAACCATTATATGACCATCACTTCCCCAAACTTATCAAAGATAATTCATTTTTTCAATTTTCAAAATACTTCAACCAGCTCTTGCTAGTATAGTTTGTTTTCTCTAATTCCTTAAGTTCTGTCAGTTCAAATGAGTTCTCCCAAATGCCTATGTTGCCAAACATAATGAATATTCCTTGACCTTCCTCAAGTCCTTTATCATGAAGTTTCAATGGTTCTTTATTGCCCCTAAGCCTAGGGTAGAAGAAACTCTTCTGCTTGTATTTAAAGCCCTCTGTAGTCTTGGGCCAACTGATCTTTCCAGACCATTGTCACATTATTCCCTTTCATGTGCTCTTATGGACCAGTCAAATCCTGAATGTTCAAGAGCATAGTCCTTCCCCTTGTGTCCTCTACTCCACTTTAGGAGTAAGCTCTAAAAAGTAAGATGGCCCCAGGTCATGGATTCAGTCTATTGGGATTACTGGGAATACAAGTTAGATGCAAGCAGGTGATTGCAGGTACATAGAATTGAGTAAACTCTGAAGTTGAAATAAGGCTAGCTAAAGAGAGTAGTCATAGAATTATAGGAATAAGAGATCAAAGGGATTTTAGAGATTATCTAGGCCTGTCTCTCACTTGTGCAATTAAGGAAATGAAGATATCCTCATAAAAGTTGAGATAACATGAGCTTTTGAAAATAGAATTAGATTTGGAGTCAGAATATCAAAGTTCAAATTCCAACTCTGTCCCCTCAATTATGGATGCTGTCATCCATGTTTGTCTGTTTCTAACCCAAAGATCTTGTATCCTTGGCTATCTCAGAAATCTCATTCCAACTCTACTTCTACCTCTCAGTTCATTCTGAGCAGGCTAAGCTGAAAAACCTAGGTTCCCCAGACCCAGGGTAAGGCTGGATGGCATTTTAAACATTGTTACTTAAGACTTTATTCTAACTTTATGACTTCTACAGAACACCCCCACCACTCTCATCTCATTCCCTTCCTTGTTTTCAAGTCTTAGGAATTAAAAGTTTCTTCACTGCCATGAATTCTGTGATTTAGCTACATAGGACTGTCTACGTTTCATAATGGACACTATTTCCTAGCCTTTTCACTTAACTTTTTCCTATATCTGGAGTACTCTTTTTCTTTGTCTATTTTTTAAATAGACTATCTGACTTCAAAATTTATCTTAAAACCAGAAAGACATTATTTACAGAAACCACACTTTTGTGTGATGATCAACTGTGAATGACTTAGTTATTCTAATCAATACAGTGATCCAAGTTAGTTCTGAAAGACCTTTGATGAGAAATGTTTAAGAATCATTCAGTTATGTCTCAATCTGTTACCACATTTGGGGTTTTCTTGACAAAGCTACAGGAGAGATTTGCCATTTCTGTAGCTCATTTTACAGATGAGGAAACAGGCAAACAGGGTGAAGTGGCATGCCCAGGGTCACACAGAAGAAGAGTTTTGTTGACTTCAGGTCCTACTCCCTATATTATGTGCCACCTAACTGGTTCATCTATGCCACCACAGAAGAACTGATAAACTATAAATGAAGATACAAACTTTTAAAATTTTCTTTTTCTTTTTTGATGTTTTCTTTTGAAACATTACTAATATGGAAATCTATTTTGCATGACTTCATGTTTATAATTGATATCAAATTGCTTGCCTTCTCAAGAAAAGGAGAGAGAGATTTGTATCTAAAAATTATTTTTAATGACTGTTAAAAATTTTTTACCAAATATTTAATGAAATAAATCAATTTCAAATATTTATAAACATTTAACAAAATAAATAGAAATATATTGTGAGGTGGGAGAAGATCTTAAAAACCATCTTCTAGGGGTAGCTAGCTGGTGAAGTTAATAGAGCACTGGTCTTGGAATCAGGAGTTCAAATCCAGTCTCAGATACTTTATAATTGCCTAGTTGTGTGACCTTGAGCAAGTCACTTAAACCCATTGCCTTGTAAAACAAACAAAAATCTTCTGAAGGAAACTTTTCCTATTCCCTATCCTTCTCCCCTAACTGCTAGTGCCTTTCCCTCTAAGGTGACCTTCCATCTATTCTGTGGGTATCTTGAACATACCTATTTATGCATATGTTGCTGGGGCATGGAGGAAAGAGATCCCCTATCCTTTGCTAAAAGACTTTTGTTCCAAATGAGGAAGGACACAGAAAGAGATGAGAGGATGTTTGTCTTCATTCTTTTAATGACCTGTTGAATCTCAGATCAGTTCCATTCCTTTTATAACCTGTTGGCTGTCACCAATCTTAATTACACAACTTCAAGTAATAGGGACAATTAGGGGTTGGTTATATCATCCCAAATTGTAGGTACTTCAATTATAGCACTTCAATGTAGTTAGAACACATGTGAATTCTCATAAAGTCAGAATAAGCCCAGCCCTATGGAGTCACCCTTGTTTCATGAAAACAAAACCTTCTCTTGATCTTTCTTTCTTATCTAGCTTCTGTTCCAATTTCCTCCTTTCTTTCATTTCTAAACTTTTTGAAAAAAAAAGTTGCATATATCTTTTACATGAATTCCTCTACTCACTTCAACTCTGTGAAATCTGGTCACTAAATTGGGTCTCCACTAAACTATATAGGAAGGACCTCAGCTAGTAGTATCTTCACTGAGTTTTTTTTTTGTTGCTATTTTTGTGGGGCAATGGGGTTAAGTGACTGGCTCAAGATCAATACCTAGTGTATCAAGTATCTGAGATCCTATTTGAATTCAGGTCCTCCTGACTCCAGGGCTGATGGGCTTCCTAACTACCCCTTTGATCTAGTTTTAAAATTTAATTTTCTCAATGTTTTATTGTACTTTTACTTATTTTGTTAAATAATTCCCAATTACATTTTCATCTGATTTTGGCTGCACCCCAATTCTAGGCTACTGTCTAGGATTTAGCTCAAGGCTCTGCACACAGGAGTTACTCAGCAATCAGTCGTTGAATTGAATTGCTCATTCCCTGCAAGCTGATTGCCATCCTGGTTCTTACCAGCCTGGGTTTTGCTATTCTTGATCAATAGTTCAGCTGAGAGTTGGTGCCAATGGTTTTAATTATTCTAGAATTAATACATCTCTGTAGTTGTTTCAAAATCTAATTAGTTATTTAACATAGAGTACATAGAAGGTCACTTCTCTGCTATAGTGTTGTCTTGGAAGGTTGTTTTTGGTGGAGAAGGCGGGCTTCTGTATAATGTAAGAGAAGGTACTGTCTATTTCCTATGTAAGCAAGTCAACCCAGAGAGAGTAGAGGCACCACATCATAGCCTCGAGACAGTAGCAAAGACTTGTCTTCCTCTCTCCTTGTTGCTCAGACTCCTTTGACTGTTCAAGATACTTTCAGTAGAAAGAGGCTAGGTGAAGACATTTGTTATTTGTGAGTGTCAAATAAGGTCAGGGGTGGGGATGGGAGTGGAGATGGATTTTAAGCATCTAGTTCTATCACTAAACAACTGACTTTGGGCAAAGGTCTATTTAAGCTATTTGGGTGTTGTCTGTGATGGCTGGCTGTTAGATTAGAATCTGAGATTCTTAATTAGGAGTCTCTGAACTTTTTTTAAAAAAATTTGTAACTGTATTTCAGTAGAATTGGGTTTCTTTGCAATCCTGGATATTTTATTTTATGTGTTTGAAAATATTTTTTAAAAACTTTATTTAAGGCAATGGGATTAAGTGACTTGCTTAAGGACACACAATTGGCAATTACTAAGTGTCTGAAGTCGTATTTGAACTCAGGTCCTCCTGACTTCAGAGCCAGTGCCTCATTTGAAAACATCCTTCTGACAAAAGGGGTCTATAGGTTTCACTAGACTGCCCAAGGTATCCAAGATATATATACAAAAATGAGGTAGAAGCTCTAATCTAGAAATGCATTTTTCTTTTTCCTTTTTTTCTTCATTTTTGTTTTTGTTAAATAATTCCCATTTACATTACAAAATTTTAACATTATTTTAAAAAGAAACAAAAATAAAATTTAAAAATAAATAAAAATAAAAATTCTCTTCCTCCTTCCCCTACCCCTTGAGAAGGCAAGCAATATGATATCAATTATACATGTGAAGTCATGCAATACATTTTTCTGTATTAGTTATGTTGCAAAAGAAAACACACACACACACACACACACACATAAAACAAGAAACATTTAAAAAGTGAAAAAAGAACGCCTTAGCCTTCACTCAGAATTCTTTCACTGAAGATGACAAGCATTTTTTCTTCTTGGATCCTTTGAAATTGTCTTCAATCATTGCATTGCTGAGAAAAACTAAGCTATTTACAGGTGGTCATCATAAGGTGGTGTTGTTACTGTGGACAATGGTTCTGTTCACTTCATTTTGCGTGGGTTCATACATGTCTTTCCAGGTTTTTCTGAAACCATCCTGGTTGTTTTTTTCTTGGAGTACAATAGTACTCCATTACATTCATATACCACAGCTTGTTTGACAGGCATGATTTTAATTTCCAATTCTTTGCCATTACAAAAGGAGCTATAAACAAATGCATTTTATATGGCATCCCTTGATTTCATTAGTAAAGGAAATTCCTAACAATTTCTACCAATGCAGACTAGCACCTGCTCTGCAACTTTGTTGTATTAAAATTTTTACCTTGAGAATTGAGAAGTTAAGATTGCTCAGGAAAATCTTAGTGCCTCAGGAAATGAAGCAGGGTCTGGAGATGGAAAGATCTGAGTTCAAATCCAGCCTCAGGTACTTGCTGTGTGTCTCTGAACAAGTCTCTTAGCTTCTGTTGGCCTTAGTTGTCTCAACTGTAGAAAATAGGGGTCAAATCGGCACCTCCCCCCCAGAGTTATTGTGAGGGTCAAATAAAATAATATTTGTAAAATATTTAGAATAGTTCTATGGCATGTGATCAGAACTTAAAAATTACTTTTTTCCCTCCTTTCCTTCTTCCTCATTCTCCTCAATTCCAACCTTGCACTACACACAATCAACAGAGGCTGAGTAACAGGATCTGAGGATAGATTTTCCCAAGTCCAAGACCACTTGTCTATCCCCTCTTCCAGGCTGTTTTCTAAAATACTTCAAGATCAAATGATGATTCTGTCTTGTATAATTCTGACTTTGGTAAGCAGGAAAGATATATGACTTTGTTAGAGTTGCTGGTTTGGTGTAGGTTTTGTCTTTAAAGAGAATTCTAGCTGCCATGGGGAGATGCCCTTTTCAGCCTTCATTCCCCTTTCCCCTTAGAAGGAAAGGATTGAACTGAGTGATCCGTGGATTTCTTTTCAGTAAACTATTCCTATGACATCCTCTCTCCCTCAGAAATGGACTTATAGGGTACAGAATAAGTGACATTAATTACACACCTAAATCAAATTACTCCAATGAGATATGAAATGGGAATGAAGTTTCCTGATCAACAATGACTTAATTGTCTAATCAATAAACAAAGATAGCCTAGGGACTTGAGAAATTGGGAAACTAAGAAAATAGGGACCACAGACAACTAGAAATATTCAGGGTTGGAGGGAAACTTCTCACACATTCTTACATTAGCCTTCCTAGTTTGGGAATCTGTTATATTGCATCCCTTATCAAATTCATCCAGCCTTGATATGGAAATATGTTTAACATGGTTGTGCATGAATAACTTGTGTCAGATTGCTTGCTGTCAAGAGGTGGGAGAGGGAGAAAATGTGAGACTCAAAATCTTAGCAAAAAAATGAGTGTTGAAAACTATCTTTACATGTAATTGGAAAAAATAAAGAAGACTCATATTAAAAATCATATGTTGATACAAAACACAGGAAATTTAAAATAAATGCAAAAAAAAATCATACAGTCCGTATTTAAACATTTCCAGATACAAGTAAAGCAATGTAGCATGGAGGAAGCAACACTGGATTAGGAATCACGCGACTTGAGGTCAAATTCTAGACCTTCCATTTTTACTCCTGTACCTTGTATCAATCACCTACCTTCTTTGGGTTCCAGTTTTCCTCTCTTATAGGAGAAGAGGGTTGGATGTGGTGATTTCTGAGATCCAGTCCAGGGTTTTTGATGATCATTATCTCTGGTCACTTCTTCCAGTGATGGAAGTGTGTCTAATCATTAGTTCTTCCATATATTGATCCAAAATTTGCTTCCCTATAACTTTTTTTCTGAGCTTTTTTAACTGGACTGTCTTCCTTCTTCTCAACAACAGTTCTCCAGATATTCATAGGATCATAGATTTAGAGCGGGAAAAGAATTTAGAAGTCATCAAGTCCAGTGCTTCATTTTATAGCCCAGAGAGATAAAGGAGTCACAGAGGAGAGAACTATGAGCATGAATGGAAGTAGCAAGGAGTCAAATGGAGGTTCATAAGAAAGAGAACATCCTAATAGTTCAAGTTGTCTAAAGATAGAATGGGTTGCTTCAGGAAGTAGTAGTTTATTCCCATATTTGAGTTTCAAGTTGGATGACAATTTGTCATTCAGTTTAACACACAGTTAATACACATAATACACAGGAGCCTGGCGCTGCAGGTCCTATCCTTGAGGAGCTCACAGTCTAATGGTTTGATGTAAAGTGTAAAGAGATTCCTTTTTAGAGGTATTGGCTAGTCTAGACAATGTCTCCAACCCACTGTTACATGACTTAAGTCATAGTATCCAACTTAGACATAAGCTAACTGACAGTGTTAATGCTTAATGCCCTTTGTTGTTGTCTTTTTTTTTGTCTTTCAGTTGTTTTTGTCTCTTTATGACCTCAATATCCTTGTTTCTTGTCAAAGATATTGGAATAGTATAATATTTCTTTCTCCAGAGCATTTAAAGATGAGGAAACTGAGGCAAACAAGGTTAAGTGATTTGCCCAGGATCACATAGCTAGAAAGTAACTGAGTCTAGAATTGAACTCATGAAGATGAGCTTTCCTGACTCCAGGCATGTCACTCTACCCATGTACCACCTAGCTGTCCTAATTCCTTTTGGACCACCCCACAAGAAAGAGCAGGAAGGTGGAAGGCAGTAGACTTTGGGTTTGAGTAATGACCCTATCCCAGCTATGAGGTAAAATGTGATGGGTTTAGAACTAGAGTTTCTGGATTCAAATTTTAGTTCCTGCCTTACCATTTGGATGCCCTTAGGCAAATTATTGATCTAGGGCCCACTTGCCTCCTTTGTAAGATAATAGGGTTAGATTAGATCAGCAGTATCAAACACATAGCGTTAAGACACTCCCAAGTACTGCCTGAACCAGATTGTAATTGGGAAATATTTAGTAAAATAAATAAATACAATAAAACATAGATAATGGTAATATTATCTTTGTTTTCTAGGTCAATATGTGGCATCCTGAACATGTTAGTTGCCCCATAATTATATGAGTTTAATACCAATAGACTGGATGACCTCTAAGATTCTTCCCTGTTCTAAATCTGTGTAATCTTAGGCAAAGCATTTAATCTTCTGAGCCTCATTTTCCTTAGGTCTCAATCCTCAGTATTAGCCCTGATAATTCTTAGGAACAAATGAGATAATCATTGAATGGATTTTTGTAAAAAAAAAAAAAAAAGGTACTTTACAATTTGTAACCTGACTCTTAACCTAGGTTTTTAATGATAATAATGGAAGAATGGAAAGATGCAAATTTTGGGTTCTGGGACATTAAATGAATAACCTGTGAATCAATGAAAGATAACACACAAAATCTTCAGGTTTTGGGGGGATCTGGACTGCCCAGGTTTCTCTTAAAAGGCCCTGGTTATAGCTTTTGGAGTTTTTCATTTTGGGAGTTCTGTCCCAAGAAGGCGTCAAATGTTTATGGCTCCTTTTCTTGTTCTTCACAGATGTTTGATTGGATCAGCCATAACAAAGAGTTATTCCTCCAGAGTCACACTGAGATTGGAGTCAGCTACCAACATGCCTTGGACTTACAGACTCAGCACAACCACTTTGCGATGAATTCCATGGTGAGTTGAAGGGCTGAGCTTAGAAATCTGAGTCGTGGATTCCATATGTGGGAGGGTAGGGGCCAGAAAAAGAGCAGAAGGAGAGCAGATAGGGATGGAGGAGAGGGGAGTTTTTAAAAATTTATTTTTAATTTAAAAAATTTGTATTTTTATTCACTTTTAAAGTGAATAATATTGGAGAATCCCCAAAGTATGAACAACTTAATGCATTAGTTAGTGGGAAAATTTTTTTATTCATTTACTTATTCATTCATTCATCATTCCTTTATTCTTTCCATAAACCTGTATGAAGCACTTAGCATGTGAGGAGCACAAAGGTAAAGAAAATGTTCTTGTTCTCTTATAATCCATTAGGGGATAATACAGGGGAGGACTGGAGCCAGTTAATACTAGTGCTCAGGAACTTATGGTTAAATTTTTAGTGTGATCATTTACACCTCAAAAAAATTGGCATATACTGTAATTTAAGTTTGATTTTCTTGATTGTCTTGATTTTAGAAAGTCATGGAGAATATGTTAATAATGCAGATTAAAATGAAAAATGCATACTTTTTTGAAGAGTTTGTTGTTAAACATATCATAGTACCCTGCCTCCTCTACTCCCCTTACCACTTTTAATAGAAATACACAATAATGATGTTTGTCCTTTGTTTTCGGAGAAGACCATGTCAACAGGGAGGTGATGCCATGACAAGCACATGAATTGGACTTGAGTGAGGGGGTGCTGTGCTAAGTCACCAGCCTCACTTTCTCCTCTGGAGTCATCTGGATCCAGTGGCCAGATATAAATCAGGATGACCAGAAGTAATTCAGGATTCAAGACAATCTGGGTTAAGTGACTTGCCCAAGGTTATACAGCTACTGAGTGTGAGGCTAGATTTGAATGCACATCCTCCTGACTTCAGAGCCAGTTCTCTGTATAGTCAGAGAAAGAGAGGACCAGATAAATTAAGGGTAGATAGGTGCACCACAATGCATAGAGCACCAAGTTTGGACTCATTATCCTAAGTTCAATTCCAACCTCAGACACTGTGTGGCCTTGGGCAAGTCACCTCACTCTGTTTGCCTCATTTTTCTCACCTGTAAAATAAGCTGGAGAAGGAAATGCCAAACCACTCCAGTAGTTTTGCCAAGAAAACCCCCAAACCCCAGTCAGAAAGAGCAGGCTGATTTGAAAACAACTAATCAACAATAAACTCTCTTGCCATTGAGATTCCACAGAATATTAATTAATTAATGCCACAGAATATAAGTACACAGAATTATAAAATGCTCCAAGATCAAGAAAGGAGACTTCATGACTCTATGGGAGTCTGGGGAGGTTTCAGAGAGGAAGTAGCATTGGCACTGCTTCTGAAAGGATGGAGAGGATGCCGATAGTAGCAATGAGAGCTAATGGTAAGAGACTGCTAAGAGCAGAGAATAGCAAGAACAGGGGGCACAGGCAGGAAGGTGTGGGAAGTGTTTGGTGGAAATGAGGAAATCTCCTGTCTGTCTTAATGTTTGCATCAGCAGTTCCTATGAAAGAGACCATTCTGCCTTGTCAGTCCTGGGATGCTATTCTCATCCAACAAAAGAAGCTTATCTTAAAATGGTGATGTCTGTTTAGTCTGTTACATCAGAGTCTGGTTTTGTATTTTCTTGTTCTATTGTTTTGGTTGTTACAGTCCTGTCCAACTCATTGTGACTTCTTTTGGGGGTTTTATTGACAAAGATACTGGGATGGTTTGCATTGCCTTCTTGAGTTCATTTTTATAGCTGGGGAAATTGAGGCAAATAAGATTAAGTGATTTGCCCAGGGTTACACAGCTACTAAGTGTCTGTGGTTAAGTTGGTTATGTTCCTCTGATCCCTGGTCTACCTGTTTCCTTCCTGACCCTAACCCCAAACACCTCTAAACCTTTCAAATATTCATTTGAATCAGCTAACATTTATTAAGTGTGTACAATAGACTGGGATCATTGTACTAGATGCTGTATAGGCCAAACAGACTTTATTGTAGCAGGTTTTATCCCCTCTTTTCTCCTGGTTAAACCATTAGTTCTGGAGCTTTCCTTAGAATTATTGTGGTAAAGCTTCAATGATCTCTTTGTGTGGTGATTACTCTATTTGGTTTCTCTACCAAGGAGAGTAATAGTCAAACAAAACAGTCACCCTTTCACAATGTATATTAAGAAAACCCTGGAAGCCACAAAAAATATTTAAGTGTTTAGGCTTAGATGAAATACTGAGAATGCCTTTACATTTTAACTTCCGTTGCTTGATGGGAATAACTTTCCCTCAGTTAGGAACATTGACATTTGTGCCCACGGAGAGTTTGCATTGTCTGCACATCTGGGGAACTGACTAATGCTGTTTTATGTGGAGGACTGGGTTCTGGGTTCTCATTTCATCAAGCCAGGTGATGATAAGATTGCCCACCTCTTCCATCCCTGTAGAAGTGCCTCAGTGTTGAGAATGTGGTCTTCTTTGAAGCTCTCTTTAGTATTTTTGTTTCTTCAATAATAATAGAAACCTCATTTTTTTCAAATATAAAAGTTCTTGAAAATGTCCATATAAGAACTTCTTGCATTTATTTTGGAATTATTGTTTATGAAAATACTTGTCTATCTCCCAAGTCTAGGCAGTGTGACATAGTAGAAATTCAATGATTGTCAGAGACAGAATGTTGGACGTCAGGAAGAGTCAAATTCCATCTCAGACACTTACTGGCTGTGTAACTTCAAGCAAGTCACAACCTCCCTAGGCTTCTATATTCTCATCTTTTAATATGAGGAGGACATTAAGACTTGGTGGACCTTTAAGGTTCTTTCCTATTCTATATGTATGATCCTATGTACATGCATTTATTAATTATTATGTGCTTTGTTGTTTAGTCATTTCAGTTGTGTCCAACTCTTTAAGATTCCATTTGGGACTTTCTTGGCAAGAAAAATGAGGTGGTTTGCCATTTTCTTCTCCAGCTCATTTTAAAAATGGGAAAACTGAGGCAAATGGGGTAAGTGATATGTCCAGGGTCACATAGCTATTAAGTGTCTGAGGCAAATTTGAACTCAGGAAATGTCTTCTTGACCCTATGCCAGTGCTCTATCCACTGTACCACCTAACTGCCCAATGTTCCTATGAACATGCATTTATTAAAAACCTATTATCCTGCCATGTGCTAAATATTGGCATAAAAAGTAAGTCACAATTTCCTGGGAGAAAAAATAGGCAAGCAGACTGGTAAATATAATATGGATAAAAGTGGACTTGGGGTCAAGGAACATTCTTTCCCTGATTCTGAGGGTTTCAGGGAAAAAGCCCTTTGGTAGGAGGTAACATCTGAGCTTGAAGGAGATGGAGGTGAGGAGGTAAACCATTGCAGGGATGGCTAGCAGTCTGGACAACAGTATAGAGACAGAAGAAAGGGTGTATAAAAAGAATTACACAAAGTAGGTGGAGTGCTTGTGGGCAAGTAGTATGTAATTAATGCAGAAAGAGATTGGAGCCATGTTGGGAAGACTTTAAATGATAAATAGAGGAGCCAACATTTTATACTAAAGGCAATAGGGAGCCACTGAAAGGAAGGATGTTAGATCGGTGCTCTTGGAGTTTGGTCACATCTCTGGTCAAATTCTGGTTCAATCAAATCATATCTCTGCTTCCTTATCTGTAAAAAATGAGAGAGATGAATTAAATAGTAGGATTTTGAGATGGAAGGGACCATCTAGTCTTATCTCTTTTACAGATGAAGAATTGAGAAAGCTGAGGCACTAGGACATGAACTGATTTGCCCAAATTTACAGAGGCAATGTCAAATTTGGAATTGAACCCAGTTTCTTTGATTCTTTAACCAGTCTTCTTTCCACTGTGCCAAGATGATCTCTAGAGTCCTTTTTCACTCAGAGTGATATTCCAATGATATTTCCGGTGATATTTCACTTTGTTAGAGTGATATTCCAATCCTCATTACATGCCATCTTCATTCTGGAACACTAAGTTAGGCAAGATATAATTATTTTCCCCCGTTTAAAATAAAACAGGAAAAACTCTCAGGTGTATGAGGTTAAGTGGATGGATAAAGGACATCCAGTAACTTAGTGGGATAACCTGGCTTCTTAACTCCCAGCTGAGCAAGTTATAATTCAATTTGATTTATAGACTGATAACCTCCCCCTCTTCTCATATTACCCTCTGACTTAGGTTTGTGTCTTTATTTCCCTCTCAAGGTTATTTGATTTTAGCATTTTTTTTGTCATTTTAACTTAACTTCATTAAATCTTAGAATATTGGAGCTGGAAAAGGACCTTTGAAATAATCTAGTTCATGTTTCTGATCTTATAGATGAGGAAAATGAAGCTTGGAAAGATTCACTAACTGGCTAAAGGTCACATTAAGTCATGGAGTCAATATCTGAACTCGGGTCCCAAATCCTAATTCCGTGACTCTCTATGATACCATATAATCTACCTAAGTACCTTACAATCTTCTGCTAGGTTCTGTGGGAGATAAAAAGATTTTGGTAGCATTCCTGCTCTCAAGAAGCTTATATTCTCATTTGGGAGTGAAGAAGTACTTGAATCAGATGGAGCTGTGTGTGATATGGTATAAGTAATGTTATTCCAATTCAGAAAAAGAGACAGCAGTATGTGTTGGGGCAGTCAGAAAAATAAGAATTCATTGGCATAGATGAACGTGAGTTGTGACTTACAATATGAGAAGGTTTTGGTTGTGGAAAGTAGGAGAAAGGTTTTCACTTCAAATGGCAGACATATCATGTAGAAATGCCTCAGAGGCAGGAATAAGTATATTTGAGGAATCATAGGAGAGGCTTAGCTCTCATAGTAGTCTCATAGCTAATAGGAAATTAGCTATACAAGTTGTGAAAGAAAGCCTTGAATGCTAGACACAGGACTTTGGACTTTGTTAATTGATGGAGGTGTTTTGAAGGTATTTTTTTGGGGGGGGGAGGAAGACGTTGAGATATAATGAAAGAAATATTTTAGGAAGATGACAGAGAGCATTGGAAGCAGGGAGCATCAGAAACAGTTGCAATTATTAGGAGTGAAGTCATGAGGACCTAGAATAGGATGGAGAAGGTATCATCTCATGTAAAAAAAAATTCAAGGTTTTTAGTGGATTGGGAGGTCAGTATAAGTCAACAAAAAGACAAAGGCTCCTTTAATCTTGGGCTGCATTGAGAAAGACATAAGGTGATGGTCCCCTTGTATCCTACCTTGATCAAACCACATGTAGAATATTGAGTTCAATTCAGGGTGCCCCATTTTAGGAACAACTTTGACAAAACTGAGTGTTGAAAAGAAGTCATCAAAATGGTAAGAGGATGAGTGATTATGTCAAATAAGGTCAATTGAAGAAACTGAGGACTTTGGTCTCTAGTAAATCAGTCAGGAATGAGTGATTTCAAGTATCTAAAGGACTGGAACAGGGATTCACCTTATTCTGCTTGGTTTCCTAAGCAGTAGGCAGAATGGGGTCCAGATACAGATTCGAAGTAAGAAAAAATTTCTTAAGGTTTAGGGCTGCCCCAAAGTAAAACAGGTGTCCCTGGGATTGCTCCACTTGCAGGGGGAAGAGGGTCTTCCAGTGAAGGCCATAGATGAGAAGTCATCGGGGGTATTGTAGAGAGAATTTCTCAAACTGAACAGTTTTGGGTACATTAGTAAATGTCTGAGTTCATAGAATCATAGATCAAAGATCTAGACCTTTAGAAGCCATTGAGTCTAGACCCCCTCATTTTACAGATGAGGAAACTGAGTCCCAGAAAAATGAGGTGTTTTTTCAGTCATTCAAGAAGTAAAAGGCAGAGCTCAAGCTCAAATGAAGTATTCTTTCAACTTTACCTCATATTGTACTTGTAAATTGAACAGATCTCAACTCTTGATCTTTCAGGAGAGAAGCAATCTGAGATTAGAATAAATCAAAGAAAGGTGAATAAGTAATGGATCCGATTGACCTTGACTACTTATGTATTTTGTGGATTGTCCACAGAGAGTTTAGCTTCTTTGCCAGGATTTTTTCCCCCTTTATCTTCTGAGTCTTTATAGATTCATGCAAAAGAAACTCATTTACATCTACATATGGAATCTTCTCTCCTTCCCAAGATGAGAGTTCTTAACTTAGTATCTGCAGACTCCTAAGGGGTAAAAGGATAGATTTCAATGGGTCCACAAATTTGAATAGGAAATAAATGCTTTTAATTTTCACTAACCTTTGGTTTCCTTTGAAATCTTTTGTATTTTACTTAAAAAAAATTTAAAAACATCAATCTGAGGAAGGGTCCATAGCAGAGACCTATGGTGAGGGGGCAGCAGATGAGGCAGGGCAGCAGATGAAGCAGAGCCGAGTCTCACCTCTGATTGGAAGGGTTGAGGCTGCCTCACCTGCCATTCCCTCACTGCAGGTCCTTGGCATAGACTTCACTAGATTGCCAAAGGGGTTCCTAATATGCAAATGAACCCCTACTCTCAGCATTAGACATGTGACTCTATGATCAGTTTTAACCATGGGACAAAAATCCTTCAAAAAGAGGCTTCCTAAATCTAAAAAAGAGATGATCCTTAATTTCATATTATCTGTATGGATAACTGAGAGTTGCTGGTACTTTAGAAACATTTTCTATATGAAATTTACTTTTGAATTTCTCCTGTTAAGGAGAATAAAAGGAGACAGGTGGAAATGTGCTGAGTGGAAGTAGTTTCTGTAACTGGAGGGGGGGGAGGAATGATTTAATATACTATAGCCAATTAGCTTGTTACAAGCCATCTCTTGGCCTCCCTGCTGCAACTGAATGTATGAAGGTTCTCAGATGCCTACTTAGCCTAATTAAGTTGAATCTTGTATATCTGGCTGCAGGGTGAGGACAATGAAATCCCAGAGATTGTTTAATCAAACTGCCAGGCACCTGTGTTTCATAAACATGGCTCACTACTTTTATAAACCAGAAGGCTTACAGGTTAGCTATGGGTAAGAATTCAGGGATGGTAGGATCTCAAATATGTGAGTGAGGAGAGTTTCATAATGTGCATGTTAATGAATGGGATTACTTGTCAAGACCCACTTTGTGCCCACTGAATTAAAGGTAATTAGTAACTCAAAGGAAAAACAAAGAATGGGTTCAAGTGGATTCAAATTTTGTGACTCCATGGAGACATTTCTCTTTTCTTAGATTACAAAAGCATTTTCAATTTCCCCTCTCCATTTCCCTACACAGTCAACAAACTGAAACTCTTGAGACACAAATTTGATCGTGTTACCCCATCTTCCCTTATTTAACAATCCTTAATAGCTCAATTGATTCTAGTATAGTATAAAATACAGAACACTTAGTTTGACATTTCAAATCCAACCTTATTGGAAACCCAACAGAAGTCAACAATAAGACAGAGACCATTTAATATTGGGCTATATTGAGAAGGACATGGGGATCAGAACAAGGAAGGCGATAGTTCCCTCGTACCTTGCTTTGATCAAACCACATGTAGAATGTTGTGTTCAATTCTGAATGCCCCATTTTAAGAACAACTCTGGCAAAAGTGAGCGTTGAGAAGACATTGTCCTCCACTTGTTCAATTGTGTCTCACTCTTTGGCACCCATTTGGGGTTTTCTTGGCAGAGATAGAGAGTGCTTTGCCATTTCCTTCTCCAGTTCATTTTACAGATGAGGAAACTGAGACAAATGGAGTTAAGTGACTTGCCCAGGGCCAAACAGTTAGTAAATATCTGAGATAAAATTTGCAGTCAGGTCTTCTTGACCAGACCAGTCACGTTATCCATTGTTATGTAGCTACCCACTAACCTTTCTTCTTATTTTATTTTACTTCTTCTGTACACTCTTCATTTGAGTCCAACTGACCTGGTAGCTATTCCCAATATTTAACATTCTGTCTCTGCCCCCCACCCCTACCCCATGGTTTTATGCCAGTACCCTCCATGTCTACATTGTGCTTCTCCTCACTACCAGCTAAGAATTTCTAGCTTCTTTCAAAGTCCCACTAAGGTGCCACAGAAGGTCTTTCCAAATCCCCTCAGTTGTTAGAGCTACTGATTTGCATTTCTTATTTCCTTTTGTATTTTATGCTCCACCTGCCACTAGAATGTGTATTACTTGAAGGGAAGTTTCTTCTTTATCTTTTCATTTCCATCTCCTAGCACCATCTTGCAGCTAAGTGCTTTAATGCTTGTTGAATTGAACTGTACTTTGCTTTAAGCTTTAGATGTTTTTCTGAAAATTTTCATTTAAATTGGACCTCATTTTCTCATTAAAGTGAACTACAATAGAAAGAATACCGCAGCTTTATTTTTTTGATTGATCAGTAGAGCATGATGATTTCTAATCCTTGACCTTTAAATTTCTTGCTCTCCCTAATTCAATCAATCAATCAATCATTAAACATTTTTAAGAGCCTACTGGTCTGCTGTGTGTTAGAAACCTTGCTATCACTGTGGGAAGAAGTAAAAGGCTGTCACTGCCCTAAAGGAATTTACAATCAAATAACATGCAAGCAAATATATATATATATACATATATATACATATATATATATATATAATTAAGCTATCTAGGATAGATAGGAAATGATTTGTAAGCAAATACTTTTGTGTGTCAACATAGTTTACATTTTTAAAAAATCCTGAGTAAAAATTTTTTTTAATAAAAATTTTTTAAAATTAATTTTCTTGGGGCAGCTAAGTGGCACAGTAGACAGAGCACCAGCCGTGGAATCAGAAGGACCTAAGTTCAAATCTGGCCTCAGACACTTAATAATTACCTAGTTGTGTGACCTTGGGCAAGTCACCTAATCCCACTGCCATGCAAAAGCTGAAAAAAAATTAATTTTCTCCCCATCAAATCACATTTTTACAAATTTGTATTCTTTTTTACCTAATTTTCTTTAAGTCAGTCATATATCTTCATGAGACTCCTAAAGTTGAGCTTCCAAGTAACTAACAAGGAGATGATGTCCAATCTGAAAAGACAAATATAGTTGCAAATTTAAATTGACACTATGACAAATCACAAATTATTAATCCTTCAAGAGCTTTAGTGACAATAAAGGAAGAAATCTCTGTTTCTCCAAAACAAAATTAAGATTTGTTATCCTTTGGCTTTTAAGCATAAAATGAGTTAGGATTTTGATTTTGTTATTAATATTTTGGGGTTTGTAACTTTAACTCGATATATCTTTCTCCCCCCCCCTTATTCCTCATAAAAAGACTTCCTCAATTCATTGGGAAAAAATATATCCAGCCTTCGGACAGGCTCTCAAAAATGCTAAATTCCTCAGAACCCCCAGAATCTTATCATTTTTGCCATTACTTCCTGCAACAAAGGTTTTTTCATGATCACTCTATGAACTGACTACAGCCATGTCCTCTGGAAAAGAAGGTGTGAATGGATGAAAGGGATGGTAATATTATTCAACACATTAAGTTTTTTAAAAGTCAGTTTAAGAAAATCATATATATATATATATATATACATATATATACATATGTATACACATACATACATACATACATGTATATTTGAAGTAGATGAGTCTCTAAAGAAAAACCAAAAACTACAAACTGGCTATATAATGGTTTTAGAATTAAGGTTGATTGCAGCATTACCTGTGACTTGCCAAGAATTCTTTGCTCAAATTATTGACATTCAGTTAAAAAATAAAATAAAACACTGAGTGCTTACTATGCGCAAGGTCCCTGATCAAAATCAAATAGTCCCTGACCTTGAGAAAATTTCAATCTAGCACGAGAGAGAAGATGTAGATACAAATAAACATAATATAAGGCAGAATGTGATATCTATAGGAGAGATAAAAGCAAAATGGTATGAGCATGAAGAAACAGGTAGGGAATTCAATGGATAGAGTACCAGACCTGGAATCACAAAGACTCATCTTTCTGAGTTCAAATCTGGTCTAAGACACTAGCTAACTCTATGACTGTTTGCCTCAGCTTCCTCATCTGTAAAATGAGTTAGAGAAAGGAAATAGCAACCTACTCCAGCATGTTTGCCAAGAAAACCCCAAATGCATTCTGAAAGAGCCATATAAAACTAAAATGACTGAACATCAAAAATGGAAGTTTATAAAGGAGTTTCTTCTTGCCTGAAGGAATCAGGGAAAGTTTCATGCAGAAGGTGAGACATAAGGAAATCCTTGAAAGACAGGTAGGATTTCACAGGTGGGACCCAAGATGGGGATACAGTATGGAAAGTTATGGAGATGGGAAAAACATGAAGTGTTTAGGATAAAAGTAGTTCACTGGATCGTAGTTCTAGGAATTAAAGGGACCTCAGAGGACATCAAGTTGTATATTCTACCCAACCACTCTTACTTTACAAATGAGGAAAATGAGACCCTGAGAGTTTAAATGATTTGCCCTAGACCATAAAATCAGTGTAAACAAGAACTGAGGGTGTGGGAAAGAAAATGAAAGTTAGGTTGGAATAATTTTGTGGAGAGCCTTGAATGAAAAAAAAATAAGGAGCTTTTAGATAAGAGGGGACCATAAAAGATTTTTGAACCAGGAGCCGGTATTTTTATTTCTTTTTGTTTTCTTTTTTCAACATTTATTCATCAAATTATTTTTAAAGAGTGGAAAATTTGATACATTTTATATAATTAGTTGTGATGATAAGCTCAATGGTGACAATTTCCTTATTAAAACTGTCTTTTAGCAGGATTACTCAACAATGACATATAGGGACAATTTATGTGGGGAGATAGGAAGCCACTGAAATATTCTGGGAGTAAGAAGTAATAAGAGTCTGGAATTTTGACAGGAACTAGGACAAATAGTAACTAAGACTTTGGAAGAAGAAGAAAATATGATTTCTAGTTATGATAGGCTAAGGGTTTCATTAGAAGAAATAAGAAAATCAGGAGGAAGTATTTGTAGAGGAAGATGAGTTCAGTTTTAAAAAAGTTTAGTTTGAGCAGTTTGCAGGATATGCCAAAAAGAGATGGACAGTGGGTGATTTGAAATAGGAACTGGAATTCAGGAAAGGATTGAGAATGATAATATGGAATTGAAAAATGGGGGTAGGGAGGAGGGTCTTTTGTAAACTTTGAGGATGATTCTATTATAAAGTATCCTTTATCCCTCTTCCTCTTTTGGTCGAGAAATAATAATAACAACAATAATCATAATAATTGTAATAATGAATTAGGCAATAATTTTACAGAAAATGTACAAAAACATGTCATTAATTAGGAGGCTTGGTAATGGGCAAGAACCTAATGAGGATCATAAACTGAAGACTCAACTAAGGCAATCACAAGTTGGCAAGATGGAGGCCATTTTTATTTTAATTCATAGGAGACTAAGAATCATAGAGGTTTGAGGACTCTTGATCTTTTATTTTAGAATTGAGTATTAAGTTGGAAAGACCATATGGGGTAGGTGTGTAGTTTTCATTCATACATTGTTTCAATTACCTTTAATCTTATGAATTATATATGAATTTGGATACTCTCCCTTACTGATCCTTGACAGTATTTTTGGCTCATGGAAAGAAGGGAAAGAATGTGTGGATGGTAGAATCAAGTGTCCCAGATTCAATAGTAGAGACAGAATAGGAAAGGCACATAATCAGTGGTCTCAGTATGGCAGAGCTCTAAACTTAAGGAACTAAGCTAAATCAGGGAGCAAAAAATATCATGCCCCTGCATGGTATTTTACATTAGAATTTAGCATTCATTAAGATTCAGATTACAATGAAAGTGAGGCCTGGACCAGAGCTTGATTCTTCTTGGTCAGTTCTATGAAGGGATGGGGTTCTTTGAGTTGGTATGTTCTTCAACCCACATTTTAAGGAATTTTCTAAGAGGAATTACCCTCATATAGGTATTGGATATGGGTATGGAAATACGTAAATTTCCCAAGGGGAAAAAGTGAAGAGGGAGAAGGCACAAACTTGGAGATTAAGCCTTGGAAAGTCAGAAGTAGCTATCACTACGGTGGGGTGTTGAGGTTCTGCCTCAGGTTTTCAAAATTTAGGGGACAACACTTATGGTTCAACAGGTATAAAAAAAATTGAACTACCTAGGGAGGACAATTACCCCAAACAGGAATCCATCAGATGACAGTTTCCTTCTATTTCTGTACCCTAGATGAGAGCTTTCCCAATTATGCTTTGTTTGGTCCTGCTCTCTTCCAGTTTGTAACCACTTGAACAGTAACACCAAGGTGTTTCTGACCCTGGGATTTGGTATACTTATCATAGATTCTTTCTTTCTATAGCCATGGTGTAGCTGCTGGCTACTTGAGTTCGGATCTACCTATGAGGAATCATTATTCAGACTCAGAAAAGCAAGAGTGGAGATAAAACAAAAATTTATTAAAAGCAGTTACAACACATAAGAAAATAGTAGGTAAAGAAAGACAGAGACAAAGGAGCAGTCAAGCTGAGCCTGACTGGGCCAGGGAGTCAGAGAAGGCTGACCCTAAGCAGAAGTCCCATCTAGATTTTTATAGGCTTGTCCTTATCCTGAGGGCAAAGGTAGATTCCACTGGACCTGGAATTAGATAGAGGATGAAGCCTAAGGAGATCAGGATACAAATTTTACATTAAACAATGAATCAATATGAGGGGATTTACATCAAGAATGGGAATCTCCACCCAATTTGACAAGATTAGCAGCCTTTAAGATTACAGATTTTGTTTCTGTTACAATCATAATTCTCTATATCTTTTCCATGGTAGTCAATTTACATCTCAAGAGTAGGTGTATCAATTTACATCTCCACCCAATTTCTACATTCATAATTCTCTACATCTTTTCTCTGCATCATTCCCCCCTCAAAATTATTTGGGACCCAGATTCTTTTGGGTCTTTCAGAGTCCATTTGGAGATGAATGCATTAGAATGAGGACTTCATTGAGGCAGGTTCCAGAGAATGATCAGCTGGCAAAGCTGACTGGCATCCTGCAGAGACTGGTCTTGGAGATATGCAGCTAGAGAAACAAAACTCAAGGGAAAAAATTGAGCAAACAAAGGCAGATCTAAACTCAAATAGCTAGTGGCTACAATGGGACCATATCTTTGATATCTTCTCCTCCTCAAAGAAACTTATGTTCCTAGGTTTTAAGCTTCTTTCCTAAGGATTCTTCTCCATCCCTATCCCCACCAACTTGTACTGGGCAAACGAATTACTACCTAAAACTGTTGGACAATATTTACATTATGAGGAACAAAGGCTGAGGTAGGAGGTAGGGTAATAATAAAATGAGAGAGAAAGACTAGTCTGCTAGAAACAAGAACTGAAGTATTATAGTGTCCTGGAAGGTAGCCGGTATTGATCATAGCAGAGAAGACAAGGAAGATGAGAAAAGAAAAGAATGCCTCAGGGTTTGGAGTTTAGCAGGTCACTGATGACCTTCAAGAAAACAGTTTTAGGTGACTGGTGATGTCAGAAACCAGATGGCAGGGGGTTGTGGAGTAAGTGGGTAGAGGCTGTAGGCGTAAACCATTTGGAGGAATTTGACAGTGGGAAAAAAGGAGGAAGATAGTATAGTAGCTAAAATGGGATATTAAAGTTGAAAGAAATGGATTTTTTTTTTAAATTTAGGATGGAGGAAACTTCAATATGTTTATAGAGAAGAAAAGAGATCAGTTTCAAGGGAAAAATTGAAGATACCCATTTGATTGGTGTGGAAAAGGTCCTGGAGAAGATGGGAGGTCATGGGTCCAAGAAAAGTAGATGGAGGAGGTATTCCTCTTTATATACAAATACATCTTGATGTTACAGGGAAGGGAAATTGATGGAAGGTTTCACATTACTGACAGCAAGCAGAAATTTGATCTGTTCATGAAGAAAAGGATGGATGGATCTTCAAATTTTTTGTACCCTTACTGGGTCTGACAGCAGTTTCCAAAGTTGAGCTCTGTATATATGCATACATAAACACACATGCATGTATGCTTACATACACATGTGCATCCCTTTACAATGCCCTCTAAAGGATCCACTAGAATGCTGCCATTTCTCATCCCCACCCAAAAGGGTCTAGCTTTAACTTTTGAAATTCTAACATTACCTGTTAAGACTAACAGGGTTATTGAGGAGCCCACATTACCCCCTTGTGACTTGGCATTTTTCCTGGGTCTCTGATTCAATTTGAAGCTTCAGTGCCTCCTAAAATATCCTCTAATTATTCTGTGGCAGCCCAAGAATGCATGGCATTAACCAAAGAGCTTCCTGTTGTGGTCCCAGAGCCTTAGCCAGAACCAGAGCTCCTGAGGAGACTCATTCCCTCTTTTTTGATTCATAGGATTCTCAATTTGGAGATTAGATATTATTTATTCCAGCATCTCATTTCATTTTTGAGGAAACTGAAGCCCAAAGAGGTAAAGTCCAAAGTCACACTTGTAGTAAGTGATGTCCCAAGCCTTATCGATATAGAAGAACTTACAACTATGGAGCCAACACTAGCCATTCTTCCACCTGGACTCTTGGCAGTGTCCAAATCTGCTATGGTTGCAGGGTAGACTAAAAGAGTCCATTAGAGAAGGGACAACTTTCTTCTCTTTTGGTGAGTTGGAGCTTGGTTAAGAGACCAGTGGGCAGGAAAGACTCATTCAAGTGAATAGCCACAGATGGAAGGAAGATACCTGGAGGGGAGTTCTTATGAAAGGTTTTCCCATAGAAATAATCTTTAGCTACAAGTAGCCATTTAATTTCTATGGAGCTTAAACAAGACACAGATCTGACTTCTTGCTATCTAGTCTAATTCCCTAATTAAAAAGAAAGGAAATTGAGGCAAACAGAGGTACAGTGATTCTCTTGGTACAGTGAGTTCAATCATTGTTCAGTCAAAACCCCAAATGGAGTTTTCTTGACAAAGATACAGGAATAGTTGGCCATTCCCTTTTCCAGCTCATTTTACAAAAGAGGAAACTGAGACAAACAGGGCTAAATGACTTGGCCAGAGTGCGACGTAGCTAAGGTCAGATTTGAGCTCAGGAAGATGAGTCTTCCTGACTCCAGGCTTGGAATGCTAACCTTGCCCCACGCTCTATCCCATGTTCTAACTCTTGATCTATTCTCAGCCAGATCTCCTACTATCAAGGCATTCATTTCATTGTAATTCATCAAAGGCAGATTCCAACATTCTAAAATCAAGACCTACCTGTGTAAGGTAGTCTCTGTCAATAATTATTCTCTTCCCTCTCCCTTGCTTCCCCACTAGCTCTTACTTTCTCTGTTAAATGCTTGGTTCTAGTACTTCAACCTGTTATTCAAGCTCTTTCTCTATGTTTTGGTCTTCCCTCTATTTCAGACTAATTGCATATATTGATTTTTCATACTTTACTGACTACTTAGAATTCTGACCCATTGCCATTTCTAACTTGCTTATGTGTATTTCAGTCAATAAACATTTTTAATATATATATAATATACACTCCAAATTTATGTTGAAACAATTTTAAACACTTTTTAAAGTTTTAAATTACAAATTTTATCCTTCCCTACCTTCCTGAGATGGTAAGCAGTGTTATACATGTGCAGTCATGTAAGGCATTTCCATATTAGTCATTTTGTATAAAAAGACTTAAATAAAACAAAAAGGATGAAAGAAAGTGGAAAAATAGCATGCCTCAGTCTGTATTCAAACAATAACAGCTTTCTCTGGAGGAAGATAGTGTGCTTCTTCATTAGTGCTTTGAATTATCTTGGATCATTATATTTTTGAGAATAGCTAAATCATTCCCAGCTCTTCATCATACATTATTGCACAATGTTCTCCTGGTTCTGCCCACTTAATTTTGTATCAGTTCATCCAAATCTTTCCAGAGTTTTCTGAAATTTTTCTGCTTGTCATTTCTTATAGCTCAATAATATTACATCACAATCACATACCATAACTTGTTTAACCATTCCTCGGTTGATGGGCATCACTTTGATTCACAATTCTTAGTCATAACTTTAAAGAACTGCTATAAAATTAATAAATATTTTTTATTATTATTTACTATATACTATGCCAAGCTCTGGGTGTATAAATACAAACAATTGCCCCGCCTTCAAGGAGCTCAGTGTAATGGGGGATACAATAAATAAACATTTGCACACACTACATGCAGGAAAAAATGGGAAATAATTAGAAGGAAAACACTAGATTTAAGAGGGTTGATATCCTTCCTATAGAAGATGGAATTTTACTTGGAACTTGAAAGAAGCAAAGATGAGGAGGAATATCTTTCCAAATATGAGGGACAGCCAGGGAAAATGCCAGGGCAGAGAGATGGAGTGTCACAGCTTGAAGGCCGAAGTCACTATTACCTATGATCCCAGTCCTGTCCTATAACCACTATCCAGTGCTCACTTAACTGTTTCTCAGGCTAATCCCTTTAAGTTCTATATTCTTCAATAAATTGCAGCCCAGCCAACACACATAGATATACTAATACATAAATTGCCTACCTTCAGCCAGACCTGTGGCTATCACAAGACAGTTCTTTGCAATTCATCTGAGGCTGATTCATACTTCTTCTTTGACATTTCCTGGGACTGAGTAAAAGGAATGAAAATGGGTTCATATATTTTTCAGTGAATGTAGTAGGAACACTGAGTTTGTCACATTGGGTGTGGGTGACTGTAATTTGGCAGTACCAGGTGAGGAATTGGGCCTGGAGATATGGGAGGGAGATTGTTATGGATCAGAGCAAGTAAGGGAGTTTGGAATGGTTTTGGCAAAAGTCAGGATGCAAGTAATGGGTCAGAAGTCCAACAAGGCTAGACTAGAACTAGAACACAAATTCCCCAGGACAGAGAAAATCTGAGGATTCAAAGTTCATGTTCACAATCCCTTTCTTCCTTGCCAAGGTAGGGAATGTGGGCATGGATATCTAAATAATGCTGGACTTGGCTGAAATATTGGTGAGTTTTGATGAAATTTTTAACCTTCTTTTTGTTTTTTAATCATAAAGGATGACTCTCTAGCTGGGCTAGAAGGATATATTCAGAATTGAAGGTGATATAAAAATGAGATTTGTTGTTGTTGTTGAGTCATTTTTAACTATTTCTGGCTCTTCATGACCTCATTTGGAGCTTTCTTGACAAAGATACTAGAGCAGTTTGCCGTTTCCCTCTCCAGTTCATTTTACAGAAGAAGAAATGGAGACAAAGAAGGTTAAGTGACTTACCTAGAGTCACACAAGGAATAAGAGTCTGAGGACATATTTGAACTCAGGAAAATGAGTCTTCATGTGTTTAGGAGGATCACTTTATCCACTTGAAGGATGAAGGGTTAAGTTGAGATCTTCCCTATCAGCCATTATGGTCCAAGGAAAAGGAACTTTCCTAGCACTGAAATGAAGCATGATTGATCAAGGCATTTTGTAGAAGAGGGAGTGCTTGGGAACATTCCTAGCAAACATGTTTTGGGGTCCATACCTGGGGACTTGGTCCATCCCTGGGTATTTACCTTAAGACAATGGAGAAAGTGATTGTGCTCAGGATCTGAGAGTGTTTTGGCTGAAACTCCCCATATCACTGAGTTCAGTATTATAAACCCTTGGATCTGGGCCACTTTTGTGTGAATACTATAAAGGTCTTGCTTGGGAAAGTGGGTTTTAGAAGTTACCACTTTTGTAGAGGACACTCTGCTGAAGTGACTTTGCCAATTGAAACCCTGGAGGCTATGTTGTTGATTCAACTTCTCCAGCCAGTCAGATTGCCAGGCATAGGAACCTTCTTGATTGAGTGATTTTTTCTTTACCTCTTACCCTTCCTTTCCTTTATCTATGCAGATGTTTTTCTTCATATAAGTCATATATGTAAGTGTATATCTTTTGGGCTATAAGTATGTTAATCTTGTGTTAAAAGTCATATGTGCAATTGTATATAATCTTGGCTTATAAGTATACTAATAATTAAATTCTCATTTAAAGACTTAAGACAGAGTGAACATGTCATTGTGGGACAGATTCTAGCTGACCAGATTGAAAGTCTATGCAGCACATTACCCTTTCTGTTATACCACTGCACCAAGATAGCAGCAGTAAAGTAAATAAATGAATGAATGAATAAATAAGTTCGTATGAATATTCAGGCACTGAGACAAATACCAGAATTGAAGGAATAGGACAATTTGTATGTGTCAGTGACCATGAAGGTATGTTGTGCTCCCTATTGCCATCCTGATATGACTGAGGATTCTCCTTCATTGGTCTCTCCAGCTGCTGCCTCTGTTCCTCTTTTTTGAGAGGAATTTTCTTTTCCCACTAAGTTCAGGAGGAAAGGAATTAAAAATGGTAAAGATCCTTAACTCAGATACTAACCCAGATGTTCAGACTTCTCCTTTCCCCAATCCCCATTGCTGCTGATTCACTCATTCACTCTCCCTCACTCTTTTTCCCTCTCTCATTTTTCTTTTTCCCCCTCTTCTTTCCTCCCCTTCATCTCTTCTCTCTCCACCTCTCCCTCTTTCTTCCTCTAACTCACCAGGGGTGACTGGTGGCACAAAGGACAGAGTGTTGAGCCTAGAATGAAGAAGAATAAATTGAAATCTGATCTTAGATACTAATTCTGTGACCCTGAGCAAGTCACTTAATATGTTTGCCTCATTTTCTTCAATTGTAAAATGGGGATAATTGTAGCACCTATCTTACAGGGTTTATTGTAAAGATCAAATGAGATAATATGTGAAAAAGTGCTTAACCTGTCACATAGTAGAGACACTATAGAAAGGCTTATTTCTTTGCCTCTTCTCTCCTTTGGAAATTTCTCCAATTGCCTTTTTGTTGTTGTTGTTGTTGCTGTTGTTGTTTTTGCAAGGCAAACGGGGTTAAGTGGCTTGCCCAAGGCCACATGGCTAGGTAATTATGAAGTGGCTGAGACTAGATTTGAACCAGGTACTCCTGACTCCAGGGCTGGTGCTCTATCCACTGTGCCACCTAGCCGCCCCTCCAATTGCCTTTCTCCACTAGATTTGAGCAATGACATGTTTAGATTACCAATGCAGTAATTAACTATGATTAACAGTCTCCAGCTTACGAGACAAAACAAATTGAAAGGTATGTCTTTAAGAAGCAGAGCTGCTTTCCATCCCAAGAAATATGCCTTCTCTGAAGCTGGGGAGGGAAGGGGGGAAAAAGAAGGCAGAGAAGAGAATCACCATCTTGGACCTTGCCCTCTAGAAAGGTTTCAGCAAAGCAGAGTACATCCAGATAGACCTTGGACCCTAGAGTCCAGAACTGGAAACCTCATTGGTCCTGTCTTGCTTCTATAGACATGGCTCTCTATAGCTATATATCCCCTACTACTATTTCTGACACACTCCACTGTTTCCCTTTCCCATCATCTATTAGGAAAAGAGGGATTAGTTAGCAGTGAGTCCTACCCTACTCCTCAGCAAAGGAATGCTGGGGGGTGATTTCTGTTTCAAATCAACAGACATCCATCTTGTCATGATTTTGGCAACATGCAGACATTGTTACATATAAAGTGGGACAATAATAATAATAATATTTGTGCCATTTACTTCACAGAGTTGTTGTGAGATTAAAAGAGAAAATGCATATGAAGTTTTTTTGGTAAATCATAAATCACTCTATAAATGTGAGCTATTATTATGTCTTGGCTACTTACCGACTTCACTATTTGTGATCCCTGCAAGCTCAATATGCTTCATGTACAAAGTCTGGGTGTGTAAGGCCAAACAGCTTACTTAATTGCTGATAGTTACTCAGAATCCTCCAGTTCTAAAAAAAAGAGGGGACAACATTTCTTGGGAATATATTTCCATGAAACATTATAAGCATAGACCTCAACCTCAAAGGAAAATTTTTAAAAGTTCTCCCAAACTCAGATAAATCATAGACTTAGTGTTAGAACTTCAAAGGAATCTTTGTCAGCATCCAAAGATTCTTAACCTTTATTTTGTGAGTGTCATGGTCCCCTTTGGCAGACTGCTGAAGTCTATTAACATCTACAAATTGATGCTTACATTCATAGAATTATATCCATAATAAATTTCAGTTAGAGGTTTCTGAAAGTTAAAATGTCTTTTTTTTTCCCTCCCATTTAAGTACCTGGAGCCCCTGAAATTCAGTACTGTCTAGCCTAATCCTCTCACTGTACATTATGGAAGGTGAAGTCCAGGAAGGCCTAAGGTCACACAGGTAGGAAGTAACAAAGGCAAATTCCACAACCATCACTCTTTCCTCTGTACTCAAGGTCACACAACAAGTAAATTGTATTTTTGTTTAGTCTCTTCATGACCCCTTTTTGGGGCTTTCTTGACAAAGATACTGGAATGATTTGACATTTCCTTCTCCAGCTCATTTTATAAATGAGGAAACTGAGTCAAATGGGGTTAAGTGAGTAAATTGTATACACCCAACTGATTTCTCTGATCCTAGTTCTGACTATGCTTCCAGACATACCCCAGTCTTCCCAGGACTTTGGGTCCAGAGCTGGCTAGCTTATCTCAAATACTTACAGCTCTTTTAAAGCTGTGCACAGATTTTCTTTAATTTCAGCATGCAGAGACAGATCTGGATAGACAGTCATTTTCATGGCAGGTTTAATAATTTTCAGAGTGGTTACTAGAGGAAGTGCCCTAGGCTGACTCCACTAGTATAGACAGAGGCCCTCCTATCTTACCTTATCATTGCCTTACACTTCTCCCACCTCCTTCATCTCTTCCATCCCTGCCAGTGATAGATTGCTTTCACATTGTTTGACCTACTGAAGGAGCAGATACAACCCAATTGTTATAAATCAGCTGCCCCCAATTGCCCCCTCCCCACCCTATGGATTGTGAGGACAGAAGATGGAAGTTTCATTTAAAGCTTGTCTCATCTTATAGCTTCTGTAGTAAATTTTTTAAGCTCAAAAAAGTCTGGACTCCAGATGTGACTCTCTCTCTGGGTCTGGATATTTTCAGGTGAGATCAACAGGTTTATGCATAGGTGTTAGCCTAACTAAAGACTGACTGGTTCTTTAACAATGACAGGATGCTCTCTAGCTTATGGGACTCTTGCAGAGAGGTAAATATTATCTATAATAATAATATTAAACTTTAGGTTTTATCTTCCTATTGTAGCTATCACTGTTTTTTTCACAATATGAGGTCTTTTCTTTTGAGTTGATTTTGAATATCTTTCACAAAACTTCAAAGAGCTGCATGTGAATAAACCACAGTCCATCACCTGATTTTAAAAAAAATTCTGTTCAGCCAAGAACCATCATGAAAAAATGTAGCTTAGGTTAGTGCTAAAGGTGAGAGTATGCACTGAGATGTATGTAGGAGTCAAGACATCTAAGTTCTAGTAGTTCCAACAATAATAACAGTGATGAACATTTATTAAGATAAATATTCATCACTGTTATTATTGTTGTGCTAAGTATTGGGAATATAAATAGAAGACAGTTTCTGCCTTCAAAAAGCGTATATTCTGAGCACTGCCACTACTTAGCTAAGCAACAAATCATTTCATCTCTTAGGGACCTCAGTTTCCCCATTTATGAAATGAGAGCATTAGACTCAATGACCTTTTAGCTCAGGAGTTTTTCATCTTTTTTGACTGTTGGATCATTTTGGCAGTCTGGGAAGGCCTACAAACCTCTTCTCAAAGAACACACAGAATTATAAAAGAAATGAATTTTTATATATATATATATACACATATGTATTTTTTCTCATCTAAATCTACAGCCTTCCTGAAATTTATCTATTGGTCCCTTGGGTATTTATGGACCCCAGGTAAAGTATCCCTGTTTCAGATCCTCTTCATTTTTATATCCCTGTAAGTCTGAGATCCTATGTCCTCTGGAGTGGTACCCAGCTTATCTGTTCTGCTCTGGGACAGACATGCCATTCTTTTTGCAATATGTTGTTTAGAGTGAACTTTGTTCCATCTCCATTGTGAAACAAATATTTCAATGATTTCTATACATAAGAGAATGATGGAGATTATATTGCAATAATACAGATGAAATTTAAATGTCTGTCATTTGAACATCCCCCCTCCCCCATAGAGCCAAGCTGTTAAGCATTTACCAATACACCTCTTCATTTAAACTTTAAATGATTTGGCTATGGCCATAAGACTGGTAAATGTGGTAGATGGAATCAAAATTTTAACCTTTCTAGGCTTTGTGTCCTGAACTACTCCCCCTCCCCCAATATATCATACTATCTCTCAGGATGAAGAGGCAATGTGGTATTGTTGGAAAGTAGGGTTGGATTTAGAGGAGATTGCCTCTGATGCCTACCTCTAATGTGACCTTTCTATGGCTCAATGATTTCTAATGCCCTTACAACTCTAAATCCTATGAGATCAGCAGATCCACATGTAATCTTAGAGTAAGAGAGCTATTAATAGCATCAAAGATGAAATAAGTCATCCTATCCAATCCCCTGCCCCTAGATACCTCCACTATCCCCTATTTCTAAATGGCTATTATTCCATTTTTAAAATTTTAAAAATTATTTTATTTTTATTTTTTGGAATAAAACATTTCCAGAAAGTATGATGCCGCATTACCTCCTCAAGCCCCTCTCCTAGCTTCCTTTAAATCTTCTAAATAGGAAATCCTTCCTCATTCTCTTAATATACCTGACATCCATCCATTCTTATGTGTCATTTGACTTTATAGAAATTTTATTAAGAAGGCAGCATTCTGACATGGAAAGAAGACTTGTGTAGGAATTGGAATCTCTTGGTTACAGTTTTAAGTTCATCTCTACTACTGGGATTTAGGAAAATTACTTTCCCTTTTTGAGTTTCAATTAATCAATAAATATTTATTATTTGCCAACCTCAGTATTAAGTGCTTGGAGGGATCAGGGAGGGGGTACAAAAAGGGAAAAAAAAACAGTCTATGCTCTTAAAGAATTCCCATCCTAATAAAGAAGACATGTAAATAACTAGATATATACTACAAGATATATAGAGTAGATGGAAGATTAATTTCAGAGAGGAAGTCACTAGCAATTGAGGGAACCAGGAAAAGCTTGCTGCACAATGTGGTATTTGAGCTGAGTCTTGAATGATGCCAAAGAAACTGAGAGGCAGAGGGAAGGAGGAAGGGATGGGAGATAGAATGTCATTTGGAAGGATCCCTATGTAGATTTGTGCATGGACTGGGGCAAAATATAAGGAGACTAGAAGCAGGTGGTGAATGGCAAGCAGAGATTTCTCACCTATGAAATGAAGGACTAAGAGCTTCCTTCCAGTTTGAACATTCGGAGATTGTTTTCTAGCCAGGAAAAGGAGATGCGATGAACTGATTCACTTTTATTACCATTCCCTTGGTCTTAAATTACAGTTGTTATATCCATGATGGCACCAGTCCCAAGGATCATTCAGAAAGATGTATCCTTCATGATGGAGTTAAAACATTTGCTGGCTTTTCCCAAGAGGAACAAAAAAGGAAAATTGTTCAAGTTGTTAAGCCTGTTGGTGAATCTAAGTTCCATACAATGACAAGCATTCAGAATTACTCTGGCACACTCTTTGAGAACCACTGATCTAATGAAATGATGTGAGGAAGGTCCTTTGCAAAACATAAAGCATTATATAAACGTGATTTGCTTTTATTATCTGTATTCTTGGCTTGCAAGGGCAGAAGGACAGTCTGGGATTCTCTTCTTAAATCTGAGTGAAATCACTGGGAACCTTTATAATTCAGGTTCATTCCCTATACTAGGTGTAAAATCTTTAGCACAGGAATAGTCCCAAGTTAGCCTATAGATTTGGCAGCTGAACATTCAAGAGAAAATGGTAAACTTAATTGAAATGATCAATACTATCAACACTATCAACATAATGGTGTCAGAGTTTCTGTTATGGGGTCTATAGTCCAAAGGACAAAATCTTTGCTTTTATCTTCAAGATCCAAATTAAAACTATTAATTTTTACTTTTGAAAAAAAAAGGAATAGAACTGTAGCCTAAAGGCAAGAACTGACTTTTTGATAAGTGCTTAAGGCAGGTGTACTTTTAAGTAAAATCCAATTTCATTTTGTATAGGCAGGTGGCCCCTTTTCAGGGTTTTTTTTTTTTTTTTTTGTATTTCCAAGTGGCAAATGTGAGACAAGGGTAAAACAGCAGGGACTCTGTCAGACTTCTGATACTTGGGCAATAGGGTCTTGGGGAAGGAACAATTAAGAAGAATTCCAATGCAAACAATTCCAGTGAAAAATGCGGTTTAGTTCGAGAGGAAAACTGATGGAGTCTTAATGCAGATCAAAGCATACTTTTTTTACTTTCTGTATTTTTTGAGTGTTTTTTTCCCTTTTACAACATGACTAATATGGTAATATGTTTTGCATGATTGAACATGTATAAACCATTACAAATTGCTTACTGACTCCAGGACGTGGAAGGAGAGAAAGGAAGAGAAAAGATTTGGAACTTGAATTTTTTTTAAATGATGCTAAAATTGTCTTTACATCTAACTGGGGGGGGATAAAATATTAATTTTAAAAATATTTTTAAAAAAGACCCTTCAAAGAATATTGGAAGGGCAGGAGGCATGGGTCATAGAAGTACAAGATTTAAAGCTGGAAGGGTTGTTTAAATCTCTCTTTTGGAAATAAGAAAAAAAATCATGTGTAATCAAACAACTTCTCCTATGAACATTCTGAATTCTGGAGGCTAGAGAAAGAGTTCTCTTTTCCCAGCACAATATAAGGAGACTTTGCAGAAGAGTTTTGTGAATCATTAGCCAATTCAGGAAAAACAAGTTCCTCAGTAAAGTCCCAGTACCTTGCCTGGAGAAGTAGAATTGAACCAAACCTTGGGAAAGAAGGAAGCTTTTTGTAGTGGATAGGATACTAGACTTGAAGTCTGGAAGAACTAGGATCAAATTCTCCCCTCAGGAACCTACTAATGCTGAATCTATAAATCTAGAATTATATGACATCAAATTAAATACATAGACTCTATGACCAGGGTTTCTGCCAACAAAGGTTAATGTTATAAATATGTTCATAGAAGCTGTACCAGGAAGGATGCCATTCAAGCTAATGGACCATCTCAGAGGATGTTTGACCACTCTATGAACTTGAACTTTCTTCTAAGACCTGAAAGGGACAATTGGAGATTCTCATTGTGGGCACTATTTGGTGTATTATTATTTGTCCAAGGCCTAATATATAGGCAGAGTCAGGAGAATTGGTTTCCAGGACCAGTCCTACTTATTAGCATAAATCATTTTGCCTTTCTAGGCTTGAGTTTCCTCATTTGTAAAAGGAAAAAAAAATCTATACCACATACTTCACAGTGGATTTTTAAATTTTTATTTTTGGGGGAGAAAAATGCTCTGTCACCTTTAAAGCTCTATGGAAATATAAATTGTACTTGTGGATTTTCATTTTTGTGTGATATCTTATGATTCTTACAAGTGTGAGTTGATTGGTTGGAGGAATTGGGTACCAACTACCAGATTGTAATATAATGATCTCAGATTCTAAGCCAGGTGTTTTAGTTCATAGTGGTGTGATAGATGCCCTTTGGCTTTTTACTTCCTTCACTGACTCCTGTATGTATGACTACAAAGTAATTAAATGATTTGTAATATAATCAGAGTACCAGATTTCGAGTCAAATACCCTGAGTTCAAATTCTAGCTTTGCCATTCACTATCTATGTGACCTTAGAAAAACTCTTTGGATCTCATTTATCTCATCTGCAAAAGAAAGAGATTGGATTAGTTCAATAATTTTAAACTTTGTGATGTCAAGATCATTTGAGAAATTTAAATATTATTGAGGACTCCCTCCCCAAAGAATTTTTGTTTATATTGGTTGTATCCATAGAGATATACTCTATTAGAAATAAAATGTCTTATTATTATAGTGAAAATAATTTTGATGTCAAGGACCTCTTGAAAGGGTCTCAGAGATTCAAAATGTGTCCTGGACCACATTTTGAGAACTAGTGACCTGGCTGAACTTAAAGATAATATATTTCAAGCTGGAAGGGATCTCAGGGATCATATATTTCTATCTCTTCACTTTTCAAATACAGAAACTGAGGTCAGGATATGAGACAAATGACTTGCCCAAGGTCACAAAAAATTAAGTGGCAGAACTAGGACTCAAAACAATTTCTCCTGAATCTTACATAGTATTCTGTTTTTTCCTAGGGCAATTATTATTTTGTTTAATTCGTCCCTGATTTGGAGTTTTATTTGATAAAAGTGGCAGTTATAGACATTTATATCTTAAATGGATTATCAATAATAGATTAAATGGATGAAGAATATCTATTTTTTTTTTTTAGTTTTTGCAAGGCAATGGGGTTAAGTGGCTTGCCCAAGGCCACACAACTAGGTAATTATTAAGTGTCTGAGGCTGGATTTGAACTCAGGTACTCCTGACTCCAAGGTCAGTGCACTATCCACCGCGCCACCTAGCTGCCCTAAGAATATCTATTTCTAAGATTCAACAAAGTGGCATTTAAAAGGTTCAAGAGAGCAGCTGGGTGACACAGTGGTTAGAGTACCACTCCTGGAGTCAGGAGTACCTGAGTTCAAAGACACTTAATAATTTCCCAACTGTGTGACCTTGGGTGAGTCACTTAACTCCATTGCCTTAAATAAATAACATAAATAAAAGGTTCAAGAAACATAAGTTTTGAATAACTAGTCATTTTATCAAAATGCTAGTATTTTAATAAAATAAGTCAGTGATATTTTTGCATACCAAAGACCCTTCTGGTGGCAGGCTTAAGACTTATTTGGCCTTGGAAAAGTGGGTATTCAAGAAAGAGGCAATCAATTCTGATTGGTTAACAATTAATGAGAGGTGAATTTTACAAAGAGAAGTGAGCTCACCCCAGTGAAAGACTGGGAGTGTCATCATGTCACTTTTGGATAGAGAATCTATCCCTTTACCCAGACTACCCCCAACCTGAGGTAATCTAGACAGTGGATCTACTTCTACCCAAGCTTAATTGAATGGAATTCACTTTAGATTAGAGATTCCTTGTAATGTTGGCTGGCTTCTGATGGAGGAAAAAGTTAGTTCAATCTTCCTTGGCTAGGTTTTTGAAATGAGAACTTTAGGAAAAGGGGAAACTGGATCTCACCAAATCATCAGTTATTAAGAATCATTTTTCTCAGCATGCATTTAAGTGGATAACAAAATGGTCCAAACAATATGTATATCTAGGACAGATGGTTTAAAGAAAAGGTTGGAATGATTTTTTGGACATTGCAATTTGGAAATTACTTTCAGTCTCCCCAAGCTTCTCATAGAAATAAAGGTTCTTCTTAGTTATACTAATACTTTGCCAGTGTTGCTATTTGAACTCCACTACCTTCAAAGAACTAAATCTGAACATTCCACTGAGGACAATGGAGAGGTACATGAAGGGTGTGAACGAGTAGCAACACCTAACCAAGAAAGAGTTCTGAAGAACAGGAATAAGGGATTTCATCTAGGAATTCTATGAGAGGAAGAGGAGATGTGCTGGTCATATAGCAGAATTAAAGGATGCCAAATGAACAGTTAGGATGTCAGGAGAAATCAAGGAAGACCCTTAACATATTGGGTGAACCTAGTGGAAAAAACAAAAACATAATCATAATAGGAGGGGGAATGCAGCATGGGTGAGTTGTCATTTCCATTTTTTGGGAACTTCCAAATGAATGGCATTCCATAACTGTATGATTTTTTTTTTTGAGAATTGATATTTGTAAAATGTTTTACATACATTTGATCTCACTGCAACTTCATGAGTTAGGTACTGTAGGTATTGCTAGCTCCATTTTGCTGATGAGGAAAATGCTCATTCAGGTCAAAGGACTCTCCATGGCCATACTGGAAATGGACTTTAAACCCAGGTCTTTCTGACCCCAGGTCTAGTGCTCTACCACCAAGTGCTACCTCTTCTATTCCAGACATGGGTTCCTTAAAAGTTTTCTCTGGGGGCAGCTAGGTGGTGAAGTGGATAAAGCACCAGCCTTGGAGTCAGGAGGACCTGAGTTCAAATTCAACCTCAGACAATAATTACCTAACTGTGTGACCTTGGACAAGTCGCTTAACCCACTGCCTTGCCAAAAAAACAAACAAACAACAACAACCCAAAAGTCTTGTCTCTGTTACAAGGGGAAAAAAATCAAAATAATTTTTAAAAGCTCAACCATATTTTTAAGTAGAAAATAAAGATAAATGTTATTTAGTGTTAATTTGTAACTGAATTGAGGATAACTTGAAGGTGTGAAGAGAAATGCTCATTAACATTCTGCCAGGTATTCATTTCTGGAGAGACAGTCTGCTCTGCCGCACTAATCATTGAATGAGAGAATGCCAGCCCCAAGAGCTGGGAGCAGCTGATCCTTTGATCTTCAATGAATGATTGCAACAGTGAAAATGGGATTTTGTATCAGGGAAGGGAGAGGAGGAGGGTCATAGGAGAAAGGATGTTTGCATCTGCTATGTCTCACTCTCTCCTACTAATGCCTATTGGAATTAGTTAAAGTTATGAAGTAAAAACTACTAGAAAAACGACTGAGTTATGCCCCAGAACACTTGAGCTTGAATCTTCCCCCTGTTAGTTACAAGCTTTGTCACTGTGGACAAGACACTTACATTGTCTTTGCCTCAGTTTCTTCAATTGTAAAGTGGACATAGTCAGTCAACTTCTTTATTAAGTCCCTTCTATGCTCCAAGCATTGGGCTAAGTGCTTAGACTTGAGTTCATTATTTCCTAGTTGTTCAACCTTAGATAGATCAACTTAACCTCTCTTTACCTCATCTGTAAATGGAAATAATAATAGGTTGTTCTGAAGATAAAATGAGTTTGGAAAGGGCTTTAGAAGCTTTTAAGTATTATATAAATTCTAGTTATTATTGTTATAATTATAAACTACTTCATAGGGTAATAGAATGAAATGAGATAATGGATATGAATTTTGTGCTAATGTAAATATTAGCTATTATTATTATTAATTATCATTGCTATTGTCTTTGGTGTCTAAGAAAAATGACTTCAAACTTCATACATTCTGCAAGAAAGATAGATCATCCTTCTTCCTAGACAATGAAATTTAAGATATACTTATTCAATCAACAACTAATCTATTTGAGGATTCCCAAAGTTTTGTCTGCTGGCCTGATCAACAGAACTGAGATTAGTAAAAACAAAGCAAAACAATTCTAGGGGATCAGGCAAAGAGCAGAATTGGCCACAGGCTCATTTCTACTGTATTCTTAGAGAAGCCTAAACACAGCTTTGCTGGGTTTTATTTTTTTATTGGGTCCTTTTTTTATTTTAATTTGATGCTAAGTTTAAGTCTGTTTCTACTATACAGTGTTTTGGCCAAAGCGTTAGATTTTAGTTCAACATAATTTTTTTTTTTTTTTTTTTTTTTTAGTTTTTGCAAGGCAATGGGGTTAAGTGGCTTGCCCAGGGCCACACAGCTAGATAATTATTAAGTGTCTCAGGTCAGATTTGAACTCAAGCACTCCTGACTCCAGGGCTGGTGCTCTATCCATTGTGCCACCTAGCCACCCCACAATCAACATAACTTTCTAATGTGCAAAAATGTACCAAAATGGAGTGGGCTCCTGGTAGTCTTCAAGCAATGGCTGGATGTATGTGTGTGAATCTGTCTGTCTGTCTGTCTCTCTCTCTCTCTCTCTCTCTCTCTCTCTCTCTATATATATATATATATATATATATATATACATACATATGTATATACATATATCTACAAATATACATACACATATATATTGCAAAATGTTTTATAAGAAGCTTGGTGCTATTTTTAACTCATTTTACAGATGAAGAAACTGAGTCAGACAGAGATTAAATGTCTTGCCCAGTCACCCAGATAGTAAGTGTCTGAGGTCAGAATTGACCTCAGGCCTTCCTGATTTCAGGTGTACTTTACCACCTAGATGCCAATAAAGTAAAGAGGACTCTTATTCGTGTATGGAAAAGTCTTGATAATGCCTAAGGCCCCTTCAAGTTTGGAGATGCTATGATTCCTAAAACAATGTTTTTATATAACCCTATGGCTCAGATAGCTTCCATGACCTATCTCTCCTCTCCCACCTTCCAAATTAAGTTTAGCTGGCACTCTTTGAAATCCCACCATGATGACTAAATTCTCCCTTTCACCTTTCCCTTACACAAATCTTCCTTTTCAGACGGAATATTCTTTTCATTATTCTCTAAACAAATTTTGCTCATTCCCATCTTCGAGCTATGGTCCTTGGTCTCCTGACTGAAGTGCCATTCTTCAGAGCTCTGTTCCAATCCTACTACATTTGAGAATTCTCCTTTGGCCACCCTGGTTCATATTCTTCCATGGGACAGAAGTAATGAATCATTTGTCCATCATTACCCAATGGGCTTATGGCAGAATCAGGATAAGAGCCCTGGTCCCCTGGATGGTATATAGTGCTATGGATACTCCGGATGCCTTTGTGCAGGCAAATTGAGGATTTGCTCAGGGATTTAGGAATTGTGGTTAGATATGCTATATGAGCCAAGCAACTTAAGCCCTGGCAATGTTAGCTCTCTAAGCCCTAGTCAATGAGTCATGTATCTATACTGATTAAGTGAGGTCACAACACTTGAAAAATAATCATCTTTGGGGATTTTTTCATTTCTATGAGGTTCTGGAATCTGTCAAAACTCAAGACATTAAGTCCACCAGCTGGTTTGTTTACACACATAGCTCAGCCTCGGTTCATTGCTCACAGTTCTCTAAGTTCAGTACAGACTGTATCCTGTCTTGAGAACCCCTCTTCTGTAGGGATCTATACTTGGTGATAAAGGAAAAATAGGGTTTTTTCCCTTAGGAAAGTTCTGAGACTAAGGATTTCCTTAGGAGAATTTTTAGTAGTAAGAGGGGAGAAGGAGGAAGTTCTTTCCCCGGGGGTAGCTCATATTAGAAGAAAACCTGAAGAAGAGATCATAGCAACCTTTGAAAAGTGAGAACTGAGAACAAAGCAGATACCTGATGGGGATTGACTAAGCAAACTGCGGTACTTAAATGGAAGGGAATGTAGTAGTATGCTATAAGAAATGATGAATATGAATAATTCAGAAAAACATGGGAAGACTAACATAAACTGATATAACGTGAAGTAGGAGTGCCAGAAAAACAACACAATGACCATTATAACAATGTATATATACAGAAACAATCTGAAAACAAAGGTCATTTTTTAAAATTTCTTTTATTGTCTCTATTCCCCATTGAACAATAACAACAAAAAAGAATTAAAAGAAAATCCTAGTAATATATGTGCATTGAAAATTTTCTTATTGGTAATGTCCAAAAATATATGTTTTATTCTCAATTTTGAATATAACACCTCTCTCTGTCATGGAAAAAAGGTAGCATGCTTCATCTTCAGTCTACTTAAAGTATAGTTTGTTATTATACTTCTCAGAGTTCTAAAGTTTTTCAAGGTTGTTTTTCTTTATAATGTCATCATATAAATTGTTTTCCTGGTTCTACTCACCTCATTCTTCCCACTTTCCCTTAAATCTGTCCTTTCATTATTTCTTATGACATAATAATTTTTCATTATATTCATCTGACATTATTTGTTTAGTCATTCCCTGCCAGGTGACCATTCCCATTTTATGGAGTTTTTTTCATACTATTAATTATTAAAATGTAATAATTGATTATTAATTGGTACTATATTCTTTTTGTACATATAGGCCTTTTCCCATTTTTTAATCTCTTTGAGGATATATATATATCCTCAAAGAGATTATATATACATACATATATATAATATATATATATATGTATATATACCTTGCAGTGGTAGTTATGGGTCAAAGTATATGTAAAACTTAGTAAGATTTTGGGCTTAGTTTCAAATTTCTTTCCACAATGACTGAACTGATTTACATTCCTATCAACAAAGCATTAGTGTGCCTGTTTTTCTACTGCACCTTCAAAATTTTTCACTTTATTTTTTTATCATCTGTCAATCTGATGGCTGTGAGGTAGTGGGTTGTTTCAATGTACACTTTTCTAATTATTAGTGATTTGAAGCATTTTTCATATGGTTGTTGGAATCTTGGATTTCATCCTACAAAAACTTGCTTTTAATATTCTTTGACCATTTATCAATGGAAGAATGACTTTTATTCTTATAAATTTGAATCAATTCCTTATGTTTCTTGGATATGAGACAATTATGAGAGAAATTCAATATAGAGATTTTTCTCCCCAGTTACCTGTTCCCTTTGAATATTAACTGTGTTGGTATTGTTTATGCAAAAACTTTTGAATTTCATATAATCAAAATTGTCTACTTTATTCTTTATAATTCTCCCTCCCTTTTATTTGGTCATGAACTCTTCCCCTATCCATAGATTTTTTTCCCCTTGTTCCTCTAACTAGCTATGATGTCACCTTTTATATCTAAGTAATATATCCATTTGGAGTTTATCTTGTTATATAGTGTAAGATGTTATTATGAAACCCCATTTCTGCCAGATTGCCTTTCAGTTTTATTGGTAGTATTTTTTAATTGAAAAGTGAACTCTTACTACATTTATTGAGAACTTTGGGTTTATAAAACACTAGGCTACTATGTTCATTTGCTTGTGTATATTATTTTTCTAATCTGTTCCACTGATCTCTTTATTTCTTAACCAGTAATAACATATTTTAATGCTCACTCTTTATAGTATAATTTGAGATCTGGTGCTGCTAGGTCCCTTTCTTTTTCCTGTTTTATCATTTTTCCTCTTGAAATTCTTGATATTTTGTTTTCCAGATGAATTTGTTTTTTTCCTGGTTCTAAAAATAATCTTTTGGCAGTGTGATTACTGTGACATTGAATAGGTAAAGTAATTTAAGTAGATTGTCATGACCTATTTATGAGCAATTACTATTCTTCCAATTTTTTATCTCTATAAAGTGTTTTATTGTTGGAATGCTATGTAAATATAATATAATCACTCAGTTTGTCCCCCCAAAAAGAGATTTTTTTAAGTACTTCTCTTTATTTTGCAGAGTTGGAGAATCATGAAATGTGAAACACTATATATATTGCACTGTTTAGCTGAATTGCTTTAAAAATTTTTGTTGTTACATTGGATGCTTCTGGGTAGAGGAGGGAGGTGGAACATACTTGGAAATTAAGCGATATAGAAAAAGGAGATATCAATAGTGTTCAGAACTACCAATAAAACTGAAAACAATCTGGCAGAAATGAGGTTTTATAACATCTTACACTATATAACAAGATAAACTCCAAATGTATTTATTACTTTGATATAAAAGGTGACATCATAAGCTAGTTAGAGGAACAAGGGGGGAAATCTCTAATTTTTGGATAGGGGACCATGACCAAATTAAAGAGAGTATTGTAAAGGATAAAGAGGACAAATATTGGGATATGAAAAAAGTGATATGCCTTTTGAATCAGATCTCCTTTCTGCCTTGCTGAGCATATGATCCAGGTTCCATAATGATAGAATATTTATATTCTCTATATATTATAACAAATTTAACAAAATATTCATAGCACCACTTCTTCCCTTTCCTTTTGTTCTCTTTCATTTTCTCATCTTCTTTTCCTCCTCCCTTCTCCTCTTCCTGTATTTCTTCTTTCTTCTTCTTCGTCTTCTTCTCCTTCTTGTCCTTCTTTTTCTCCTTCTGGTAGTAACAAAAACTAGAAGTAAAAATGGGTTTCCGTAGATTGGAGAAAGACTGAACATACTGTGATATTTGATAGTTGTCGTTGATCATTTATTTCAGTTGTGTCTGACTCTTCATGATCCCATCTGAGTTTTTCTCAGTAAAGATACTGGAGCAGTTTGCCCTCTCCAGGTCATTTTACAGTTGAGGAAATAGAGGCAAATAAGATTAAGTGGTTTGCCCAAGGTCACATAACCAGTAAGTGTCTGAGGTTGGATTTGAACTCAGGAAGATATCTTCCTGACTCCATTCCAGCACTCTATCTGCCCTAGGTGCCTAGAACCTAGCTGCCCCAATATTTGAAGGAGGTAGGATATTTTCGTACATAAACAGATTCGAAAGAACTGAGATGAGCAGAACCAGGAAGATGATACACATGATACCAATAATGTAGTATATGAAAAGAATATCAAAATATCAAAATACAGCTTGTTGCTTCATTGAATTTTAGTCTCCAGTCTTGTCCCTGAAAAGACCAAGAAGCAAATGCATCTTCTTTTCTTTGTATAAGTCAGAATCTATGATGAATGCAAAATGTTGCCTATTTTGGCAGTCTTAGCTACTGTGTCTCTTGGTTTTGAATAACTGTTTTTTGCTTTGTTACAAGGGAGTGGGTGTACCTAAATTCCTATATAAAATTAAGAACAGATCTCTGTGCCACTTCCAGGGCATTTTCCAACATGGGACTTTTCAGGTTCTCCTCTCTGGCTCCACACTCTGCTTTCAAACTTTAGCCTCAAAAGGGAGACAAAAAAAAGGTGTAATGTAAGTTCTTAAGGTCTGGGGCTGTTTTGCTTGCTTGTATAAGAATCTCTAACTTCCAGTACGTGCAGTAAGTTCTTTAAAATGCTTTAAAAAAAATTATTCACTCATTCATTCAGTGATTGGGAGTGGGAGGGATGGGGAGGGAGGGAATCAGTGAACCTGTGCTGCCTTTTCTTGTGAGCTGCTATCTGACAAAAATGGGGTGGAGGGTGGTTGCTCACTAGAAGAGGGTTTGTATTTGTCACAAATTGCAATTACATATGACCCACCAAACTCACCCATTCCTACACACAGTACTTTCTCTTTCCCCAGAAGAATTCCCAGAAGAGATTATCTGGTAATTTCCCAAGCTAGGACCACATCAACAGTCTCAACACTTCACAGATTCATTGTCCCCTGGGCACCACCACATTCAGAATGAAAGAGGGAAACTAGTGAGGGGAGGAAGGGAGATTAACAGGGGACCCTTATTATTGTAGGATCCCTGACTCTCCTATTTCAGTGAGTGTGTAAGAAGTCTTAATGACCTTAGCAATGTCCAGGCACGCAAATAACTAGCCTGTCTGCTTGCAGTAGGATGGGGTTGGGGGTGCCACATAATGTGACCATCACATCATTGCTTCCTATCCTTTTCTAACCAGCTCCCCCACCCCATAGGCATAGAACATAAGACATTTTTTTTCTTTATTGGGACAAGTGAATGGCATTCTCCTAGTTTAAAGACTCCCTCTGCCCAAGTTTGGTGTTAACTAAAGGTTGTTGGGAGTTAGTGACAGAGTCAGGAAACAGGAATCTTCCTTGTTATCCATTTAGGCAAGATTTTTTTTGCAGAAGGAGGGAGAATTTTAGTTAATCTTGAAATGAAGGAAGAAGGAAATTGAAATTATGTCCCCCCGCCTCAATGCAACAGCTTACTTATTTAGAAGCTCAAGCAACTTAAGTCAGCATATAAACTCCCAATTTTGAGGTCAGTTTTTTCTCCATCCATTCTTTGAGTAGATTTTCCTTTTGAACAGAATTTGTTTAGAAACCAAAACAAAGTAGTTCTGAAAGATGAGTTAATGATGACTCCTCAGAATCCTGGAGGATTATGACTCAAGAAGACAGTGGTTCCAATCACTAAGGAAATGTGTGAGATTATGGCAGAAGGGATTCAGGGCGGTTACAAGGAAGAGCTTGCCAAGTGAGGGCTACTAGAGAAAGTCAAGCAAACATCATGGAAAGAATATTAAAGACCTTGATCTGACATTATAAATATGTTATATTCAAAGTATTAGAGCTAGAAGAAATTGAAGGCATAATCAAGTCTAGGTCATTCAGTTAATAGATGGGAAAACCTAAGCCTAGAGAGGTTAACTGACTTATCCAAGGTCACTCAGCAAGTAGTAGAACCAGCATTTGATCTCTAGGCCTAAATCCAGCATTCTTTGAACTACCTCAGGGGACTTGCATCCAGTTTACTTATCTATTTTTTATTTATTTAATTTAATTTAATTAATTTATTTATTTTTAGGTTTTTGCAAGGCAAATGGGGTTATGTGGTTTGCCCAAGACCACACAGCTAGGTAATTATTAAGTGTCTGAGGCCAGATTTGAACTCAGGTACTCCTGACTTCAGGGTTGGCGCTCAATCCACTGCTCTGCCTAGCCACCCCATAGCTACTTTTTTAAAAAGAGGTTTTGGATAAAGAAGGAAACATTTATTTAATACCTACTATGGACCGAACAGTGTGCCTTATAACTGCTTCAGAAATATTACCTCATTTGATTCTCATGACAACCCTGGAAGTTGTTAATAACAATTAACCCCATTTTGCAACTGGGGAAATTTAGGTAGATTGAACTGAAGTTGTCATACAACGTGCTCTGTCATGCAACTAATAATTATTTGGATTTGAGAATGAATTTGAACACAGGTCTTCCAGTACTCTACCTAGCTACCACCAAACTGCTTCTGGAAAAAATGATCAGTGATTAATGGTTATATATTAGAATAGTCTTTATGCCTGACCATTTCAAACACCATGCTTTGCATATCTGATAGTAGAATTATAGCTAAAAGGGGACAGCTAGGTGGCACAGTGGATAGAGCGCCAACCCTGGAGTCAGGAGTACCTGAGTTCAAATCGACCTCAGACACTTAATAATTGCCTAGCTGTGTGACCTTGGGCAAGTCACTTAACCCCATTGCTTTCAATAAAAAAATTTTTTTTAAGGAATTATAGTTTAAAAAGGCACCATTGGGAGCACCAAGTGCAACCACCTCATTTTACAGAGGGAAAAAAAAAACTCAGACCCAGAGAAATTAGATGATTACAAGGTCACAAAGATAGTAAATGGCCATTTGACTCTATTTTACTAATATTTTCCCCCCTATTGAGCTTCCAAGTTAGGAGAAATCCTTATGGCACTAAGACTGGGTAAGGGATGGTATATTAATTAAAAAGGTCCAAAAGATATATTTTACAGGTTACTTAATCATTTTCTTAATGCCAGCATTTTTTTTTAGGTTTGTTTTGTTGGCAAGGTAAATGGGGTTAAGTGGCTTGCCCAAGGTCACACAGCTAGGCAATTATTAAGTGTCTGAGACTGGATTTGAACCCAGGTCCTCCTGACTCCAGGGTTGGTGCTTTATCCACTGCTCCACCTAGCCACCCCAATAATGTCAGCATTTTAATAAAAGGGTGGTCATTTGGTCATCTTTCTCTTAGACCAAAGGCAATCATGACACAGGGCTCACAGTTTTAATGCCCTTTGAAGAAAAGTAGGTATCTCCCCAGAATGGCAATCTACTCTGATTTGTTAAAAAATTAAGAGAATGAATGTTACAATGAGGAGACAAACCTGAACTTTGGTTATATCATTTACTTTTTAAGTTACCCCCAGTCTTGGACAATCTAGTCAAAGAATTTATCCCTACCCAAACCTGGGCAGAACATAATGACTGCCCCACCTGGGTGGGGTCTGGAGAAAGAAAAAGGTTAGCTCAATCTTCAGAGACTGAAGTCTTGAAGATAAAAGAAAAAGGGGGAAATCTGAATCTATTCAAATCATTGGTTATTAATAATTTCTCTAAATAATGTTCCTGGACGTAAGGACTCCAGAGGGTGTGGTTGTAAATCCTGATGGAGGAAAAACAGAAGAGTGGCTTGTAATAGGGAACTTTCATGAATCCCACTCTGGTGTCAATGGGATACGTGCAGAATGAAGAACAGACACCTGGCTCAGGAGGGAGACTGGGGCAATTGCTGATGAAAGGCAGGAGCCCAGGTTTTAAAGATATCTTCCCAAAATTCTCTTGCTGAACTTGGCCATTGTGTGCTTCTCCCAGAGTTACAGAGGCTGCTACAATATTATTTGATTGTTTTGACATCACAGACAATTAGTGAGAATAAGTTAAAAATAACCCTCCTTCCCCCTCTTAGATCTGTGGCATTTTTCTTTTGTCTTCTTTCTTCCTGAGGGGAATTTCTGCAGGCCTAATCAAGAAATAGGGGAGGAGAGTTCATACATTTTTAATTTCCAAGCCTAGCTGGGAATGAATGTAAACAAAACAGTAAATGAAAGGAACCAGTAGAAACTGTAGGAGACATTGGGTGCTTTTGATGCTTTATTGGGTTTAAGGATGTTCTTAAGTCAAATAGAATAAAAGATTTCTTCATGGGCAAAATTTTTAGGGTAGAAAGTGTTGCAGCCAAGAATGCTCTCTGTTCTGATGTAAGCTTTGCTTGGAGAGAATGTTTAGCCTGGAGTCAGGAAGACATGAATTGAAATTCAACTTCAGACATTTCCAGCTGAATGAACCTGGGCACTTAACTTTCTTGCCTCAGTTTCTTCATCTGCAAAATGACCTGGAAAAAAGAATTGGCAAGTCACTCTTGTAACTTTGCCTAGAAAATCCCAAGTGAAGGCATGAAGAGTTGGGCAAGTATGAAACAACTCAACAGTCAAATAGTGGAAAGAACACCAGAGGAACTGCATTCAAATACCTCCTCACTTTACTACTTAGTATCTGTATGACCTTGGTGAAGTCACTATAGAATCCCTTAGTCTCAGTCTCTAAAATGAGGTGATTGAACTATCTTTTTGTTTTTCAGTCATGTCCAAATCTTGTGACCCTACTTGGGACTTGAGATTTTCTTGGCAAAGATACTTGCTATTTCCTTTGCTAGCTCATTGTCTAGTGTCATACAACCAGTAATATCTGAGGTCAGATTTGAATTGAGGAAGATGAATCTTCTTGACTCTAGTCTGTTACTCTATCTACTGTACAACCTAGCTTTCTATATGTCTACCAATTCCTGCCCCAACCCTTCTCAGAGTGGGAGTTTGGAATCCCCTCAGAGAGTGCTGAATGATCTTGAGTGTCTAGGAAGTGTTGATTGCTCTCCTCTCAGATTTCCTTACCCTACACTGAGCTATGGTTTCTTTATCAAGTTGGAGCTGAGCTTTCAAAAACACTTAAATCTCGTATGCAAGTAAGAGAATAAGCCCAGAACAATTTTTATCATTAATACCCACTTCATATATATATATATATATATATCCCTTTATATCATAACATTCAGTGATTCTTCCCTAAGCAGAGAGACATTAGCAACAGCTTGAACATATCTTCTTTTCTGCCTAGCAGATAGTTATTCTATCAATAGCATTGTTGTGGTTTTGGATTTTACTTGGGAGAGACCCATGCTTCTCATGCCTTCTGTGCCAGAAGTTGATTTATATTCTATACTAGGGATGGGGGATCTTTTTTCTGCCAAGGGTCAAAAACTTAAAAATTAGTCTGCTATAGTTGGTCAAATATTTATTCAATTCACCCCTAAAAAACTCCTAGATTTATTGAATTTAAAGTCCCACCTGCAGTTGCCTTGGTTGCCAAATGATTTGGTGGGTTGGACATTTCTCAACCCTACCGTTCTGATCTCCCTTGCTCTGTCTTCTATATTTTGGGCATTCCTTGTTTTCTACCTAAAGTGCTCGATTAATTGCCTGTTAATTCACCCTCTAAGGAACTCTTCTTTTGCTTCTCAGAATGCCTATGTGAACATCAACCGGATCATGTCTGTGGCCTCCCGCCTGTCAGAAGCAGGTCACTATGCTTCCCAGCAGATTAAACAGATCTCCACTCAACTGGACCAGGAATGGAAGAGCTTTGCAGCTGCGCTAGATGAGCGTAGCACCATACTGGCCATGTCAGCTGTGTTCCACCAGAAAGCTGAACAGGTGAGACAGACATCTGGACATTCTTTGGGAATGGGTTTTCTGAGAGAGATGCAGGGACTGGGGCAGTACCGAATAACACAGCTGTGCTAAGGGCTATGGAGCAGGAAAGGAAACTTTGGTATGGTGGAATTGAACTTAAGAGACCTGAGTTTGAGGCTCAGTTCCATGTTTTGTAAGTGAGTGATCCTAGGGAAATTACTGTCCTTCTCTGAGGTTTCTACATCTGTATAATGGATTTTCCAATATTTGTACCACCTACTTTAGGGTCACTGTGAGAAAAGTGTTGTGCCAAATGAGTATTAGTAATTATTACAAATAGTGAGCAATTGAAATGGTCCCTTTCATTTATTTTTATTAATTACGACTTTAAACAAACTTTCAATGTTTGATTCTTTTCTACCCTGGAGGAAAGCATTAGGCTCAAAAATCACATGATGAAATCAAAGGAGTATAGATTTAGAACTGGAAGGGACCTTAGAGATCATTGAGTCCAACCTCCCCATTTTACAAGTGAGTAAACTGATATCCAGAAAGGAGTCTGGGGTCATTCACATAGTTAGGAAGGATTCAAACCTACAGTTCAGGACAGCATCTCATCCCTCTACAGTATCTTTATTCATATGGAAAAGACTAAAGATTTAAAAAAACAAACAAACCTAAAACACTTTTGAGAATGCATTTTGTGAAAATGTATACCTGGGTGTTGAGGAGAGGAATAAGATATAAATGTCTGCAGTTCAGAGAGAAAGCATCTGGAGGTTATACACTTGTTAGAGACAGTTTCCACACTGGGGAACATGGTATTCTGTGTATCAGAATGTGATGGCACAGCCCTAAACATGTCTTTATACCCTCTTCACAAATGTGTATCTTGGGTATTTGTGCTTATTGGATTATTTCAACTCTCCATGATCCCATTTTGGGGTTTTTGTGGCAAAGATACTGGTGTGGTTTGCCATTTCCTTCTCCAGCTCATTTTATAGATGAGAAAACTGAGGCAAATAGGGTTAAGTGACTTGCCCGGGGTTACACTTAACTAGTTAGTGTATGAGGTCAGATTTGAATTCAGGATGATGTCTTCCTGATTTTAGGTCTGGTGCTCTATTCACTTTGTCACCCAGGATATAGATGTCTACAAAGGCAAGAGGTATGTTTTTTTTCTTGTCTGGGTAGCCTAAGGTATAGTACATTGTAGAAACAGGAGATTACCCAGTGGGTCATTGGATAACAGAGGGCTGCCTCAGGTTTACAAATGAAGGAAGTTGTACTCTGCTACAATCCCATTCCCACCTCCATGCTTTTGCACCTCTTGGCTCAAAAATCAGAAGGACTAGAAGGGTTGCAGGAGACAGGAAAAAGAAGAGTTGCTTGGGAATCAAAGGACCTGGGTGTGAATGTCACCTCTGTCGCTTAATATCTGTATAATGTTGAATGAGATTACACTCTCTGCTGTTTCCCTATCTATAAAAATGAAGAAGTTGGACTAGATGGCTTCTATCATGTCCTATTTATCTTCTATGTTCTTGTTTTCCCCCTTACCCTTGAGCATTCTCTTCCTTGAGATGCAACATAAAAGTTACACAGAATGAGAGCCAGATGTGTTGTCAGGAGAGACTGGAAATCTGTGTGGACAGATCTGTGATCTTGTTTTCTTATCTGCAGAATGAAAGGATTGGACTATGTAACCTCTAAGGTTCCTTCTTAGCTCTGAATCCATAATCCCATAGAAATGTCACTTATCTTACTAGCAATAAGTCTATAGAACTAAACTATAGAGGAGACAGATATAAACTATCTCTTCTCTGAGCCTGTTTCCTCATTTTTAAAATAAGGGGGTTGGCCTTGTGGATCTGTATGGTCCCTTCCAATGCTAAATCTGTGAGACTTTGCTGCCTATTTTTCTTGGGTTTGGGGGGATAATTTGGTGTGGTGGAGAAGGGGAGGTCAGAGGCAATTTCAGATTTTTTCTTCTATTGGCACATGCCTCTTTTAGGCTTGTGGCATGATACAAGGCCTTTTCCAGGATTTTTCACTATATAGCAAGTTTGTAGAGGGGCAACAGTCATCAAGATGTCATCAAACACATGAAATCTATTACTGGGTAAAATCCAACACTTCTTTGGAATTGCTAAGGCATGACCTAATGTAAGTTAAAAAAGAAAAGAAAAGAAAAGAAAGAAAAGAGTACAAAATGTGCCGACATTGAACTAAAACTTAAATGCTTACAGGCAGAATCAAGGCTGGGCTTTAACTGGTACAGTTACTTCTGTTTGATTTTCCTGGCTTGAGCTGATTTGAATCAGAAACAATTTTCTTGATATCTATTTTTTTATTATCATGAGTTTTTCAGATATCACCGTAGCTCTCCTCAATCTGTTAACAAAAGCCATAAACCACGCTTTTCTTCCTCCCAAAAAGCTATCCCTGACTGTCCTTTCAATACATTTATTTAGGCAGCTTTTTATTGTCCCACAGGAGCTATTCCAGACAATGGGAGAAAAAGGTATTTAGGCAATTAATTTAAATGGAACTGTGCCCCCCCCCCCCCCCCCAGAGAGGAAGCACATATAGAAATACTCCAAATCATTGGTTGGAAGCCTGCTTATATTTTTAAAAGGTAATTTTTGCCCAGTAAACTAGAAAGATTTCTCTGGGTTTGTCAATTGTATGTGGCAATCCAATCCTTACACGGTTGTTAATTTTTGTTAATTTGGTGTCTCTATCAAATTGTACATTATATGTCATATGACCAGGAACTTTGCATAAGTGAATAGAAAGCTGACTTCAAAGCCAGAGATTACTGGTAACATAGTGGTCAAAAAGCTCTGATCCTGGGGGCAAGATCTGAGCTCAGATTCAGCCTTAGGCTCTTCACCCCTGCTTGCCTCAGTTTCCTCAACTGTAAGAAATGGGGACAATATCAATGTTTACCTCACAGCTTTTTATAAGGGCCAAATGGGATAAAATTTATAAAGTGCTTAATACAGTGCCTGGCTCAGAAGTTCCATATGAATATTTATTTCCTTTCTTTCTCCCTGGTCCAGAAGATTTGGGTTCAAAGTCCCATTTCTCACACATACTGACCTGAACAAACCAACACTCTAGAAAGTTCTCTAAAACTTCAAGTTGCAGATTAGGTGCCAACCTTTGCCACATTGCTAGAGAAAATTTCCTTATTAAATAAGTAAAATCACAGATCTAGAATCTATTTCTACTCCCCTATTTCATCATAGAGATGCATGGTGTCAAGTGGTGTCAAACTCAAATAGGAATATTGATTCAGAAAAGCATAAATTAATATTATCTTCATTGAATTATAATTTTATTTATTTTGTTAAACATTTTCCAATTATATTTTAATCTGAGGCACTCAGGAGTTCTGACTTGCAAGCCTGTGTTTCACATCTCTGGTATAAACCCTGTCTGCCACCCCACTCATACATAGATGACTAAGAAGCTGGTGATCCTTCCCTTGTCTTCCTCTCTTCTGCCTCTGCTATGAAAACCAATAGTTTTTTTTTGTTTCTACTGTTAAATTTGAATTCTCTAGGAATCTCTGTATATTCAAATCAGGATACATTATGGGACTTCTAGGTGCTTGGAATACTTGATACTTGTCTTCCTAACTTAATACATATATACCTAAAATCTTCTACATATGCTATATATATGTAAGAGGTGTATGGCTAGAACAGAACAAAATTGTTTGCCAAAGACATTTTTCATGATTTCCTTAGTCTTGTCAGTCAGTCAGTCAGTCTGCAGTCTGTCTGCCTGTCTGTCTATGTATCTATGTATCTATGTATCCATCTATCTATCTATCTATCTATCTGCCTACCTACCTACCTATCTAAATATTTATCCAAGAAACAGCATGGCATAGTATATAGTAAACTGGTTTCATAGTTAAGATTCAAGACCTGCCTCTTATACATACTTTGTATTTGACCTTGGGCAGTTCTCTAAGACAATTATAGTTATTCAGTCATTTCAATAGTATTCAATTCTTTCTGACTTTATTTGAGATTTCCTTGGTAAAGAGACTGGAGTGATTTGCCATTTCCTTCTCCTGCTCATTTTACCAATGAGAAAACTGAAGTAAACAATGTTAAGTGACTTGCCCATGGTCATGTAGCTATAAATGTCTTAGGTCATATTTGAACCCATGAAGGTGAGTTTTCCTGACTTCAAGTCCAGCACTCTATCTATTGTACTACCTAGCTACCCCTCTTCTAAAATTATAAAGTTGTAAGTTTTCAATTTGTATTATTATTGGAAGAATTTTCCTAAACTAAAAAAATCACAACTCCAGAACAAAATAAAATACACACACACACACACACACACACACACACACACACACACACACATATATATAAATAATGTATATATCTATCTATCTTTCTATGTACACACACATATTTACACACTAGCCGAGGAGCCAGAAAGACCTGGCTTCAAATCTTGGCTTATAATACACTAGCTGTAAAACCATCTCATATGGGTAATCTTTCAGTTCCCTAGGCTGTTTTCTAAGCCTAGAAGGTATCGTAGGGTTACTAGTATACATTGGTTAAGGGAGTTTTCACATCAGAAGTTCATAGATATGGACAAAAATTATATAGATCTAAATATCTATATATCCTAAAGAAAATGATTATTTATATAAATGGATACAATATATAATATTTTATGTTTAGTATAATAGCTAGCATTTACATAAACATTTTAGCTGGCAAAGCACTTTATAAATACTTTCTCTTTGATCCTCACCACAATCCTGAGAGGTAGGTGCTATTATTATTCCCTTTTTATAGATGAGGGAAACTAAGGCCAGCAGAGGTTATGACTTGACCAAGGTCACATAGCTGTTGTGACATTGACTAAATCTTCAGTTCTCTTAGGCAGGATTTGAACTCAAGTCTCTTAATTCCAAGTTCAGTGCTCTATCCTCACATCCCCTAAAATATTAGTATAGTCATACCATATCTGGTGTGACTTGTAGATTCAATCTTTTTTACTTTAAAAACATAGTTTACTTATATATCCAGTCAAGTGTAAGTTTTTTGAAAAGTAATAACTATTCTTCATTTTGTCCTAGTTTTCCTGGTCTCTATGCCAGTACCTTTAACATACTAGAGGCTTAGGAAATGCTTTTTGGAGTTGGATTGAATAGAAGATATATGTAAATGTGTATATGAAGAAATGAATAATGCTTTACAATGCACACATGCCTTGGGTTGAGAAAAGAAGTATCTTACACTCTAAAGGTAAATACTAGGAACCCTCAGGTTCTTCCAAAGGTTTCAGAATTCCAGAGTGAAAAATGAGAAATCCACTTGCTCTCTTAGTGGGGGGGATTAAGGAGGCCTCCATCATTCCTCTGTAATATTTGTTCATATTCTACACAAGAGTAATATATGTTCCTACAAATAAGCCCAATCATTTATATCATGACATTATTATAGTTATTTCATAGTCATAATCTTGGCTGGTAGGAACCATATTTTCCAACAGATTAACCAACTTTATTGGAAGAAACTAGGGTATTAGAACTAGGATGATATCTTGTGGAATGCCATCAGTTCCTAGTGCTTCATAAAGTAAGTGAATGGCTTCTTTCTCTGTCTTATAGCTCTTTTTCTTAGATTTCTTAATTTTATTTTTAAATTTTTTCCCCAGCTACATGCATAAGTAAGTTTCAGCATTTACTTCCAAAACTCTGAGTTCCAAATTCTCTTCCTTCCTTCCATCCTATTCCCCTCATTGAGAAAGCAAGTTACTTGGTGTAGGTTAAAAATGTGTAGCCAAGGGGCAGCTAGGTAGTAAGTACAATGGCTGGAGTACCAGTCCTGGAGTCAGAAGGATTCAGCCTCAGATACTTAATAATTACTGTGATCTTGGGTTAGTCACTTAAGCACATTGCCCTGAAAAAAAAACACAAAAAATGTGTAGCCATGGAAAACATTACTACAACATTTACAATATTGTAAAGGTAAGCATATCCCCCCACACAATGAAAAAGAACCTCAAGAAAAATAAAGTGAGGTGGGGGGAAGTATATTTCATTCTGTTTTCAGATACCATCAGCTCTGTCTTTGGAATGGAGTGCATTCTTTATCATAAGTTCATCAGAGGAATTGCTTCACCATTTTTCTTCCCACAATTGCTTTTGCTAGATATGTTTCCCTCATTCTTTTCCCCTCACCCCTATTTTTGTTATATTCTCTCTCTCCTTTCACCCTGTCCCTCCTCAAAAGTGTGCTGGATCTGGCTACTCTCTACCATGATCTTCCCTCTCTTCTTTCACCTACACACCTCCTCTTTTTCCCCATTCCCTTTCTCCCATCTCTTTCCTTTCCTGTTTTCCTCTAGAGGAAGATAGATTTCTATACCCAATTGAATATGTATGTTATTCCCTCTCTGAGTCACTTCCAATGAGAGTAAGGCCCATTCATTCCCCCTCACCTTCCCTTCTTCTACTCCACTGCAGAAGCTTTTTCTCGCCTCTTTTATTTGAAATATTTTAGCCCATTCTACATCTCTTTTCCATTTTCCCCAGTATTATCTTATATCTTCAAATTCAATTTAAATCCTGTACCTTGTCTATATATATATATATATGTATGTATGCTCCTTCTAACTGCTCTAAGACATGAGAAGGTTCATCAATATCATCTTCCCATGCAGGAATACATGCAGTTCAACATAATTAAATCCCTCATAATTAGCCCTCCCATCCACCCTCTCTGCTTCATCTGAGTCCTGTACTTAAAGATCAAACTTTCTGTTCAACTCTGGTCATTTCATCAGGAAAGGTTAAAAGTCCCCCTATTTCATTGAATATTTTTTCTCCTGAAAGAGGATGTTCAGCTGGGTAGTTCATTTTTGGTTGTAATCTAAGCTCTTTCGCCTTTTGGAATATCATATTCCAAGCCCTATGAGCCCTTAATACAAAAACCTGATAAATCTTGTTTATTCTGACTTTGGCTCCATAGTATTTGAATTGTTTCTTTCTGGCTGCTTGTGATATTTTCTCCTTGACTTGGGAATTCTGAAATTTGGCTATAATATTCCTGACAGTTTTCATTTGGTGATCTTTTTCAGGAAGTAATCAGTGGATTCCCTCAATTTCTATTTTACCCTCTGCTTCAAGGTGGTTTTGCTGGAGAATTTCTTGGAAAATGAAATCTAGGGCTTTTTTTTTTGGTCATGACTTTCAGGTAGTGTGATAATTTTATAATTCTCTCTTTTGGATCTATTTTCTAGTTAAGTTATTTTTCCAATGAGGTATTCTATTTTTTCCTTCTATTTTTTATTTTATTTTTTGTTTTGTTTTATTGTTTCTTGATTTCTCACAAAGTTATCAGCTTCCCCTTAGCTCCATTCTACATTTGAAGGAATTATTTTCTTCAGAGAGCTTTTGTATCTCATTTTCCATGTGACCAATTCTGCTTTTTAAAGCATTCTTATCCTCATTTGCCTTTTGGGCTTTTTCCATTTGACACAAACTGCTTTTTAAGATGTTGTTTTCTTCAGTATTTTTTTTTTTATCTCTTTCACCAAGCTACTGACTCACTTTTCTTGATTTTTCTGCATCACTCTCATTTCTCTTCCCAATTTTTCTTCTGCCTCCCTCACTTGAATTTCAGAATCTTTTTTGAGCTCTTCCTTGGCCTGAGATCAATTCCTATTTTTCTTGGAGGCTTTGGATACAGAAACTTTGACTTTGTTATGTTCTATGTGTGTGTTTCCAGGGTGGCACTGTTCCAAGCTTTTGAGGATTTTTGCAGCTGTTTATAGGGATACCCTTAGGGACCTTCACGTTTTCAATTCCTTCAAGGTCTTATGAGAGACAATGAGTGCTCTCCTGGATGACCATAGGCACTCCTTTCTGCCATAGAACTTGAGGAGAATCCCTGCTCTTCTAAGGCCACAAGCCCTGTTGTGTTCTTCCTGAGACTGAAGCCCTAGATTAGGACCCAGAACTGAGTATGGACAAAGCAATTGAGTCTTGCCTCAAGGATATGAGAGAGACCTCTACAGTCTTTCCTGACCCCCTTACCATCTGTGGCCTAAGTGCTCAAGGTACTGTGTTTCTGGCAGGAGACCACCTTCATTGCACTTATTGCACCAGCTTTTGCAGTTGCCAGGGGGCTCCACAGTTCTGCTCCTGGGTTTGTGGGGCTATCTCTGCACTGAGACCTGCATTGGATTGGGCTCCACTCTCACTTTGGGGTGGCAGAGTTTTCTTGATGAAGTTCCCAATTGTCCTTGGCAATCTCTGGACTGAGATATCTGGAAACCACCTCACTGCCACAGACCCAGGCGCCCCCAGTGACCCAGGTACCCGGTGCCCCATGGGCTATCCTTGGAAGACTGGAGTCATCCCTTTCTAACCCCAGTGTAACAGACCCTTCCTACAGATCTTCCAAGTTTTGCTGGGCTAAAAAATTGTTTCACTCAGTCTTTTTGTGGGCTCTGCCACTCTAGAATTTGGTTAAAGGTATTTGGAGTGGTTTGAGGGGAGAGCTCAGGGGAGTCCTTGCCTTTTCTTTGCCATCTTTACTCTACCCCTTTCCCCTTGGAGCTCTTAAACTGAAATCTAACATTTTCTAGAAACTAAACCTGGACTTCTTAACCATTTTAGTGTCATGGATTCCTTTGACAGTCTATCAACCCTTTCTCAAAATAATATTTTTTTTTAAATATTTGAAGGAAATACTACATTTCAGTCAAAAGTTAATGAAAATAAAGTTGCTATTTTTGTTCTCATTTAAGTCCATGTGTTCCTGGAAGTCTTACCTCAGGCTAAGAACCCCTGACCTAGAAAGACAGTCAGACAGGATGTGGCATTTATATGATAAACTTGTTAATCAGCTGTCAATCTTTGGCATTAAGGGAGAAAATCAAAAAGTGGAGAATAAACAGAATGATATACATTTGCTCTTCATAACACTTGAAACTATACAATGAAAGCACACTTTTGAAGGATCTCTGGGAGAGATGGGAAACTATCCAATTCCTTCATTCAGTTTTATTCTTGCCTGTAATTCAGTACATGCTGGGATAAGTCCTCTCTCCCTCTGACCAATGCAAAGCGCCAACAGAGTTGTCCTCTTTGAAATCTTCCTTGGGTAGGGGCTTCTTTCAGTATATTTCAAAGAAGTACCCTGCTATAATCAAAGTAAGAGTAAAACTACATGTGAGGTGTCAGCAAAGGCAAGTAAACTGAATGTTTTCAGTAATTTGAAGTATACTTGAAAGCAAATGTTGGGACAGACTAGCAGAATGGCTTATTGTACATAAATAAAAGCCACACTAATATTCTGTCCAAATTAGCCTGTTTATTCAGGATTTTCTTCCAACAAAACCTCCCCATCCCAAGTCTTTTAATACTAATATAGAATGACAGCTGAAAAAAATCTTCAGTGTCTCAAGTTTCCGCAGCAATTCCATAATCCAGGAGCTGGCTCAAAATATCTCTCAAGTGTCAATCAATCATCTAGTAGTTATTGATACCTATTTTATGCCAATCCCTGTGCTAGACATTGGGGATAGAGGAATAAAGATGGAAACAATCTCCCCTTTGGGGGAGTTTATATCTAGCCAAGCAAAGGTTTACACTGATTGGTTATGAATAGCTGTTGGAACTAAACTCTGCCTATTGTCAGAATCTCTCAAGGTCATTCTCTTTGTCTCTGAGGTGCCAGAAAAGGATCATAGTATTCAGAACTAGAAAGGGTGTTAGAACACATCTAGATTAACACCTGCATTTTTTTTAGGTTTTTGCAAGAAAAATGGGGTTAAGTGGCTTACCCAAGGCCACACAGCTAGATAATTATTAAGTGTCTGAGACTGGATTTGAACCCAGGTACTCCTGACTCCAAGGCCAGTGCTTTATCCACTATGCCACCTAGCTGCCCCACTGCATTTTCTAGATAAGGAGACTGGGACCTCGAGCAAAGTGGCTTGCCCAAATTATATATCTAGGAATTGGCAAAGCTTTGACTTGAATCCTCTGACTCCAGCTCTTGCTATTATTTCTACTATACTAGAATGCCTTCCTTCTCCCTATTTTAATCTCTGGTGTATTTCAGTTCTTATCAGGAGTGGATGCCTGGTGCAAGATGTGCAGTGAAGGTGGCCTCCCATCGGAAACACAGGACCTTGAGCTGGCCATCCACCACCACCAGTCCTTGTATGAGCAGGTGACACAGGCCTACACCGAGGTAAGAACTGCTTTTGCCTGGGCTGGGGAAAAGGGAGAAAGAATGAGAAATATCATGGGGGCTTGGGAGGTAACCACTGTCAAATGAGTGTGGTGGGGATGATATAAAATCAAAATTTTCTGTCTCTCTGGGAATTCTCTTTAGAGCCAGTAATCATCCTCCTCTCTATCCCCATACTTGGGCAATTTTTTCACCTTGCCTTTGGTCATGTGGCTAATGATGTCACCATAAAGCAAGATAAGTTTGAGTGCTCATGCTGTGCAGAATAATATAATATGAAAATACTCTCTGATCTACCAAGTTACTAAGACTACATTTTTCCCATTGGTTGAACTTGATGAAATTTCCCCTTACTTCTCAAATATTTCTTTAGAGGATTCAATGCTTAGACTAGAAGTATCAAACCTGCAGTCTAAAGTCTGCAATGTGTACAGAACCAGATTAAAATATAATTGGAAATTATTTAACATAATAATTAAAATTCCAATAGAGCATAGATAATGTTAATATGACATTCTCTAAGTCAATAAGCAGTTCTGGCAATTCTTTACAGTTTCCTTCTAGCATAGGAATAGGAATTACAGGCAATCTGAATCACAAGGACATTAACCCATCCAGTCAACTTCTTAGCGTTTGAATATCAGGGCTTGGTGATACTGGCCCAGTGTGTGTCCTCAAAGTTCATTCTCATTGCTGTTTTTGCCTTCTTTTCTCTGCCTTATGAGAATCACATTAGCTTCCTATCCTCATTTTCTCCCATTTGAAGGGAATTTTTACATCAATCCATCAATTGTTAAACATTTATGTCAAGCCTATGATGTTCTAGTCACTGGCAATAACAAAAATGGTGAGAGAAGGAACTCACATTCTAACTGGGAAGACAAGTACATATATAAGATTATTCAGAATAAATGTAGAAAGCATACAAAGTTGGATGCAGAGTAGTTTTAGAAAGCTATCACTAACAGTTGAGATCAGGAGAGAACATAGGAAGGAGGGAGAGGTTGAACTGCAACTTGAAAGAAAAGAGGAATTATTCTGTGATGCAGAGATGAGAAGAAAAGGCATTCCAAGACATGAGTCCCAACCAAAGCAAAGGAATAGAAAATTAGGGAAAGTTGTCTGGATTACAGAATTTGGAGGGAGCAAAGAGGCATTATAATGCATAAGAGCCCCTAGTCTATGACTTTGTCTTTCCTAGAGTCCTATAAGGCTAATCATTCTTTTTGGATTTGCTTCATTTTTTCACATTAGGGCGACTTTTATAAATAACTATGGCATAATATCCCATCCTTTACCACCAAACCTATCATCTAGAGCAGATCATCCCCTTTTTATAAGCATGAGGAGCATCTCATTTTTGAATCAGTAATCATAGCAAGTAGGGCAAGGATTGGTACATAGTAAGCATTTAATAAATTCTGAGTTCATAGACCCATTGTATAGTATAGTATAGTAAAAGATTGATACAGAGCTGAGAAAGTTCTGTGTTCTTTTAAAGAATGACTGAAGGCTTGACTTTATAGCCATTGTTCTTTACTTCCTTTGACATAAAGTCAATGATCTGTCCTTCCTAACAGACTAGTCTTGTGTTCCAAAGATATTGGACTTCCTTTGCTTTTCTGTAGTTGTTAACTGCTCAGAGACAAGACAGCCGTAACTTAATGGCTCTCAGGGACAGAGATAATCACCTTTCTTCTATCCCACCCTTGACAGAGAAATTATCTTGATTTGACTTTAGTTCCTATTGAAATCTTAATTTAATTTTGCAGTCCAGCTAGTATTTTCAACCTAACCTCTATCCCCACCTCCTGGTGATCTGGCTACTTGGTCACCTTTTGTGTCAACTGGCATAGAGATGACTCAATTCCTTTTTTGGAGAAAACCCAATTACTTACCAGTAAGCTTGTTTCTCCAAAGAAGAATTGTATTGTCTCTGACAATTCCCCCCTATTCCCCATAATTGACTCCTCAGATATGTCACTAACAACTTTGCTTCTTTGCTTGATAATCAAATTGGAATTTGGACCCAAAGTATTTGTCCAAATGAGTTTTATAGTCACTCTAGGAAGCAAGAGTATGTGCTACTTTGGGGATGATTGGAGCCCCCAGATTGCTTCTATTTAAAAGAAAAAACACCGATACATATAAGATTAATTGGTTATTGTCTTTAGTATTTGAAGAGAACCAAAATGGCATCATACTGTCAGGGTCAAGGTATATCATGTGTCCAACTGGTGACTGATCAGACCAATGAATTTAGAAGGTTCTACTGGTCAAGCACCAATAGTCTATATGAACAAATTAGATTAAGCTCTCTGTAGACATATAAATATTAAGGGAAGCAGCATGATTCACAATAGAAAGAATAGTAGCTTTGAAATTAGAAGGTCTGAATTCAAATCCTATTACCAAGAGGACCTGGTAGAATCATTCAACCTCCCAGGGCCTCTTTTCCTTATGTATAAAATGGGGATGCTGGACTAATGGGCCTATGAAGTTCTTTCCAACTTTAGATCTTTGATCTTTTGAATAATAACCACATCTAAATCATGGAACTTTTTTCAGGAAAGAACCTTAGAGATCATTTAATCCAACTCTCTTCTTTTTATATTGAGAAAATTGAAACCCAGGGGAATGAAGTGCATTGTCCAAGTTAGTGGCCCCATTTGGAAATAAAAATCATATCTCCTGATTCAGAGTCCCTTATTTCTTTTCCCTACACTGAACTGTCTCTCACTTGTTTCCCACAGGATAAAACTCTTTTGTGCCTAGTTAATCTTCCTAGTCTAAACCCTCATGTGAAGGAGAAGAGAAACAACTTCCTCACCCAGATGTGAACAATTGATTGGAGGGAGATTCCATTTGACTGTTTCATATTCCTCTCTCTCTCTCTCTCTCTCTCTCTCTCTCTGGCATTAAACTATATGGAGTGAGGTTAGGTGTGGGTACTATTTAATTTGACTTTTTTCCCAAGTAGCCTCCACCAGACTATCTGACCCATTTTCCCTAGAACCGCATTAGCTTGATTAGTTTCCATAGTCAACTGAAGGAGATGGTCATCACATCTGAGTTCTACAAGCTTCTACTAGGTTATAGTTAGGGCCTGTGGGAACAGAGGAAAGAGGATGGAACCAGTAAAGGCAGCATCCCATTCCCCTTCTGTTATCAGTCCAAAGTTTACTAATAGGATGAACATTCCATATTAATTGTCTCCCTTGGATTCCTTCTTTGATCACCTCCCTCATGTGCCATCAGTATTGTTTTTACATAGAGAAAAAAGGTTCATAGTGATGCAAATATACCAGAATATTACTCCTAGATGAGTAATAATAAGAGACAGTTTTTGTTCACAATTCAGTTTATATCTTTAATTCATTTACTTAAAAAGGTACTTTTATTCTTTTTAAATTTTTTTTATATTTTATTCCCCCCCCAATTAGTCAGTTCTCTCTCTCCCTTCTAATCCTCCCTTCTTTGCTGAGAAGGCAAACAACCTGATATAAGTTGTACATGTGTAGTCATGTAAAAAACATCTCCACTTCAGTTATGTCATAAGAGAAACATAGACCAAAAAAGCAAGAAAAATAAACTAAAGAAAAAGTATGTTCTGATCTGGATTCAGACTTTATTAGTTCTTTTTTAAGAAATGAATTGCATTTTTCATCATAAGTCCTTCAGAATTGTCTTGGATTATTGTACTATTAAAAATAACTAAGTCATTCACAATTGATCATCATACAATATTACTATTACTTTGTACAACATTCTCCTGGTTTTCTATTCATTTTACTTTACTTTAGTTCATGTAAGTCTTTCCAAGTTTTTCTAAGAGTATCCTTGTCATATCTTATAGCATAATATCCATCACAATTCCATCATAATCATATAAAACTTGTTCAACCATTTCACCAAATTGATAGCTCCTCAATTACAATTCTTTGCCACATTAAAAAGAATTATTGTAAATATTTTTGTACAGATAAATTCTTTTTCTTTTTTTTAATCTCTTTGGGAAATAGACCTAGTAATGGTATTGCTTGGTCAAAGAGTTTTATGTGCATATCATATAGCCCTTTGTGCATAGTTCCAAATTACTCTATAGAACTGTTGAATCACTATACAACTTCACTAACAGTACATTAGGGCTTCAGTTTTTCCACATTCATGACAACATTTGTCATTTTCCTTTTCTGATGTATTAACTAAATTGATTAATGTGTTTGGTAGCTCAGAGTTATTTTAGTTTCCATTTCTTTAATCAATAGTAATTTAGAACATTTTTTTCATATGACTATAGATAGTTTTATTACTTTGGCAGGAAATTGCCTATGTCCTTTGATCATTTTTCAATTGACTTATTTCTCTAAATATTTGAAAAATGAGGTCTCTACCAGAAAAATTTGCTATGAAAATGCTTTCACAGTTATAATTACTTTGTATTTCCCAATATCCTATTTTCCCACATTTATCTTCCTCTCTCTCTCTCCTTTCACCTTGTCCATACTCAAATGTTTTGCTTCTGTCTTTTACCTCCCTCAATCTGCTCTCCCCCCACCTTTAATCTCCTTTCCCTCCTACTTTTCTGTAGGGTAAGATGTATTTCTATAACCAAATGAGTGTTATTATTTCATCTCTCAGTCAATTCTGATGAAAATAAGGTTCACCTACCCTTCCCCCTCCATCCTCTATCTTCTCCACTCTTTTAGATGAGATGATTTATCCCATTCAACCACATCCTTCCCCTTCTCCCAGTTCATTCCTCTTTCTCAGCCCCTAATTTATTTTTATAATTATACCACCACATTCAAGTCACAGCTGTGCCTTCGACCTATGTATACTCCTTTTAACTGCCCTAATAATGAAAAAGGTTTTAGGTTTTACAAGTTTTTTTTTTCCCATGTAGGGATGTAAATAGTTTAACCTTATGGAAGCCCTTATGATTTATCTTTCCTGTTTACCTTTTTATGCATCTCTTGAGTTTTGTATTTGAAAATCAAAATTTCTATTCAGCTATGGTCTTTTCATCAGGAATGCTTGAAAGTCTTTTATTTCGTTGAATGCTCATTTCTCCCCTGAATGATTATACTAAGTTTTGCTAGATAAGTGATTCTTAGTTGTAATCCTAGCTTTTTTGCCCTCTGGAATATCATATTCCAAACTTTCCTACACTTGAATTTAGAAACTATTAAATCTTATGTTATTTTGATTGTTGCTTCACAGTATTTGAATTATTTTTTTCAGATTGCTTGCATTATTTTTTCCTTAATCTGGGAGTTCTGGAATTTAATATTCCTGGGAGTTTTCATTTTGGGCTTTCTTTCAGGAGATAATTGGTGAATTCCTTCAATTTCTCTTTTGTTATCTGGTTGTAAACTATCAGGGCAGTTAGTTTTTCTTGATAATTTCTTGAAAGATGATGTCTAGGTTTTTTTTTTTAATCATGGCTATTACATGGTCTGATCATTTTTAAAATATCTCTCCTGGATCCATTTTCTTGGTTAGTTATTTTTTCCAATGAGATATTTCACATTTTCTTCTTTTCTTGTTCTTTTGATTGTATTTTATTATTTCTTGATGACTCATAAAGTCATTCACTTCCAATTATCAAATTCTAATTTTTATTTATTTATTTATTTTTTATTTATTTATTTGCAAGGCAAACAGGGTTAAGTGGCTTACCCAAAGCCACACAGCTAGGTAATTATTAAGTGTCTGAGACCGGATTTGAACCCAGGTACTCCTGACTCCAGGGCCAGTGCTTTGTCCACTACACCACCTAGCCACCCCAAATTCTAATTTTTAATGAATTATTTCCTTCAGTGAGCTTTTATACTTGCTTTTCTATTTGGTTAATTCTGATTTTTAAGGAGTTCTTTTTTTCAGTGAATTTTTGAATATCTTTTTCTATTTGATCAATTCCACTTTTCATGACACTCTTCTCCTTGTTGGATTTTTGTACCTCTTTCCCCATCCAGTCTAATCTGTTTTTAAGGTGTTATTTTCTTCAGTATTTTTTGTGCCTCCATTACCAAATTGTTGATTATTTCTTTCTTAATTTTTTTGGTATCACTGTCATTTCTCTTCCCAATTTTTCCTTTACTTCTCTTGCTTGGTTTTTAAAATCCTTTTTAAGCTCTTCCATGGCCTGAAACCAATTCATATTTTTCTTTGAAGCTTTGAGCATAGAAGTTTTAACTTTGTTGTCTTCTGAGTGTATTTTGATCTTCCTTGTCACCATAGTAATTTCTATAGGCAGATTTTTTTCTGTTATTTGCTTATTTTCCCAACCTATTTCTTGACTTTTAACTTTATAATAAAGTGGGGCTCTGATTCTGGGGTAGAGAACACATTTTTCCAAGCTTCAAGTTTTTGTGTATCTGTTTTTAGAAATATTTTCAGGGACCTATAAGGTGGTATGATCTAGGGAGAGATATGTTTACTATTCTTCTGACCTGTGCTCGGTCAGTCACTCTGTGAGTGATCATAAGTACTCTTTTCTTCCCTGAAACTGTGATCAGGGTCCCCACTCCTCTGTGATCACAGGCTTTGGTGTGCTAGTACTCTTCCTTGCCCTGGTCTGCCACCCAGATGACAATATCGGCAAAGCAAGAGAGTTCTGGCTCAGTGCTAGCAAAGAGACCCCTCTAATCTCTTTCTGACCAGTTGTCCCACACTCTTACTGCTTCTGGGCTAAGAGTTCTTCTGGAAGTAGCTGCTGCCACCAGTTTCTGGTGTCTTGGGGCCTGGTCTGCATTCTACTCTCACCCCAATGCAACAGACCTTTCCTGCTTTGGACTGGATCAATGTTTCATCCTTTCTTTTGTGGGTTCTGCTGCTCCAAAATTTGTTCTGAGGCATTATTTAAAGGTATTTGGAGGGAAATTTGGGAGGAGCACAGGTGAATCCCTGCTTTTTCTCCTCCATCTTGGCTCTGTACCCAGGAGAGGAAAGAAGTCTTTTAGAGACATTTTATTTCCTAATATTTCCTAGAAAATTGCAAAGGAGATTTTTAATTTATTTCCAGAATATCTATTTAGTATTCATTGTCTCAGTGCATGCAAAGTATTGTGCTGGGTACTGGGGGAGATACAAAGATACAGTTTCTGTCCTCTTGGAGTTTTCACTCTAGCAGGAGAGATGCAAAGCATGTATAAATTTGCAAAACTAATAAATATGAACTAGCTCTTCAGTACCTCTGGTGTAAAATAGAACATCATAAATGTATGAGAGTTATAAAGTGTTGTGTAACATCAGAAGAAGAATAATAAGGATAAAAGCAAAGTTTTTATAGAGGAGTTAACATTTGAGCAAATCTTGATGATGGATAAAATTTCAAAAAAATGTTAGGCTGCACAGAGAAAATTAACATAGGCATCAGGTAAAAAATGGAAATAGGAAAACACAGGGAGTATGCAGTGAACTTAGAGTAGCCCAGTTAAGTTGAAATGCATGATATTTGCAAAGTATTTTTATGAGATAAGACTGGAAAAGGAAGAGGTAGTGTCTGATGAAAGCTCTTGAATGCCAGAGTAAGGAGTTCATTCTTTACTTGGTAATGGGGAGACCTTGAAGGATCTCAAGTAGAGAAATGTCAAGATCATATTTGTGCAGTAGTGAATTGTGATAGTGTTAAGAGAAAGGAAAATCTGGGATCCAGAAGACCAGTCAGGTGCTGTTGCCACATTTAAAGTAGATGTAGCATTTTGTGTGGACACAAAAACATCTCTCCCTGTACAAGGATGAGTGATGTTGGCAGTTAGATTTTCAATGGACATGTATTCTGTGATCCTTGTTTTCTTCTCCTATCCGTCCTTTGTCTTCTGACTCATCCTTGCTTTGGGCACTGGGAATTATCCTTGGTAGCTGGTCTGTCACTTGTTTGTTCAAGAGGTCTAATGAGAATCTATGGAGATAATGATCGGATCTCATTTGGAAACACAAATAGAGATTTTCCAATCTTCTTCATCTCTATGTAACCCATGGCCCAATCTCCCAAGTTTGAGCTTACAGGGTCCAGGTTCAATTTTAGGGATAGCCCCCAAAATGACTAGAAGAGAAATCAACTTGGGCTGTTAACAGGATACCCTATAATATTCGACTGACTTTCCTTTCTTGTGATATTAAATCTGAGGGCTTAGACTTGCCACAGAAAGGAAAGAAAAACTTGGGTCTTCCATATAGCTTTCTCTGGCATTTGGGATGCTAAAGAGGAAATCCCCTTCTTTATCAGGCCCAGGCTGTCCAAATAACTCACAATAATACAGGCTAAAAAATTTCAAATCTTTTGCTCCATCCATTCCCTATATTGTAAATTTAAATCCTTTATTTTGAGAAGCACCATATTCAATCCTCTTCCTCCCCAAAAGTTGACAGTGCCCAGGAAATTCTTCTTTCTCCAGAAGGATGGATTCCAGAATTAGATTGCTTAGAAATCCCCTATTCCCCTCCCCCTCCCCACCCCCACACATACACAGCTGTGTTTCAGGACCTCTCAATACTTTTCCTGGAAGCTGAGGTTAGAAGTAACCACAAAGATCATGAAATTCCTTTCTCCACACCTGCTATTATTTAAGGCTAAGAGGTTATGCTGCTACCCCTCCAAGACTGAAGTCAGGAATTTGAGGTCTAAAGGCTTTCCTCTTGGGTGATATGAGTGGAAGCACACATCCCATTCATGTACCTATGCTCTAAAGCTGCTATGTTGTCCTTGCAACAATGTGTAGGTCTGCTCTTAGCTCTTTTGTCTGTTGTCTAAAAGAGATAAAAAGGGGTAGGCTTAGTTTTGGGGTGAAGAGTCCCTTTTAAGGACTAGTACAAAGGGGTATATAATACCTGTCCAACTTTGAGTCAACCAATTCATTGCTACTCACTGAGATCATTCCTCCATGAGGAGGTTAATCAAGCCACCAGCAATGTAGCAGACTCTGTGTGAGGTACTAGGGATATCAAAAGAAAAGAGTTTGTGTTTTATCAGGGGAGACCTCAAGTATATGAATACACACATACACACACACACACACACACACACACACACACACACACACACATATATATGACAAATGGAATTTAAATTTAGAATGACACTGACAGCTAGAAGGATGGAACAGGAACCAATTCCTGTAGCCAGTCTTGAACAGTGTTAGGTAAGAAACAAAGGATTCTGAGAAGCAGAGAAGAAGGAGTGCATCATAGGCATAGGTACAGCCAGTGCAAAGGCTCAGAGGTGGGAAATGAGAATGTCATGTGTGAGAAACTACAAGGAGACCAGTTTGGCCAGACCATAGAATATGAGAAGGACAATACAGTATAATAAGATTGGAAGTTAGTTTGAGACCAAGTAGTAAAGGATATTTTAAAATAAAACAACAGAACTTATATTTAATCGTAATAACAACTTGGAATCATGGGAATTTATTGAATGGGAAGTGATAGTCAGAACTGTCCTTTAGGAAAATCATTTTGTCACATGGAAGTTGGATTGGAGAATGGAGATGCTTGAAGTAAAGAAAGCCATTATCCTCTTTTATAAGTCAAATCTCCACCACACCCCAAATATCCCTCCACCATGCTCACCCTCTTCTTTAGCTCCCCTTCTACTGCCCCGTGTGTGCAACCTTAGTTGGGATCCTCATGGAGCCATTCTCTTGGACAGGTTTTTCCCTTGGGGTACTTTCTCAGCCTGAGTTTAGAACATATCCTGCTTTCTTCCTACAGGTCAGTCAGGATGGCAAAGCCTTGTTGGATGTATTGCAGAGACCCCTGAGTCCAGGCAACTCGGAGTCCCTCACGGCCACTGCCAATTACTCCAAAGCTGTGCACCAGGTCCTGGATGTGGTCCATGAGGTGCTGCACCACCAGCGGAGGCTGGAGAGCATCTGGCAGCACCGCAAAGTCCGCCTCCACCAGCGGCTGCAGCTCTGTGTCTTCCAGCAGGATGTGCAGCAGGTAACAGTTCTTCTTATTCTCTCTCTCTCTCTCTCTCTCTCTCTCTCTCTCTCTCTCTCTCTCTCTCTCTCCTCACCCTCTTCTGCAAAGATCTTTGCTCAATTTTAAAAATATTTTTTATTTATTCAGCATGCAAGGAGAAATAGAGAGGTGGTCCTTTGTGAACTTATAGAATGCAATCAGTGAGGGGCAGCTAGATGGCATCTTGGATAGAACACTGCCCCTGGAGTCAGGAGGACCTGAGTTCAAATCCATCCTCAGACACTTAATAACTACCTAGCTGTCTAACCTTGAGCAAGTCACTTAACCCCATTGGCTTGCAAAAACAAAACAAAGCAAAGCAAAAAAGAATGAAATTAATGACTGGTGGAATGATTCTTTTTCTGAGTGATGAACACAACTATAATATCCATTATGAGTGCTTTCCCCCCTCCCATTTGGAAAAAAGAGGAAGTTAATAAGTAAGTAGTGACATATTAAACAGAATCTGAAGTCTTGGATCAAAACTACCTCTGAGACTTATGGAAGCATAGTATTTTTGGAGTTGAGGGAATCTGAAAGGTTATATAGTTCAATTCCCTCTCATCTTACAAATAAGTAAATTGAATCCCCCATCCCAAAAGTCATGACTTTGCCACAGTTGATAAGCCAAAGGAAAGTCAGGATCCCCTTGGGAAACACCAACCAAAATAAGATAGTATACCTGCCTGCCCACTCACCCATTCCTCAGTGAAAGGATGCTCACAGATACAGGGAAGGATAATTAGCAAATTCCTGGTTAGAAAATGTCAGAAGTCAAATTCCAACCCTGATTTTCTCTCATCAAATCTATCTATCTATCTATCTATCTATCTATCTATCTATCTATCTATCTATCTATCTATCTTTCTTTCTTTCTTTCTTTCTTACATTCAGTATGTTTGTACACATAATACAGTAGAAAGATCACTGGCTTTCTGACAGGAGTTATGAGACCTGAGTTCAAATTCTGCTTCTGTTACTACCCATGTAGGCTTGGGCAAGTCAGAATTTGTTCAACATTCTGAGCCTTGGTGTTTCTATCTTTAAGTGAGAGGTTTAGATTAGATGACCTTTAAAGGTAGCTCTAAGGCCAACCCAGATGAATAAATTTTAGAGTAGCCTTAGGGAGCATGCTTAATGACTAACAAGGTTTCTCTTGAGTGCCCAAATTTTAAAGGCACAATTGTACAGCACCATGGCATAGTGGGAAAGGGACCACATTTGGAGTCAGAATTCCCCTGTCTTCTATAACTACATATGGAATGTGGTAAAGTTGCTCATTCATACTCTTTCAGGTTCAGTTTATATGTACAATAAAGAGGATGAACTAGACAGACGTCTAAGCATCTTTTCTCAATCTAAGATCACATTCACATTAGCACTAAAGTGTATTCCATTTATAAAAACCCTTTCTTTATTGTTTTTAACCTTTCAATAGCATTGAAAGATGGGTATAGAACTCTATGAAAGATTGAAGGGAAAGAGGGTTGGGCAGTTCTTATAAGGGGAGTAACATCCAAGAAAAGAAGAACCTCTAGGACTTTAAGAAAAGGCATTTGGGAGCAGTAGGTTTGATGGTAGAGTCCTCTGAAAAAGTCTTGGCTTGGAGACTTAAAACTTAAACTTAAATCCTTGTCTAGGATATATTCCAACACCAGCAGTGATTTTTGGTGTAGCTGTGAATATGTGCTATCTGGGCCATGGTATTGTGATCCTGTCATAGATATTGAAGAACTGGTTACATTAATGCTATTTGGAGACAGTTTATATTGGCTCACAAGAGCTGATTGTTAAATTTTTGATCTGAGCATTCATACTTTGGAAATTGGCTTCTGCCGGTAATTATGGCTTGATTTATTGTTTTATTGAGTGTCTAGACTTAATAAAATGATAGCAAATAGTGCTAATAATGCAGATTAAAACTCAAAGTGTGCTGTAGATCCCTTTTTAGGGGGCAGTGGTGCTGTGGTTGTTAAATATTTATTAGTATGTCACAGATTTGAAATGAACTTTTAAAATAATACTAATACTAGCTTATATTTATAAAAAAAATTTAATGTTTACAAAGGTTTTATATACTCCTTATTTGATCCTTACTACAGCTCTGTGAGACAGATATCAATAATATTCCCATTTTATAGATGGGAAAACTAAAGCTTATAGAGAATAAGTAAGGTATGGTTCATATGGCAAGTAAGTATCTAAATCTGGATCCTCAACATTAACTCTAAGATAATGACAAAGAGACAGTTTTTGGATTCAGCTTTGGCCTAGATGGGAAATTGGGAACTGATATGTATGTGTCCTTTTCAGACAGTTTGGAGAAGGCAAGGCTATGAAGAAAGTGGGAGGGATAACTGGAAATCTGTCCCGCTGCCTATGGTACCCTTTGCTTGAAGATTATAATACAAAAATTTATGTCCCATTAACAGATGTGTTTTCTGAGGGTTGGTTTGCATTGTGCTTTCTTTGCTGCTATCTCTCCTGACTGGTGAAGGATTGGAGAAGAATCATATGCTTCATGAGAGAAATCTCTCCTTGGTCCCTTGTGAGAACCTTCTGGGAAAGAGGGAGAAGCTGATGAATCATTTCTCTACTCTCACCATCTGGAGTACTCCAGATGAATTTATCATCATTGAGCAAAGGCGGCTGTGATTTAGGCACAGTGAGAAGTGAACCATGTGGGGGACAAACAAGAAGGAGTTATTGTTCCAGTGAATTCTCCAGGCTGGGGATATCCCAGACTCCTTTGCATTCTCCCTTTTTCCTTCTCTCTCATTCTCTTTGAATGAATGAAAAAAAGTACTTATCATGTCCCAAATGTTATGTTATAAGCAGCTGATTTACAAAAAAGACAAATATCACAAGGAATCTGGTGGAAAGGTGATTGGGAAGTGGTTAGCCAGGGAGTAAAGCAAAGCTTAGTTTGGTCTGCTCTGACAAGAGTGGCCCACAGTAGGTCCTGGATAGTCAGGGCAGCAGAGGCTCTAGTGTGGGAGGTCAGGAGCTGAAAGGGTTAAGCATTCCAAGGCAGTAAAATGGCTGACATGAAGATGACTGAAGAGTAATATCTTTATATTTTGTTCTGTAATAATCTTCCAAGATATAAAATGCTGGACTTGGAATAAGAAAGAAGACAGTAGTCACATAATAAATCGTTAATTTATTGATTGATTCTCTTCTCCCTCTTGCTCCTCTGTTCACTCATCAATCATCAGATGTTTGTCAAAAGACTGCTATGAGCAAAGCCCTAAACTGGGAGCTTTAGAGAAACAATGAGGAATGTCCTGTCCTCAGTGCCAATGAATGAGGAGACTAATTCATTCAGTAACTATTGATACCCTAATGTGAACAGTGCTAGGGCAAGAAAAAATAAGATGCAGTCTGGTGGATGAAAAAAAGTCACACACTGCTTATTGCTGTTTTATTTCATTAATTCTTAATACTGTTAAATAATATAGGAGACCACTTTGGCTAGGTCTGTAAAGATAGAACATAGGTAAGTGAGCAAAAAAAGGCATGTGAGTTAGGGGGTTGAGGAGCGAGGTATAATATTTGCAAAGATAAAGCACCAGAGCCAAAGACTTAAGGAAAGTAAAAGCCTTTTAGGTGAATAATGAGTAAACCAACTAAACCAGAGGATAGATTGATTTGACAGGAGCAGTATTTTATGCTGGGGTGTCAAGGGGGAGGAGATTTGGAATGTCCCGGGAGAGGATCTTTCAAGGCCGGCATGATGGATGCATCTGGGTGGGAGAGACTCCATATATCTATGATTAGGGGAAGACATCCTTTTCTTCCAACCAGAAAGTATTCCCACCCCAAATCACAGGAGTTCCTTGAATGATGGTGGTGATGAGAGTCATTTTCGTTCGCACTGATGAGTTTCTGTTCTACAACAGATTCATTGCTATGAAGGCCATGTTCCTGATATTACAACCTCATCATCACTTGCTTCATTCAGTTTTTGTGAAGCTACTCCTAATGATGGTGGTTAAGAAATTACATCTTTCATTTATTATGTCCAATCATGCTTACCATTAAGTGCCTGAAAATGGTTCAAGATTTTAAAAAAAAAAAGAAAAGAAAACTGTCTCAAGGTAAACCTCCTTTTAGTTGATATAGGGAATGTTAACTATAATTTGTTAATGGAGAGAAATGGTTTTTTGCATCATAAAATAGAATTCTTTGCTTTGTATGATAAAGTGTTAAGATAATGGAGTTGTTCTGGAGGAATAATGGCAAGGATAAAGATATAATGCATCTCTGAAAGCTTTATCATTCTGGTTTAAAATTCTTCATCATTGTTAACAACCAAAAAAACATTTATTGAGCGTCTGCTCTATGGAGGGCAATGTACTAAGAATACAAATTGGGAGACAATATTTGGGACAGTGGAAACAAACAACTTGGAATTAGAGACTGATTTTGTTTTTCAGTTGAGTCTTATTCTCTGTGATCCCATTTGAGATTTTCTTAGCAAAGAGTGCTTTGCCATTTTTTTCCAGTACATTTTACAGATGAGGAAACTGAGGCAAACAAAGTTAATTGACTTACCCAGTGTCCCACAGCTAGTAAGTGTTGGGGGAGGAGAGGGGTTGAACTTGCAACTAGCCCAGGGTCACACAGTTAGTAAGTGGCTAAGGCTGGCATTGAAACTAAGGAAGATGAATCTTCCTGATTCGAGACTTGGCCATTTATGCGCTATGGCACCATCCAATGGCCACAGTAAATTAGAGGGCCTGAGTTCAAATCCCACTTGCTAATTTCTCCTGTGTGAGCGTGAATAGACCCCTTCATCTTTCTGAGCCTCAGTTCCCTTGCAAAATGAGAGAGTTGAACTGGATGAAGGCAATTGTTTCTGTCCTCTGGGGGTTTATAATCCAGCTGGGGAGAAAAGACATGCTCATGAAAATTCTAGAATGAATACCCTCCTAGATGCTCCTTCTAATTGTTGTCCCACAACTGCCACAGTTCAGACCTGTGACTTCACTATCTTAGAGAGCTCCCAGAGAGGAAACTCACTAGGCCATTGAAAATTAATATTTCTTAGGCATCTGATACACTTAGAGGGTTGACTTGGACCCTGAGACCTTTCTAGGATCCAGATCCAGAGAGAAAACTGAGGGACCTCAGAGGTCATCTAGCTGAATATTTTCCATTTTAAACATGAAGAAACTGAGGTTTAATGCCTTGCCCAGGATAACAATGTTAGTATGTGGACTCCTTGATGTGAAGGATGTAAAGCTCTTTACAAATTAGAATTTAGCTCTCTGTCCATTGTGCTCTGGTACTTCAAGCACTGAACCTGGAGATGAGAAGCTGCTAATTCAAAACACTCCTCAGAAACTAGTGACCTGGGCAAGTCCCAAGTTCAAATCTTCCCTCAGAAACTTAGTAACTGGGCGACCCTGAATGAACCCCAAGTTTGAATCCTCCCTCAGACACTTACTGTGTGACCCTGGGCAAATCTACCTCAGTTTCCTCAATTATAAAATGGGCATAATAATAGCCCCTACTTCCCGGGGCTGTGGTGATCAAATGTGGTAATACCTGTAAAGTACTTGTAAAGTACACAGTGCCTGGCAAATAATCGGTGCTTAATAAATGCTTGTTTCCTTCCTTCAAGTTGTAATAAATTTACTAGAGCCTCTCCAAAGTGTCCTCACCAATTACATTGGGCCATGTACATTTTTATAACCATGATTAATATCTCTTAGCATGAATTCTAAAAGGACAACAAAAATATTTACTAAATATCTACTATATTCAAGGCACAGTATAAGTCACTGGAAATATAATCAGTCCAAGCAGTCAATAAACATTTTTTCAAGTACCTACTATGCTCTAAGTGCTGTGTTAAGAGGAAAAATCATCAGAGTTCCTGCCCACAAGGAGCTCATAGCCTTATGAGAGGGGGAAGAACCATATGCAAAGTGAAATCTAATCCTATTAGCTATTCATAATGCTACTACACCTGAGAAAGACACCTGAGATCAGCCTCTTTTGAGGAGGGGCCTGTGCCTAACAAGCTGTTCACCCCATGACATTTGTACAGGAATCTTAAATGAGCTGCTAAGATGCTGAGACTTAATCTTGTGGGCAGTGGATATCCTGGAAGGTTTTTATGCAGAGGAATGCCACGGGAATGTTGCCTTAGGAAGATGGATCTGGCAGTTGCATGCAAAGTAGATTGCAGCAGGGAGATGCTAAAGGAGAATACTTCAGAGGCTCCTCTAATAAGGCAGCAAGGAGTGACGTGACAAGGTCGTTAATCAGGGTATTGGTGTTGGGAATGAACAAAGATTCCAGTTCAAGAACCAAATGGAAAAGGAGAATAGTTGGTAATGGCAACTGGTTAGATGTGGGGAGGAGGAGGCATGGGGGATGGGCAGAATGTCAGGATCATGATCAAGGTCTGAGAATTCAACTGGGAGGAGGTAGTTCATTTCAGTTAGGGAGAAAGAATCACAGATTTAGATCTGGAAGAGATTCTGGAAGTCTGCTAGTCAGAGGTAAATGAATTGTCCAAGGTGAAGAAGATAGTAATCTAGGTCTTCTGACTACATCCAGTGATTCTTCCCCCCTACCTCCCCACCCCTACCCTGAAAAATAATCTTCTAGAAGTGTCAGAGATGCTATAGAAAAGAAAAAAAAATCTTTTTCCTCCACCCACCTAAGGACTTATCTTGGACAAAACCTTGGCTCATGTACAGGATAGGATAAATGTAGAGTGGTTTGGGCAAAATGCAGACATCTGGTATCTAGAGGGAGAGATGGGGGGAGGAAGGAGAGGGGAGGAAGAGGGAGAGAAGGGGAGAGAGAGAGAGAGACAGACAGACAGAGACACAGAGACAGTGACAGCATCCACAGAATTTGGGAGGGAAAACCACTCGTTTTTAGAACAGGAAGCTTGCCTTGTAGCTGCAATTGAGTTTCAGCCAAGCCAGAAACAAATATGCCCTTCTCCCACCTTACAGAAGACATTCATTTTGATCAGACTTGTTCCAGAGAGGTGTAGGAAATGAGCTGCTGGTAATTGGGCGTTTGAAGTGAAGCATGCGTGCACTCCAGTTGTGGTACAGTAGGGATTTGAGATGTATTAGCCAGTTTATGAGCCATACTCTGTCAGCACTGAATCTTGGTGTGATGTGAAATGAAGCAGAAATCATTATTGGACAGTAACCCCACCCACCCACCCATCATATATACTTAAGGAATTAGCAGACAAACATTCACTTTATACAGTACCTCAAAATTATTATTTTCTTAATAGGGAGTTTCTGATTATTATTGTTAAAAATAATAATTTTAAAATAGCTCTCATTTTAACATAAGTCAAAATCTGCCACACCAAAGAACTTCCTTAAGTCCTTCCTATGGACAGGGTGACCTAAGAGAGTAAGACCCAGGAATTTTAGAATCACAGATTGACCACTAGTCCAGCCCCTAGTCCATTTCGTCTAATCCCCTTATTTTGAAGATCAGTAACTTGAGTTCCAAAGAAGCTAGTTGATTTGCACAAGATCATACAATTAGAAAGAGGCAGAGTAAGGATTCAAACACAGTTCCTATACCCTTAGGCCCAGTGCTCTTTGAGCTATACTAAGTTGTAAGTTAGATAATGTCTCAGTTTAGGCCTAACTTCTTCAATGGGGCAGCTAAGGTAGCTCAGTGAATAAAACATTGGGCTTAGAATCAGGAAGAATCATCTTTATGAGTTCAAATCCAATCTCAAACTCTCTGTGTGACCCTGGGCAAGTCACTTGACCTTATTTGCCCCAGTTTCTTTATCTGTAAAATGAGCTGGGGAAGGAAATCTACTCCAATATCTTTGCCAAAAAACCCCAATAGGTTGCAAGAGTCAGACTCAATTGAAAAATGATTGAACAACAACAAAAGTAGCTGATGTATCCATGTCCTGTGTGAAACAGCCTATGTCATTTCCTGATATAAAGGAGGAAGGGTCTTTAATTAGTGTCATTATCTTTAATCTCATCATAATATTTTATCTTTAATAAGATATATGGACTTGAAAAAATACAAGAGATGCTATCATTTCTTTCATAAACTCGGAAAGTTTAAGTTTGGCTCCTACTTGGAGAAATGGGCAGAGGGAAGATGAACCATCCTCCTTTCAGAGGGTGATTTGTATAGGGTATATACAGGGAGAGGCCATTGGAAAACTAAGTGACCCTCTGCCATTGAGAATGTTTATGGGGAATGTCCCTCTTTAAAATCTGAAGTCCCTGGGTCCCTGTAAAAGAACTATAGGTGAACTGTTCTTCTAGAGTTATGTCTAGGAATGATATGAAAGCAAACCAATTAAATTAGAAAATATTTCAATTCTAAGACAACAAAATGAAGTGCCAAGGTGATATAATACATTATATATTGTAATACATGTTCACTTTGCTTAAGTTCCCTCTTGGGGAATCATTGGTTCTCCTTTCTAGCCCTGCAAAATAGATACTACAAATTATTGTTGGTAGAAGAATATGGGGGAGAGAGATTGTCTTTCCTAGAATTATGGGATCTCGAAGTTGAAAAGGACTTTAGAATTATTCCAGTCTAATCCATATTCAAGTAGAAATGCCTTTTAAATGACTCTGCCAGGGGATCATTTAGCCTCTGCTTGAAGTATCCAGTGATAGAGACCTCACTACACATTCTACTTAGGAAGTTTTGTTTTGCTTTGAAAATGCTGAGTTGATATGGCAACCTTGGGAATCTAGATAGAAAGAGGACATGAGATCTTCTAGAGTTGGTTTTATTGTCTTAAAATGGTTGAGACCATCTGAAATCAAATGTGAAATCACTAACATAGATAAGTTTGGCATGACATATTTATAATAAATTCTATTGTGGAATTCCAGAAGACACTGTCCTTAGTTCTGTGCCATTCAGCAATTTTATCAGTGACTTATCAAGACACAAAGGCATAGTTATAAAACTTGCAGACAGTACAAAGCTAGGAGGGATAATTAATAGAAGAGATGGAAGAACCAAGATTCAAAATGTGTCAGCAGACTGAGACAAGGGAGATAAAATTTGATGAGTCTAGAAATGTAAAGTCTTGCATTAGGCTTAAAAAACATCAGTGGAACAAGTACAAAATTTTGCTACCTTTCTGGACAGCTGTTCATGAAAAGTTTTGGGGGATTTTAGTGGACCAGTTTAATATAGGCAAATAGTATAATGTAGTAGCCAAAAAAGGTACTATATTTTGGGGGCTGAAATGCTGTAATATAAGTCTCATGGGAAGGAGACCAATTATGATTATAATAATGTCACATTTATATAGCAAAGCTCTCTTCTCCCCATAGTCCAAATCTGATCACCTTTTCTCAGTCATCATCCTTTGGGACCTCTCTACAGCCTTTGGTACTGTTGGCCACCCTCTCCTCCTGAACACTTTCCTCTGTGGACTTTTGTTATTGCTGCTCTGTCTTGATTGATTCTCCTCCTACCTATCTGACTATTCCCTCTTAGTCTCCTTTGTTCTGAAATAACAAGTGCAAAGAGTATTCTGATGGAATATTCCAACCCAAGATTCTTGTTGCCATGTCCAACACTTTCCAGTAGTTTATTCCGTCTTTCAAAGTACTTTGAACTGATCAGATGATACCTATAGGGATATGGATAAATGACTGCAGATTGAGTCTTGAACAGGGTTAACAGCATGGTTAATAAGTTTAGAAATTATGTTGTATCTTCATATAATGATGGAATGGTGAAAAGAATAAAAGATGTAAAGCCTACAAAGAGAAGACTTAGGGAGTGACATATTAGATGTCTTCTAATTTTTAAAGGAGAAAGAATGAGAGCCAGGAGATGGAAAATAAAATTACAATTTTAGCAAAGTATAAGGGTAGACAATGAGTTTATTTGTTTTATGTACCAGTGTATCAAGATATTCTATGGTTAATGGCATTCTCCTGATCTGTCAATCTAAAATTTTGACTGCTTTATGGAACTCATTAATGAGGAAATTCACTCTGTCAATGCACACCAGCATTCCCACTACAAGCTATACTTTTGTTTTCTACAGGACTGAGAGATTGACTTTAGGGTTAGAGGTTGTCTAGAGTCACATCATCAGTATGGTTGTGACATAAGCCCAGATCTTCCTGGCTCTGCACATCTCTCAATATATTCAGGAAGTTTAATCTCTGGAATTGTTCAAGCCAAAGCTAAATCACTTTTGGTCAGCAATGTGTGAGAGAAAAGATTCCTATGGTAGAATCTTCTGCAGATGATTGAGTCCTACATCCAAATACATCCTCTAACCCTAACCCTAAATTTGTTTTTTATATTATTATCTTATCTTATTTTATATTTTATCTTATTTCATTTTATTTTATCCAATAACATGCAAAAAGAGTTTGCAACATTTATCTTTTTTTGAGCTTTTGAGTTCTACATTTTTCTGTTTATTATCCTAACCCTGAATTCATTCATTTCTAATTCTAACCCTAACACTAACCCTAACCCTAACTCTACCCTGACTCTAATCCTTTTTTAAATTCATGATTCTTTTTTAAATGTATTTTATTTTTGAATTTTACAATCTTTCCCCAAATCTCTCTTCCCTTCCCACCCCCCCACTCCACAGAAGGCAGTCTGTTAGTCTTTACATTGCTTCCATGCTATACATTGATCTAAATAAGAATGTGTTAAGAGAGAAATCATATCCTTAAGAAACAAATATAAAAAAATAGCAAGATTACATAATAAGATAACTTTTTTAAAAAAATTAAAGGTAATAGTCTTTGGTTTTTGTTCAAACTTCACAATTCTTTTTTCTGGATACAGATGGTATTCTCCATCGCAGATACTCCAAAATTGTCCCTGATTGTTGGACTTCTGAAATGAGCAAGTCCATCAAGGTTGATCATCACCCCCATGTTGCTGTTAGGGTGTACAGTGTTCTTCTGATTCTGCTCATCTCATTCAGCATCAGTTCATGCAAATCCCTCCAGGCTTCTCTGAATTTGATCCCTCCTAGTTTCTAATACAACAATAGTGTTCCATAATGTACATATACCACAATTTGTTCAGTCATTCCCCTCAATTTCCAGTTCTTTGCCACCACAAACAGGGCTGCTATGAATATTTTTGTACAAGTGATGTTTTTACCCTTTTTCATGATCTCTTGAGAGTATAGACCCAGTAGTGGTATCGCTGGATCAAAGGGTATGCACATTTTTATTGCCCTTTGGGCATAATTCCAAATTGTTCTCCAGAAAGGCTGAATGAGTTCTCAGTCCCACCAACAATGCATTGGTGTCCCAAATTTCCTATATCCCTTCCAACACTGATCATTGTCCTTTCTGGTCATATTGGCCAGTCTGAGAGGTGCAAGGTGGTACCTCAGAGATGCTTTAATTTGCATTTCTCTAATAAGTAATGATTTAGAGCAATTTTTCATATGATTCTGGATAGCTTTGATTTCCTCATCTGTAAATTGCTTCTACATATTCTTTCATCATTTGTCAATTGGGGAATGGCTTTTTTTTTTTTAAATAAATTTGACTCAGTTCTCTATATATTTTAGAAATGAGTCCTTTAGCAGAAATGCTAATTGTAAAAATTGTTTCCCAATTTATTACATTTCTTTGATCTTGCCTAACCCTAATCTTAACCCTTACCCTAATTCTAGCCCTAATTCAAACTCCACTGGATCCTGGCAAGTTTTCCACCCTCTAATCTGTTCTCTGTTCTGTTTTCTGTGCCACCTATTGGTGGGAAATGGGAACCAGAGAGAAGGAGCAACCAGGATTGGGAAGAACAAGACACTAGAAGGGAGGGAGGAAACTTAAATTTAAACATTATAATAAAAAAGAAGTTTTGCTAAAAAGTTTTGTGGAGTGGTTAAAAGGAAATGCTATAGATTCAGGAATAGAAAATGTTACTCTGAGGTTTCCTTCAAGCTTTAACACTCTTTATTATTTCAAAGAGCCAAGAAACTTGGAAGCACAGGCTGCAACTGATCTTGTCCCATTAATTCAGTGCCTCTATTCAAAGACTCTTAATAAGTCTCATAAAATAAATTTGTGTTTGCTTTTCTTCAAAAGACAAAAAGGCCTGGCTTTTTCCCTGAAAAGAATTCCTTCTTGATTATACCCTTTTGGATTCAAGACAATTAGATGGGTGGAGATGGGGGGTGATTAAGAAATTATGGCTAATGATTATTAGATTGGCCTCCAAATCAAGTCAATGGCTGTGAGTGCCTGGGTCTTGTGGAAAAAAAGCTATTCTATTTAGGGCTGAATGTTTATTAGTTGAGGGAATAGAGAAGACTAGGATAGGGTCATTAAGTTTTTACTACATTGTGCTAAAAACTAGAGATAAAAATATAAAAAGCAAACAGTCTTTATTCTCAAAAAACTTATGTTTTATAAGAGGAGAACAGTAGACATCTAGATATGTGGATGTGGTGGTGTCTCAGTTTTCTCATCTATAAAGTGATGGCATTAAAGTAGATACAACTTGGACTAATTCTGGGTCTGCTGTCCTATCAAGATTTGCCAATTGCTTATAAGCAGTATAAGAAAAAGAGCCCTGGTTTTGGAGTTAGAACATCTAAAATTGGATATCACCTTCAATATTATGATATTGAACCAGTTCCTGGACTGCAGTCTTCTCATCAGTCATTCAGGGACCTACTATGTACTAGGTACATAGCTAATTATAATAATTAAATAGGTAGGTAATAGGTATGCAAATATAAAAATGAGATGATCCCTGCCCTCAAAAGGTTTACATTTTACTGTAGGGATAAGATATGTTCACAGAAAAAGCAATATGGGCTATGTACACAAAATATAGAATAAATGACTGGGGGGGGGGGGTTAGATGGGAGATGAGAGAATCAGGAAAGGCCCCTTTGAAGAGCTGGGGTTGAATTGAGCTTCAAGTCCAGAGGAGAGGAGGAAGAGTTTTCCAAGACAGACTGCCTTAGCAAAGACACAGAGAACAATAGATCAGTTTGACTGGAATGTGTGTGTGTGTGTGTGTGTGTGTGTGTGTGTGTGTGTGTGTGTGTGTGTGTGTGTGTGTGTGGATGGTGGTGATATATAATCATCTAGAGAGCCAGTCTTAAACTAGATTGTAAAAACCTTTAAATGCTAACTATTTATCTTAAAGGTGGCTAGGAACCACAGGTGATACCAGTTTGACATTTCTAAAACACAGGTATAACCAAATCACTCCTCTGCCCAAAACTTCATTGGCTCCAATTTTTCCTTAGGAGAAAATCTGTAAATGTAAATTGGGGTCCATTTGGGAAAGAATTTAGATGTTATGCTAAACATTCCAATATTGAATTAAATAGTGGAAAGATATGGACACACCTGTGCTATAGAAATATATCAATTTGATACCTCTATGGAAAATAGATTGGAGAGTAGAGAGACTGAAAACAAGTTGAATGGAATGTAATCTCATTGAGGATGCATTGAGAGTGTTTCATTTTTATCATTATATCCTCACACTATCATAATGTTTGCCACATGATAGGTTCTTAATAAATACTTGATCAATTGGAAGACTTGGCAATGGATTGGGTCTATGGGGATGAATCAAAACAATTATGGTCCCTTCAATTTTTTAGTATTAGTATATTCTTTAATTTTAGTATTAATATATTCTTTAATTCCAAGTTTACCCCTTCTCACTCTCTTAATCATTTCATGTAACAAAGAATAAAAAAGAAAGAGGAAAAAGTTGGTCCAATTTTGACAGTTTTGCATTTTCTGCAGAGAAGGGAATGGGGTACATTGTTCTCATCTCTTCCTCAGAGACAAATTATTATAATTATGTATTATAATTATACATTGTTCAGTGGTTTCAACTTCTTCCATTTCCATTGCTGTTATCATGTATATTGTTTTCAGTTTACTTCACTCTGGATCAGTTCTTCTATACCTTCCCATGCTTCTCTGATTTCTTCACAAGCATCATTTTTCCTAAAGTGGTTTCTTTGGTTATTTCCCAATCAGTGGACTTTTACTTTGCTTCCAGTTCTTTATTACCCACACACACACACACACACACACACACACACACACACACCCACTGCTATGAATAATTAGGTTGAAATAGGATGCTTCTTTCTAGAAAACTGGTAGTCTTCTTGGTGTATATGCGTAACAGTTGGATCTTTGGGTCAAAGACATCCGTTTACTTTTATTAATTATTATTGTTTCAACTTTCTCTACTTCCCTGAAAGATGGGAAAGTTAGTAATGAACTGTCAAAGTTATTTTATTCTGGTCTCTGCCTCTGAGCTTTTCTCCAAGTCCATATATGCTTCAGAAAGTTCTGGATTGATGGGGCCATGAATAGGGGTCTTTTTCAAAAGACCTAAAGAGAAGGAAAATAGAAAGGAAAATTCTCAACTTCTTTGATCACTTCCATCTCATATTCCTCACTCTAATCATTTTTCATGACTTTTTGGGGTTTTTTTCCTGTTTGCTATTATTTTTTGCAACTGTTTTTCTGTTTGCTGTTGTTTTTCACATACCAATGAGGAAATGAGAGAACTTTGGAGATATGGGCAATACTTATGTCCTCTAAAATTTAATGAATAACAGACAGAAGGAAGAAGTCCCTTCATACTTTTACATGTAAAAGGAATGACATATGTAGGGCATATATACATGTATACACACAAACATACCCATATTTTAACCCTGGATTATTCCCTATTAAGGACAAGATTGAAGGCAGAAGAAAAGAAAGAACAGATTGTGTCTTAGGTGCTCTCTCATAAAACTCATAAGCTAAGGACTCTAACTAAATTTTCAAAAGACAGAACCCACAGAGGGACCCAGGGAGGCAGTTTTCCTACTCAAGGTAACCTGGAAAAGCGCAGAAAGGCTCTACTCCCCGGGGTTGGAGGGGCAGCCCACCAGAGGGGTGGCTGGCCAGAGCCAAAGAACTTCAGCCTCTCTGAGGCAGCCCCAGGGCTCTGCGGCTCACAGCAGCAGGGGAGTTTCCTGAGCTACACCCCGGGGAGCATCAGGCACAAAGTGGGGGAAAAAGTGGGGGACCTCTGCTAGAGCCAGCACTTGAAGTCCAGCCCTCAGGGCACACAGAGGGCAGAAGCAGGTGGAGCCGGTAAGCAGGAGCCCCCAGGGCATGAGCCCATTGAACCTAGGGAGGGGAGTGAAGAGAGAGAGATGGCAGAGCTCTGTCCTCTGCCTCTGGAACAGGACTCTGGGGCTCTGACCACATTCAGATCCTGATCGAAGTCTAGCCCCCCAATAGAACAGCAGCTCCCCCCACCTCAGCCCTGTGGCAGAGGGGGGCACTTATGGTCATTCACAGACCAGGAGAGAGGTCAGAGCCTCACACACTGAGATCCTTGTGGGAGTGTCCCAAAAGCTCAGGAAGCACCCCCTGAACAGGCTTAGGCTGGGAAAATGAGCAAGCCGAGAAACAACAGGAAGACCATTGAGAAATATTTTGCATATGAGCCCAAGAAGGATCAAAATGCTCAGTCTGAAGATGAGGAAGCACAAGCTCCTGCATCTAAAGACTCCAAGAAAAACAGAAATTGGGCTCAGGCTATGACAGAGCTCAAAAAAGACTTTGAAAATCAAATGGGGGAGTTAGAAGAAAAACTGGGAAGAAATGAGAGAGATGCAGGAAAACCATGAAAATGAAGTCAGCAGCCTAGTCAAGGAAATCCAAAAAAATGCTGAAGAAAATAGCATGCTAAAAACCAGCTTAGGTCAAATGGATAAAACAGTTCAAAAAGTTATGGAGAAGAAGAATGCTTTAAAAAGCAAAATTGGCCAGATGGAAAAAGAGATAAGAAAACTCTTTGAGGAGAACAAATCCTTCAGACAAAGAATAGAATTCAGGGTGATTGATGAATTTACCAGAAATCAGGAATCAATACTTTAAAACCAAAAAAATGAAAAATTAGAAAAAAATGTGAATTATCTCATTGAAAAAACAACTGATATGGAAAACAGACTTAGAAAAGAAAAATTTTAAATTATTGGAATACCTAAAAGTTATGATTAGGTAAAGAGCCTTGACATCATTTTCAAAGAATTACTATAGGAAAATTGCCCTGATATCCTAGAAGCAGAGGGCAACATAGAAATGGAGAAAATCCACAGATCCCCCCAAGAAAGAGATCCCAAAAAACCAACCCCCAGGAATATTATAGCCAAGTTCCAGAACTCCCAAGTCAAAGAGAAAATATTACAAGCAGCCAGAAGGACACAATTCAAATATCGTGGAGCTGCAGTCAGGATCTCACAGGACTTAGCAGCAACTACATTAAAAGCTCTTAAGGCTTGGAATGTAATATACTGGAAGGCAAAAGAGCTTAGAATGCAACCAAAAATCAACTACCCAGCAAAACTGAATGTCCTCTTCCAGGGGGAAAAAGATGGACTTTCAATGAACCAGGGGAATTTCAAATGTTCCTGTTGGAATGGCCAGAGCTGAACAGAAGGTTTGATCTCCAGATACAGGACTCAGGTGAAGCATGGAGATTGAAGAAGGGGAAAATATGAGTGACCTAATGATGATGAACTGCATGTATTCCTGCATAGAAAAATGACACTGATAATACTTATATGAACCTTCTCAGTTAATAGAGCAGGTAGAGGGAGCTTTTATAGTTGAAGCATAGGAGAAAGCTGAATTTGAAGATAAAATATGGTGTAAAAATGGAGTCAATAGAAAAAAGGGAAATGTAATGGGAGAAAGAAAAAGGAGAGGGGGAATAGGCCAAGATATTTCATATAATAAAATTTTTCTTTATTACAATGAGCTATTGCAATGATATGGAAGGGAGGAAGGCAAGGGGGAATGAGGGAATCTTCACTCTCATCAGAGGTGGCTAGGAGAGGAAACAGCATATATACTCAATGGGGTATAGACATCTGGAGTAAGAAGGAGGGGGGAGCAGGGGGAAGGGGTGGGGATGTGAATAAAGGAGGAGAGGATGGACCATGGGGGGAGAGTGGTCAGATATAACACATTTTCTTTTTTACTTCTTGCAAGAGGCTGGGATTGGATGGCCTGTCCAGGACGATGGGGGCAGGTGGATTCTGGGCCTAAGGGGTGGTATGTGGGCTCAGGGCCTCTTGGCCCCAGGACCAGGGATCTGTCTGCTGTGCCACTCAGCTACCCTACAGCAGAGTCAGAGTGAAAGGAGAGAGAAAACCTAGTACATGGTAGTGGAGAAATACGAAAGGAGGGAGTTGGAATCAGCAATGGCAATGGTGGAAAAATATAGAAATAACTTTTGCCATGGACTTATCATAAAGAATGTGATCCACCCGTGACAGAGTTGTTGGTGTTGGAACAAAGACTCAAGCACATTTTTTATTATTATTTTGGGGGTTGGGTGCAGGCAGATGGGGCTGGATGGCCTGCCTGGGGCCGCATAGCAGGGTGATCGTTGGGTGTCTGAGGCCAGATTTGGCCCCAGGTGCAACTGGCTCAAGGGCCAATGCTCTGTCTGCCACCCAGACACCCCTACTGTTATTACTATTTTATTTTATTTTGGGTCTTTTTTTCCTTTTTTGGTTTTTGCAGGGCAGTGGGTTCTGGTGGCTTGCATGTCACATGGCTGGGTGATTGTTGCGTGTACAGGGCCGGATGTGGGCTCCAGTGCTCATGGCTCCAGGGCTGGTGCTCCGTCCATTGCACCACCTGGCCATACCTACAATTATTACTATTATTTTTTTAATTTTAATTTTTTTCTCTCCCCTTTACTTTATCGCTCTAGCAAGTCTATATTTATGGGGGAGGGGTATTTTGTTTACTCTTAAACAAGAATATTTTATTAATGTAAAAACATTATTTGTACAAAATGAGAATAAATATTAAATAAAAAAGATTAATGGACATATAAGAAATAGAAAGAGACCAAGATGGAGAGAGAAATACTAGAAAATAATTTGATTTTGGTTCCCCTCATCATCCTGTTTGCCTTTGGCTGGAAATCTTTTTACTTATTGATTTCCTTCTGAAAATGATAATAAAACATTGAAAAGAATAGCTCCATAAGATCATAAATTTAGTAACTATGAACTGACCAGAAAAGAGAATAGCATGACTATTACTTCTTCATTCTTGACATTATTCCACTGTCAGTGTAGATCAAGAATTTGTTAGCCAGTGATGCTATTACTTGAACTTCACCCCAAGAGAGATCAAAGAAAGAGGAAAAAAGATCCATATGTATCAAAATATTGGTAGAAACTCTTTTTGTGGTAGCAAAGAACTAGAAATTAAAAGGGGGGCATCAACTGGGGAGTGACTGTGATGATGTTCATCCTTCATTCTCAAAGAAGACCATGATTTCAGAGAGGTGATGCCATGACAAATACATGAACTGGATTTAATGTGAAGTTAGCAATCTCACTTTCTCCTCAAGAACCTTCTGGGTCCAGTGGCCAGCTATGAATCAGGTTGACAAGAGATAGTCCTAGATGTTGGACAATCAGGGCTAAGTGACTTGTCCAGGGACACACAGCTGGTAAGAGTCAAGTGTCTGAGACTGGATTCAAACTCCTATCCTCCTGATTCCAAGGTCAGGAACCACCTAGTTGTCCAGGGAGAGTGACTGAATAAATTATGACATATGAATGTTATGAAATAGTAATTTATCATATGAAATTCAGAAAGAGATGGTTTTAGAGAACCTGGGAAGACTTGTATGAACTGATACAGAGAACCAGATAGACTGATACAGAACCAGAGAACAATTAAAAATTAATTTTTAAAAAAATGAACAGTTTTGAAAGCCAGTGACCCTGAAGCATCTACTTCTCTCTGGAAGGGAAGATAACATTTTTTGGATTCAGCTAATGTGGGAATTTGGGGTAAATAGTTGATGAGTGAATAGAGTACAGGTCCAGACTCCTCTTCCTGATTTCAAAACTGGCCTCAGTTTCATGTCTGTAAATGAGCTAGAAAAGGAAATAGCAAACCACTCCAGTACTTTTGCTAAGAAAACCCCAAATGAGGTCATGAAGAATCAGACTCAACTGAACTAAAAAATCTGGGAATTTCTTTTCTTTGTCTATGCATATTTGTTACAAATATTTTTCTCCCTCAAGGGAAGGCAGAAGAGTTGAAAGCTTTTCAACTGAAAAAACAAAACAAAACAAAACAACGTGTTAGAGTTTGGAGAAGTTGAGTAAGTTGTTGTTTTGTTTTTTGACTGATATAACACAATGTTGTCCCTTTAAATTTTCAGATCACTTAAGCCTTCAGATCTTTAGCCACATGAAAAAAAATCCAGCCATGCCTCCCTAACCCTGGACTTAGACTTTTAGTTTTTTTTTCAATCTGGGTAAAACCTTATACTTGTCCCTTTTTCCTCCTCTCAGCCCATGTTTCTAAGCTTTTAAGATCTTGTTGGATCCTGACCAGCATTCATCATTTTAGCATAATTTTTCCCACTTTGGTGACATTGACACATTAATAATGATTGTGGTCTGATCATTCACCAAGTTTTGTAGGAATCCACTTAACTACTGTCTCCTAGGCTATAACTATCTATCTTGTCTTCAAGAATATTTAATAAGGATAAAGGGTGAAGTCCTCTTGCTTTCAACTATTTTAAGTTCCTCCCTCCCTCTCAAACATAGCCCAAATGTGCTTCTCTATACTCTTCAGAGCAAAAAGACAAACAAATGTTCCTATAGTAACTTCAGGAAGAAGCTATTCAAACTTACTTAGCATTCTTGAATGTAATCTCCCTTCTAATGCCTGAAACAGAATTGCACAAGTCAAGAAAAGAGTCCCTTTCCCAGACAAACTTGCTGAAATTTTGCTTCCAGGGACCATAGAAAAACTTTGAATCTTTCAAAAATGTATTTATCATGCAAATATCCAAGGTGATTAAATATAAGTACAACTCAATGAACCATGGCAATAAAAAATCTATCCTCAAAGTTTTCTAGCCCTGAAAGGTTGAGCTCTATCTCCTTTATTAATGAGGGTGGAAAAGGGAGGGCCTGGAAAGAGGAAGTCAAGTCTCAAGATTTTTTTTAAGTAAGGATTAGCCATGAGTGCAAAGAGCAAAGGTGCCAAAATTCATTTATGATCTGAATGTTTTACATAATTCAATTCTTCTGTGCCAGTCTCCAGACTTTGAAGGTTTTCTAAAAAGGCTTATATTTTACTGGATTTATGATTGTTTTTGTTGTTCAGTACTTCATATATTTGGGGAAAGGAATAGCATATAATTCTAATATTTTTGCAAAAAACTCTAAATGGGGAGGCTAAGTGGTGCAGTGCATAGACCACCAGCCCTGGAGTCAGGAGTACCTGAGTTCAAATCCAACCTCAGACATTTAATAATTACCTAGCTGTGTGGCCTTGGGCAAGCCACTTAACCTTATTTGTCTGGCAAAAAACTAAAAAAAAAAAACCTCTAAATGGAGTCATGAGAAGTCTAACACAAATAAAATGACTGAATAACAAGAACAACTTCATATATAACTTATGCCTATAAGGTGAATTCATAGGTAATTGCTGGGAAGATAGAATAGACACTAATATAAACTACCAAATTAATTTCCTAAATCACAGGTTTCATCTTGTCACTCTCCTATTAAAAAATCTTCATTTTCTCTCATTTCCTGAGAGACATAAACTCCTTACTTTGACATTTAAGGCCCTCTATAATCTCATTCCCATTTGCTTATTTATCTTTTTTCATGTAGAATAGTACTTTTTATCTTTATTTCATATAATATTTCATAAGATCATAAATTGGAAGCTGGAAGAGTCCTTAGAGGTCATTGAGTTCAGTCCTTCATTTTACAAATGCAGAAATTAAGAATCAGAATGGTTTATCATTTTCCTAGGGCCAGTAGATAGACTAACCCATGGTCCTTTTTTTGGAATACACTTACTCCTCATCTCTGCTTCTTAGGACACTGAACTGTCCTAGTTCTTCCTTCTCTCTCCTCTAAGAAATTACTTTGATTATGTTTCTCTTTGTCTATGTATTACTTTTAGAAGAATAAAAGCTCCTTGAGGTCAAGATATTGACATTGAATCCCTAGTAACTGAGAGGGTACCTTTTTGTATGTCCTAGACCCATTTGTTAGTCTGATGAAGCTTATGGACTCCTATTTGGATAATATTTTTGAATGTATAAAATAAAACACAAAGGATTAAAAGGAAATCAATTAAATTAAAATAAAGATGCAAGTTTTTCTTCATTCAAGTTCATGGACTCAATAAAATCTATCCTTGAAGGTATCAAATTTAAGTCCCTTCCTAAACATATTAGGTGCTTAATTAACATTTGTTGAATTTAATTGAATTGACTCAAAGATAAGATGAATTTGCTTGGTTAGGGACTGATGCTCTTTCCCCTCCATTAGCCATTTCATGATGAGAAATAATTGTTGATGGCCTTTTTTTCATCAGGTGCTGGACTGGATTGAAAACCATGGTGAGGCCTTTCTCAGCAAACACACAGGCGTTGGGAAGTCCCTGCATCGAGCCCGGGCCCTGCAGAAGAGACATGATGACTTTGAAGAAGTGGCTCAGGTGAGGAGTAATGTGGTCTAAGGGGAGACATGACACACATTTAGACTTTCACATCATTGTTTCTTTTCTTTCCCCTTTCAATCTCTTCTACTGTAAATTTTGGCCAATGGTGGAGTGTCCTTTGGTTGATAATCCATAGTCTCTAAAAGAATCTTGGCATCCTGCACTCTCTGCCTTCTTCTCTGAGGGAAGGAGGTTTACCTATATTCTTGAGTCACTAGGAAATCATCTTTAAAAGAGATGCTGACAAGATGGAATGACACCTACAGGCAGAAGCCTGTCCACTAGGAAGTACTGATGCCTGACTGTGAGCTCCTGGGTAGAGCTGTGAATGATTTTGCTTCACACTTTATTTCCTCCTTCTCTTCTTCTCCTTACTCCTTCTCCTTTCTCTTCTTCTTCCTCATCCTTCTTTTCCCTCCTCTTCCCCTTCTGTTCTCTCCTCTTTTCTCTTCCTTAACAGTGTTTTGAACATTATCACTATCAACCCCATCACCATTTTCATCACGACCATCATTTGATCATCAGGACAGGTCTTGTATATTGGGGTCTCCAGAAGGATCCCCAAACAGTCAACACTACTGTCACTCTGCCATTGGAAATTGATTCTTGGTATCTTAAAAAAATTTTTTCTTTTCTATGAAATACTTTTGAAAAAGATCACACCTTCATTCATTATCAACTATACTTTAAAATTAATATACTTGTTTTCCATAGTTTCCTCTTCTATAAAATGAGTTAGAAAAGGAAATGGCAAACCACTTCAGTATCTTTACCTAGAAAACTTTAAAATGGGACCACAAAGAATCAAACACAACTAAGCAACAACAACAATAAAGTTGGTTAATTGTATGAATATTCAGTAGCTATCCAACTGATAGTGTTGTATGACTGAATCTTGGAATATTGTGGCTTCTAAGGAATTAAAAATTAGTATTGTACTGGAGATTAATGGAAAGGTATATGGTATATGTAAACTGCAACAGATAACCACAAGTTACTTTGAAGAACTATAATAAAATATGTCATCATTGAATTACATGAGTCAAAACAGAAAGTGCTCTGACCATGGGATAAGAATAAGGATAATATGTAGACAGCCCAAGTGCTCCAGTGGTCTCATTATAATGTCAAGGAAAAGGACCTTAGATGAGCAGACTTATAGAAGAGCATGAACAAGATATACTGAAGATGGACAGGCATGGATGATTCATGATCAGCATAGCTAGAGATAACTTTCATATCAGTGAGAGAATAGATCCATTTGAGTAAGTATTTGAGATTACTATTCAATGTTAAATTCTTAGTAAGACATTTATTATTATCATTAATAATAATAATGGTACAATAGTAATAATGCAGATAATCCTTCTCCCACCTGCTCCCTGGGACAGCAATCCCTTTAACCAGAAAAGCTTCTCATACTACAATTAGAGATAAAAGGCTAAAAAGGTAAAAAAAAATAGCCTCTGGCAGAAGCAGCATTACTGATTTCAGATCCCTCCCTAAGACTAGAGTTTGATATAAAGGGAGGGCAGACTGAATTGGGGAGGGAAGTGAAATCAAGGGGGAAAGGGTTGCAGAAAGATGGGGGTTTTACCATTTTGCTCAGCTCAGACCAACCTGCAAATGAAACAATAACTAGTGCTCATAGAGACAAGGTTCCTTTTGCTTGTGCTGCCTGGTTTGGTTCAGAGGTGGAATATTTCTTTTTGAAGGATTGAGGGCTCTCTGGGACTTCCTCTGAGGTCAGTAGTTTGAGTAGAGATTTCTCTTCTGAAAAGGAGAATGGCAGATGTGGCCAGCAGAAAATGGAGCAAGTAAAAGATCAGAAATACATCACCCCTCAAGGCTTCCTTATAAATATGCCTCCTGAGTAGATAGATCTTGCAGACTAGAAATAAATCCTCCATCTTTACTCCACTGTAGAAAATTGCTTTCTGTTGTCTCCCTTCATTTTGGGGGACTCTGAAGGCAGTTAATGAATGTATAGCAGAGTAGTTCAGCTGAATGGATTTCTTAGGTGGCATCAAGGGACTATCCTTGAGTCAAGTAAAAATGAGACAGGATGGGAATATCATCTGCCTTGGGCATCCTTTGGAGTGTTTAATATTAACATCATCCCTAGACAGAGACAAATGGGAAATCTAGATGGAGGTTGAGGATTTTTATTTGTTTATTTGTTTGCAGTATAACCAGAATATTTATTAAAGCTGGAAGGAATCTTAGAGATGATTTACTTCAGCTCCCTCATTTTACAGAGGAGGGAACCGAAGTTTAGGCAAATGAAGTGACTTATCCATTGTCACACACTTTCATGTGAAAAGGACTTATTTCTTCATTTTACAAATCAGGAAACTGAGACCCATAGAGGAAAAAATTACCTTCTCAGGGCCTTTTGGTTGATATGTGGCAAAGTCAAAACTTGAACCCAATTCTTTGGATTTCAAGTACTGTGTTATTCCATGCTTTTTCTGGGCTCTGTTTCTTTTTAAGGCAGATGGAAGGGACTAGGCATACAAGCAGAGGTTTTTATTTTTTTCTTAATTTTTAATTTCATTTCTTTGCTGTTCTATATCCTTCCCTTCTTCCCCAATCATTGAAAAAGCAAGAGATAAACTATCCATTATTTATATATTTGTATCTATCATCTATCTATCTATCTATCTATCTATCTATCATCTTTCTTTCTTTCTTTCTTTCTTTCTTTCTTTCTTTCTTTCTTTCTTTCTTTCTTTCTATCACAGTTCCTTATTAGTCATATTACAGGGAAGGCAAGGCAAGAAAATAAGGGAGGGGGAAAATATTTCAGTCTTCACTCTAAGTCCATCAGTTCTGGTATCAGATAGCATTTTAAATCATTAGTCCTTTGGAATTAGGGTAATTGTTGGATTGAGTTGCTAAGAGTTAATAAATTTTTCACAGTTGATTTTCCTTCTATTATAATTGTTATTATATAGATTGTTCTGTTTTTCCTCATTTTACTTTGTATCAATTCATATCCTTCCAAAGTTTTTTTTCAATCTATCCTCTTCATTAATTTTTACAACACACTAGTAGTCCTTCATGTTCAGTTTTTCAGCTATTCTTTTTTTTGAGACTCCCTCTCTTGTCCAGGTTAAAAGTACAGTGATCACACATGGGCACAATCCCAATACTAATTAGCTCAGAAGATGTGACCAGCTCCATTTTTCTATTCTCGGCCACATTTCTCCTAAATTAGGGAAATTGGTGACCTCACACTCACAGAGGCTTGGCATTTAGTGTTAAACTTACCAAGGATGCCATATTGGTTTTAACTGTACTGCATCTCACAGCTCCCAACTCAAATATTCTACCAACCTCACCCTCCCCAAAATCAGGGACCACAAGTGTGCACCATCATGCTTGCATAGTGCTGAGGAAATACAAGGATAAAAATGAAATAGTCCCTGGCCTTAAGATACTTACATTTTTCTGGATAGGTGCAATCTTTATGCAAGGAATCAAATGTGAGATCATTTGAGGAAGAAGAGAACATCAACAACTGGAAGGTCTTCTAAATAAAAGATGGCACCAAAGCCAAACCTTACAAGGAACCAGATTTCAAAAAATCAGAAAGGAGGAGGGAGTGCATTCCAGATAATAAGAGGCAGATTTTCCCAAATGTCAGATGGCATGTCAAATTCAGAAAAAAACTAGAAGACTGTTGACTAAAAGTCAGAATGGGTAAAAGACAGGAATATTAAATGGGTAGAGTCATATTGTATTATGTTGTACCATGAACTATATTATATTAGTCACCAGGCACTTATCTATGTGCCAGATACTCTATTAAGCACTGGAAATAAAATTTTGTTGTTGTTGTTCAGTTGTTTCAGTGGACTTGACTTCTCATAACCCAATTTGGGATTTTCTTGGCAAAAATACTGGAGTAGTTTGCCATTTCCTTCTCCAGCTCATTTTGTTGATAAGCAAACTGAAGCAAACAGGATTAAGTGACTTATCCAGAGCTGCACAGCTAGTAAATACTTGAGGTCATATTTGAACTCAGGTCTTCCTGACTCCAGGTCCAGTGTTCTATGCATAGCATGACTTAGCTGCCTCAGAAATATATCTGCAATAAATGAAATACTCTCTGTATGCAAGGAGTTTACATTCTAATAGTGGAGACACTAGACTATATCTAAATATATGATTAATAATTATGGAGAAAATAAATACAAAGGAGTTAAATTCTAGATTGTTAGGGTGGGGGTGACACTAGCCATTGGGGGTATTAGGAAAAGTTTCATTTAGAAGCTGTTCTTGATCTGTATCTTGAAGGAAGAGAATGACTTCTGAGGTTCAGATAAGGAAAGATCGCAGTCTAGGCACAGGAGATGGCCAGTTATATATAATATGATATCATATCCTAATTTGTCTTTAGAATTCCAGTCCCTTATCAGTAACTACCCACTGAATAATTTGAATTTACTGTCCTATAGGCATCTCAAAATCAATTGATCCAAAACAAAACACATTATCTTCTTCCCTTTTCCCATCCCACCCAAAACATGTTCTTCTTCTAAAATACCCTGTTTCTGTTGAGGGTACCATCCCTCAGTCACAGATATAATTCTAAAGCTATCTTCCACTTCTTCCTTGTCCTCACCCCCAATATTTATTCAATTGCCAGAGCCTTGTCAACTCTACTTTCACAACATCTCTCTCCCATCTGTCCCTGTACATCACTTCTCCCCTGGACCACTTCATTGGTATCCTAAGTAGTTTTTTTTTTTTGTTTCAACTGTCTTCTCTGCTCTAATCCATCTTGCACAGAGTTGCTAAAATGATTTTCCTAAAGAAGAGTGGCATTTCATTGCCCTATTTAATGAACTTCAGTGTCTACCTACTACTTTTTGGATCAAATATAAAGTCTTCTGTTTGACATTTAAAGCCCTTTACAACCTGACTTAATAGTACATTTCCAGTCTTATTACACATTGCTTTCTTTTATGAACTCTTCCATCTACCAAACTCACCATCTTACTGTTCCTCATAAATGATGCTCTTTCATCTCCCTGTCATTGCACTGTTTGATGTTTGCCTAGTATACACTCTCTCCTTTCCTCTACCTCTCAGAATCCCTATTTTCCTCTAAAACATAGCTCAAGAATCACTTTCTATAGGAAACTTTCCCTAATCTCCCTAACTGCTCATGACCCACCCTACAAAATTGCCTTTTGTTTATTTTTGCCCATATTATATTTATGTGTATATTTATAAATTTATGTATAATATATACATATGTATGCATGTATACATACACAAAATGTTTATAGCATACTATAGTGATGTGTGTTTTATAACACATGTGTTATACATATGTGTTTATATAGATATGTTGTTTTAGTTGTATCAGACTCTTCATGACCCCATTTGGTGTTTTCTTGGCAAAGATACTAGAGTGGTTTAGCATTTCTTTCTCCAGTTCATTCTACAAATGAAGAAATTAAGGCAAACAGAGTTAAGTAACTTGCTCTGGGTCACGTAGCCAGTAAACAACTGAAGTCAGATTTGAACTCATGAAGATGAATCGTTTTGGTTCCAATCTCATTATTCTATCCATGCTATCTAACCACCTAAAATATATGTATATATATATATATATATATATAATATATATGCATATATATATGACATATGTCTCTATATAGGAATATATACTATATTATATATATAGAAATATGTCTCTATTTACACAGAAGCATATATAAATATGTGTGTGTGTGTGTGTGTGTGTGTGTGTGTGTGTGTGTGTATGGATACATGCTGCCTACTTTGTTAGAATGTAATTTCCTTGAAGGTGGGAACTGTTTCCCTCTCTAATTGCATCCCCAGCACACTTAGTGTTAGGGACCTAGTAAGACTTTAAAAAATACCTTTTAATTGTTTGATTGCAGGGCTTAAATGCAAGAATAAAGAATTTTCCTTTCATCTAAGAGATGATAAGGAGTTATTAATTTTTTAACAGTCAAAAGTCTTTGAATTATATGGTCAGACCTTTGCCTGAGAAACATTATCTTTTCTGAAATGTATAGAATGGTCTACAGAGGGAAGATATTGGAAATAGCTAGACTAAGAGATGCTGAGGAAATGAGCTAGGGGGTGGCCATATGAGAGAAGAGAAGGCAATGGAGGTGAGAATGTTGTAAAAGGCAGAGTTAACAGTTGTTTGGATTTAGAGCTTAAAATAAAGAAAAGGGTCAAGGACAACTCTGAAGCTTTGTACCTTAATGATAGGAAAGATGGTGGTACCCTCAACAGAAATGAGGAAGTTTGGAAGGAAGAGGAGGAAATGAATAACTTCTATTGGGAATGTTAATTTTAAGATAATTGTGATAAAATGGAGGGCAGCTAGGTGGCACTATAATGCACAGAGTGCTTGGCCTAGAGTCAGAAGGATGCAGCTCAAATCTGGTCTCAGGACATATTAGTTGTGTGACCCTGGGCAAGTCACTTAATCCTGCGTGCCTCAGTTTCCTCATCAGTCTAACAAACTGGAGAAGGAAATGGCCAGCCACTTCAGTATCTTTGCTAAAAAATACCTAAAGGAGTCATGAAGAGTTAGACATGACTGAAAAGACTCAACAGCAATAATAAAACACATATTTTTATTTTAATTATACTTATATATGCATATTATATACATACACATACATACATGCACACACACACACACACACAAACTTAGTTTGGTGGTTTCATATTCTCATTATTTAGTCCCCTTTTCACTATCATAGGCAGCAATTTAGCTGACCCTTTTCATCTTATGCAATTCTTTTCTAGCATCTTCCACAGGAGCTCCACAGACCAATTATCTAATGCAATGAAGATATTCCTCTGGGTCTTTTAATATATTATAGATACTAGTGCAATGCATGAATGGTTGTCTTTTATCTGATTCTACATTTCCTTTGGGTCTTTAGTTTTTCCATTCTAGAACAATTAGACTATTAGAGCTAAAGGGACCTCAGAGATCATCAGTAGAAAAAGGGAAAAAATGCTAAATCTTACAGTCAGGGACATGGGTTCAAATCTAGACTTTGCCTCATACTATCTAGGTGACAAGTCATTTTATCTCTATAGGTCTGTTTTCTCATCTCTAACTTCAGGATCTTTGATTAAATCAGTGGTGTCCAACCTAAATAAAAACAGATTACCGTGGGCATGTTGACTTAGATAATCACAAATCAGCATTATCTATAGTGTACTATATTTTTATTTTGTTAAGTATTTCCCAATTACATCTTAATCTGGGCTACCCTTTTGTACCTGTGATAGGTCATCTCTGAGCTAAATGACGTCTAAGGTCCCATCTAGTTCTAAATCTGTGGTGCAATGCCTAAATTTACAACTGAGGAAATTAAAATTTTTTTTAATGTCCCAATCCCTGTTCTACCCAAGGATGAATGAATGAAAATCATCTATTAAGCAAGTGTTTACTATAGTCTAAACATTGCATTAGGAGGTAATTATGTGCCTCTTATTTAGTGGCCATGATTGGCAGAAATGGGATCATTTCAAGAGAGAAGTCAACATATTCCTGAGGACCCTACCCTAAATCTTCAAATGATGATGGGAAGGGAAAGGAACAAATATTTATTAAGAGAATGGTGCTAGTCACTATGCTAAGAATTTTACAAATATTATCACATTTGACCATCACATAGCCCTGTTATTATCCCTATTTTACAGTTGAGGAAACTGAAGCAGGAAGAGATTAAGTGATTTGTTTACCCAGATTCACACAGCTAATTAATGTCTGAGGCTGGATTTGACCCAGTTCTCTATCCACTGCATCACTCAGATGACAAAAAGGATGCATTGGGAAATGTAGGTGGGATGAAAAAGAAAAAAAAAGAAAAAATAATCTTTAGAAATAGTCTTGATAATGTTATCATCACATAACATACAGAAAAGGGGAAAAAAGGGGCGGCTAGGTGGCGTAGTGGATAGAGCACCGGCCTTGGAGTCAGGAGTACCTGGGTTCAAATCCGGTCTCAGACACTTAATAATTAACTAGCTGTGTGGCCTTGGGCAAGCCACTTAACCCCATTGCCTTGCAAAAACCTAAAAACAAAACAAAACAAAACAAAACAAGAAAAGGGGAAAATGTAAGAGAATTGGAGAAATCAGGAAACAATTAAGGTTGAACACAAGATCTAAACAAACCTGTTCAGATGGGGTGAGATTCAGCTGGTGAATGAAATGAGAATGGCAAGTCTAATGCAGTATGAGCATTAGTGCCAGTCATTGGATAAGTATAAAGTACGAAGGAATACTGGAAATTCCAGTACTTTACTTTTAGGAGTTTGGGAAACTGAATAGATGATAGAGTTCCTGGATTGCTAGACTGAGATATCTGGACATGATACAATTTTTATTGGGTAGCTTTCTCCCAAGGGGAATGATGTGATGAAAATTGTATTTTAAGATTAATCTATTTCAGTAAGTCTCATTTTTTTCCTGAAGATGGCACTACTTGTTCAGGTAGGATATGGGGCCATAAGAAAAGTAACTGGAAACCCAACCCTGAAGTCCACTGCTTCGTATGTCATCTGAGTTATATTCCACAGGGGAAATTTGATGTAGTAGAGAGAGTGTTGTTCAGTTTAGAGGCAGAAAGATCTGAATTCAAACTCTGATTCAGTTGCCTATTAGCTGTATGACTCTGAGCAAGTCACTTTATTTCACTTGATCTTAAGTTCACTCTGTAAAATGGGGAAAAGAGTACCTACCTCATGGGGCAACTGTGAAGATTTAATGAGATTTTTATATGTCTGTGTGTGTGTGTGTGTATGTATATATATATATATACATATATAAAATACATACATTTATATATTATTTAGTCATTTCAGTCATATCATATCTTTGGGGCTCAAAAATATCAGTCTTAAAAGAACTGGAAATTGAGGAGATGCCCATCAGTTGAGGAATGACTGACAATTGTGGTATGTAAATGTAATGGCATGCTATTATTCTATAAGAAACAATGAACAGGCAGATTTCAGAAGAATCTGGAAATGAACTTACTTGAACTGATGCTGAGTGAAATGAGCAGAACCAAAAGAACACTGTATACAGTAATAGGAACATTGTGTGATGATCAACTCTTATAGACTTAACTCTTCTCAACAATACAGTGATCAGACACTTTTAAAAGACTTGTGATGGAAAATGCCATCCACATCCAGAGAAAGAACTATGAAGTCTGAATGCAGATCAAAGGACACTATTTGTACTTTTTTTAAAATTTACTTTTTTTTGTTGTTCCTTTCTTATGGTTTTCCCTTTTATTCTGATTTTTCTTTCACAACATGGCAAGTATGGAAATATGATTAACATGATTGTGCATGTATAATTTAAAAATATTAGAGCTTTGCTCAGGAAATATTAAGTGATATGTGACTAGAAGCAAGGGAAAGAGATGATGAAATCTTTGAAATGCCTTTCTCATCCTAAGTAACTAGAATTTTCCACAGCCTTCCTATACGATGTTGTAAGGGAGATGAGTATGAGGGTAAACTTTCTTTCAGCTTGGTAGTTAAGAGTATCAGACCTGGAGTCAGGAAGACCTGAGTTCAAATGTGAATTCAGACATTTATTTACTAGTTATGTGGCTCTGAGCAATCTTTGTTTGCCTCAGTTTCTCCATCTATAAAATGAAGATAATAGTAGCAACTATCTCCCAGAGTTTTGTAAGAATAATTATAAAGTGCTTACCATAGTGTTTAGCACATAGCAGTATTAACTATTATTATTATTATTATTATTTTACTTTGGTGAAAATGGTTGAAATTATCCTCAAACTATCCAAATTTATCAGGTTCCATAGAAACAGCCAAGTAGGAATTAACAGAGCCATTATTTGTCTGGTACTATGAGAGGGTTGACATTGGAATGTAAAATATATCTAAGACACAATCCTGACCCCTAAAGAGCTTAGAAGGAGAAAGCTAAGTTTTAAAGACATAGTATTCCAGATCTTGGTGTTTACTCTTGGGTACCATGTCATAGTCTGAATAGTTTAGTTTCTCCTAGCATGCTTTCCCATTTGAATTATACTTTTTCTAATAAAAATAAAATATATTAAAACAACTGAATATAAATCACCAATATTTGTATAACATTAAAGGGTGTGCAATATAGAAAAGATTTAAAGGAAAGATATGTTATGTGGGTATGATTAAACATGTTATTAATCTTTACTCTTATTAATCAATTAATGTATAATTGATTGAGTAATTATGTTAGTGAATTAATTTATTCTAACCCTGATTTAATGTAGACTTGAGTAGAGCAGAATATTTTAATTCAACCCAAATCTTTACTGGAAAGATATGAATGATATATCTGTACAATTTTTATTTTTAAATGTTTAAAAATATTTTAATAATGAAAGACAGCATGGCATAGATGGAAAGAGATGGATTCAAATCTTAACAATGGCACATATTACATGTGTAACCACTTCAGGTCTCAATTCTATTTTTTTTAATTTAATTTAATTTTAAATTGATGGAATAAAATAAGCATTTTCATTACATGGTATAATAAAAAGATGATTACACATGAAAGTGAAAATCTCCATGTACAACTTGCTATTCCTTTCAAATATACAACAAAAATTATCACATAAATTTCTTTCATCTTTCCTTTTTTCTCCCCCCCACCCTAAAGATGACTGTCATGTATATGTATGTGTGAGTATGTGAGTCCATATTTATATATGTATGTAAAAATATTCTATACATATTTCTATTTATCAGTTCTTTCACTGGATGCAGATAGCATCTTCCTATATCCTTTAAAGTTAATTTTGATGCTTTTAATATATAACTTATTTGCTTAAAGACATTCTTAAAACAACATTGCTATTACTATATATAATATTCTCTTTATTCTTCAGCTCTCAATTCTCTAGGCAATTCTAGAAAACCATATGCTAGTTATCAAAGGTGTTTGTCTGCATTATCAGAGGGAATTTCCACATCCTAGGTATCCCTTTATGATTGAAATCATGAGTCTAATTTCTACATCACTTTCATTTTAAAGACAGAAGAGCATTCCTTTATAACAAGTCATAAGAAAGAGGGGGGAAAAAATCAGCTCAGCAGAACTAGCCAAACCTCTTTCCTCTACTACTTCAAAGTGTATAAATCTTCCCATGCTTCTCTTAAATTTTTCATATTCACTTTTTATTATGGTGCAAGAATAACATTTCATTGCATTTATTTACTGGAGTTTTGGGGGTTTTTTGTTTTTTTATTTTAGGTTTTTGCAAGGCAAACGGGGTTAAGTGGCTTGCCCAAGGCCACACAGCTAGGTAATTATTAAGTGTCTGAAACCAGATTTGAACCCAGGAACTCCTGACTCCAGGGCCAGTGCTTTATCCACTGTGCCACCTAGCCGCCCCTATTTACTAGAGTTTTTAAACATATTCTAATCTATACACATTCTATAATATTTACATTTCTTTGTACTATAAAAGGGATATTGTTAATATTTTAGTGTGTATAAGACCTTTTTCTGTTTTTGACAGTCTAACAATGAAATCTAAAGATGTGGATATTTTAGACAATTTTGTAGCCTAATACTGCTTTTCAGAAGGCTTGGATCAATCCATAGTCCCATCAATAATATATATATATATATATATATATATATATATATATATATATATATATATATATAAAAGTATCTTTTGTTGTACAATCCTTCCAACTTTAGTGATTCTTGCAAATTTGTAGGATATACAGTAAAATCTCAGGGTTGTTTTTCCTTATTATTATTAGTCTAAAGCAATCTTTATTGTCCAAAATTTTGAGCATTGTTCATTTACTTTTACTCTCTGGGAAGGGGGTGGGGAAATGTTAGGATTTTTAGGTGTTGAACTAGGGACACAATCCCAATATAACTTGGTTCCTTCTTTGGCATTAACTGTTTTATAGGAAAAAAATGTTTCCCATGATTGCTTTCTGTTTTTCTAAGAAAAAAGGATTGAGGTAAACTTCCTATTTTCCCTTATCAGCTGAACATTCATTCACTGTTCCTTCATCATTACTCTTCCATAATAAAATGCAAAAACAAACCATGATCACATTTTGTTCCACATGTTTCCCAGTATGATTTCCCTATGATTTCCTTTTTCCAGTCAAAACAAAGATTTTTTTTTTCTTTTCTTCCCTGCTTCTCTTCCTTAATCCTTTTTTGGGTATCATTTCTAAATAAAAAGTTCTTAATTTATTAAACATTAACCTCCTCAATTGCTCACCTCTACCCCCTACATTTTGGCAACTTTGGGGGATTGGGACTTGAGGACAAGAATGTCATAGTAGCAACCACCAACAAATACATTATAGAAAATATGTTCTTTATTGACTCCAAATCCATCCTCTATCTATTGGTTGTTTGCAAAGCACAGATCATTTGTGGGTCATTTGTTGGTCAAAAACCATCATTTTCTTGAAGACTTTCAATGAATATAAATCCACTACTTCTTGAAGTCATTCATTTTCACTTGTAAATATAAGTACAATTGTTTAGATACTTCTTATATCAAATCTGAGAGTTCCTTTTTGCAACTTTTACCCATTCAGTCAATCAATCAAACAGATGTTTGCTAAGTACCCACTGTGGGTTGGGCAACTTGATAAACTTTGGGGATTCAAATACAAGAATGAGAAAAAAAATCCTCCCTTATAATGAAGTTACATTCTAATTAAGGAGATAAATATGTGTCAAAATATAATTGTATAAAGTTAATAAATCTAAATATACACAAAGTAGTTAAGTGCAAAGTAGATTGGGAAGGAGGCAATAGCAGTTGGGGGTGGGGAGGGAGGGAGGTAATCAGGAAAATTCATGCATAAGATGGTGATTGGAACCTTAGGGGAAAAGAAGAGCTCTTTGAGGGGGAGATGAGGAATACTGGTGTGTTTGACTGACACAATCTCACTCAGTCTTCCCTTTCCTTGGATTGGAGGGTTGGAGGCTAAAGTACCAAACTCTTTCTAATATCTTTCTCTGTGAAAGTCTGAAACTGGACTTTTGGACTCACTCCTCTCCTCATTGACTGTCATATACTGATTTCAGCTCCATAGTTTTCAGGGCACTTCCCTAGTCTGCTCCCCTCCCCCTTTTCTTATCTCCATTTTTGTTATCTCTGCCCAATAGACTGTAAACTCCTGAAGGGCATGGATTGTCTTTCTATTAATTGTCTCATCTGTGCTGCCCACTAGATTGGTACCCCTTTCTTACTTGTTTACTGCCTTTGTGACCTCTGGCAAGTCAAGTATCCTCTCTGGGACTCAGTTTCTTCATATGTAAAATGAGAGGGTTGATTAGATGAACTCTGAGGTCACTTCCAACTCTAGAGCCATAATTCTGTGCCAGCTGTTGGGAATAAATTTTTGGCATTATTGTAAGTAGCTGCCAAATAAATGCTTGTTGCATTGAATTGAATTGAAGTTATAGATAGGCAGATGTCAGGTTAAATAAGGAAAAACTTTCCCAACAACTAGAGCAATCCAGAAATGAAATGGACTGCTTTGGGATTTTTCCTTCACTGGCTATCTAATGACTGCTTGTCTTAGATAATGGGTAATGACCGAATATAGATGATTGTATATTAAGAATTGAAAGGGGAATTGAAAGGTTTTCTTTTCCAAACCACTCACTGCACATTGCATGATTGTATTCAATTCAACACACATTTATTAGGTCCTTGATTATTGTCAAAGACTATTAGATACTGAGAATAGAAAACCAAAGATGAAACATTCCTGCCCTCTTGGAGCTTGTACTCAACTAGAATGAAATGACGTAGATCAATGTGGACAAAATAAGTTAGGGTTTGTGAGTGGGAGAGAGTTCTAACAAGGGCTGGCTCCAAGTGGGAGGCAACATTTGACCCAAATCTTGAAGGGAGCTGGGATTTCAAGAGGTAGAGGTGAAGGGGGAAAGCATCCAAGCATAGGGAAAACTAGTCTGCATAATGACAAGAGGTCAGGACAGAAGGTCAAGCCTGAGGAATCAAAAATAAGTTTGTTTGGAATGTAGAATGATGAGAAGACATATGAACTCAGTCTAGAAAGATAGACTGGGGCCAGAAGGTGAAGGGCTTTAAGTGGGGAAAAAAAGAAGAGTTTGCATTTGATCCTAGAAGTGGTAGTGGTTGTCACTGGAACTTCTTAAGCAGAGGAGAAAAATGATCCTTTAAAGAATAGTAGTTTGGTAGCTATGTGGCAGTAACAGTGGAAAGAGAAACTGGAAACAGGGCAACCAAGGAAGAGGACAATTTGACAGGATTAAAATAGGAACCATGGTTAAACAGTAACAATTAATCTGAAACAAATAAATAAAAGGTTGCCAAGCCCTATTCAATTCTTTGGTGTCCACCTTCACCCAACTCTCATTTGTATCTCCAGAAAGCTGTAACAGGCACAGTGGTCACACCCTAGCAAAATCATCTCTCTAGACAGGACCTGTTGGTGAGTTAGGGGGATGTCCACCCCAAGCATGTGAAGATTTCTGGCAGAATGGTCAGATGACAACAACTGGTTCCAGTGTCCATGAAGGAGACTGAAGCAACTGTTGAGGAGCCCTTAGAGCTTGACCAAACATCTAAGATGTCAAGGACATCCAGTGAAGCGGCCATTGTTAGTGGTCTTGACTTTTGTCCTGCCATTGGACTTTGATGATTCCAGAAGAGTGAGGCTAATTGACTTTGGTCCACTCTGCCTCACTGAAGTCCAATTCATATAGAAGTCAGATATATCATCTTGTGAAGTCATTGGTCCTCTTATTATAAAACTTTTATCTTGTTTAACTTTTATCACAAGTATGACAGGTAACAGAAATTACTAGAATGCCAGGGAATGTCCTGAATCCTCTTTCTAAAAGTCTTCTGTTGGTTCAGCATTAACCAAGGATAAATTAGGGGAAAAAAATGCTTCTTGACCATTTAGAAAGGTAGTGAGAATGAGTAGATGTCCAGAGGAAAGAACCCTGGACTTGGAGACTTGAGAAGTTGGATTTGAATCCTAGGGTTACTGATTAGAGACTAGGTAGAGTGAGCTATAGAAACTTAGAAGGTGAAGACATTTTAAATTATAATTTTAAAAGATTGTGCGATTTTTGTAGTTACTTATATTTGCATTTTGAAAACACTTTTTTGTTCCTCAATGGTGAAAAAAATAACTGAATTTAGCACCTATTTAAATTGATCTCTTTACTCCCCATTCATTATGTATGAACTTTTTGATTTTATATGTTCTATCCCTGTTAGAATGTGAACAACTTGAGGACAGGGTTCTGTCCTGGGCTTTCTTTTCTTCTCCCTCTACTCCTCCTGGTGATATCAGTCCTTAGAGTTTTAATTATCATCTCTATGCAGACAATTCTTAATACCCATCAGCCTTAATCTTTCAGCTGATTTTTAGTCTCATACCCCCTTTCAGAAACTGCCTCTCAGATATCTTAAACTGGATGCCCAGCAGACATCTTAAACTCAATATGCCCAAAATGGACTTCATCTTTCCAAAACCTTCCTCTTCCCCCATCTTCTTTATTACTTTAAAAGCAGCACTAACCCCCCATCCTTTCAGGTTCTTAACAGTACTCACTCTCTCATAATCTTGTTCCCTCCCTCCATCCAATCTGTTACCAGGGTCTGTCCTTTACACTTTTACATCTTTCAAATAAACCCCCTTCTCTCCTCTGACACTCCTACCCCTCTGGTGCAAGCTCAAATTATTATGCAATAACTTACTTATTGGGAGGTGGGTGGGGGAAGGGAAGAGGGTCTGCTTGCCTGTCTTCATCCATCTTCCATTCAGCCATTAAAATAATTTTCCTAACACATAAGTCTGGCCATGTCATCCTCTTTCTCAATGAGTGACTCCTTGTTGCTTCAAGGAGTAAAAACAAAATCTTCAGTTGGCATTCAATGTCCTTCATCACCTAGATGGCACCTACCCTTCCAGTTTCCTCATACTTTACTCCCCAACATGTACTCTGTGATCCAGTGACACTGGCCTTCTGGTTCTTCCACCAACAAGATCTTCTCCATTCTGGACAGCTTCTCTAACTGTCCTCTACTCCTACACTGCCTTCCCTGGATTCCTTTATCTAAAATTCCTCCTATAGAAAGTCTTAATTCCAGTGCCTTCCTTCTGTTAATTATTTCCTCTTTATCTTTTATTTAGCTCACTTTGTATATACTTGTTTGCTTGTTGTCTCCCCTGTTAGATTATAAATTCCTTGAGGGCAGGGACTGTTTTTTGCCTCTTTTTGTACCTCTAGCTCTTAGTATAGTATGTGGCACATAGTAGATACTTTATAAATGTTTACTGATCACTGGCTAACTGACTTGAGGGACCATTGGGTTTTACTAATTACAGCTCTGCCAAGTCACTGACCAAGTAAATATCAAGTATCTGAAGACCAGAATTCCAATGCAGCCTCAGACCTCCTGCTTTATTCACCCTACCAACTAGCTGCCCTTAGCTACAAATCATGATATCACCTCCTTGAGGCCTTCTTCAAGAACAAAGGACAAAAAGCAGCAACAGCTTTTAAGGAATAGACTTTCTGGAAGCCTAATCATTACTACCTTTTATTTAATCCAACTCCTCCTATATAGATCCCACTAAAACTCAAGAATCAATAAACATTCTATTTTGTAGACTTGAGCTATAATTACTTATCTCAGCTGTGTTTCACACTGAGAGGCTATTTTACAAAATATATTCTGGCCTCAGAGATGTTAATCAAAGCTTGAAGTGTTTCCAAAGCACTCATTAGATACACATTTAAATGGGAACCAACATGCTGGGAAGTGGAAAGGGTCAAAGGTATTTCCAAATCAATAAGGCCACACATCCCTCTGGAATATGGCAAAAAGTACCACGTGGGGTGGTGAGAACTCTGGTGTCAATTCCTGTCCTTGTATTTATCATGTGGGGGGAGGAGGACATAGGCAAGCTACTCTGTAAACATAAAAAAAATGAAAACATGCTCAGAAAGTTCCAATGATGCTCTTTTCAAGTTTCTGATGATTTCCTGATAAAACCCTCCATTGTAACAAAAAAAAAACAAGAAAAACAAACCAACACATTTGAATCTCAGTTTCCTCACCTGTAAAACAGGAATATCAGTTGCACTCCATAATATTTTTGTCAAGAAAAACTTCTATAGTAGTTTTACATATATATATATATATATGTATGTATGTATTTATATGTGTATGTATGTTATATAGAACTCTGCATATTTTAAAGCCTTGCAGAAGAGTGAGTTGTTATGACATCTGCACTATTTTCCAGAGAGAAGAGGGAAAAAAGTATACAACTGGAATGAAAAATCATTATCACCCTTGGGCTTTGTGCTGGACATTGTGCAAAACTCTAGCAACTTGGATTCAATTAATAAGATGGTCTGTGTCTTCTAGGCATTCACATTATAATGGGGAAGACAATAGTCAATCAACTTGCATTTATTAGGGACCTACTATATCCCTACTGTGTTCCCCCACCACTGGGAGAGAGAAAGGTCAAAACCTCTGGCAACTCACAATATAATAGGGAGAAAAACAGGAAAATAATTATACACATAGCCAGAGAATTTGAGGAGAGGGCAAACCCAGAAAAGGCCTTCCACAGATAGTGAGGATTTAGACTGAGTCTTTAAGGAAACCAGGTAAACTAAGAGGTGAAATGGAGAAAGAAGAATCTTCCAGGAATGAAGGATGGCCAGAGCTAGAGTAGAAAAGGAGGGAAGGAGTGTATTCCAGTAGGCTTGATATGAAGAAGACTGGGAATTAGCTAGTGAATATCCATTAATCAGAAGTCCATCATCCCAGGTCAGGAGTTTGGAGAAGAGAAGTGAAGGTGAGGGCAGGGACATGGCTACAAGAATAGAATAAAGAGGGGCGGCTAGGTGGTGTAGTGGATACCGGCCTTGGAGTCAGGAGTACCTGGGTTTAAATCCGGTCTCAGACACTTAATAATTACCTAGCTGTGTGGCCTTGGGCAAGCCACTTAACCCCATTTGCCTTGCAAAAAAAAAAGAATAGAATAAAGAAATAACTGTGATTTATGACCCTACACCCTGTGGTATCCACAAGACAGAAGGTGTTGACCTCACCAAAGTGAACTTTTTTAGGGCCATGAGTTATGTGAGTCTCTTCTTTAAAAGGCTAATTCCCCACAATTTGAGGTCCATCTTAAACCTAAGCTTACTAATACACTGAGTTCAATTGACTTGCATTTTAAACTTTTTGTTAGTCAATCAATGAGCATCTATAAAACTTCTACTTTGAATCAGGTCCTGGGGGATACAAAGAAAGTGAATGAAATGAAGTTTTTTTCCCTACATTTTTTTAGTCAGTTGGGGTTAAGTGACTTGCCCAAAGTCACATAGCAAGTATCTGGGGCAGATTTGAACTCAGGTCTTCCTTACTCTAAGACTGGTGCTCTATCCATTGTGCCATCCACCTGCCCCCTCCTTAACTCTTCTGAATGAATGTTCAATATTAAATAATGTTGTTCTTAGCATGAAACCCACCAGAAAAGACCTAGACTTAGTTTCCCTAAAGGGACCACTTTGGGTTTCTGATCACATCTGAAGGATCCTCTGATCACATACTTGCTAGGGTTTGTACACTTTTCAGCTATCCCCTGCCTTCCTTTATGTTTATAGGATCAATGCTTTATTTTTTTAATTTTCTTATTTTTTTATTCTCATTTCATACAAATGTTTTTTTACATTAATAAAATATACTTGTTTACAAGTAAACAAAATACCCCTCCCCCCATGAATAGAGATAGACTTGCTTGGGCAAAAAAGTAAAGGGGAGAGAAAAAAATTAAAATAAAAAAAATAATAGTAATAATTGTAGGTATGGCCAGGTGGCGCAATGGACGAAGCACCAGCCCTGGAGCCATGAGCACCCGAGTCCATATCCAGCCTTGTAAACCCAATAATCACCCAGCCATATGACATGCAAGCCACCTGATCCCCACTGCCCTGCAAAAACCAAAAAGAAGAAAGAAAAAAAAGACCCAAAATAAAATAAAATAGTAATACTATTAGGGGTGGCTGGGTGGCAGACAGAGTGTTGGCCCTTGAGCCAGGAGCACCTGGGTCCGAATCCAGCCTCAGACACCCAAAGATCATTCTGCTATGTGGCTCCAGGTAGGCCACCCAGCCCCACTTGCCCTGCACCCTCCCCCAAATAATAATAACAAAAAATGTGCTTCAGTCTTTGTTACAACATCAACTCTGTCGTGAGTGGATCACATTCTTTATGATAAGTCCATCACAAAAGTTACTTCCATATTTTTCCAACGTTGCCATTGCTGATCGCAACTCCCTCCTTTCTTATTTCTCCACTACCGTGTACTAAATTTTCTCTCACCTTTCACTCTGACTCTGCTGTAGGGTCGCTGAGTGGCGCAGCAGAGAGATCCCTGGTCCTGGGGCCAAGAAGCCCTGAGCCCCCATACCACCCCTTAGGCCCAGAATCCACCTGGCCCTATGGTCCTGGACAGGCCTTCCAATCCCAGCCCCTTGCAAGAAGTAACAAAGAAAATGTGTTATATCTGACCACTCTCCCCCCATGGTCCTTCCTCTCCTCCTTTATTCACATCCCCACCCCTTCCCCCTGCTCCCCCCTCCTTCTTACTCCAGATGCCTATACCCCATTGAGTACATTTCCTGTTTCCTCTCCTAGCCATCTCTGATGAGAGCAAAGGTTCCCTCATTCCCCCTTGCCTCCCCCCTTCCATATCATTGCAATAGCTCATTGTAATAAAAAAAATCTTATTATGTGAAATATCTTGGACTATTCTCCCTCTCCTTTTTCTTTCTCCCTTTCCATTTCCCTTTTTTTCCTATTGACTCCATTTTTACACCATATTTTATCTTCAAATTCAGCTTTCTCCTGTGCTTCAACTATAAAAGCTCCCTCTACCTGCTCTATTAACTGAAATGGTTCATATGAATATTATCAGTATCATTTTTCTATACATGTAGTTCATCCTCATTAAGTCCCTCATATTTCCCCCCTCTCCTCCAATCTCCATGCTTCACCTGAGTCCTGTATCTGAAGATCAAACCTTCTGTTCAGCTCTGGCCATTCCAAGAGGAACCTTTGAAATTCCCCTGGTTCACTGAAAATCCATATTTTTCCCTGGAAGAGGACATTCAACCTTACTGGGTAGTTCATTCTTGGCTGCATTCTAAGCTCTTTTGCCTTCCAGTATATTGTATTCCAAGCCCTACCAGCTTCCAATGTAGATGCTGCTAAGTCCTGTGTTATCCTGACTAGCAGCTCCACGATATTTGAACTGTGTCCTTCTGGCTGCTTGTAATATTTTCTCTTTGACTTGGGAATTCTGGAACTTGGCTATAATATTCCTAGGGGTTGGTTTTTTGGGATCTCTTTCTCGGGGGGATCGGTGGATTCTCTCCATTTCTATTTTGCCCTCTGCTTCTAGAATATCAGGGCAATTTTCCTGTAGTAATTCTTTGAAAATGATGTCAAGGCTCTTTTCCTGATCATGACTTTCAGGTATTCCAATAATTTTCAAATTATCTTTCCTAAGTCTGTTTTCCATATCAGTTGTTTTTTCAATGAAATAGTTCACATTTTCTTCTAATTTTTCATTTTTTTGGTTTTGAAGTATTGATTCCTGATTTCTGGTAAATTCATCCATCTCCCTGAATTCTATTCTTTGTCTGAAGGATTTATTCTCCTCAGAGTTTTCTTATCTCTTTTTCCATCTGGCCAATTTTGCTTTTTAAAGCATTCTTCTCCTCAATAACTTTTTGGACTGTTTTATCCATTTGACCTAAGCTGTTTTTTAGCATGCTATTTTCTTCAGCATTTTTTTGGATTTCCTTGACTAAGCTTGCTGACTTCATTTTCATGTTTTTCCTGCATCTCTCTCCTTTCTTTTCCCAGTTTTTCCTTCCAACTCCCTCATTTGATTTTCAAAGTCTTTTTTGAGCTCTATCATATAGCCTGAGCCCAATTTCTGTTTTTCTTGGAGTCTTTAGATGTAGGAGCTTGTGCTTCCTCATCTTCAGACTGAGTATTTTGATCCTTCTTGGGCTCATTTGCAAAATATTTCTCAATAGTCTTCCTCTTATTTCTTTGCTTGTTCATTTTCCCCACCCTAAGCCTGTTTTTTTGGGGTGTTTCCTGAGCTTTTGGGACACTCCCACAAGGGTCTCAGTGTGTGAGGCTCTGTCCTCCCTCCTGGTCTGTGAATGACCATAAGCACCTCCCTCTGCCATGGGGCCGAGGTGGGGGGGCCCTGTTGTTCTATGGGGGGGCCTAGACTGTGATCAGGATCTGAATGTGGTCAGAGCCCCAGAGTCCTGTTCCAGAGGCAGACGACAGAGCTCTGCAATCTCTCTCTCTCTCTTCACTCCCCTCCCTCAACTCAATGGGCTCATGCCCTGGAGGCTCCTGCTTACTGGCCCGCCTGCTTCTGTTTCCCTATCTGGGCTGCAGAAAGACCAAGCTGCTGACTGTGTGCCCTGAGGGCTGGGCTCCATGTGCTTGCTCTGGCAGAGGTCCCCGGATGTTCCCCCACTTTGTGCTGGTGCTCCCCAGGGTGCAGCTCAGGAGACTCCCCAGCTGCTGTGAGCCACAGCTCCCACGCCCTGGGGCTGCCTCCAGGAGGCTGAAGTTCTTTGGCTCTGGTGGGCCACGCCTCCGGCTGGCCACCCCTCTGACCCCAGGGAGCAGAGCCTTTCTGCTCTTTTCCAGGTTACCTTGAGTAGGAGAACTGCCTCACTGGGTCCCTTTGTGGGTTCTGTCTCTCAAAAGTTTAGTTAGAATCCTTAGTTTATGAGTTTTTATCAGAGAGCTCCTAAGACTGGATACCTTCATGTTGCCATCTTGGCTCCCCCCCCCCCAAGCAAGGCTTTTTATTCCTTCAACCCATCATCTCTTACTTAGTCTTGGAAGAAACTAGGGTGGGGAAGGGCAGTCTGCAGATATTGTTTTTTAACCATTGAAGTTGTCTAGTCAAAATAGAAATGAGAAAAAAATAGAACCCTAATGATAGAAAACAAATCAATTCTACCCTGAAATCTGATTACTTCTAAGCACATTCTTCAGGTCTGAACATTCAATTCCCAGAATATGGGCTATCGTTATCTCTGTTAGGTCACATAGGAAGCATCTATCTAGATCAACCATAATGAAGCTTAGCATCCATCCAGCCAACCAACTTTTACTCTTCAAAGTATGGAAGGAAGCAAATAACAGCTTAAAATTCCTTCCAATGGGAATGGCTAGGTAGCGCAGTAAATAGAGCATGGGCCTTGGAGTCAGGAGTACCTGAGTTCAAATCCAACCTCAGACACTTAATAATTACCTAGCTATGTGGCCTTGGGCAAGCCACTTAACCCCATTGCCTTGAAAAATCTAAAAAAAAAAAATCCTTCCAATGAAGAGACTTTGTTTCAGCAAAGCACTAGAAGTTGTAAAAGTCATATAATTTCCTTCTTTGGTACCATAATTTTGGCCTCTTTATTAGACTCCCCATAAATGGGATTAACATGAGTCAAAAAAGTCAGGAAGCTCTGAATTTGAATGCTGTCCCAGTGCAAGTCACTTAACTTGTGATCACCTCAGTTTCCTCATCTGTAAAACAGAAATATAATAATAGCACCACTTCTGAAATTGTTGTGAGGAACAACTGAGATTATATAGAGTACTATATAAATATTAAACTGTTGTTATTATCCATTAAAATACAAATGGAACTCATTTTCTTAGCAAAAGTAACACCATATTTAAATAAGATTCATAATTTAGAGGATATTTTTAAAATATGAATTCCAAATATAATTAGGTATCCTATGTTAGCTTTTAATTTTCCCCAAAATTGCTTAGCCTAACCCTGGGTTTTCATCTAGATTTGAAAAGCACTAACCCTCTTAATTTAAAGTGTAAATCCTTTGTAGGCCCAACACATGGTTCCATTTTGATTGTAATGTTTTAGTGCTATAAAACAGCTTGGCTTCAAAAGTCATCAGCTTTAATCTCTTGGTAAGAGAGTGCTATCTGCTAGTTTATTAAAGAGAAACCCATTCCCATTTTCCCAACCCTTTCTGTAGCCATTTGTGGTTCTAAGTTTTCTGTTCTCAACTACCTGCTTCTTCTCATACCTCATGACTGTTCAGAAAAAAAAAAGGAAAAGGAAATCACATAGCATTGAAATACCATTGATCTGGATTTACCTAAATTGGGTTCAAATTTTGGGACATTTCTTACAAATCACCTCTCTTTGATTTATGTCCCCACTCAGTATTTTCATTGGGAACATCAGAACATAATTTTCCATGGCCTCTACAGAAAAAGTAAAAGGACTTTCTGCATGTCAGCCTCAAATACTGAACAGGCATTATCTTTATTTATTTATTTGAAATGGCAGAAAATGCAAAACACAGAAGACTGACACCTAGCTTCCAAACAATAAATATTCTCTCTACCCTCCCAAATGACTTTATTTTTAATTACTTTGTATGTATTTGTATTTATTTACCTTATATTTATGCTGCATATATTTATACATCTATTTGTTATCTTCCCCATTAGGATGTAAGTTCTTTTCTTTTTTTTTTGTAATGAATTTTATTTTGTTTTCACAAGGCAATGGGATTAAGTGACTTGCCCAAGATCAAACACCTAAGTAATTATTAAGTGTCTGAGGTCGGATTTGAATTCAAGTCCTCTTGATTCCAGGGCCAGTGTTCTATCCACTGAGCCTCCTAAGCTGCCCTTGTAAACTCTTTTCAAGTAGGGATTATTTCTTTCTTTGCACTTGTGTCCCTAGTGCCTAATGAAAAGCCTGGTCCATAATAGGAAATCAGTTTTGCCTGTGGCTTTCTAACCCATCTCTTTATTGTCTAATAGACAGTGTATTAGTTTATCAGGACAGGAAAAAGAAGAGGTCAGTGTAATCTCCCCTTTAAAATATAGTAACTGAGAATCATTCTATAATCTAGATGTAGTTCAAGTGTATGAAGACATTATCACCTTCCTTATTCTGGACATGGCTATCTAAAATCAAATTTGCTTTCTGGGGACCATTGTGGCAACATGGGCTGATAAAACCTTTATGAGATTCTTTATATGATGGACTATCTAGCCAGGATTTTGCTGATGATTTTTAAAACCTTGTCAGAGTACTTCACATTTACAACTATTAAATTTCATCTTGTTATATTTGATCTATTTTTCTAACCTGTCAGGTTGTTTCTCTCTACTGATTCCTTTATCTAGAATATTGTCTTTCTCTCAGTCCTTACTCTCCCTCTCTCTCTCTTGGTAATGAAATTTGATAGGTGCTTTCTCTATGGCTCTCAACTAAGTCATTGATAAAGATGCTTTTGACTCAGATTATACAATGTCATAATTGGAAATGACCTTAGGGGTCTAACCTGTTCCTGAAAACAAATCTCTTCTACCACATCCCCAAGCAGTAGGCATCGAGCTATCACTTAAGGATTTCTAGTGAGCATATTTCCCACTATATTCTACAATAAATTCAAAACATATATCTAACATGAATATTAAAGTCATAACGTAAAAAAATTGGAAAGGAAGCATATCACATATTTTTCACAATTATGAGGAAGGAAAGAATTATTAGCCAAGGAAGGACTAGAAGCATTTCAAAATATAAAATTAGATAATTTTGATTGAAGAGCTTTTACACAAACAAATTCAATACATCTAGGATGAATAGAGAAAGAGTAGACTGGAAAAATTAATTACATCAAATATTTCTGTTAAGAGTTTGATAGCCAATATATAGTGTCCCAAAAGTCAATACAGAATAGTTTGAAACTGCTGTAAGACTTTTTTGGGATATCATGTATGTACACTGTTAACAAAAATATATGACTGAAAGTATTGTCCAAAAGAGAAATGGTCAATGAATATAAACAATTAATAAAAGGAAAATATTAAAAGGAATTATATGAAATAAGTCTCCATATTACAAAGAATAAGAAAAAGATAGGCATACTTTATGCATTGTTGGTGGAGTTGGTAATTGATACAAGCATTTTGGAAAAACATTTGGAATTATATAAATCAATGAAATCAAATATCTATTCTCATCCAGAAATTCCACTGGAGTATATGCCCCAAGGAACACATTGACCATGAAAAAGATAAGTTTTACATGAACCAAAATTTTTATGTAGCACATTTTGTGATAGCAAAGACCTGAATCCCAAGTGAATGTCCAAATGGCTAAACAGATTGTATTCTATGAATGTCTTGAAATATAACTATGCTGTAAGAAATGATGACCATGAAAAGAATACAGAGAAGCATGGAAAGACTTATATGGACTGATGCAGAAGTAAGCAGAGCCAAGAAAATACTATGCCCGATGCACTCCAGCATGGTAAACAGAAAGATAACCTAAAAATAATCAGAATTTAATGTTGTAGGGGTGGCTAGGTGGTGCAGTGGATAAAGCACCAGCCCTGGAGTCAGGAGTACCTGGGTTCAAATCTGGTCTCAGACACTAAAATAATTACCTAGTTGTGTGGCCTTGGGTAAGCCACTTAACCCCGTTTGCCTTGCAAAAACCTAAAAAAAAAATTTAATGTTGTAAAAAGATAAAAAAAAACAGACTTTGAAGAAGTCATTGTTTGTGGTTGTGGAATATATTTGATACCAATTTTTTCCAATATATTGATTAGTATTACTGGTCTTTTCCCATCTGCTTCCTCTTTTTCTTTTTTAATATTTGTCATAAGGGATGACTAAGGAATAGGGGGATACAGGTGGTAGGAAATTTAAGTTATGATAACAATAAAGTTGAGTGATAATAATAATAATAACAATAACAATAACTCTTAAATAGCATTTAATTAATGCCAGGCCTGTGTTTTGTTTTACAATTATTATTCCTCATCACAACTCCGAGAGGTAGATACTTTTATTACCCCTAATTTATAGAAGAAGAAACTGAGGCAAACAATGTTAAATGATTTGCCCAGGGTTCACATAGCTAGTAAGTAAATTTGAACTGTCTTCCTGACTTCAGACCCAGTACTAAGAAAAAATAAATGACAGAAATTAAAATCTACTCTAAAAGGATCTCTAATGTGACAGAATGCACTCACTCTCAAGGTAACCTATTTGACTGGTTGAGAAGTTTCTTCTATAGAATGAACCAAAATCTACTTCTCTGCAACTTCTGCCAAGTATATCTTTTCTTATCAGAGATTTCTTTACTATAGGATGAAATAAATATGTTGTCATGAACACAGAGCCACTCTAAGAACCAGGAAGATTTGGGTTCAGGTCCTATTTCTGAGGCATAATGGTTCTGTCTGGGCAAATTATTTCTTCTTTCAATGTTCTAGGCAACTTTCTAAATCCATGAATTGCAGAGAAGGTGGCTTTTATGTTGTTGTCATTTCAATTCTCTGTGATCTCATTTGGGGTTTTATTAGCAAAGATATTGGAATAGTTTGCCATTTCCTTCTTCAGTTCATTTTACAGGTGAGGAAACTGAGGCAAACAGGGTTAAGTGACTTGTCCAGTGTCACACAGCTATAGTAAGTGTCTGAGGCTAGAGTTGAATTCAAGATGAGTCTTGAAAGAGACTACTTGCATTGATAAAGGGAGCTTTCTCACTTGAAAACTTCCCTATATCATTGAAATCACAGGTCTAATCTCTATTCAAGTCACTAGCCAAATTGACAGTCTTTCAAATATCCAAAGAAAGTTTGGTCCCATTTCCAGGCTTCCTTTCCTCAGTTCTTTTTACCAATTCTAGCCTGGCAAGACTAGAGGCCACTACCTATATTGACCCCCTTCCTTTGGATACTCTTCAACTAATTCATACTCTTCCTAAAATGAGATGCTCAGAACTAATGCTATAGATATGGCCTGCCCGGGGCAGAATTCAACAACATTCATAGTTTTAATTGGGCAACTTTGTTCATTTACAGAGATAAAGGGAACCTTGGAGATCATTGAGTCAATTACTCCTCATTTTACAAATTAGGAAACATAGGCTGAAAGGGGTTAGGTGACTTGCTCAAAGTCATACAAGTATCAAATGCCTGAGGCAAGATTTGAACCTAGGTCTCCAATACTTCATTGCCTACTCCAAAGAGTTCCAGGAAACCTAGTATTCAAACTGAATAATTTTTAAATTAGAGTTAAATTGTTATATTTATTATACGGTATGGTTATATTTATTATTGTAATTAATTTATTTTATAGTTATTTCTTATATATTTCTATTATACATATTTTATTTCTTATATTAAATAATACTTTTTATCCAGTCTCTTTTCTTCTCCTAAAACCCAGACTGTATGCAGCTCCTGTCTGTAACTTGAAACCAAAATTCAAAACCCAGAAGTCCCTTTGAAGGATAATATTTAAAAGAAAGGAGACTGGGAGAACAAGAAACCCAGTAAGAAGAACAAACAAAGGTCACTTCATTTCCTGCATAAATTTCTAAAACCTAAAAAACACTTTTAAACCTATAACACACAGCATGAAAAAAAAAATGGAACTTTGCAGGAAAAATAAATAAGCTTTGGGCTGGTATTTTTTAATGGACTGTTTTCTATTTATAAAAAAGGTACACAATTGCTACTATTTTTGCAAATGTAATAAGGCTACCTTTAAGTTCTGAAAGGCTCTTAACCCCAAATCACCTATACCCCTCTTAGTTTCTATTCTGGTTTCCTTTGGTTCTTTTTTTTTTTAGGTTGTTTTTTTTTTTTTGTAAGGCAAATGGGGTTAAGTGGCTTTCCCAAGGCCACAGAGCTAGGTAATTATTAAGTGTCTGAGGTCGAATTTGAACTCAGGTACTCCTGACTCCAGGGCTGGTGCTCTATCCACCGCGCCACCTAGCTGCCCCAATTTTAATATTTTTTTTAGAGTTCCCCCCCCCACCTTTGGTTCTTACTGAAAATTCCTGCAAGATAGTCTCCAACTCACATAAAGTTGGTTAAGCCCTTGTTTCACCCAATCATAATACTATTGAATATTAGAGTATTAAAGAGCTCTAAAGATCATCTATATTCAAACTCTATCTTTTTTTTTATTAGTTGGAAAAGAGAGACTGAGGGAGTCAAATTGCTTGCCTGTGTTCACAGAACTAGTAAGCAGCACAGCCAAGATCTAAAGATGGAATTTCTGCTTCATATTCCATGATGTTAAATTACCTTATCTTGTCTTATAGAGGTAGAGACAGGTACTCTTTTAAAAAGTTTTACTGATGCCTTTTATTTTTGATTACATTCATTTCTGAATGTGCCCTTCTCTATTCCTTATCCAGCCAGCCTTTCCTTGTAATAAAAAAAAAGAAAAAGTTCATCAGAATCTATTGAAACATCAGAAAAGTCTGATAGCATATATAATATTCCATGCTCATGTCCCCCCACCTCTTGCAAAGAATAGAGGGAGGTACATTTTCTCAACTCTTGGTTATTATTATTATTGTACAGGATTTTGTCCTTTTTTAAAAAAATCTTTTTTTAAAAATATATTTTTTAATATTCCAACTGCATGCAGAGATAGTTTTCTACATTTATTCTTTTGCTAGATTTTTAGTTCCACATTTCTTTACTATCTCCCTTCCCTCCCCTTGATAGCAAGCAATCATTGATATATGTTATATATGCTAAACATATTTCCATGTTAGTCATGCTGTGAAAGAAGAGGATTCATGTCCTCTTGTTTTTCTGTTTTGTTGTTGTTTACTTTGTTGTAGTCATTATACAGGCTGCCTTCCTGGTTCTGTTTATTTCACTCTTCATCTATTCATATAAGTCTTCTCAGATTTCTCTGTAATCTTCATCTCCATCATTTCTTACATGGAAGTAATATTTCATAACATTTTGTATTAATTTTTTTCCATTTCCTAATTGATAGACCAAATATGGACTCTTATTTAGAATTAATTTTTAATTCTATATTCCAGATATGGAAAGTTAACAAGTTCCTCAAGCCCAGCAATGTATTTCCCTAAAGAGATCTCTTTTGTCCTCTAATTGTGGAGACCTTTAAATAAGTCTAGTGTGAGCTGTTACAATGGCATGATGTCTTTTTATTTTTATCTTCTCTTTTGGCATTGATTTTAACCTTTATTCTAATCAGTAGAACTGATATCACAGAGATGGCTGATTCTAAAATGACTCCTTTGTCAGTGGCTTGTCAATAACTATTAAGCAGGGTGGCAGTAGACAAAGCATTGGGCCTGGAATAAGAAATCCTGAGTCTACTTCCTAACTGTGTGTCCCTGAGTAAGTCATTTAATCCTGTTTGCCTCATTTTCCTCATAGGTGAAAATAAAGAGGTCAGAATGAAGGGTAGGTTTAAAAAGGAAAATGTTGAGATTAGGAAGGTTGAACATTGAGGCTGAAAATGCCAAAATATTTTCTGAAAATGTTTTTCCACTGACATATATCTAGTGACTCCTTTGGAAAGTCCAAGAATACCAGGTTTAGAACTCCCAATATAAATGAGTTAGAAGACATAGTCTCTTCCTTTAGAAAATTCACAGTTTTATTGGTATAATAACACTTCACATAGAAAATGAGCTAAATGACTTTACTGAGTGTGAAGCAAGAACATATTCATCAGTGGAAATAGGTTTTACATAAGAGCATATGCATAACCTGTATCAGATTGACTATCATTTTTGGAAGAGGGAAGGTTGAGGGAGTGAGTGAAAAAAATTTGGAGTTCAAAATCTTATAAAAATAAATGCTAAAAATTGCCATGGGGGGATTTAAAAAAAGGGGGGGGGAAGCATATTAATCAGCTATTCAGCAAAGATTTAAGTATCTACTATTTACCAGGCACACACCAGCCTGGACATTCCTCAGAGATGCAAATTAATGCCCTTGAGACCTTTTGTAAACTTTATTCTCCCTTTCTCAACTTGTTTAGTATGTTTGTCCTAAACACATTCCCAGTTTATCCAGTACATGATAGATGGAAGATAAGGTTTCTCTGCTGAGCCAGGATATTTCTGGATAGGCAGCTGGCCCCAACTGAGAAGTGGCAGAATATGGCATCCCATACATGGAAACAGTCAACATTTTTTTTCTTATCAGAGATTAAGAAGGGAAAAAAACTGATAAGAGCCGACACTGGGACTGTGCTGAGTAATTAGAAGCCTACAAATCCTAACTTTAAAATATTCAATATTAATTCTTGAATGAATGAATTAAAAAAATAATTTATTAATGAAATAAATTAAAGCTTAATTTTTAAAATGTGTTAAGCCTTTATTATTTATAAAGGACTAGAGATACAAATGCAAAAGCAAAGATAGTCTCTGACTTCGGAGTGCTTATATTCTAATAAAAGACAATTCATGGAAGGGACTGGGAGTCAGGAAGGAACTTTTGGACTTGGGAAGTTACAGGGATGGTGAAGGGAAGTGTAGGGAAGAGACTAGCACACCCTTTCCAGGAGTAATGATAGTATTCATTTGATCGTGATTCTGGAACTAGATAGGGAGTGGGAAGGTGGGACAGAGGGAAGTTTGGAGATGGCAAGCTAGCTGGCAAGAAGTTGGCCAAGGATTAGCTAGATAGCTCAGTAGAGAGAGCACCAGTCCTGGAGGCAAGAAGACCTGAGTTCAAATCGGACTTCAGACAGTTGACACTTACTAGCCTTGTGAACTTGGGTAAGTCCATTGGCAAAGAAGCAAGGAATAAAGTGAAGCATGACCAGATCCTTCTCAGACTCTATTCCATAGAGAAATCAAAGTTCAAACACACTTCAGCAGCGAACTGCTGGCCAAATATATGCTGAGGACCTGATCCCTTGGTCGAAGAATACTAGATTCTCATTTACATTATATTTTATTTATGACTTAGCTGCCATCCATTTAATTTTTAAGTCCATACCTACCTTCCTCTTTCTTTTGCTGTAATACTCCCTTGGCCTAAGAGACTCTTCGAAGTCTTTTTGTCCTGGTTGGATCAGCCATCCTAGCAGAAAAAAAGCCTAATTGAATACCCCCTAGTGTTCTAAATGTGGCTCCCAGTCTTATTACAGAGAATAACTTAGTTACAGGAATGGATATCCATGTATATGTGTGGAGGAGAGTTTCTCTCAGTGTTCCAGCCACTAGAAGGCCACATAGCCCCATTGTTGCTGCCTTTTGGAATTCCGTAAGCTTCTCTCATACCTCCCTTCTGCTCTGCCCTTCAGATGGCTGACCCCTCAGGAATCAGGTCCCTATAAAAGAGGATCTTGAGAACTTGAGCACTTGCCCTCAGAGGGAGAACAAAGAGGCTCAATGGATAAATTCACTAAGTGCCCAGGCACTTAACCAGAGAACAATGGAGACTCATTTCCCTGAGTTTTTAATTCACTAATGAACTCCCTAATAATGAATTGTCTCTCCCAATCCTGAGTCCTCAAAATAAGTCTTCTGTTTTTCCCGGTAAGAGGATGATTGGTACAGGGAGGCTGGGGTAAGCTCATATTGACAGGAGGCTTGTACATTGTAGAGACATGTCATTCTGGAATGTTCTGTATCTCTTCGGAGCACAAAACAAAAAAAAAACCAGGGGGCCAAGGACTACAGCAGGGGGGACATCAGGGCCAAATTACCAGAACACTTTAGCAGACTGGATCTGTGGGGGCTGTTAAGGATAGGAGATAGAATGAACTGCGTGGGTTTGGCTACTGAAATTTTCCAGAAGTGTGTGTGTGTGTGTGTGTGTGTGTGTGTGTGTATGAGAGAGAGAGACAGAGAGACAGAGAGAGACAGAGACAGAGTGACAGAGAGATCGAAAAGAGAGAAAGAGAGAGAGAGAGAGAGAGAGAGAGAGAGAGAGAGAGAGAGAGAGAGAGAAGAGAGAGAGAGAGAGAGAGAGAGAGAGAGAGAGAGAAAGAGAGAGAGAGAGATGGAGGTTGTTGGGTATGGACTGTGGGATCAGATGATTCTTAGCGGGGAGGAGTTCTTCCCAATTCAGGATTTATCTAAGATTCAGAACTCTGTGTAACAGGTAACACTCAAACTACTCTTCTTTCCTAAAGTCTGTTCTTGGTCCTCTTCTCTCTCTTAGTTATATAGTCCAGATATGGAAAGTTAAGAGGTTCCTCATGCCCAACAAGATCTATTCCCAGCAAGATCCTTTTGCCCTCTGATTTTGGCTCAAGTTGAATGACTTCATTTACTCCTATGGTTTCAATTACATATGAAAATGTAGATTTTTTAGTATATGACTTAGTTGCCATCCATTTAATTTGTTAAGTCCTATGTAGATGATGACCAAATCTGTATCCTTGCTCTCAGGGTCTTGCTTATGTTCCCATCCAACTTGCTGCTCTATCTAGATGTCTCATTGGCACCCTAAATTCAACCTGCTCCAAATAGTTGGCCTCCTCATCTGTAGTAGGTGAGGAGGAAGAGGAAGATACCTGACAGAGTCTAGGGGAATTGAAGCATGGGTAAGGTCCTTCCTTAAATGGTGATCCTAGGGAGGAAGTCAGAAATGAAATGCAAACAAGAAGTACCAAGAAGGGATGATGAGATGAAATTAAGTCCAATCAGCTTATTTTGCCTGAAGTCATTCTCCAGTGCTGGAAGGAGAAATATTAATGTGGTATACTCAGAAGACTGGGCCAGGAGCATCGTATGTTGGAAAGATCATCATGTATCTGAATACTAATGTGTATAACTTTGGGTGAATTACTTCTCTCTAACCTTTGATTTCATTTTCTGCAAAATGAGGAAGTTATACTATGGGTCTCCCCAAATTCTCTCAGATCTAAATTCTATGAGATTATTTCCCAGGAGACAGGAAGGAATTATAATCAGCAGTTTTGAGATTCAGCAACCTGAAAGATGCTAGTTTGCCCAAGGATTGCTGGGAGCTCTCTGTGTTTCAAGGTCATATTACCCATGCAGGACTAAGGGACTTTAGCTGGTGCTAATAGTAACATGAGGGCAGAGATCTCCAGATGAATCCTACTCAAGAGGGAGAAGATCAAACATCCTAAGATGAAATGAGTTGATAGTCTCTGAGTGTATTCCTACTGATAGCTTAGGAACATAACACGATGGTGTTCCATGTTCTATTTTTTAAAAAATCTGAACTTAAATACTTAAAAAGTATTTCTCTACACATACTAGAACACAAAAAGAAGATCCTATATATAACTGTGAATCTGCATTTCATTTTACTTGCTTTAAAAAAAGTATTGAATAAATTTTATGTTATTTTCAAAATTATCCTTCTTACCCATGCATCACTTTTGTTAACCTCCATTTTCTCATAGACTCTCTCCTCAATTAACTGAGAGAAAAGGGTGGAGGAACACTAACAAATCATTGCTTAATGCTCTTAATATTTTTATTCTTCTTCCCTTTCTGAAGTGGAATAGTTGATTTCCCAAGTGCCTTATTCACACTGAAGTATTAAGGGCTGATAATAGGTAAATATGGCATTTTTGAATATGCTACATAGCTAGAACAGTGCTTTAACTTAGAGGAATTAATTTCTAATGGTAGAATTTGAGACCCAGGAGGCAAAAAATAGAGATTTCAAAGCAGGGGGAGCTAACTGGAATCCTTTAAATCATACCTTTAAATATTTAGCCACTATGGCTGTCCCCAAAGTCAGTCCTCATCAAAGTCAAACTAGTCTTGAAAGAGGATAATCTTTTACTGGAAAGTTTCCAAACTATGTTTTTAATAATCTAGAGTCTCCAAAGACTCTTGGGGGCCCTGGAAATAATAAAGATATATTTATTGTTAGTTTATTCCATCTCCTAAGAGCCCTTCACTAACATAGTCCTGGGATCAAATGAGTTAATATTTTCAAAGTTCTTTGCAAATTTTAAATTTCTTTATAAATGATAGTGATGATGATGATGATGATGATGATGATGGTGATGGTGATGGTGATGCTATTGTTGATGATGGTGGTGGTGGTGATCATGATGATGATGATGATGATGATGGGAAAAACACAACTTTGGAGGAAGAAGACTGGGGTTCAAATACTGATTTTATCACTAACTACATATATAATTTTTAACAAGTCATTCAATCTTTCTGGACCCCAGAGTCGTTAGCTGTAGAATGAGGGGTGTGGGTTATAGAATCTTTTAGGTCCCTTGTAGCTCTACAGATAGGTAGGAGTCTTTGATCTGAAGATCTCTAGGATTCCTTCCTGTTCTCACAGCAGACCATACAATTTTAGGCTATTTCTTCATGGGAAAAGTGGAGTACATTAAAGTCAATTCTCAATTACCCACATTCTGCTTTCTGTGTTCACAACAGAGATAGACTTCTCTCCCACCTAGACCTCTTCATCAGCATCCACTAATCAACCAAAACTTATTGGCCATTTACCATCAGAAAGGTGATCTTCTACAATGAGGTTAGGAAGTATATCTGGGCCACCTTCCTACCCAACTCTAAGTCATCACCATGTGCTCAGGGAATGAAAATCCTTTTTTTAATTTTAGCCTGAGCCAATATTAGAAAAAACAGGGAAATCCACCAGGGAACAGTCACATAATGATTTCAAAAGACCAATATAAATGACTTTCAGGTTACCTAGCTTAACTTTCCCACCACTCACCAGAAAGTTGAGATTTTGCTGTATTTGTCTCAGCTCTAGAGAATAGGTGTCATGTGGCCAAACCAGAGGGTGGAGACATGATGAGAGAGACAATATCACTGGCTGCTTGTTCAAAGTTTCTGCAAACAGTAAGACCCCATTTCTGCCTCTCCTCAGATAGGCTCTGGATGCTTCTTGTAGTCAGCATTGTTGACCCCTCTCCTATTCTTCCAGAGATACAGCTCAGTTCCAAAAGAGATAAGAGCCAGACATTGAAACTTGAAAAGAAAAGAAGAAAAAAAATCTCCCAGTGGCTGTGTTCCTGGGGTTCCCCAAGAAGAACTAAGGAGATCCTTTTGGAGGAGGCATTTCTAACTCTAGAGATCCAACCTGAAATGACTGGCAGTGATGGGGCTTCTTAATGGGGAAGGGGTATGGATCAAGGGTGTCATGGTGCCCACCTGTCCATTTGCTTCTTTCAAGAGATGCTCTGTCTCAGATATATCCAAGGGAGGGGAAAAATAGCAAGTGCACAGTTGTGTTCATTAGCTAAGCAAGCTGCTTAGCTGACTGCGAGACGGTGAGTGGGAGCTCCGAGGTGGGTAGGTGCCTCGCTTTTGCCAATTTTGGGGTATAGCCAGTGAGTGCTTTCCCCCTTTCTTGTCTGAAGCTCTGCATGGGGGGGTATTGGGGTAAGAAGCATGCTGGGGAGACAGCTTTAGTACAGGGGTCTTGGAGGTGACTGTGCCCCATTTCTGTTTATTTGCAGAACACATATACTAACGCAGACAAGCTCCTCGAGGCAGCTGAGCAGTTGGCGCAGACTGGGGAATGTGACCCAGAGGAGATCTACAAGGCAGCTCGGCACCTGGAAGTCCGAATCCAAGATTTCGTGCGCCGGGTGGAGCAACGGAAGCTTCTCTTGGATATGTCTGTCTCCTTTCACACGCACACCAAAGAGGTAAGAAGAGGAAAGGGGCATCCAGCTGTGCCCACTCATGCAGAAGAACAGGTTGGTGGCATAGAGCACAGGATCTCCATGGAGCCATGGGAGGTCTGGGCAGGTCCTCACTGGCTCAGGGGCTAATCTCTTGCAATAGTTATGTTTCTAATGTGACATATATATTATATATGTATTATATATATAATATTTAAGAGCAATATTTCTGTTCATGTCATGGATACCATGGATTCACAATTTATTCATGGTTCTCTCACTGAGATCTCATCAAATACAGCATCCTTCTGCCCTTTCAACTCTAGAGAGATTAATGTGCGTGTGTGTGTGTGTGTGTGTGTGTGTGTGTGTGTGTGTGTATGCATGTGTTGTACAGTAGGGGTTTGGGGGCCACTGGGAGTAGAGAGTAGAGGATACATGGGGTCTTTTGCTCTGGTGGGATGTTCTTCAAAAAGGAAGAAAATGGAGACCCTCTGGACTAGAGTAGACCCTTGTAGAGAGAAGATATGGCAGGCAGAGAAACTGATTCCCACTTTTGTTTATCTGCTCTCTGTTCTAATGGATATGGTATAGTACAGTCTTTATACCTATACTGATAAAAAAGAAGCAAGAAGATGACCTGTGGTATAGTGGAAAGAGGAATTAATTTGAAGTTAGAGGGTCTAGATTCAAATTCCTCTTGTATGTAATAATACTTGTGCAATTGTGAGTAAGTCACTTCACCTCCCTAGAACTCAGTTTTCTCATCTGTAAAATAAGGGTGTTTGCTAGATAATTGTTGCTAATTTATGATCCTAGACTCCCATGACTTCTAACATTCCTTAAACTCTCAACTATACTCCCCAAAGATAATCACATTTAAAGGACATGTCATATGTGTTTTTTTCTTTTTTAAAATAGGAGATTTAACCTTTCTAATGATATTTTCTTCAGGGTAATATTAAAATGAGGTTATATATATCCCCCCAAATACATAATGATTGATAGAAGAAAGAAGCCAGGAGTATGTTGGGATTGTGGCATGTATTTGTGTGTGTGTGTGTGTGTGTGTGTGTGTGTGTGTGTGTGTGATTGGGGAAACAATATGGGATCAAAGCAAAGATTAGAAAAATCATGGATGATTAGATCTCAAAAGGAGCTGAGAGCTCTTCAGGTCTAATCCCCCTGTAGACAGAGGAGGAAACTGAGACCCAGGGTGAGGAAGCCCCTTGTCCAATGTCACATACAGCTTGTGAAGAGCTGGAGCTGTCTAGATGATTTGAAAGGGAGAGACCACCCTTGGAAAGTGACCAAGATTCAGGTTACCTTCTTAGCTCAATTGACTTGCTTGGGATGCAGAGAAAACTATAAACCTGTCATTGTCTTTTCTTCCAGATGAATAGGAAACTTTGAAAGAGATAGTAAATGGCCAGTATGGTTGCTCCTCTACCATCTTTAGAAATAACACTAATGACCGATGAACTCATTAGACATAAACATCCTAAACTGCCCCCAGGAATTCATCTTAATGGAGTATTAATTAATGTGTGATTGTTACCCAGAAAAAAAAAGAATTAAGCCTACTTAATTAAGTTGATTTTTGGTTTTTGAAATGTCTGAATCTAGAGATGGGCTTCCCTGAGTGGGAATGCAAATCAGAACAGCTCCCTATCAGAATAAAACATGAGAAGATAATGTTTTCTAGCTGGAGATACCCAAGGCAGATGCAGAGGGGATATCATGGAAGCTTACTTTGCATCTTTTCCCCCTAAGACCTAAAGCAGGTCCTCTGATGACTATCTGGAAAGCAAAGGGATTAGTTGTAATCCTTGTTTTCCTGCCTGGCTGCCTGGCTGCCTGGCTGCCTGTTTGCATGTGGCCCACCTGATTCCCAAAGATGATCTCAGAAACCAAAGGCATGCATTCTCTTTGCTATCTAAGGCTGTCCAAAAGAGAATTAAATATAAGGGAACAACAGGCATGCAATGTGCATGTGTCATTCTGTGTGTATACATGTGAATATGTGCATGTTTTGGGGAAGGTGGGGAGGGGGACATATTGGATGAAGCGATAACACTAAGCTTTGTCCCTAAAAATAGAATTTACTGGGGGGGGGGGAGAGAGAGAGAGAGAGAGAGAGAGAGAGAGAGAGAGAGAGAGAGAGAGAGAGAGAGAGAGAGAGAGAGAATCTCATCTTTGTTTTTCCCTTCCCTTGCTTTAATTAGATTCTGTCATTTATCAGCTGGTGCAAACTGTTATAAAAGGCCCTGCATATCTATCACCTGTCTGCTCCCCCACTTTCTTTTTGGATTCCTTCCTCTTCCCTTTCTTGTCACTTTCTTCTCCCTTTCCTTCTTTCCTTTTTCATTTTTTTGCTCACCCCTCTTCTTTCCTCTTACTTCCTTCTTTCCTTCCTTACCCTCCTTTTCTCTCCCTTCTTCATTCTCTCCTTTCCCCTTCCTTCTTCCTTTCTTCCAATTAATAGAACTGACACCAAAGACACTGTGACTAGCTGCTGCATTCTAAGGACCACTGGGTCCCACCATTTGACTTGGGGCTGAAACACCCTAAATCTGTGTCTCCTCACTTTGAATGTGAATTCCTTGAAAGGAGGGACTGTACTTTTCTATTTGTTTCCCTAGTGGTTAGTTCGTTGCTTTGAATACAGTAAGTGCTTATGAGATACTTTTTTTCCTATTTCTTCTTATTTCTTTTCTCTTCCCTTCTTTATCAGGCCTCTTCTTCTTCTCTTCCCTTTGTCTTTCCTTTTTTTTCCCTCAGTTTTCTCCTTTACTCTTTTCCTCTCTCTCACTTCCTCATGAGAACAGATTAGAAAGAAGGTCATGGCTGAGGCATTGTGACTGAGAGATAAAAACACAATGACCAGGACTGAAACTTTCCAGGAATCATTCTGAAAATCATTCCAGATATATTTTTTCCATTTTCTACCTCAGACTCTACTAAGCTTGGCTCCTCTCTGTTCCTCATCTTGACTTTTAGAATACCTTATATTTTGAATAGAGAACAATGAGAAGATGAGATTAAAAAAATAGGGAGATGGCTGGGGAAGGAGTGAGGTACTTTCTTCCCTTAGGAGAAGCAGCTTAGGGGAGACATGGTGGGTAAAGAGCTAACCTCAAAGTCAGGAAGGTCTGGGTTCAAGTCCTACCTCTTTTTTTTTAGGTTTTTGTAAGGCAAATGGGGTTAAGTGGCTTGCCCAAGGCCACACAGCTAGGTAATTGTGTCTGATTGGAACTCAGGTACTCCTGACTCCAGGGCCGCTGCTCTATCTACTGCGCCACCTAGCTGCCCCCAAGTCCTACCTCTTATACCTACTGGCTATATGACCCTTGGGCTGGTCACAGTCTCTTAGTACACTAAGCATCTTTTTAAGAGTATACTTTGAGGGCGGCTAGGTGGCATAGTGGATAAAGCACCGGCCCTGGAGTCAGGAGTACCTGAGTTCAAATTCAACCTCAGACACTTAATAGTTACCTAGCTGTGTGGCCTTGGGCAAGCCACTTAACCCCATTTGCCTTGCAAAAACCTAAACAAAAAAGAGTATACTTTGGAGAAGAGGTGCCAGCCTGCAATAGTACAGGAAATTTCTTCAGTCCCTATAGCAATTAAATCCTAGGTCCAGTTTCTATCTCTTCCCCTTTTTACCCAAAGTCTCTCTCAAAAGAAACCAAATAAGGAATAAATATGTGGAAGAGCCTCCTCTGGGGATCTGTAAATGTGGAAGCATCTGTTGTCTCTTGAGATATTTAGGATGGACCTGGAGGTAGGTAAGCACGGATAACTGAGTCTCTCTAGCACTCTGAGAAACACTAACTCTCAAAACTATGGAATCTTAGGGAGTCCATCAATAACTAAGTATTTATTAATTTATTATTATATCCCAGGCACAGTTCTAGTTCTAGGGAGACCAGGAATTTTGAAGGAATTTTTGTTTTAATGGGGTAATAGCAAGTATATATACAAATATATTCAGCATAAAGGGAATAAATATAAATGTTTAGAAAAATAGATATAAAGTTAGTTGATTGTTGTCCTTCAGGATCAAAGAAGACTATGTAATCAGGAAATAAATCATGATTTGCACATAAGGTTGATGACAGTGAGGAGACAATTGTCTAAAGATGCTATTCGTAGTATTTCATGTGAGCCCAATGGCCTGACACAAGAAGATCAGGATGATGGGTGATGGGTAGGAGAACTTGACCTTTTAGAGTCCGGTCTTCTCCATTTCAGTGAGGCTCTTTGGCAGCTTGATATCATCAGGCAACAAATTTTAGACAGATGGGTAAAGCTAATCTGTCTCTCAATGATCTAATCATTCTTACCGTAATTTTATGGTGACAAACTTTTGACAGTATGGCAAAGCTAACCTCTAGATGGTCTAATTTCATGGTGACAAACTTTCAATAGTATATGGTGAGCTTGTCTCTCAATGGTCTAATTTCATGGTAACAAATTTTCATCAGTTTTGTAAAGCTAAATTTGAGAAAGTAAACAGAAAACAACGCTTAAGTTGTATCCTAAATGAACAAAGAAACTCTGTGAGGCAGGAGGATAAAGTCTTCAGACTCACTCCCTCTTCCCCATGCTAACTAATTATTTAGAAGGAAAATCAGAGCATCAACAATATAAAAATATTTTCTCTGGTATTCTAGTTATGATCAGGACATGCCTGTATCTCAGATTTACTTTGCTTCTAGTCTTAGTACTTGGATTTATGGAGTCTCATTGGCTAAGTTACTTAACCTCTCTGTTATTGCAATGATTTTTTTAAACCACTCTTCCTCTAAAGAACTAGAGTCTATTTCATCATCTTTGTATAAAGTAGGCAGGGCCAAGGATAACTAGGCTCATTTTTTAGATACTTTCAGACTTACTATGGTTTTCCAGAATAGTTGGACCTGTTTGGGGACTCTAGACCACTTAAGAAGTATTTACTGAGCACTTGCTGTATTCTAACATTGTTTTGTGCCACAGAGGAAGGGAATTAAGCATCCAATTTAATTCAATTAAGTCAAATATCTATTTTCCTACCATGTACAAAGTACTATGCTAGGTACTATTATGCAAAGACAGAAATGATATAGATCTTATTGCCAAAAAGCTTACCCTCTGCCAGGTAAGACGTATATACAAATTTTAAATGTGATACAAAGGAGTGTGAGGGTAATATCACTTTCATTTGGAGAACCACAGTGAAGATTTCACATTGATATTAGTACCTGAACTGAGAAGGGAAGTAATTCAATAGATAGAGATGGATTAAGAGAAGAGTCCATTCCAGATATTGAGATTTGATATGAACAAAGTCATGGAGATGAGAGAGGGCTAGAATGATGCAGACAAATTTAGGAAAGACATGAAGCAGCTAGAGACCATATAGAGTTTACAGCCATTGAAAGGCAAAGAGCTTTGAGTTCATATCTATGGGCATCAGTTGAAGGGACTGAGGGACTGAAAAATAGGAGAGGGGGTCATTATAGTTAGCTTTACATATCTTAAGGGCAGTCTGCAGAGAGAAAAATTAGACATGTTCTGCTTGGCTCCCAGGAGTAAAACTAGGAACAGTGGGTAAAATTTAGGAAGACAAAATTTTAGACTTGAAGTTAGGGAAAAAATTCCAAAAAATTAGAGAGATATTCCAAAGCAGAATAGACTGCCTTGGGAACAATGAGCTCCCTTAATCATAGATCTTCAAGTAGAAGCTGGATGATCCCTTGTCTGATAAACAATAAGAGAGGTGCTAACATTATAGAGACACTGGTTTGGAGGGAGACAAGTTTTGATTCAATGGCTACTTCCAGCTCTGACATTATGAGAGTGGTAGAGGAAGGATATTCCAATTTGGGTGATAGAAACTAGTGTGGTTAGGCCATCAAGATAAAGGGTAGATTGTAGAGGATTCTGAATGACAGGTCTTGAGTTTATCCTTTATTTTATAGATATACAAAAGAAAAGCACCAGAGTCCCTGTATTATACAAAGTCTGAATTTAATTTAGTAGACAAAATATGCTCAAAAGACTCAAAAGGATTAGTGATATAAGGTAGTTTGTAGTTTGTACTTACACAATAATTATGTTAAATCAAAGGATACATTTTAAAACAGTCATTTTATATTACCTTAATTTCCACATATATCTTTCCTAACTACCCTACCAAGAGATCTATTTCTTGTATCCAAAAAAAGGGAAGGAAAGAAGGAAGGAAGGAAGGAAGGAAGGAAGGAAGGAAGGAAGGAAGGAAAGAAGGAAGGAAGGAAGGAAGGGAGGGAGGGAGGGAGGAAGGGAGGGAGAGAGGATAGGAAAGGAAGGAAGAAGAGAAAAGTGGGAAGAAGAAAAGGAAGGGAAGAAGGAAGAAAAAGATGCAAAGAAGGAAGGAAGGTCAATCAACAACTATTTATCAAGAACCTACTATGTGCTAGAAACAGGTTATGCAAAGACAAAGTATGAAATAGTCCCTACCAACAAAGAGTTTACTTTCTATTTATCAAGCACATATATAATTTTAGAAATATAGGAAAAATAGATAGCTATAACATGCTTAAATGTGAGTGATGTTAGAGAGAGACCTTGAGTACTTATAAGGATAGGGACAGGCTTCTTGGAGCAGATGGCACTTGAACCACAGTCCCACAAAAGTAACCAAAATACGGCCCAAATCCAAAAGTATACATCATTCCTTTTCCCTATTTGCAAAGAAGGGAAGAAGATACGTTTTCTAATCTGGTCTTTGGGACCAAACCTAGCAGAAGTTGGGAAGGCCAGGGAAGTTTTTATATATGAAGACTGAAAGGCAAGCTCATTAGAAAGGCAAAGGTTAAAGAGGCTCCAAGAGGGAGAGAGACAGAGAGAGGTGGGGAGGGGCAGTTTGGAGGAGGAAGGGAGGAAGAAAATGAGGGAAGAAAGAAGGGAGACAGATGGCGAGAAATGGATTAAGGGAGAAGAGTACATTCCAGATATGGAGACTTGGTATGAACAAAAGACATGGAGATAAGAGAGAGTAAAGGATGCAGACAAATTTAGGAAAGACATGAATCATCTCGGGAACATAGAGACAGACACAGAGAGAATAAATTGTGGACACCAGATGCTTCAGCCACTGGGAAGGGACAGGTTTGAGAGTATACAGGTTGACTGGTTTACCTGAGGGAGAAGAGTCTCTTCATCTAAGACTGGAGAAAAAGATGAAAAGAGAAAGGTAGAGAGACATATTTAGTTGAAAAGATGAAGAGATAAGATCTGAAGCAAAATAACCTCTAATCAAAAATCATGTGGTCTCATAAAAAGAACACTCATATGGAATGAGAAAACCTAGGCTCAACACCTAGCTGTTAGGCTTACTAGCTGTGTAATTTTGGACAAATCACTCACTCTTCCTTTTTGCGTCTCAAACTCCTCTCCTGTAAAATAATGACTTGACCTTCCAGGTCCAGGTTCTTCCATCTCCAAATCCTAAGAATTACTTAGTAAAGTAGGAAACAAAAATTACCTTTCAGTCCTGAAGGAGAGAAGGGGTTGAGGACTCTAAAAGAACACAAAGATTTGAACAGCCCCTATTAGCAGAATTCTAGGCAGTCAGTGAGAGATGAAGGAAGGGTATGTGTCAGGAAGCAGCAACTGTACTGTGGAAGATGACATGAGTGTCCTGAGCCAGACTGGTCACAGTTTTGCATCTCTCTCTGGCAGTGAAATAACTGAATGATAACCTGAGATTGCATTTTGACACTGGGTTTTTCTAAGGTAAGTTGGAGAGTGGATAGGAGAAAGAAAGAACTCAGGAGAGTCTGTAGTCTGCAAGCTGAAATATGCACATGCAGAACTTTTGAGCTTTTTACCTAAAAGCAAAGTTTTGCTCATTCCTTTCCCTGTATTTGGAATTGGACTCTATAATATACCATCTCTGAATTCATGCTCTGATATTGATATTTTCTAGCATTGGTTCTAAATACTCTCATCAGGTTTAGTTTCAATTTCACTGATTAACAGGAACACTGAGAGTTCAAGCTCTGACTTTTCCTGATAATTCTAGCTGTCTTTCTTACTAGTGATAGGGATGGTACCAGTGCCTTAGCTATAATCTCTTCTGACTAAGCACAGAATTGAGTACTGTAATTATTCAGTGAATATGATGGGTGTGATCATTTCACCTGGATCATTAATCTATCTTCCCTCTGTTCCTCTTGGTCCTTTTTTTCTACCAAATTTAAACCCAAATACTGCAATCACCATCCTCTCCTCCTCCACTAATATTCAAGTAAGGATATCTATTTTCTGCCCAATTAACCTGAACTGACTCCTCTGCAGTTCTTCATCAAGCTAGAGACTGTTGCATGACTCAGTAGCTACCACAGAACCCTTGTCCCTGCTTTCAGTGCACCTTTCCCACAGCTATCATCCAGGAAATAAACAAAATTCTACCTATAGAGATGCCATCTTTCAAGTGCCTATGCCACCTCAGTAGGTATAACTCCTGAAATCTTGGCAAAAATCCTTACCAAAATCATTGACACTGTCAAATGATTGAATATGAGAAACACATACTGTTTTATCAGTGGAAAAACAACAAAAAAGAAATATTGCCTTCAGCAGAGGAAAACTTTCTCACATATCACCTCATTATTCATTCATTCATTCATTCATTCATTCATTCATTCTTATGTATTTCCCCCCCTTAGAATGTGACCGTTGCTAGAGCAGGGACTGTTTTGTTTTTCTCCTTACATTCCAAAGGATTGGCACACTGCTTTTTTTTGGTTGGATATCTTAGGTAGGCTTAACCTACCTGAGGCTTAACCCTAAAGAATAAGATAACAAGGAATACTCAACACATCAGCACTAGATTTGATGGTCTAATCCTTCCTTTCCCCATCAAGTATGAATTCTTAATTTCACAGTAGGAATTAGGAGTAAATGGCTAGAAAACTAGATTAGAAACTAAAATACTTTATTTTGGATTCTCTGGAATCCTTGTTCCTATGGAACTTAAGTCAAGTGTTTAATCTTTTACTATTGGAATTTTTCAGTTATAATCTCCAGTGGATAATGTCCTTCACTTTATGGTGCCTTCCAATGTCAAATTGGAAATCATTTTGGGATTATCGACAGATATCATCTGCAGCTCTCCTCAGTTTGTACCAATAATTAAGAGTTTGGTTGGATGTAATTACAAGATGTCATTTTCCTGGAACAAGGCAAAAAAAAATCCCCTTATAGGTTTTTTTTAAGGAAATTGAGTTAGAAAATCTCTATCAATGGCCTAATATAAACTTCCTGTCAAGATAGGGTTTATGGTATAACTTTTGCCTCCTTGCTGAATCAGAGTTCTAATCTGGATAAAAGTCATGGTCACTGAAGAGAGGAATGAAATAGAGATAATCTACAGACTAATTTCTTTTGCAAATTTTCTTTGAAATAACTTCTTAATCCTATTAGACCTATTATTGCTTTGTGAGGGTATTTCTAGGAAAATCCTTGGAGATCCTTGGCCACTGAAGGATTAAAATCTTCCAGTCAGGTGTGGGTGACCCAAATTCAGATAGGATAGCTTGTTAATTCCACAGCTCTGGTCCTTTGGAGGTCACTTCTTAGTAAATATATGTTCTACCTGTGTATTCAAGCCCTTGATTCATATTGTGACTGCTTTTACAGTAACCTTCCCTCCTTTCAAAATGGGACATACCTCTGGAGTCTGGTTTAGCCCAAACTATTTACTTTTTTGGTGAAATACTCTTGTTGTTTTTCCTGCAGAGATTAATGTCATGAGAGTGGCCTCAGGAAGGGAGGAGGCATGAAAAATGGTTCCTCAGCTCCTGTTTTCTTTCTTTTCTCTTTTTCCATGGCAACTCTAAAATCTGCTATTTAAAAAATCCATTCAAAATAGTGTGGGCATCATCATTTAAAATGCATGGTTTTTTTAAAAAAAAACAATACTGGAATAAATTCCTTCAGAAAATAGTTCAACCCAGGTCCTTAGGGGAAAGCCTAATTAAATATGGCCCCTTTCCCTTTCTTTCCTTGCTTGCAGATTTTTCTCTTCAATCTTCACTCCATGACCATTTCTTTGTTACACCCACCCCAACTCCTTCCCTTCTCTCCCTTTCCTGAGGATTTCAGCTTCCATATAATCAAGTTGGCAGAAAAAAAGGAAATCCTACAATATGAGCTGAATCAGTCTTCAAAAAAGGGAAGAAGTCCAAAGATAGTGAATAGGCAGTTGGTCTCAGAAACAAACCAGCTGAATCCTCTGTCCCCATCACCAAAGATATAGCAGACTGATTGTAGAATGAAGGTGGATGACTGAGATCGAAAGAGAGAAAGCCGTTTCTTCATAAATATTCATTTGGTAGCTGTCAGGTTTGGTTTATGGGGGTGGGGTAGAGAGGAGAAAGACTTTTCTTTCCTTCTGGTAAGAAGGTGGGAGATCAATTAATAATTTCAGCACAGAACTTAAAAGCTCAACTGATAGATCAATTGTGTCCATGCCATGGTTGTCCTCTCTGAAAATGTAACTGCCAATTAGTCTGGGAAACAAATTTGGGAAACAAAATTTCCCCCCTCCCCCCTTTAGTTACTCCTTAGTCTGTTTAGCTGTGTTCACAAATAAGCCTAGCTTCTCTCTTCCCTCCCCTCCCATCCCCTTCCCTGCTCTTCCCTTCCCAAATCTTAGTTACAGTACAATTCTAGGGCAGTGGGTCACAGCAGCCTGACTGTGCTTAGATATTTTGGTTCTATTATCAGGGTCAGCTTTCCCTGGAGTGTGATTTGAGGAGCCAGAAAAGTCCAATCTGCTTAAAAATACACTTCTCCCTACTCTCCTTCTACTTGCTTAAGTCATACTGTTATTTCTGCTTTTTTCAATTAAGGCTGCTCTTAAACCCAGCTCTTCCTTGGAAGCAGTTAAAACATCCATTAGAAGGCATCAATACATTAACATGGATTAATTTCTAACAGGTGGATAGAGTTTTTGGCTTGGAAACAGGAACAGGCACTCAACTCCTTGACAAGATATTTACTAAATGTGTGACTCTGAGCAAGTAATTTAACATCTCTCAGACTCAGTTTCTTCATTTGTAAAATAGGATCAATAGTAACTATCTTAGAGGGTTATTTCAAGGATCAAATGATATCACAAATATAAAGCTCTTTGTAAATCTAGTAGAAGTAACAAAGGGAGTAATAATGTTAATAGCAATAGGAGAAATATGGTAGTAGTAAGCAGTAATAGTAGTTAGTAGCAGTGGTAGTTGTAGTTAAGTTGTAGTGGTGGTGGTAGTAATAGTAGTTAGTGGTAGTGGTCGTAGTATTAGTAGTAGTGGTAATAGTAGTCCTAAGTGGTAGTGGTATCGGAAGAGGAGGAGGAGTGGTAATAATAGTAGTAGTAGCAACAATAGTAGAAGTAGTAGTAATAGCAATTAAATAACAGTCACCTAGCAAAGAATAGGGTCCTTGGGAAAAGGAACACCCAACAAGTAAATTTTTTTCATAACAACTTAATATTTTGTTTTTTTCCCAATTACATGTAAAAACAATTTTTAACATTCATTTAAGAAATTTTGATTTCCAAATTCTCTCTCTCTCTCTTTCCCTTTCCCCCTCAATGAAAAAACAAGCAGTTTAATACAAGTAAGTTTTGATTAGAGATATTCAAGCTGGGTCAGGAGCATGGATTTGGGTCAGTCAGTCACCAAGCATTTATTAGACATCGATTCAGTTGCAGACACTATGCTAAGCATTAGGAAACACAGAAAGGTAGAAAATTCATCTGTAACCTCTCAGAGCTCACAGTTTAATAGGGTGAGGCAATATATAAACAAGTTGTCTAAACAAGATAGACCCAGAATATATTGGAGATTATCTCAGAATAAAGGCACTGTGATAAAAGAAGAATGGAAAAGGCTTCTGGCAGAAGGGAGCTTCAGCCAAGACTTGAAGGAAATCAGGGAAGCCAGGAGGGAAAGATAAGGAGAGAGATATTCAGGAGACAGCTAGGGAAAATGCCCAGCATCAGAAGAGAGAAAGTCCTGTCCAAAGTATCCACAAGGAGGTCAGTATTTCTAGATTGCCAAGCATATGGAAGCAGGGGGAAGGATATAAAATATAAGAAGACTAGAAAGGTAGGAAGGAGTCAAGCTAAACAGAGGACTTGATAGTTAAGCCTGGAGGTAAAGGAGAACCACTGGAGTTGTTTGAATAAAGGGGTGTCCTAGCAAGAATTATCCTTTAGAAGGATCACTTTGACAGCTGAGTGGAGGATAGACTAAAGAGGGAAGAAGCTAGAGGCTGGGAGACCAACTAGCAAGTTACTGCAATAGAATAGATGTGGAGGGATACAGGTATGCCCCTCAGTAGAGGTAGTGTTAGAGGAAAGAAAGAGATGTATGTGAATGATGCTATGAAGATAGAAACAATAGAATATGGCAATGGATTGCATATGGGAGTAGAAGGAGAGAATAAAAATGACTCTTAGAGTACCTGTGGATCTGGGAGAATAGTAGTAACCTCAAAAGTAACAGAAGTCAGAAGAGGGGTAGGTTTAGGAGCAAAGTTAATGAGTTCTATTGCAGACATATTGGGCTCCAGATGCCTACATCCAGAGTTATCTCCAGTGGTCCTGATTCATATCGCTAGACTCAGATGACTCTGGAGGACAAAGTGAGCCTTATAACTTAACACAGCACCTCCATCACTCAAATCCAATTCGTGGTGTCACCTTCCTGATATCATAGTCTTCTTTAAAAACAAAGGACATAAATTATCTTCAAGATATCTACAAGAGGGGTGGCTAGGTGGCATAGTGGATAAAGCACTGGCCCTGGAGTCAGGAGTACCTGGGTTCAAATCCGGTCTCAGACACAATTACCTAGCTGTGTGGCCTTGGGCAAGCCACTTAACCCCATTTGCCTTGCAAAAACCTAAAAAAAAAAATCCCCCAAACCCCCAAGATGTCTACAAGACATCCACTTTATGATGTCTAATTGAGAGTAAGAGATGGGAGACTGAAAAATCAAGAAAAGGTTCAATTCGTTCATTTCAATCATATTTGACTCTTCATGATCTCATTTGGGATTGAGCTTTTCCAGCTCATTTGTCAAATGAGGAAACTGAGGCATATAAATTTAAGTGACTAACTAGGGTTATACAGCCAATTAAGTGTCTGAGGTCACATTTGAACTCAAGTCTTCCTGACTCCAGACCTAGAAAACTATACATTGTGCCATTTAGCTGCCCTTAAGAAAAAGTCTAAACGTGGACAAATAAACTTGAGAAACATTTGTATGATGTTAATACTTGAATTTATGAGAGCTTATGTGATAACCAAATAGTATAAAAGAAGAGAAAAGAGACTATGATAGAATCTTGGGGGGCACTCATAGTTAGCCAGGGTGACCTGCATATAAATCCAGCAAAAATGACTGAGGATTGGTTGGGCATTTAAGAAGAGAACCAGGATGAAATAGTGTCATAAAAATCTAGAGATAAGAGAGTATCAGGGAGGAGAGAGTGTCAATGGTGTCAAAGGCTATAGAGAAGTTAAGAAAAAAAGAGAATTGGAAAAAGCTATTAGATTGGATAATTAAGAGATCATTGGCAGGTTGGTCTTCTGAAGCATGGTGGTCTGGGTGCAAGGAACCAGAAAAGTACCTAGAAGGAGAAACACAGACAGGGAGAGGGGAGTAGGTAGAAAGAAGGGAAGGATTCTTGTCTAAGGCAAATTTCTTATTTTAGCAATTTAAACCCATTGCTGAGGCAATACTAGGACTAAAATAACCTAGAATGAAAGGAATTTATTTCACTGTTGTTGCTCAGTTGTGTCTGACTCTTTATAACCCAATTCGGGATTTTCTTGACAAAGATACTGGAGTGGTCTGCCATTTTCCTCTCCAGATCATTTTACAGATGAGGAAACTGAGACCAAAAGGAGACTTACCCAAGATCACATAATTAATAGGTGGCTTTGGCCAGATTTGAACTCAGGAAGAGGATTCCTGACACCAAGTCCAGCACCACTTGAAAGGAATTTATAAGGGTTCTGCTAAGTAGCAATAAGAGAGTGCCAATTTGCTTATAGTAAAATTCAAAATTAAATCTGCCCAAGGGGGTTCAGATGGAGGGGAAGTAAAACCATAAGGATTTCTGCTCTGGACCAGATCCATGGTTCATCCAGCCTGGGCAGCTATTGTAGACCAGACTCAGGTTATGGCATAGCAGATAGAGCACCAGCCCTGGAGTCAGGAGGACCTGAGTTCAAATCAAGCCTCAGACACTTAATAATTACTTAGTTGTGTGACCTTGAGTGAGTCACTAACCCTACTGCCTTGCAAAAACAAACAAATGAAAGTCAAGCTGAAAAATGGAATAAAATGAGATATACAGATTCTGTGTCTAAAGATAAGAAAAGGAGTTTTATTTGGTCATATCATGGGAAAGAATATTCAGCAAAAATACAACTCTGTTTCATATAGGCACAAAGTTCATTGTTTTCATAAAGAAGCATGTCTCTTTAGCAGGGAGTGACAATGCCCACAGCAGTGGGGCATCTGCCATGTCTGGAGGGCTCTGACTCTGGGTTGGCCTTGCTTTACGTTATACTTGATATTCCCATTTCCTTACCTCCTGTTCCTTGTACAAGATACTCCATCTCTTGATTTCATGCCTTTTTTCCCACTGGCCATCCTCCAGATTTCCTTCCTCACTTGTTTCTTTCCTTTCCTTCAATCCAACTCCATTCTTTTTTCAGGGGGTCTTTCCCATTCCCCCTGCCTTTCCTCTGAGATGATGCTCCATTTAGCCTGTATCTGTCTAGTGATTTAATTGTTGTTTCCCCATTAGAATATAAGCTCCTTGAGGGCAGAGACCCTTGTATTCCTAGATTAACTTAGTATCTGTACATAGTAAATCCTTAATAAATATGTATTGGCAGACCTTCTGTCTTGCCCATGATTACACAATCTATAGCAGAAACAATATTTGTGTCCTTCTGACCCCATATCCAGTACTTCCCTGCCCCATCCCTGCTCCCCCAGTGCTTCTCCCATACTACTTTTCTCCTAAAACCAAGTGGAGGGTTGGATAGCTTCAACACTGTCTTTGTTATTGTTGTTCTCTTTGTGACTCCATGGACCATAAGACACTGGGGCCTTCTCTCCTGCACTCTCTCTCAATGTCTGTCCAAGCTCAAGTTTCTTGCTTCCATGTCATTATCTATCCACCTCATCCTCCTTCATCTCCTTTCCTTTTGTCTTCAGTCTTTCCCAACTTCAAGATCTTTTCCAGAAAGTCCCATCTTCTCATTTTGAGATCAAATTATTTCAGCTTCAGCTTCAGTGTTTGTCCTTCCAATGAACAGTCTGAACTGTCTTTGATGTCTCCTATTATGTCTGGTGGATTTTCTCAGTCTGGATGGATAGTAGAGTGTTCTCTGAAGTGTCTGCTAGGATAGAGATTTTTCATCAATGAAGCAGCTCCAGACTAATTCAAGGCTACTGTAGGAGACCCCTTTTTTTAAGACTGAGTCTTTTTGTTTATATATAACAGAGAAGGGGAAACTGCCCCCATTGAACTCAGAGTACCAGGGAACCATGTGAATGTAGGGTTGAGCAGATGAAGGGAAACAATTAGTAATTTCCCTAGAAAGAGAACTCTTTCCCCAGAAAGAGAACTCTAAGGAGAACCTGCTGTTGCCCCGGGGTCAGGCCATGTTAACATGAATGTGCTGGACCTGAATTTTTTTCACCAAATCCCCTAATATGGGATATAAGATACAATCTTGTGATACCTGAAAGTTATATTTTTTTTAGTTTGTCTTTTTTTGCAAGGCAAATGGGCCCAAGGCCACACAGCTAGGTAATTATTAAGTGTCTGAGACCGGATTTGAACCCAGGTACTCCTGACTCCAGGACCGGTGCTTTATCCACTATGCCACCTAGCCTCCCCTGAAAGAGTTATTTTTAAGATAGATAAAAGAAAGTCTGATTTTTCCATGTAACTTAATTTAGTGAGATTTTTTTTCCCTCTTCAGAAAGTGAGAGGGAGACATAAAACATTTCACTCACCTGTTTTTAAAATTAAGAACAGGGAGCAAAAAGCTTCATTCAGTACAATAGCAGTTTTCCCAGCCCTGGGAGAAAAATTATTGTCTCAGCTATAACAGCAGTAGTCAGAGCAACTTCATTCCAGAGGCCAGATGAACTCAAGCCAAGGGCCACATCTGGCATCTGAGACAGAGGTTCTTCACCTTTTATTTAAAGTTAGGGCTAGGAGCAGAGAGTTTGTGCACTTAAAAGATTGCTCTAAGATTTAACATTTGCTTTTTACTTGTTTAACTTTCTTATAAAGAAATTGCTTATAAAGAAATTTCTGTTGGTATTTGTGAATTAGGAATATGTCTTTTAAAATACAATTTCTGATATATTTTGTTTTTATATTAGCTAAATTCTCCCTGGGTGCCACCCATTAATGAGAAAGATTTTTTTTAAAGAGGAAGAAAATTTAGCAATATTGATCAATACAATGAAAAACTTGGACAATATATTTAATGTTCCATAGCTGTGAACCCTATACTTTAATTTTAAAAAGTAAGGGAAGGTATCTTTTTATAACTCTATTTGGGGACCAGGTGTGGAATTTTCTAGTTAAATCTTGGCAAGCTGGATCACTGGGCAGCTAGGTAATACCATGATGTACTATAGTGGCTTATTTAATGTACCAAGAATAATTTAGGTGCCTATTCAGTGGAAAGGGACAGCTAGGTAGCAGAGTGAATAGAGTGTCAGGTCTGAAAACAATAAGACTCATCTTCCTCAGTTCAAATTCGGCTTCAGACACTAGCTGTGAGACCCTGGGCAAGACATTTAACCCTATTTGTCTCAGTTTCCTTATGTGACAAATGACCTGGAAAAGGAAATGGCAAATAATTTTGCCAAGAAAACCACAAATGGAGATCACTGAGAGTTGAAAATGACTGAAAAAACAAACAAACAAACAAAAGTAGAGCAGACTCCACAAGCACATAATCTAGTGCCTCATGTGACGTAGACATGTCTCTGGATTCTCCAATGCTATTGAATAACAGAGCAATATAAACCCTAGCTGGTTCTAATATGCTAGAAAGAAAGGCCCCATACACAGAATAATTACTTTTCAAGGACCAACAGCCTACCTAAGCAGAAAGACTCATAACAGATAATCTTGTGTAGGAGGAGTCATAACAACCAAGGTCCTTGCCATCTAGGCAAAGGTAGTTTTTGTTCCTTTTGTTTTCTCTAAAAGGAAAGGAAAATTTCCCAAGACTGAGTAGTCCAAAAGTGCTTAGGCTAAAACTTTCTATGTCTCCTGGCTGCCTAGTCACCTGAAGCCATAAAGGAGCCAAGCCAGTAACTCAACTAGCATTCATTAAGTGTTCATTCCCTGTTGAATAACTTGAGGAGCTTACTGACCCCTAATGTGCTATTAAAAACCTGTCTACATAAGATTTTCTTTCTTTCTTCAAAGATCATATTGTTTTGGTTATAGTTGTCTTGGGTTGTTTTTTCTTTTTTAAAATCTTTAAAAAACTATTTTTTATTTGGTTGATTTAGCTTTTTGAAGTTAATCTAAATTTAGATGTTTTATTGAGTATTTTTTCTGATTTTTGTTGTCAGTTATGTAATTGTCAGTTTGCTTATTCCTTTTCTAAATACTGTGCTAAGCAATGGAAATATTCCAAGGAAAGAAAAACTGTACTTGCCATTTTCAAAAACCTTGCATCCTAATAGAAAAGAAAATATGCAAATATCTATATACATACATATGTATACAATATATTATATATATATTAGAAATATATATTATAGATAGATATAGACAGTGTGAATGAAAGGTGGTTCTTGTCCTTCCTTATTGATGAAAAGCAAAATGACATCACTGTATTAGAGAAAAGTTACAGTGCATCTAAATATAGATATAGATCAATACCAGTTTAGTAGGAAGATACTTAGGGGAAGAAAGGCTATCAGGAGAAACCTTCTATAGGAGATGGGTGAAATGAAGGAAACCAGAGAAGCCAGGAGAGGAGGGAGAGCATTCCAGGCAGGTGGAGGGAGTGGGCAAGAGGGAAGTAAAAAGACAAAACTCAGGAGATGGTAAAGCCTTACATGAGGAACAGCAAGAAGGTCCTTGTTGGAGGATCTGAGAGGGTGTGGTAGAAAATTTCCCATCAGAAATGGTTTTCCTTCACTAAGTCCTTTCTGTATTTGTTTTGCATTTTCCTCAGGAAGGACACCAAACATGGTGAGACATAAAGGCTATCATTGTTCTGAGTCCTGCCTAAAACTTCTCTTTTTCCAGGCCAAGTCACCTTAGCTTCTTTCATCTTTTCTTCAATCCTAATTGGAGGTTCCCATTTTCTGTTTTTTCTAAGCTCTGAATATGGGAATCAGCATCCTTAAGTTAGGCTTTGAGGTATCAGCTCTATTACACTGGTTAACTTGAATGACCTCCTGATAGAACCCTGCCCTTACAAATAATGAAAGTGCTCTGATGTCAAACCCCAAAGCAAATACATTCATTCATCAGGATTTTGTGGGGGGGTTTTACCAGCCTCATAGAAAGCATTGTGCTAGCTAGGAACAATAAATATGAAAATGTATTATTCATAGTCATGGTTTAGTGGTATTCCTGTGACCTTGGTCTGTCACTTAAATTACTCCATCCTAATTTTTTTTAAATTTGTAAAATGGGGAAAATATTTACATGATCTAACTTATAAGGTCATTGTGAATGATAGAATCTTAGAGTTGAAAGGGAACTAAGAAATTATCAAGATCAACTCTTATTGTTGATGTTTGTTCTTCATTCTCAAAGAGGACCATGACATCATGGCTTTTGGAGCCCATTCATTTGTCCATGATTTCTCAGGTGTTACTAGCAGTGACTCTGCTATGCCCATATGATCCTACTGCCTTGGAATAGGACCCTGGGGTTTTGTCATCTTGGAGGAAACTTGATCCTTAATAATTGGTAAAAAGAAAAATGAGCTATATTGTCAAGAGAAGTATCTTCCTTCCTTGAAAGATCTGCAATCTCACCAATATCTGGATATTCACTTCACCAGAGAGTTTGAAACTCATCTGATGTAATTTTTGTCCATGGCCTTTCATAAACCATCCCTCAGACTTTCTACCCAAAATATCACAAGAAACCCTCTATATTTTTTAAATATTTTGTCAATAACAGAATACAGATAGGTGACACAGTGGGTAGAACTTGGGCCTGGAGTCAAGAAGGCTCAACTTTCTGAGTTTAAATCCAGCCTCAGACACTTAGCAGTTGTGTGACCCTGGGTGAATCATTTACCCTGGTTACCTCAGTTTCATCATCTGTAAAATAAGCTGGATAAGGAAATGGCAAACCACTCCAGTATCTTTACCAAGAAAACCTCAATGGGTCACAACTGAATTGACTGAACAACACCAGTGCAAACTTGAGCAATCCATCTGTTCTTTTTATCTTTAAGTCAAGGCAACCTTTTCCAGTGTTCCATTTATAGTAGAAACACATAAATGAAAAATGTCACATCATATGCCAAGATAAGGTCAAAACAGGTGCATGATTTAGACATCTAGGGTGATACCATAAGCATAAATGAAAAATGAGTTTTGAAAAGCCAAAATCCAATCAGTCAACAAACTTTTGTCAGTACCTATTTTGTATCAGACACTTTGTTAAATGCTGAGCATACATGCGAAAGCAAGACAAGTTTTACTCTCAAAGAACTAAGGAATAAGGGAAACAAAGCAACTACATATGGGAAAGATATAATACAGGATAAATTGGAGATATTCAATGGAGGGTGGGGCCAGTTCAGATATTACTCTGACTGGAGGAAGATAGGTTGGATGAGTCTGGAGGGACCACTTTGTCCTCATCCCTACACTGGCTCCCCATTGTCCCTGAACGGAATTCCCTCTCCTCTTGCCTTCCAGTTGTGGACATGGATGGAGGACCTGCAGAAGGAGCTGCTGGAGGATGTGTGTGCCGACTCAGTGGATGCCGTTCAGGAGCTCATCAAACAGTTCCAGCAGCAGCAGACAGCCACCCTGGATGCCACGCTCAATGTTATCAAGGAAGGAGAAGATCTCATTCAGCAACTCAGGTCAGTGTTGTTCTCCAGGGTGAGATCTGTAGGAGGAGAATGAGAAAGGAACAGACAAGGGCAGGCTAATTAGAAGGTCATCTGAGCTACTGGAGAGATCCTTCCATGGACATCAAGAGGCCTAAGCGCTAGACTTGACTGACTATGTCTCTGGTGCCTTGATTTTTCCATCTGTCACCTTACTTATCTCACAAATAGAGCTTTGAGGGGGGGGAATAGAGATAAGTATGGAAGTACTTAAAAAATCTTTAAATTCTTATGTTATTATTCAGCAGTAAGCATCTCCACTGAAGTGGTAAATCTGGAACCATTTTAACACAGTGTTGTCTCACAGTCCTTTGAAGCAATCACTTAGACTGGTTGTTTGGCATCATGGAGACGTTCCCATTATGAAATGCCATATCATGTAGCATTTGATTCAATGCCAACTTACAGAATTGTGAGGATGAGAGCACTTTGGCACTGGCTTATGAGAATATAGGGATGATTTGATTTGGTGATATGGTCAATTTTGATTAGGCACAAACAAATTCATCAGCATTATTTCTGGGCTATTTAGCAGCTTTATTTTAAATTATCCCAAAATAAACACAATTAAGAAGGAAAATACCTTTCAAAACTTTTTGATCCTATATTTCATTCCAGAGCAATATTTGTAATTTCATAATAGCCACTCCACTAAGCTCTCCATTAGTAACTCAATTTACAAAATATTTATTGAGTATATACTTTATACAAGGCATTATCCTAGGAGATGAGAAGCATATAAAAGTAACCAATATATAGTCCCTGCCCTCAAATAGCATCACATCTAGTAGTGGATACAAGATTGGATGCAGTGTGGTGCATTATTAGAAAGTTCAATTCAATCCACTTCAACAAACAATTATTAATTAAGCTGTTATTATATTTAAGGCTCAATGCTAGATTTATAAAGATAAAATGAATTATCCTCAACAAGCTTACATTCTACTTATGGGAGTGGGGGAGAACACAAACAAAATATGATTGAGATTGCACATCTGGTTGGGGATATCAGGAAAGATTTCAGCAAGGAGTATTGAAGGATGAACAGTATTCTTATCAAGCAGAGTTGAGGGTGGGCGGTGTTCCAGTTGGATGGAAAACCAGCAACAAAAGCAGAAAGTTGAGAGTCCCTCAAGATGTATTTGGGGAATAACAATTCATTTTGGCTGAGACATAAGGATCACAGAGGGAATCACTGGAAAGTAAGTCTGGAAAAGTAGATTAGGACTATTATAGAGAGCATTGAATGTTAGCCCCAAAACATGGAATTTCACTTAGTAGACATTATAGTTTATTGGATTTATATCAGATTTTTGAATTTTCTTTTCTTTTTTTTTGGAGTCATTTATTTATGTCCAATTACATGCAAAGATAATTTTCAACATTCAGACTTTTGCAAGCTTCTGAGTTCCACATTTTCCTAACAACACTCCTCATGGCACCAAGCAGCCTGATTAAATTGCATTTAACATGTTTTTTTAAAATTAATTCTTTTGTATTTTCAAAGAAAGTCATGGAGTCATTGGAATCTCACTACCCGCCTGGGTACTAATTAATATGATTTAATAAAGAAAATGATGACATATCGGAGGTCTTTAGAAGTAATATGTTATACAGGAATGACCATTGGCTCTGGACTCAGAGAATCTGGGTTCAAATTCCACCCATGACAACTGTATTACTTTGGGCAAATCAGCTCACTTTTCTTGGTCTAAATCCATGATCCTATGAATTGTTTCTATCCTTGAAGTGATATAAGGGCAACTGATTTATATGTCAAAGAGCATAATCTCATCTCACAGGCCAATTCCTTCACCTCAGGACGTGAGAGAATGAACTCAATTTGAGATTTATTTTCAATCTCTGGGTCCAATTAAATAAACAAATTGAAAAGTATGAACTGGACTTCCAGTTGTAATTTAGGATTTTTCTATCCTAAACAACCAGTGAGATTATCCAGATTCTCCAATGAAATCACTAAGCAAACAGTTTTCGAAACTTGCTTCAATACTGTGAGTTCTCAACCCTCCCCCGCATTTGCATCTTTTTTCTTAGCTATTTCAAGTGTCTTTGGCTTCATAAAGATTTAATTAATTGCTTCCCCCCCCACCTTCAGGTATAAGTATCCTTCCCTCCTCTGTTCTTTCATCCTTTTATAACCTGACTGATTAACTTAGTCATATTCAAATTTGTGTTTTAATGTTTATATTCATCTCTTATAACTCTCCACTAGAGGGTAGGCTCCTTAAGATCAGGGAAAGAAAGAAGGAAAATTTTTTTTTTTTTTTTGCTTTAAAAATATCTCATTTGATGCTCATAATACCCCTTGGAGGCGGGTGCTATCACCCCCATTTTACAATTGGGAAAACTGAGAAAAACAGAGATAAAACAACTTGTCCAAAGTTATGCAGCTAGTAAAATTCCAAGATCAGTTTTTAATTTAGTTCTTTCTGACTCCAGGGCCAAGGCCTCTAAATAAAAATAAAGGTTTACAAGGCAATTTACATATGCTGACTGCAGAGGACTGACTTTGAAGTCAGAGAACCTGGATTCAAATTTTGCCTCTTACATTTACTACCTTTGTAATCTTGGGTAAGGACCTCTTTGTCCTCAATTTATGTTTATGTCCTTCATTTTATGTAAATATGCTGTTCAATTGTTTCACATACTTCAGGTTTTCTTGGCAGAGACACTGTAGTGGTTTGTAATTTTCTTCTTATTTGATAGATGAGGAAACTGAGGCAAACAGGGGTAAGTGACTTGCCCAGGGTCATACTGCTAGTAAGTGTCTGAAGTCAGATTTGAATTTAGAAAGATGAGTCTTCCTAACTGCAGGTCCAGCATGCTAAACACCTAGCTTTTCTTTTAAGTATGAATATGTCCTTGATTTTATGCATAATAAATGTATTGGAAGGTGTCTCAGTGGGATAGAAGGCTTGATCTGGGGTCAGGAAGATCTGAGTTCAAATTCAGCCTCAGATAATAATTAGCTGGTTTACTCTGGTCAAGTCACTTAACCCTGTTTGCTTCAGTTTCCTTATCTGCAAAATGATCTGGAGAAGAAAATGGAAAACCACTCCAGTATCTTTGAATCCTATGGACAACATTGATGTAAAATGGTCCCTATGATCACAAAAAGTCAGACATCACTGAACGATTGAACAAAATCTCCTAATGAGTGTATTGTGAGCAAGCTGGACTAGATGGCCTCTGAAGTCCCTTCAAAAGTCTTAAGTCTATCTTATGATGAATTCATCTTTGTATCCTCAGCAGCTTGTACATTTGATTTTATTAAGAATTTTAATCTAACCATTAAAAAGGAACAAACAGGGGCAGCTAGGTGGCGTAGTGGATAAAGCACCGGCCTTGGAGTCAGGAGTACCTGGGTTCAAATCTGGTCTCAGACATTTAATAATTACCTAGCTGTGTGGCCTTGGGCAAGCCACTTAACCCCATTTGCCTTGCAAAAAAAAAAAAAACTAAAAAAAAAAAAAAGGAACAAACAAACAACCTCTGTGATAACTGTATTAACTATTCCTCTCAGGTCCATGTTATCTGCAAACTTGAAAAGTAAATGCATAGATATAGAGAAGATGAAGGACAGAACCTAGATAAATTCCAACCTCAAGGATTCAAAGGAGGATAAGCATCAGTGAAGGAGACAGAAATAGAGGGTACATGATATGTAAAAGAAGAATCAATAAAAGTGTGGGATCTCAGACACCAAGGTGGGAACAATACTCTAAAGAAAGTTGCCTCAGCAGTGTCTGATGCTATTGTTTAGCTAAGGAAGGAAGTTTGTCACCTCAGGCCTTTTAAATTTTGAAACTGGCCTAAATAGTTCTATAAATTTTATAACTCTTATATTATTATGATAAATTCTTATATATATTGATATCATAAGTATTATATTATTATAGTTATATAAATATCAATGCTATTATTTTATAAATTATATATATTATAGATATTACATTATAGTTATAGAAATATTAATGCTATTATTTCATCATTATACATTTTAATATTATAGCTATATAGATATTGTGACTATTATTATTATAAATTATTATATATTAATATCATAGATATTATTATAGTTACATAAATATTAAAGCTTCCACACAAGGCAGAATATCTTGGTTAGAAGGACATATTCTAGAATAAGAACAAAGTGTTCTATTTCTGTATGGAACAGTTTAGATTCACCTGAGAAAAGCTCTTTTCCTCACTATCAGGTTGAATTTATAGCCTGAGCAAGAGATATCTCAAACACAGTATTGTTCATAGCAAAGAGGGATCAACTGAGAGAGTAGATCATTCTATGTAAACCTATTTTCAGTGCAGGAAACTCAAGCATATGTCCAACTGGCAATGGGCCATTAACATTATTTTCTTTTTTCTCTTTTTTTGCTGAATTTTATTTTAATGGTAGTGTAATGGATAGAGCACTGGGCCTGGAGTCATGAAGATGTGAGTTAAAATTTGGCCTGGGCAAATCATTTAATCCATTAACTTTCTCAGTTTCCTAATCTGTACAATGAGCTGGAGAAGGAAATGACAAACCACTTCAATATCTCTGCCAAGAAAACATCAAACGGGGTCACATATAGTTGAACATGACCAAAAAAATTGGACATCATCAATGAACATTTATATTTATGGATAAGGAAATTAAGGACCAGAAAGTTTAAAGATATATAAATAAGGAGGAAGTGCCATAGCTGGGATTTGAACTCTGACTGTAGAAACTGTGTTCTGTGGCACCTTGTTATCAATAGCTTAGTCTTGTATTTGATGTTATTGTTCAGTCATCTTCAGTCCAGTATGACTTTTCACAATCCTATTTGGAGTTTCCTTAGCATTGGTTTTCCATCTCCTTCTCCAGCTCATTTTACAGATGGGCAAACTAAGGCAAACAGTGACTTGCCCACTCACATCAAGTGGCTAGATTTGAACTTAAGAAGAGGAGTCTTCTTATCTTCAGGCTTGGCACTCTATCAGCTGTGCCCACTTAGCTGCTTTTACACATGACTGGCACATGATAAATGTTTCCTGGATCAAATAAGTAGCAGATGTCTTGCTGATCTGCATTGGTAGAGGGAGATCCTGCACTTCAATGAAGTCATAGCCCTGAACTAAGAAAGAAAATTCATAATGTACTCTGGTAGATACCTTACAAGATATACAACTATACAATATACCATACAACTATATAATAGGGGGCATTCAAGCCCCCTATAATTAAGAAGAATCATTTGTAGTCCTATAGGATCATGTGTAGACAAACTCATCTCTCTGGTCTGATTCTCTCCCTTCTTATCTATCTTATTCCAAGATCAATGAAGGGAGAAGGAAAAAAAAATAACTGGTGCTTGGTGAGCATCCAAAAGTAGATAGCAACGTGTTGGATGCTTTACAAGGTTGTTTACTCAGAATCAAACTTTACCTTCTTGAAATACATGCAATCAGACCAAAATATTCAGCCAATACAAATGTTGTCAGGAATAACACTCTCTCTCTCTCTCTCTCTCTCTCTCTCTCTCTCTCTCTCTCTCTCTCTCCCTTCACACATCATATATACATATATATATATATATATACATATACATACATACACACATATAGTAGAGATATGTAGTGAGTTGATTAGGGTTGTAAGAACCATGGATATTCCATATCCAGACAAATTAAATCATAGGAAAGCTGGTTTCCTTCTGGAATGGGATTAAGATTTAGTGGAGAAGATAATGTTTCAGAAGGGATTGGAATGAGGAAAAGAAAGACCTTTATAAGTTTCAGAAAGGGATTGGGGAAGGATATAATAAGGTATTGATCAGGAGAAAGTTAAAAGACCAAAGTGGGACTAATGAATCCACTGGTACATTTAATTTTTTTTTATTAAAAGACAGCTTAAAACATTCTCCAGTAACAGTAGCATCTGAAGATTTATCCAAGAACTCTGTCATTTACACTCAGAACCTAACAGCATCCTTACTTCTTGAAGAAAGCATAGTCTCAGATTTTTTAACATTCTCTCAGGACTCAGATTTTTGCAGTGGTTCAACCTGCAAAGAGCCTTGGAGAAAGGATGAGAATTCAATTTATTTCAACAAGCATTTATTTAATACCTACTAAGTGCCTGAAGATAAGCTAAATGGGCAGGAGGAAGAAGAGAATGGTATAGGAAAAAAGAAAGAAAAAAGAAAATGACTCACTGCCCCAGTGCTTATATTCCCCAACTTCACTTCTTCTCTACCATACACCTTCTGCTTTAGCCAAGCCTTAGAAATGCCCTTCCCTCTTCTCCCACATATCAGCTAGCCTAGGACAGTTAACATTTTCAGTAACCAACTAAACCTTTTCCTTTTAGGAACCCTTTATCAATACCCCACTCTGACAAGACTACATCTTTACTCTATTTCCTGAGCACTTAGGCATTCAATCTATAATTGAACATATTCCATATTCCTTTCACTCTTTTCCAGTTGTTTGATTAATATTTTCATTTGGATCTTGACTCTTCCAAATACACTGTAAATTTCTTGTGTTCTGGATTACATTTTTTGTTGGCAAGGGGAGTCATTCATGAAAATTGATGTGCTTTCCAAAATATTTTTACATATTTACATTTGATCTTCAAATACCACTGGGTACAACAATCAAGCAGTTGCATTTTTTAATTATTCTTTTGCCTCTACTACCCAATTTGTTGTTTCCATGCACATGATAGAGGCCAAAGAGACAGTAGGATAGAGTAGAAATAACAATGGATTGGAAACCAAGAGACTTGAGTTCTAATCCTCACTCAGCATCTAACTAGCTATGAGCATCTTGCTCTCCTTCTCTAGGACTGTTTCCTCATCTGTAGGATGAGGATGTTGGATTTCTGAGATTCCTTTCAACTCTAGAACTCTACAGAGGTAAATGAACACTTATTTATTGAAATACAAAAGCTTCCTCAGAGCTTTGGCTTTGCACATTGGTTCAATTGCTAGGCATGCCAAAGAGATTTTTCTACTAATTGGGACCATTTAACATTTTGGACATCACCCTTCTTTCCTCCCTGTTCTGCTACAGGGACTCAGCGGTGTCCAGCAACAAGACGCCTCATAATAGCTCCATCAGCCATATTGAATCAGTCCTGCAGCAGCTTGATGAAGCCCAAGTACAGATGGAAGAGCTTTTCCATGAGCGCAAGATCAAGTTGGACATCTTCCTACAGCTTCGGATCTTTGAGCAATACACCATTGAGGTAATAGACTAACTTTGTATGGAACTGACTTTAGGGACCAATGACTAGAGTGATGAGGACCTGGTTCACTAAAATGAAGGAAAAAGCATGGCTCAGGAGTCAGAAGATCCGGATTCAAATCCTCCCTTTGACAGTTATTCCTTGTATGACCTTAAGTAAGTCATTTAACTTTTGTGGGCCTATTACCTCATCTATAAAATGAAGGAATTAAACCAGATGAGCTCTGAGGTCACTTTTAGTCCTAAGTCTCTGATTCTATGCCAATGAAACAGGGAAAGAGATTTGCTAACTAATAGCTTCTGGGAGATGGTGTAAGATGATATGTTTTAACTGTACATTTTTTTAGACATGATCTAATTCACTTATAATGGGCCAAGAGGATCCTTGACCCCTCTACACATTTATTCAAATGCCTCATCCCCCAAGACTATATGACTGTGTCTTTTTATACACATTTACAAAACCCCAATTTTACATGATTTTATTTGATCCTCAAAATAAACTTTTGGTAGCAGACCACTCCTTATGTTATTGTCTATATTGCCCTGTATGGTGCTGCCATCTACAAAGTAAAGGGAAAAAGATAGTGTAATGTAGTGAGAAGAATTTTGAACAAGAAGCCAGGATACATGTGTTCTGATCCTGGCTTTGCCACTAACTGCAAGGCAATATAATTTCTGGGCCTCAGTTTTTTTTTATTTTAAATTGAGAGCATTGTAATAGATACCACTGATAAAGAGTCCCATTTCTATTGTTTTTTTATTTGTGTAAGAATTTTCTGTAGTATTTTGTCAGTGCTGTGGAGTAGGAATCCCCTATTCCCTACTCTCTAAGCAAATTTATTTCACTGTGCCCCTGTGTCTAGTAACTTGCATTTTCAAAGTCTCTCATTGTTTGCAAATTGGTTAACCAGTAAAGGAGCATGGCCTCACATAGCTCCTAGGAATTAGGTGGTACAGTGGGTAAAGACCAGACCTAGAGTTATGAAGATTTATGTTCCAGAATTCAAGTCCTGCCTCAGACACTTAGCAGCTGTGGGATCCTGGACAGGTCACTTACCTCTGTTTACCTCACTTTCCTCATTTGTGAACTACTTCAGTATCTTTGCCAAGAAAACCCCAAAATGGCATCATGAAGAGTCAGACACGACTCAAACCATTAAACAACAATAACAGGAATCAGGAAGGGGAACAGGCTGTTTTCAAAAAGCAGGTAGTATTCTCAGCATTAGGCTTACTGTATATATAGATCAAAGTGAATGCTGTACTTGTCCAAGATAGCAGGACCCAGAAAGGAAACCTGCTGGCAAACAGAAAACTTATACATCCCCTATAACTAAGTTAGTCCTTATAGAAATTAAGAGAGTAGATTCAAAGGCTGATGAATAAAAAAGCAAAGTTTTGTCTTACTCCAGTCTAGTCAGTCCAGTCAGTTGCCAAATTGTATCTCCTTGCATATTTCATCTTCTTATATAACACTCCTGACAATAATCATATGTCACAGATTTCTGGGTCAATCCCATTTTCAAGAACAGAATGTGTCTTTTTAACAAGACTTCATAAAAGGGAGTAGCCTTTGTCAAACCATGTGTTCTGATTGGGAGGGGATAGGTATTGGACAATATGGTCCAGGTGCCTGTAAACCAGGGTTTTGCAGAATTCCTCTCCCCTAGTACCACCTATCATCTACTGGTAGAATTATCAGGAGGGAAAATTGTGGAAGCAAATGTAGTTATTTTCAATTGTACTTTTATCTTACTGTTCCATCTCCCCAAATCACCACAAAGCCCTCTGATCTGGAATGTCTGGGCTTCATTATATTTGAATATGCTGTTGTAGAGGGCAAAATTGTTGGTTTCTGTCTTCTTCTATATCTCTTTTCAAGTCCTCCCCTCAAACCAGTTGTGGTATCCTCTTTCCCTATCAACTAGTATCACTATACTATAATCTGTATGAAATAGATATACTATTTCTGTATGAAATAGATATACTTCATTCCTTCATTGCCACCAACTATATTCCCTCTCCTCCCATTAGTTAGCCATATGAATTGAACTATGTCTGTTTTACAAATGGACTGAGAAAAAGTGTTAACAATTCAGCACAAATCCAATTTCTCTCCTTAAATAACAATTTAAAACATATGCTCTATATGGTAAATCATAGAAGAGTACTTACTTTAGGCAAAAGAAGACATTCTAGAAAAGTTAAATATAAATCAAAGATTTTTTTCAACCAAATCATTATCTTAGATGCAGCAATAGAATAAATTGTTATTTAAAAGAAATCTTTGGTGAATTCTTCTGTAAATGAAAAAATAAATCACCTCCCCCTCCGGAAAGCATCATTTGCATAATGTATAGTTTTCAAATATTAGGTTTACTTCGAAGGTAGTCTCAGCAGATCTTGAATGAGACTTGAACCCTGTTTCTTAAGGACTGTTCAAAAAATACTCCCTCCTCCAAGTATCTCTCCAACTTATCTATCACTGATCCTTCAAATTCTACATTTTTTAATTCTTATGCTTATAGGGCTGGTCCATATCAAAATGCAGATAATCTTGATTGAGTTTCAGACTAAGGTTTGTTAGTAATTACTATTTCAATTTCTATTAATTTAAGATGTGCCAACTGAGAACATATTTTGTTGAGGGGAGAACTGAAGAGTATAGTATAGTGATTCTAGTTGATAGGGAAAGAGGATACCACAACTGGTTTGAGGGGAGGACTTGAAAAGAGATATAGAAGAAGACAGAAAACAAATTTTGGCTACTTGAGAATTTTTCCCAAAACTGACTTATTTTAGCTATTCCTCTGTATATTGTTGGCAAATATAGATTCTGAGTATACAAACTTATTAACTACTTGGGAGATGCAAGCACTGTGGTAAGTCCTATGACAGGTGCAGAGATCAACAAGATATAGTCCCCAGCAGGAGAAATCAGACAGTCACACAAATAATAGTGATACTGTCTAGAACATGGTGACTGCATAAGAGACAGAGAAACTAAGCTATAATGTGAAATCTGTCTGTACAAATGCAGACATTTTCCCATAAGTATTATTAAAATTAAATATATCTTCCCACTTAGCTTTGGGCAAATCATAAAATCATAATTCAATGTTTCAGTTGTGCAACTTAGTGTATCAGGTTTTGAAGTAGAAAATATTTTTCAGGAACTATCTGTTTTTTTAAAAAACCATTGGCAAGTAGCCTAACCTATTGTTCAGGTTCCTTTCTGAGACTAAATTACAGATGAGTATCAATCTGCATTGGTGGAAGGAGCTTCCATACTGAGAATTCCCAACAGAGATGAAATCATGGGTTTCTTTTTTCCTTCTTCCTCCTCTGCCCTTCCCCAAGTATTTTAAGAACAGAAAATTTCCTAGAACAGTTTCTGTTGTGATTTTTAAAGAACAAATTTACTTATTCAAAATTATATAATACAAACTCAGCCAGGAAGGTAATATGCTGTGATGTACATAATATCAATTATAGGTTAATAAGGAGGAAAAGTGGGAAGGAGTTTGAGGATTATTTCTTGTCCCTAGAGCTCTGAGAACATCCTTATTTGTCTTCTTGAGGAGCTTATGATTGAATCAAATATTCCCTATAAAAATGCAGTCAGTTTATCTAACCTGAAAACATTAAAATTTCTAGTTTGGTGGATACAACACCAAAATAATGGACCAAGAGAAAGGAGATCAGAGTTCTAGGACCTCACTAGCCATATGACCTGGAGAATTTTTTAAAATTCCTTTGAGCCTCATCTTTAAAATGAAGAGGTTTCCTGGATCTCTAAGGTCAAATGAAAATAATTAGATTTTTTTTAATGTCTAATTCCCTGTAATTCTCTGAGCTTTACAAAGTGCTGTGCTTTAAGTCAGGTGATCCATCAGCAAAGCACCCATTAAGAACCTACTGTGTACCAGAATAGGTAGGTAGCATAGTAAATAGAGTCAGAAAGAACTGAGTTCAAAACTGTCCTCAGACACTAGCTGTGTGACTCTGGATGAGTCACTTCACCCTATTTGCCTCAGTTTCCTCATATATAAAATGAGTTGAAGAAGGAAATGACAAACCATTCCAAAATCTTTGTCTAGAAAAGCCTAAATGGGGTCACAAAAAGTAAAACTGTCTTCCCCCTCCACCTTCCTTCAAGGAACTTATATTCTAAAAGTTAGGGACAGCATGTTCTTACATAATATATGCAAAATTAACATATAATAATTTTTGGGAAAATGACACTAGCAAATGGGACTGGAGGGGTGGGGATCGGGAACAGATTTATATAGAAGGTAGGATTGGTGCTGCCTGGAAAGAAACCAGGTATTCCAAGAGGCAGTGATAAGTATTGGACCTGCTGACCAGCCAGTGCAAAAGCCTGGAGATGGGAAAAAGAGCATTGTGTATGTGTGTGAAATAACAAGTAGGTTGGTGCAGCTGGTCCATAGTGTATTTAGTGCTGGATAAAACCCAGTGAGTTTTGTATTTGTCCTCTAGATACAACCCCAATGCCCTATTCTAAGTTGCCCATCACCAGTGATATGTCATTATTTGTCACAGCTAAAAGATCTAGACAAAATTCTGTCATTATATTAGGTCAGCATATTAAAGTGAAACTCTGAATTTATCTAAATACAGTCAGGTTCTCCTAGATTTCTTGAAATACATTCATATAATTGCTTTAATTTATTATTCCCCCTAAAATAATAGTTCTACTCAAAATTATGAGGTCTTAAACTGTTCTGAAATGATTATAATAATTAGAGGTGGCCTGGCATCATGAATAGAGAGCTGGCCTTGGAGTCAGGAAGGTTCAGATCCTGCCTCTGATACATCATGATTGTGTGAGTGTGAGCATTTAACCCCTCAGTGGCTCAATTTGTTGGTTTTCTTAGGACTCCTAAGTTTCTGAAGTAGTCAGATGCCTATATCTGTACAGCCAAGACCACTATCAGAACCCAAATGTCCTGGCTCTTAATGCAGGATTCTTCCCACTGTACCACATTCTATTTGTCTTTTATTCTATATACATGGGAACCTGATCCTGGAAAATAATTGCCCTACTAAGCAGATAAAATCACAGGTCCCAGCCCCGCCCCTTCTGTCCTCCCCATCAGCATAATAAAGACCTCCCTCAGAGCACCATAGGGAGGCTCAAATAAGATCATGGAGGTAAAACACTTCGAAAACTTTTTAAAAAGTTACATTTTTTTTTTTAAAAAGATACATGCTGACATTTGAAGTATGCTTTTTGAAACCCAGTTTTACCAGTGAGGAAATTTAGGTGTGTCAAGGTTAAATGGAATTCTGTGAAGTTACACTTTTGAGAGCCTTAACTATCAGCTTTGGGTGGAGAAGTCAGCTCACCAGATGTTCCTTTACGTGATGAAATCACAGGTCTGTATACCTCTCCACTCCTATCACCCCACAAAAATAACTGAAATTTATAAAAACACATCATCATTTATAAAAATGCTTCCCTAAACATTACCTAAACTCTAATAAAAGGACTTTCACTTATTTTTTTTACTTATCCATTCAATTATAATGTAAGACTTTATTCTCCCCATTTTACTGATGAAGAAAGTAAGGTCCAGAAGGGTTAAGTGAATTAATTGCTCACCATCATACAGCTATTAAGGATCAAAGGCAGAATAAGAGTCCAGATTTTCCTAACTCCAAGACAAAAGCTCTAGCTTCTATGCCTGTGATGTTCAAAGTATTTTTTGAGGATCTCTAGGAATCCCTAAAACCTTTCAGGAGTCCTTGAGTTCAAAACTATTACTCTAATAATATAAGGGTTGTCATTTCAGTCATGTCCAACTCTATGACCACTGAGAAAACCTCAGCAAAGCCATTAGAGTGGTTTGCCATTTCCTCATCCAACTCATTTTATGGATAAGAAAACTGAGGCAAACAGAGTGACTTGCCTAGAGTTACAGAGCTAGTAAGTGTCTGAGACTGGATCTGAATTCAGGTCTTCTTGCCTGCAGGTTCAGAACTCCTTAGCTATCTGTCCTAAGATATTATTTGCCTATTTAAATACTCCTCCCTTTTTCAACACCTATATCTGGATGAGGCCAGATTTTCTTCATACGTTTCTATCAAAATTGCAACAGATAAAACCATACAGGAGCATCCAAATATCTTTAAAGTCAGATACTAAAAAGATGTATAAAAACATATACACAACAGTACAACTCTTCTTAGTGTTTTTTTTTTTTGCTTTGGAAAATATAGTTATTTTTCATTTTAAGTATTATGTTAAGATACAATGGATTTGTTACTGTTATTTTTAAACAAATTATTATGTATTTTAAATATTTATCATTTTTGATCTCTAATATTGTAAATATTGGTAGGAATATCCAATTTTTTCTAAAAGCTCTTTTGGACAATTCTCAATAATTTTTAAGAGTATAGAACTAGTCTTGAGACCAGAAAATTTGAGAATCACTGCTCTAGACTATATTGCCTTTCATGATATGATTTATCCATGATCACTCTCTTGTAGTATGCACAACTCTTACCTTCTACTCATTAAAGTATTTCTCTTCATGTGCAGAAACATTCACCTTTGCATACTGTGCAGGAGCATAGCTCTAACAATTAGGACATGACTATATAGGGTATAGTGAAACTGTAATATTCAGACTATCTAGTTTAAAAACAGCTGACAAATTAAGACATACAGAAACCTTTGTTCATAGAAATGGCCATGAAGAGACCCTGCTCATTTATTCATTTATTTATTTGTTCACATTTTTATTTATTAATTTTTACATTCATTTATTCATTTGCTCTCTATCATGCATCCAACCATCCATCCATCTATTCATCCATCCATTAACCCTATAGAAGGCTGCTAAAATCAGCTCACTGATTTTAACACTGAAATTCTACTTGGTCCATGATAAAAGTCTCTGCTTCAGATCAAGTTGCCACATTGATTTTTTAAGGGGTGAATTTGTTTTGAATGGCATGCATTCTGTGGGTATATAGCAAATCTCCAGGGAAGCAGGCATCTACTTTTCAGTTAAAGCTCTGGGGAAAAAAATCAAGCACATAAAGAGGTGCCAGAAGTGATCTGACAGAAACCAGAGCTGGTCCTGAGATTTCAGGACCCACAGTTGTGGTTTTCCTGTCCTTAAAGAAATGCATTTACTGAGCATGCTCCAGATTCTTGTGGTTTACCAAAAGGATCACGAGAGCATGAAGGCATCAGACCATGACCTTGAAGCTCTCTCTCTCCTCTTTTTTCATCATGTCACTAGTTTTATTCAGTTGTTTAATTAATGAATTAAAAAATTCATGATGCCTAAATTGTTGCATGGGATTTTTGAATTGCTGGAAGAGTTTGTATCAGGTCTAAAGGGATCAAAATTGATTTGGGGCTAAGACTGGTGCTGCCAAAAATGAAAAGCTGCCATTCTAAATCTAAAAGGTATCTTTTCCAGACAAGGGTGACAGCTTCATTTTTGATTCAATTTCTCATAACTACTAAGAAACTTAAGATATCATGTCTCATTGGGAAGCCCAGTCTTCATAGTCTTCTCCTCCATAATTAATCTCCATTTATGTCAAGAGCACACAATCAATTTTTTTGATAGATCAGGCAGACTTCTAGACAACATAGAACTCAACCATCAGCACTTTTCCTGCTCACTATTCTTACTCACTTTAGCATACTATTTAGTACACAATATGCATTAAAGAAATGCATTTCAATTCATTCATTTATTCACTAAGACAATACTTATCATCAGAGGTTGCATAGTATGCTTACTCTTCCTCATGGACTTAACCAGGAGGGAATAGCCAAGACTTCCTGTGTCCCATGGTCTTCCAACGATCCCTTCTCTTGAGATTCAGTATTAGGCAGGTAGGTCCTGGGAGACATAGAGGGAAAGGGGCTGGCATTGCTGGTCACTGGGAGACAAAGAAGAGACAGGACACCCTGTCTACTCACTATTGGACTTTCCTTTGTCTCCCTCTATCTTCCTTCCATCAACTCTTCATGTCCTAAGTGAAAAAAAATTTCTTCTTATACTTCTACTTTTCTACTATCTCAGGTTTCTTTCAAATAATCTTTAAAGCATGTCCAGAATAACCACAGCATTTGGGTATTGGCTTTACCCTAACAAAAACTTTAGAATTTAAATTGGTACAGGAGAGGATGGGCTGAGATTAGGAAAAAAGGTTTATTGAATCTAGTACTTATTGGAGTACTAGAGAAAGGGAAACCAAAGAAAAATTACTAAAGGTAGAATACTGGGTTTGGAATCAGAAAGTCCTAGGTTCAAATTCTGAGTGTAATGATTACTAGCTTCATGACTTTGGGTAAATCCCTTAACTTCTCTGGGCATTTTCATCTGTAAAACATGGGAGGTTCAATGACTTTTTAGGTCCCTTTCAGTTCTAAGTCTGTGATCCTGCCAGAAGCACTCACAACTTACTATAAGTTAACAATATTCCACCATAGCCCTGAAAAGCTTGGCTAGAACCTCTACTGTACCTCTTCTGGCTTGGTTCCCTGACTTATGGAATGCAGTTTCCTACTTGGGCAGCATGACCTCAGGTTTCCCATGCTAACTGGGACCAATATCCTTAATGACAACTCACTTCTTCAAAGCTAGAGTACAACTTCTGTGTGTCTTGGCAGACTTAGGTTCAGTGCTGTCTCCCCTGGCTACAGATGCTGTAGCCACCATAGCCCATTGCCCCAACATATTACTGGACATTATTAGCAAAGTCTTTATGATGAACCAGAACATGTCTCCCTATAACTTCTAGAGCACCAAGTTTTGGGGTTTTTTTTAACAAGTTTTCCAGGGTCCTTCCCTCTCCACATGACATTACTTCAAATATTTGGAGATGGCCACCATGTCCCCTGTTCCCCCATGTCTTATCTTCTGTAGACTAAATATTTCTGGTTTCATTGGCCTGTCATTCTAAAAGATGGTTTCCAGATGCCTCCATATTCCAATTGTATTCCCTTGGACCCTTTCTTATGTGTCAATGTCTTTTAAAGTGTGGTATCCAGATTAGAACAAAGAACGCCAGACATGGTCTGTCCAGTTCAGAGTAGAAAGGAACTAATGACTTCCCTTGAGCTGGACACCTCATTCCTATTAATACAAGGCTATCCATTCCTCATTTGTGCTTTGTCATGCCTGCATTCTTTTCTAAATACTCACAAACCATCTGCCTGATAATTCAGTCTGGTGTTTTGCCAACCTTGCTGCTATTCCCCCCTCAAACCCCAAACAGACACTCATTCCCTCCTCATGAAAATTAAACTACTTGCCCTTCTGGCCCCACCCCTATTCTCAGTGATTTCTTAAAATTATCTTAAAATAAGCTTTTATGAAAGAAAGAAGGAAGAGACTTATTCTACATTGTTCCAGAGGGTAATGTCAGTGGGTGAAAGTTGTAAGAAGCAGACAATGGCTCAAAAGAAGGAAAGTTTTTCCAGCATTTAGAACCATCCAATAATGGAACTGACTGAATCTTCAGGGAGTGAGGTCTCCAGTACTGTAAGTGTTCAAATAGAAACTGCTTGATTATTCATCAAGGATGCTTTAAAGAGGATTTTTCCATTGGGTGACTGGAAGATCACATCTGTAATTTCCTTAGCACCTGGCTAAGTGATTCATCTATATCAGGAAGCTTGAATTGGCTTAGAAGGGACTAGATAACCTAACCAATAATCTAACTCCCCACCTCCATTAAGGAGAAAACAAAAGGAATAAATTCTGAGTTAGTATGAAGAGTTTGGCTTATCAGTGAGAAAAAAACAAATGTTCATAGAGTAGGAATTGTCAGACTCAGGGATGGGTGACTGAGGTTTTAGAAAGCCGTTATGGGGAGAGTTTTTGAAATCTGAATTGATTTTGTTCTCTCTGGGACCCTGCCCAAACACAGGACAATAGATGAGATCATCTCAAGATCCTTTCCAAATCCATGTGTTCCCTAAATTTTCATGATTGCTGTCTCGTTCCATGTATCATTTGGTGGTGGCCATGGTGGTGATAAGTACAATAAAGATGAAGGAGGAACTCATAGAAATAAGTTGACCATAAAAGACAGATTCAACAATTTCTAAATCTATTGGAACAGAGCTAAACTTTGTGGTTTATATTCTTATTGCAAACATGGAACATTCTAAAAAAATTTTATCCCTGAACTTCCTAGTTGATAAGCATTAGTAATGTTCATTGCTTTCTATCTTCACTAGGTTTTCCTGGAAAATAGGTAGAGGGAATTGAGGAAGCATATTTCTACTATGGGAAGCTAGGTGGTACAGTGGATAAAAGCACCAGGCGTTTAAGTGAGGAAAATCTGAGTTCAAATGTGGCCTCAGATACTAACTAGCTGTGTGACCCTGGACAAGTCACTTAAGTCTGCTTTGTTTCGTCATCTGTAAAATTAGCTGGAGAAGGAAGTGGTAAACTATTCCAATATCTTTGCCAAGAAAACCCCAAATGAGTTCAGGAAGAGTTGGGTACAACCGAACAACAACAAACTAGGTCAGTCACTTGACCTTTCCAGTCTCAGTTTCCTCATCTGTGACATGATGAGGTTGATCTAATCTTCTTTGAAATTCCTCCAGATCTAAGTCTGTGATCCCATGATGAGTTTAACTAAGTTCACACAAACTCATCACTAAGTTGGCTTCTGAATGAAGCTTCTCTTATCCATAGCAGATCACAAAAATCATCTATCTTCTAAGGTAGAAAGAAGCTGCAGTCTTTGATGTTGAAGAGGACAACTAGAGTCATTAAATCATAGATTTTTGAAGTATTGGGCTATAGTCAGTAGTTGCCAGACACAAGTCATAATTCTTTTGCCAGTGTCTGTACCTCCAAAGTGGTGTAGAATAATGTAAAGCGTACCAGACTTAGAGTCACAATCAATTTTGTTGTTATTCCTTTGTTTCAGTCATGTCCAACTCTTTGTAATCCCATTTGGGGTCTTCTTGTCAGACCACTGAAGTGGTCTGCCATTTTCCTTTTCCAGTTCATTTTAGAGATGAGGAAACTGAGACAAATGGGGGTCAGTAAAATGCCCAGGGTCACAAAGCTAGGAAGTGTCTGAAGCAAAATTTGAACATAGATCTTTTGGGCTCTAAAGTTCAAATCTAGGTTCTCTCATTGACTAGCTATTTGACCATGGGCAAAGCACTTGAAGTCTTTGAACCTATTTCTTTTTACCTGTTAAGTAGTAATCACAAAGTAGTGATCTGACTATCCTAAGAAATGTTTTTAAATCTTAAGTAATATTTTATCTGATATATCCATTGCCAGCAGGTTTGGATTTCTTTGAATATATTCTCCCTTCCATCTCCTTCTCTTTCAATTTCATCATTAATTCAGTTGGACTGACTGTCCTTGTTATCAAATGGGGATTGGTCTCTGGGAGAACCTCGGAATTCCTCCAATGATGGATTCAGGCAATCAATAAGCAATTGTTAGCTACAAAATACTATGGATACAAAGAAAAGCAAAAATACAGTCCCCTTCAAGGAACTTATAGTCTACTAGGAGTGAGGGGAGGGGGAGGAACAAAGTACAAATAACTTTGTATAGAAAGATATAAAAATACCTGCCTGACTTAGAAAGAGCAAGAATGAATATTTTCCCTTGATCCGTGGCTTCCTTCTTATTAGATAAATATATCATAGTAGGGTCACTATTTCTGCATAATTCAACTTAGCCAAATAACACTCAATATTCTGCTTTACTGTCATGGTGACTCTGAGCCTGTTGAGTATTTACTACCACTGTATTTAGGGGTTCTGACTCTGTCTCCTTCTTTTCTCTCCCTCTGTCCTCATACATATCTCAGACTATGAGAACTCTTGGGATATTTCTTTCACAGAATTTTCCCATGCAGACCTTAATACAACATATACTGAAAACAAGTTCCCTCTACAATATATCCCAGAGAAAATTCCTCAGTCTTTACATTAAGCCCCCCAGAGAGGGAGAATAACCTGCCAAGGTGCCCATTCCACTTTCTGAATAGCATATTGTGATAGGTTTTTTTTCCTATTTCCCTCCCTTAGATGGAACCTAAATCTGCCTCTTGGTAGCTGCCCTCATTGATTGGAACTCTACCCTCTGGCACTAAGAGAACACCATTAGCACATTTAGAAGGAAAAGAATCCTAGAAATCAGAGTAATTTGTCTTTGCAATCTGCCCAACAAATGAACTTCTAAAACTGGCCTCACTGGTTAATTTTTCTTGGGCCTAATAAGCCCACTGGGCAACTATACCTCCCTACTTAACTTTTAATTAAGGTACTATTGGTAGAATCACACAAACCAGATGGTCAGGACACAAGGAAGATAGTTGGGGTGGAGAAGATGTGTTTAATTACATAAACAAAACATCACTACTTAACCCCATATGCCTTACCAAAAAACCTAGAAGAAAACAAACAAAAACAAAACAAAACAAAACATCAATGTTACAAATAGGAAGTGTGGGGGAGTTCTGATTATAATGTAGAAATGATATTCATAGGTTTATAAATCTAGATATAAAGCTATCTAATCCAACCCCTTTGGGTGGTTATTTAATCATTTCAGTCACATCCAATTTTTTGTGACCCCATTTGGGGTTTTCTTGGCAATGATACTGGAGCAGTATCCTTTTACAGATAAAGAAACCCAAGACAGAGTTAACAGGTTATCCTGACCTAGTTGTCTGGGCTGGTTTTTGAACTCAAATCTTCCTGAATCTAGACCAGGTACTCTATCTAGTACATTAGCTAGCTGCCCTTTTGAATTACAAATGGAGAAACTGAGGCCATGGGAGAATGAATGACTTGCTCAAGGTCACACAAACTGTATGAGTCAGAGGTAGGATTTGAACACAAGTTGTCTCTTGGACTATTTTGAATCAAGATTGGCTGGGGAAGTCCTGAAATTTTCCTTTTGTGTATGGCATTTTATGGGTTTTTTTTCTGTTTTTTGTTTTTTGCTATTCCCTGATTGAGTGCTTCTTAGAATCATCATAGCCCTTTCCATATTTAAAAAAAATACTTTTTGATATAATGAAAATATCTTCACCCCCAAATGATTTGCTTATTTCAAGCAATATATTCAGTTCAGTGACATTAAATCACAATGGAACTATTTGCTGTTCATTGTAATGGGATTTGACCCTACACATAATATATGCACATATTAGATTTGGTTAGATTACATTGCATTTTCTTCCCCTGTGTATTCTCTTTTCAAAACCCTCAATTTTGAGTAAAGAACATAAAATGAAATCTCCTAGTCTGCCCATTACATGAAACAATTGTTGTGTAGTAAAGAATTGAGCTAATGGGCATAGGGTTCAGAAAAAGCTAACAAATGCATTCTGGTGGGCAGGAAAGTGGCAAGTGAGTTTTAATGTGGGCAAATGCAAGGCATGGTGTCCAAGGGGAAATAATTGGAACTCTCTTTAGACGATGAAGGCCTGTGAATTATTGCTTATGACCCAGGAAAGGGGGGGAGTCACCATAGGTTGTTCCCTGAGGGCATCAGTCCAATATTCTCTCCACCCCACAACCCTTGGGGCTGCTGTGGGCAACAGAATAGGAGGCTGCATGGGCTTAAACCTTTAAATGCAACCTTCATTTTCCTACAGAAATTAAGCTGGCTTCTCATTATGAGAGTAAAACCCTTCCTCCAATCTTCTCTTTAAATCTCTTCTTTTCTCTGACTTACACGATCACTCTGTCTCTTGAGCAGGTAATTGTTGGGACAGAAATGCTGCCAATGCGCCTTTCAACGAGGTCACCACTATCAAAATGGCACTCCAATTAACTAACAAGTGGGAGGGAGAGGTAGGCCACTGGAGCCAGAAAAGGGTCTGAGTGGGCCAGAACTGAGGTGGGGATTATTTAGAGCTAATTGAGTGGAAAGAAAAAAGGAAAGTAGGTTGATTGAAAGTTGAAAGCCCTGTGGATATCTTGTGTTTCATTATCCACTTTTCATCCCCTACTTTCTGTCCTGACCAAGTTCTTTCCAAGTAGAATAAAAGAACCAACATTTCCTTGAGACCACATTTTGTATTCTATTTCAGCTTGAAAAAAAGAAACAGAAGACCCTGTTCCAAATATCTGGGAAGGGCACCATTGGGAAAGATTCTAAGTTAGCATTTCTTCCCACTCTATTAAAAAGAAAAGATACCGATTCAAGAAAGGAGTCCTCAGTATCTCAAATTCACCTTGTACAAGAGGGCATTCATTGTCTACATCCAGAACCCCATCTATCCTACAAGCTTCTCTAACTTTGTGAAGATAACTCTGTCCTTCCAGTCCAAGAATTGTGACTTAGGAGTCACTTTCTCTCTCCCTTTTGCACCCCTCCATGACCTGTCTGCCAATTTTTGCCAATTCTGCTTCCACAATATCTCCCACATCAGATCCCTTCTCTCTATTCACATGGTATCTACCCCAATTCAGACCTTTATCACTCCTCACCTGGATTATTGTAATGGACTCCTTACTGGTGCCCCTCTCCAATCTATAGATTAAATAGCACTTATTAAACAACTACTAGATGCTTGCCATTATGTTAAATCTTGAGGATAAAAAGAAAGGCAAAACCAGTCCCTGTTGTCAAGGAGCTAATGGAGAGAAAACCTGTAAACTATATACCAACTAAATCTCCTTAGAATAAATTAGAGATAATTAACAGAGAAGGCATTCCCATTAAAGAACAGCAATCTATCCCTCCCTTAGCTGCTAAATTTATACTCTTAGGGTAAAAGTCTAATCATGTCACTCCCTTACTCAAAAATCTTCATTGACTTTCAAGTGCCTCGAGGAGAAAAGACAAACTCTTCATCCAGGCTTTTGAGTCATTTTTGGTCCTCTGTGATTCTTCCTGATCCCATGTTGAGTTTTCTTAGCAAAGATACTAGAGTGGTTTGCCATTTCTTTCTCTGGTTTATTTTACAGCTGAGGAAACTGAGGCAAACAGGGTAAAGCAACCTTCCCAGAGGTACACACAGCTTGTGTCATCCTAGATGGAGCACTGACATTAGGATTAAGAAGATTTGAGTGTGAATTCTACTTCAGACAGTTTACCAGCTGTGAGGCTGTTGGCAAGTCATTTAACCACTCTCATTTCCTCATCTCTAAGATTATGATAATAATAATAATATCTACCTTAGGGTTGTGGTAAGGATCAAATGAGATAGTATTTGTAAAGAACTTTATAAATCCTAAAGCAGTATATAAACACTATCTCTTGTTATGATTATTTTCTTTTTTTTTTCATGGGTGGATCACATTCTTTATGATAAGTCCATCACAAAAGTTACTTCCATATTTTTCCAATGTTACCATTGCTGATGACAACTCCCTCCTTTCTTATTTCTCCACTACCATGTACTATATTTTCTCTCTCCTTTCACTCTGACTTTGCTGTAGGGTCACTGAGTGGCTCAGCAGACAGATCCCTGGTCCTGGGGCCAAGAAGCCCTGAGCCCCCATACCACCCCCTTAGGCCCAGAATCCACCTGGCCCTATGGTCCTGGACAGGCCTTCCTATCCCAGCCCCTTGCAAGAAGTAACAAAGAAAATGTGTTATATCTGACCACTCTCCCGCCATGGTCCATCCTCTCCTCCTTTATTCACATCCCCACCCCTTTCCCCTGCTCCCCCCTCCTTCTTACTCCAGATGCCTATACCCCATTGAGTATATTTGCTGTTTCCTCTCCTAGCCATCTCTGATGAGAGCAAAGGTTCCCTCATTCCCCCTTGCCTCCCCCCTTCCATATCATTGCAATAGCTCATTGTAATAAAAAAAATCTTATTGTGTGAAATATCTTGGACTATTCCCCCTCTCCTTTGTCTTTCTCCCATTCCATTTCCCTTTTGTTCTATTGACTCCATTTTTACACCATATTTTATCTTCGAATTCAGCTTTCTCCTGTGCTTCAGCTATAAAAGCTCCCTCTACCTGCTCTATTAACTGAGAAGGTTCATATGAGTATTATCAGCATCATTTTTCTATGCAGGAATACATGTATTTTCCCCTTCTCCTCCAATCTCCATGCTTCACCTGAGTCCTGTATCTGAAGATCAAACCTTCTGTTCAGCTCTGGCCATTCCAAAAGGAACATTTGAAATTCCCCTGGTTCATTGAAAGTCCATCTTTTTCCCTGGAAGAGGACATTCAGCCTTGCTGGGTAGTTCATTCTAAGCTCTTTTGCCTTCCGGTATATTGTATTCCAAGCCCTACGAGCTTCCAATGTAGTTGCTGCTAAGTCCTATGTGATCCTGACTGCAGCTCCATGATATTTGAACTGTGTCCTTCTGGCTGCTTGTAATATTTTCTCTTTGACTTGGGAGTTCTGGAACTTGGCTATAATATTCCTAGGGGTTGGTTTTTTGGGATCTCTTTCTCGGGGGGGATCGGTGGATTCTCTCCATTTCTATTTTGCCCTCTGCTTCTAGAATATCAGGGCAATTTTCCTGTAGTAATTCTTTGAAAATGATGTCAAGGCTCTTTTCCTGATCGTGACTTTCAGGTATTCCAATAATTTTTAAATTATCTTTCCTAAGTCTGTTTTCCATATCAGTTGTTTTTTCAATGAGATATTTCACATTTTCTTCTAATTTTTCATTTTTTTTGGTTTTGAAGTATTGATTCCTGATTTCAGGTAAATTCATCAATCTCCCTGAATTCTATTCTTTGTCTGAAGGATTTGTTTTCCTCACAGAGTTTTCTTATCTCTTCTTCCATCTGGCCAATTTTTCTTTTTAAAGCATTCTTCTCCTCAATAACTTTTTTGAACTGTTTTATCCATTTGACCTAAGCTGGTTTTTAGCATGCTATTTTCTTCAGCATTTTTTTGGATTTCCTTGACTAAGCTTGCTGACTTCATTTTCATGTTTTTCCTGCATCTCTCTTCTTTCTTTTCCCAGTTTTTCTTCCAACTCCCTCATTTGATTTTCAAAGTCTTTTTTTTGAGCTCTGTCATAGCCTGAGCCCAATTTCTGTTTTTCTTGGAGTCTTTAGATGCAGGAGCTTGTGCTGCCTCATCTTCAGACTGAGTATTTTGATCCTTCTTGGGCTCATTTGTAAAATATTTCTCAATAGTCTTCCTTTTGTTTCTCTGCTTGCTCATTTTCCCAGCCTGGGCCTGGTTTTGGGGTGCTTCCTGAGCTTTTGGGACACTCCCACAAGGGTCTCAGTGTGTGAGGCTCTGTCCTCCCTCCTGGTCTGTGAATGACCATAAGCACCCCCTCTGCCACAGGGCTGAGGTGGGGGGGGGGGCTGCTGTTCTATGGGGGGGCCTAGACTGTGATCAGGATCTGAATGTGGTCAGAGCCCCAGAGTCCTGTTCCAGGGGCAGAGGACAGAGCTCTGCAATCTCTCTCTCTTCACTCCCCTCCCTCAGCTCAATGGGCCCATGCCCTGGAGGCTCCTGCTTACCGGCCCCGCCTGCTTCTGTTTCCCTATCTGGGCTGCAGAAAGACCAAGCTGCTGGCTGTGTGCCCTGAGGGCTGGGCTCCATGTGCTCACTCTGGCAGAGGTCCCCCACTGTTCCCCCACTTTGTGCCCAGTGCTCCTCAGGGTGCACCTCAGGAGACTCCCCCACTGCTGTGAGCTGGGGCTCCCAGCACCCTGGGGCTGCCTCCGGGAGGCTGAAGTTCTTTCACTCTGGCGGGCCACCCCTCTGGTGGGCTGCCCCTCTGACCCCGGGGAGCAGAGCCTTTCTGTTCTTTTCCAGGTTATCTTGAGTAGGAGAACTGCCTCACTGGGTCCCTCTGTGGGTTCTGTCTCTCGAAAGTTTAGTTAGAGTCTTTAGCTTATGAGTTTTATCAGAGAGCTACTAAGCCTCGATCCCTTCTTGTCACCATCTTGGCTCTGCCCCTCTATGATTATTTTCATTATTAGATTCCATGACTCATTTTCAGTAGATTCATATTATTTTTGAACTTTGATCATTTATTGGAATAGGGATGTTTAGAGAAGCAGCTTCTTGGAGAAGAAAGGGTTTTTGACCTGGAGTTAGAAGATCTGAGTTCTAATCCTAATCTAATGCTCACTAGTTCTGTGACCTATGGACAAGTAACCTCAACTCTGAAGAAACGTTTCTTTTGCCATGAAAAGGGAATGATACTTTTTCCACCCATTTATTTCCCCCACAGGGAAAATGTAGGGAAAGCACATGAGAAAACAATATGCTATAGTTGATGAGTGGTGATTTATAGGTTTCTCTCAGGTGACTGAATTCCTTGTCAAATTCTGATTTTATTATCCTTAGTAACAGACAAAAAAGGAGGAAGGACCTGAGAAAAGCAGGAAATGTTATAGACCTCATCCTGCCTAACTTCTGTTCTTTTGACAAGGCAGCTCAACAGCTATGTTGTAGCATGATTCCCCCTCTGGGACATAGATGTTGCTGGGGTTTTTTCACATTCTTGTTCTGAAGAAACTCCTGGTACAAGATCTCATAACAGAACTCTGTGTGAAAACTAACTAAAAGAATTAACTAGGGCTGGTCAACTGGGGCTTTGCCAAATTCAAGGGATATCAACATCACTTGTGGACCTTAGCAGTATAAAAACAATAGAGCTAAGTATCTTATTAGCAAGAGCAAATAGTTGAAATAAGAAGTTATTAAGACAGTATATCTGAGTAAATCTCTTCCTTGACTAATACCGCCCCCCCCAATTCCATTCAGTTTCAAGTCAGGTAGTATTTGCCTGAGGGGCAAAAATTCCTACTTCCTCTTCTCTTACACCTGTTTTCTTCAATATCTCCACCTGCTTTTCTACTTCTTTCATACTTTGTGTCCATGCCAAAGGGTAGAATTCTCTCTTGGCTAGGTAGATAATCACTAGGGTAGGTTGCATCTTGACCTCACTGTTGCACTGATATGGCTGAGTTCTGTCTATTCCTGCCTTTGACTTACTGTGCATTAGCTAGCTTAGTCATTTCCCTCAATCTTTTCATGCCTCAGTTTGCTCCTCAGTAAAATGGGTCATACATACACATCACAACAATGAAACCCCTCAGAGTAGTTTCAAGGATAAAATAAGGCAGTAGAAGTGAAGACACCTTGAAAAAAAAGTTAAATGTTTTCTGCAATTATAAAGTAATTGAATTGTATTCATTCAAGATGCATTTCCATGCCTATTATGTTCAGAGTACTGTACAAAGGGCCATCTGGGTATATAAGAAAAATAAGATGGGGTTTCTGCCCCTGAGAAATAGTCTAGTGGAAGAAGCAGAAGCCTGTATGAGGGGGTTAAGAATTAAAGTCCAGAGGGAAGACTAATTAGCAAATTCATTAGGTAGAACAAAGTTGATATTTCAGCTAGCAGCTCTTATCACTTATTTGTTTGAACTAAGGTCTTTTATCTCTTCATTAGAGTCTTTAGTAACTTTCAGTAAATGATACTATAAAATTAAAGCCATCAGAGCACTGCTTGGGAATGGGTTGTTTTGGAAAGGCATATTTTCTAAACAGTTGAGAGTTTAGCCTTCTAAATACCAACACTTATTTTATTGCAAACATTTACAGATGGAAATCATTTGAAAATTAATTGCTTATCTCCCTCTTAAATATATAACAACTTTTTTTGATGGCTCAAGGTCAACATTATGAATAGCAATTACTATACTGGGTTATAAATATAATGAAAATAGAATAATATTCTCAGGGTTTATAAGGTGTATACCAAATGATCCAAGACCACTTTGCTTTATGAGTTTTTCTGTTTGCTTTTTATTGTTTCTCTCATATTATGGCAATGCAATATAATAAACATTTATTTAGTGGAGTGAGCCCTGGGCTAGATGTTGAGACTTTCCTGTGGAAAGAACATTGACTATAGAATTAAAAGATAGGGATTCAACCTACCTCCCACAACCCTGACTCCCATCTCAGGATGTTTTACCTTTATAATTTCTGGAATATAATGTAACTTACCTGGCCCTCAGTGTTCCACTCTATAAAAATAAGAATATTGGGATGGATGATTTCTGAGTTCCCATCTATGATTCTATGAAAAGTTAAATTGAGATAGGGTTCTGACCTTTATAAGACTAAAGAAATTAGACACTAGGGCAGATAAGTATATATATATATATATATATATATATATATATATATATATATATATACTTGATCTCTTGTTCAGGGTATGATCATATTCCATCTTGAGTTTGCATTTTGCCCTTTGACCTTCCCTGAATCTGGCTTTTAATTTCCTGTCCTTGTCTTCAGTTCATAATTTGCTTTCTCCTTCCGATTCATATGCTATTCTCCAGGAAGGAAAATGGGACACCCCTTGTGGTTCCAAAACTGGTGAATGAGGGTCCAGGGAAAAAAATTCCCTTAATAAAAAGCTGTCCAGTTATCTCCAAGTAAAAGCAATCCCCCAAGGCAGCAAAACACAGTCCAAGAAAGGATAGGAAAAGTCACTAGAAATTCTATTTTAATTTTGTGGATTTTAGGATTTTATTTTTTCCAATTACATGTAAAAGCAATTAAATTTTTTTAACCATTCCCCTTCCCCTTCCACTTCATTGAGAATCTTGCAAGCAGTTTGATATAGTTTATACATGTTGCCATCATATAAAATATATTTCCATATTAGTCTGTTATGGGTGGAGGAGATAGATCAGAAAACCCCAAGAAAAACAAAGTTAAAAAGCAGTATGCTTTGACATGCATTCAGATTCTTTAAGTTATATCTTTGGAGAAGAAAAGCATTATTCATCTTAGCTCCTTCAGAATTATCTTGGATCTTTAAATTGCCGGAAATAGCTATGTCATTCACAGTTGATCTTACAACTTTGTTGTCACTCTGTAAAATAATTCTGCTCTGTAAAATGGTTTAACTCAGTATCAGTATGCAAGTCTTTCCAGTTTTTCTGAAAGCATCCTCTCTTCATTTCTTTTTTTAAATTTTTAAAAATTTTATTTAAAGAAATGGGGTTAAGTGACTTGCCCAAGGTCACACAGGTAATTATTGAGTGTCTGAGTCCAAATTTGAACTCAGGTCCTCCTGACTCCAGGGCTGGTATTCTATTCACTGAGCCACCTAGCTGCCCCCCCCCTTCATTTCTTACAGCAAAATAATGCTCCATTACGTTCATATACCACTGCTTGTTTGACCATTCCTCAAATGATAGGTATCCTCTCAGTTTCCACTTCTTTGCACAAAAAAGAGTTGCTATAAATATTTTTGTACATAGAGGTCCTTTTCTTTTTTAAACAAAATCTCTCTGGTAGTGGTATTTCTGGGTCAAAGGGAATGCATAGTTTTCTAGTTCTTTTGGCATAGTTGCAAATTGTTCTCCAGAATGATTGGATCAGTTTATAACTCCACCCACAGTACATTAGAGTTCCAGTTTATTCTTATCCCCTAAAATGTTATCTTTTCCCTTAGTGTGGGTTGGAACAACAAGATTTGTTTTAATTCGTATTTCTCTAATCAATCCTGATTTAGAGCTTTTTTTCATATAACTATAGTTATGTAGTTTCATATAACTATAGATAGATAACTTCTGAAAACATCCTGTTCAAATCCTTTGACAATTTATCAATTGGAGAATGATTCATAATATTGTACAATTGACTCATTTCTCCCTATATTTGAGAGATGAGGCTCACCAGTATTTTAAAATCAATCATCAAGAAAGTTCCCTGGGGTCTCGGGAGCTTCCTGCCAAAATCTTTAAATTGATTTTTATGTCTTTCTCACCCAAAAGGCCCATATATGTATCTAGGAACAGTTCACCTTGAGGAATAAAATTAATTCAAATTATTCAAGGTCTGCTTTATTGTTTCTTAATTCACAATAGCCCCTGTTGGTGTAGTAGGTCTTTAAAGTTGACTCAAGTCTCTTCATTTCCACTAGTGTCTTGATCTACAACACCCACCCATGGACACCACAGATGTCTTCCCCTTTTAGAAGGTCAGTCCTTTGAGGATGAGGCCACTTTGATTTTTGTATTTGTATCTCCAGTGCTGAGTACACTTTTAAATTAATTCAATTTATTAGAGAATTAACAATGTGATGTCTGAAAAATTGAGTGACGGAGGGTAGCTACATGGTAAATGACTCTGAAATCAGGAGGAACTGAGTTTAAATCTGGCCTCAGATGCTAGCTGGTTAACCCTGGTCAAGTTGCCCCCAGTTGCCTCCATAAAAAAATACAAAACCATTTGAGCAAAAGAACTGAGAGAGGATAAAGACCCATCTTCTCCAAGGCAGCTTGTGGTACTAAGAAGTTTGTTGTTAATGAGTCATATTCAACTCTACAGGACCCAATTCAGGGTTTTCTTGGCAAAAGATATTGGAGTAATTTATTATTTCCTTCTCCACCTTATTTTCCAATTGAGGAAACTGAGGCAAAAAGATTAAGCAACTCACCCACAGTCACACAGCTAATAAGTATCTGAGGCCAGATTTGAACTCATGATGATGAGTTTTCCTGATTCCAGGCCTGGTTCTCTATCTACTGAGACACCTAGCTGCCCAGAAGTCAGGAAGATCTGAATTCAAATTCAACCTCAGCTATTTACTAGCTATATGACTCTAAGCAAGTCATTTAACCACTTTCACCCTCAATTTCCTCATCTATAAATGTCAACCACCTCCCTGGCTGGTAGTGAAGAACAATAAATTATCTATGGCACTTTGTAAATCTTGGGCTGCTATATAGAAGCTAGTTATTATTACAACTATTATTTCATCTCTAAGATTCCACCATTCTTGGTAATCCTTAAAATTATATGATGCTTTCCCCAAAGGTGACAGCAGAGTTGGATGCCTGGAATGAGGACCTGCTAAGACAAATGAATGACTTCAACACCGAAGACCTAACACTGGCAGAGCAGCGGTTGCAGCGCCACACAGAGAGGAAGCTGGCCATGAACAACATGACCTTTGAAGTCATCCAACAGGGCCAGGATCTGCACCAGTACATTATGGAGGTCCAGGCCTCAGGTAGGATCCATGACAGCTTCACGGCCGGTTCTGAGCCAGGGAAGGGAAGAATAATAATGGGAATCATGCCCGTTTGTCTCAGCAGGGCCCATCTTACAAAGCACGTTTGCATCTATCAGCTCAGGGTTTTTCATTTGTTTGTTTTTGACATCTATAACAGAAAGGACAGGCATGTCTCATCTGTGAAATGGGTTCAAAAATGTCACTATCTATTTCTTAGGGATTTTTCCTCCTTATACAGACTCTGGTCCTGATGATATTTGAGAGAAGAGAATAGCCAAGCAATCTTTACTCCAGAGTAATGCCTATAACACATACCTGTCTCCTTTTTTTGGCAGAAAGAGTTCAGTTTGTGGAATATGTTTTTTCTTCTTGTCAGTAAACAATTATTTATTAATGACTTATATGGACTTAGCACTGGAAAGAAGGGGGAAAAAAGGAAAAACACTGTGCTGTACCCCCTTGGAGTTTTCTTGGAAAATATGCTAGAGTAACTTGTCTTTTCCTTCTTTAGCTCATTTGACAGATGGGGAAACTGGGTCTTGCCCAGAGTCACATATCTAACAAGTATCTGAGGTCAGATTTGAACTCAGGTCTTACACACACACACACACACACACACACACACACACACACACTTTTCTCTACAGGGTAGGGAAAGGTCCTATAGGTAGGATTTCAGCAGAGTCCAGGAGGCAACCAGAAAGATGTTGGTGAGAAGGGAGAACATTCCAGCTATAGGATCTCAGCCCGTGAAAAGGCAATGTCACAATTGGAAAATAGTATATGTGGAGGATCATTTTCATGGAAGGGAATAAGCTGTAAGGAAGCTAAAAGGGGCTAAGCTATGAAGAACCTTAAATGCAATGTTAGGAAGGATGCTATCATTTATCCTAGAAGTAATAGGGGAAACACTACAATTTAATGGATTGGGAGGTGACATGGTCACAACTTTGTTTTAGGAAAACCACTTTGGTGGCTGGGTGGAGTATAGTTTACAAGGAGCAGAGACCTGAGGCTTCAAGGCCAATTATAATTGTAATAATCTAGACAAGAGATGATTAAAACTTCTGCTAGAAGGATGTGTGTGTGTGTATAGAGACATTATGAAAGATGAACTGAGAATCAAAATGGCTCCTCCTGACCTCAGGGACCTTAGATTTTTTACTGAAGAAAAAGAAAAGGGTGTTACCTTCCTACAGGTAAAGGACACATCACTAGAGGAGGGTGAGAGAATTTAAATAAGGAAGGAGATAGTAGAACTCCCTGTACTTGAGGGAAACCCAGGGATCATATTGGAAAAATAATATTGGAAAAAAGTATAAGGTTCAAGTTGCACTGAAATTTTACAAAATGAATAAATAGTTGGCTAATCTGGCTCAATCATTAGATATTGCATTGACATAGTTCTTTAATTTTTTTTTACGGACTACATATGATGTTATCAGAAATATATAAGGTTTTTAAATGATATTACCACTTTAGGTAATTTCAATATATAATTAGAGCTATACTCCATTTAGTAAAGAAAAAAAGATCCAAAGTATATATATATGTGGAAATATGAAACATAACTTCTACAATCCATTTTTATGAATGGTACTCAAAGAAATCATTGGAAGCATTAGTATGAAGTAGTGGATATATCTGAACCTGAGTCCTAACTTCAGTTGTACATCTGCTTACTTGTATGACCTTAGGCAAGTGATTTCACTCTAGTAGGATTGGACAGCAATCGTTCCTTTTCTAAAATTCTGTGATTCTATAAATGTCAATTCATTTGTTTTTCATCCTTTAATTTCTAAGAAGACCAATAACTTCACATGGGTGATGTCTTGGACTTGCACATGAGTTGGATTTAATGATTCCATGGTTTCCACCACTCAGGAACACCCTCAGAATAATTTTCCCCATAGAAAGAACTGAGAATGTAGGATAGGTCAGTCTCAATGGCTATGGAGCTACATGTAAGGTTGTGTGGTTTGGACAGAATGGAGTCAACTTTATCCCTTCTCTGAATATTCCATTATCAAAAATTTATCTACTCTACAAACTGAATTCTCCAGTTTTGGAATTTTTAGGAGACTACCTGTGATTTGTTATTTGTAGAAGCAAAGAAGGTTAAAAACCAAAAAAGATCTTAGATGCCATCTACTCTTGTTTTTTTCAGATAGAAGCTAAGCAGTTGTAAATTATAAATTATAATTATTGCCATGTAGATATCTTTTGAGGCTTAATAGGACATTTTGCATGCATTTCTTTTTTTGAGCTCCATACTACTCCAAGAAGTGGGGCATTATCATCCCCATTATAAAGATGAGGGAATGAGACTTTGAGAGAGTTTGAGTGATTTACCTAGGGTCACATGGTTTATTAGTGTCAGAGAAGGAATTTGAACCCATGTCTTCCTGATTCTAAGGCTTACCACCATACCACATCATCTCATTACTTTGGCCTTGATTAAATGAACACAATCTTGGATCACTAGGATAAAGATAGAAATTCTAAACCAGACCAAATCATACTATTTTTAATTTTTTTCAGGGTTTTTTTTTTTTTGCAAGGCAAATGAGGTTAAGTGGCTTGCCCGAGGCCACACAACTAGGTAGTTATTAAGTGTCTGAGACCAGATTTGAACCCAGGTACTCCTGACTCCAAGGCTGGTGCTTTATCCACTGCACCACCTAGCCACCCCCACTATTTTCAGTTTTTAAAATTTGTTTTATGTTTTGTATTTTTTTCTCCTCTCATGTTTTTTCCTTTTTGTTTTGATTCTTCTTTAACAATTTGACTAACATGTATAAATGTTTAACATAGTTATACATGGATACTATATATTAAATTATTCACTGTCAAGGGGAGGGGGGAGGTAAGAGAGGGAGGGAGAAAAATATGGAACTTAAAATCTTACCGAAAATGAGTATTGAAAACTATCTTTATTATGTAATTGGAAAAAAGATAAAGAAAAATCATATAAAAATAAATACAACTCTGTATTCTTCAGCTAATCTAATAGGGTGCTTGTCTCATAGTAAAAGCCCAATAAGCACTTTAAATGGAAGTATCTTAGAGTTGGAAGGATTTTTAGCACAGATGAACTGGAAAAATTGACACAGCACCCCAGGGGGTTTCTCCTCAAGGAATAATTTTTAGGTCCTCACTCAATCTAACTTTGGTGGCTACTCATAGCATAATCTGTCTAGTATCCTGTGCCTTAGAGAGTCGTGGAAAATATCTGCACCTTTTTTAGGGAGAGAAAAAGCAACACTGCCCAATGGTCTGAAATCATTGGTTCAATATGGGGACTACTTCAGGGAAGGTACTGTGTCAGGATCAGTGGATATCAGTGGATTTTAACCCTGTTGGCCTTAGTTTTCTCATCTGTAAAATGAACCCCAGTATTTCTGCCAAGAGAAGCTCAAATGGGGTCACCAAGAGTCGGACAGGACTGAAAAATGATTGAATCATACTTCCATCACACTCATATACTTAGTCATTCTTCAATTGCTGGGCAGCCTCTAAATTTCCATTTCTTTACCACCATCCAAAGAGCTGCTGGCATTTTGAACATATAGGTCCTTTTCCTTTTCTTTGATCTCTTGGGATACAGATCTAGTAGCAGTATTGCTGGGTCAAAAATAATTTTTTCAGAATTCCTGACTTTGTCAAGGGATAGTAAAAATTATAAAAAGTTTGAGAACTACTTGGTATATGGAGGAAAGATTATGCAAAAACTAGAAAGATGAGATGATAAATGATCACAGCAGGCCTTGAATACTATCATAGGATAATAATAACAAGAATAATAGTTAACATTTGTATGTTAACATTTAAGGTTTTCAAAGTAATTTAGGGATACCATTTTATTTAACCTTTGCAACAACTCTGGATATTATTATCCATTATCATTATCATTTTACAGATGAGAAATTGAGGCTCAAAGAGATTAAGTAACAGGATCAGAGACATCAGAGATGTTCTAATCTAACAGCAGGACAGAGTAAAAAAGTGTGCCAGCTGTACAGAGTTAGAGGAAGCAGTTCAAATCCCAGCACTGACATTGACTCTCCATGAGACCTCGGGCAAGTCACTTCACTTATCTGGAGCTTAGTTTCTTTGGCTGTCCAGTGAGGAAGCTGGACAAAGATATCTCAAAGGGTCTTTTTCAATCCATTATCTGATGATGCTATTATTTGAAAATTATCTTCAATGAAAAATATTCAGTGGCAGAGCTCCAGGATGAACACATCTTTTGACTTTTCACAATTTGATCAGCCCCAGGAAATCACTGGTGGCTTTTGAGTATAGGAGTAATGTGTGGGGAGAGAAGACTACCTTTTCCCACTCTTTGCTCCCTATCATTTCTTCCTTTTGTTCCTGTTGTGCTGAGACTCTTTCAGCTACAATAGAAAGCAACAGATGCCCAGGACAGAAGAGTAGGATTGGGAAAATAGCCCCAGGGACCCTGGATAGGAAGCCACTCACCATCCACACTTCCAGAGTGAATATTGTGAATCAAGAATAGGAACCCTCTCCAATTCTCCTCTCACATCATTCTGTACAAGGATTCTGGAATCACCTTGGGAGGGTAGACCTTTTTCCCATGGAGGAAAGACCTCAGAGCAATAATTATTCATGGGAAGGGGAACAATAATGAAATCTGATTATAGCTGAGGACTGCTTGTACTGGAAGTACTAAGTGGGTGGACCCATCCCCAGGCATATGGGCCATCTACCCACTTCTGATTTTGTTCCTTTTTTGAGGATTGTTGGGAACAGCTTGATTGGCCCATGCTTCTTTCAGGGCTGAGACTTTCTGTTCATCTCTTCCCACCCCGGTGAGCTGCTCCAGCTGGTGGAAGAGACAAGGTTCATTAGAGGAAAATAGAAACTGTTCCCAGGAAACTTAGCTTCCCTTTCTAGTAATTTCTTTCCTTGTCCCTTGTCCTAGAAATGGAAGAGTAAATAACCATCAGAGTTGTGGGGGGGAAAAGGAGGATAGAAATTTAGAGTTATCTTCCAGACTTTGTCTGGATGTCAAGACCCTACGGGACCATACTGTCATCAGAACTGACCTTTGCATAATCATATTTCCCCCCAAATAAGCCCTAGTATGATTTTTCCCCCAGGATGCTTGCAAAATGTACTCTACCCGAAAGGCAAGCCCCTATTAAGATCATCAATCACATGGATGCATGTAATAAGTCTGTTGGAACACACAATGGACATAGTGAATTACAAAATATTATCAATATATAATTAAATATAAATAAATAATATTATTGATATTAATATTTAAATACATGCTAATATAAATTATAATTATTAGTAAATACCAATCAGATGCCTTTGGACAAGGGGTAACACCTATGTAAACAGATGAACTCAAAATTTATTGCCAAGTGCCCAGTTGGAGTACAGATACAGCATGCAAACTCAATAACATTGGGATGAAAGGAAAGCCCCACTTGTAATCACTACTAAGGACAAGAAAGATAGATTGAAGGTTTCAGGCATTTATGTTCTTGAAACTGAAAAAGTCTGGTGTGCACAAACAGTGGGTAGATTTAATATGGCCACTTATTTTGTGAAGTGGCCAAAATGTCTGCTAGTCTGGGTTTCAGCCAGCACTCGTTGAGCCAAAGATATGAAGAGCAACCTTGCAGAGAAAAGAGTAGATCAAATTATGACAGCCTATCTCCAGACTCTTGATATTGCAATAAATAAGCCCTTCAAGGACCATTTGCTCTTCGAAATCAATGAAAATAGAATGGAGAGAAATCAGAGTGGAAACTTTGTGAAGCCAAGTCTGTAAGAGGTGGTGACTTGGGTGAGGAATTCGTGGGATAAAATGACTGACAGCTGTGTTGCCAATGCACTAAGAGTGGGCTCCATGGATGAGAAGTAGTCATTTAAGAATTCTGTTGCTGGACATTAGGGATTGGGGCCAATGGTTCTACAGAAAGTGGAGTTGCAAGAAATTCAGGCCAGAATTCAGGGTTTAGAGAGTGATGGCAATGTTATAGAAGAAGATGAAATGACTGTATTTGAATAAATGTAGATTTTTGTACGTATAAAAAAAGATAATTTTGTACATAAAAATTAAGCCCTAATACATCTTTTGGAGCAAAAATTAATATAAAAATACCTGATTTTATTTTCAGGGACATACAATATACTTATGTGACCATATTATATGAAACAGAATCAAAATCATTAGACCTGAGGTTGAATCCTGGTTCTTCCACTTCCTCGTTCTGAAATCTTAAACAAGTATAATTCACCTCTCTAAATGTGCAAAATGATAGCCAGATAGGTAGGTAGATATGTAGGTGGGTGGGTGGATGGATGGATGGAGGGAGGGATAGATGGATGATAGAGCTAGCATGGAAGGAAGGAAGGAAGGAAGGAAGGAAGGAAGGAAGGAAGGAAATAGTCCTTATAACTACCTCACTTTTTAAAAAAAAAGACCTAAGATATCTTCTATCTCTAAAGCTCTAAAATGAAAGCAACAAGTTATAAAGATTACTGGAAAACCATTATTCTGTATAGAATAGTTTTGGAGATATTAAAGATAGCTGCTTAAGTCCCATTAACTTGGTAATCTAAAGCATTTTCTCTTGTTAATTGTCCTCTATGTTTCTCTCAAGCTTCAAGAGCTAACCCCTAGTTCCAATAGAATAGGATTTATTTGTTGTCCCATTCCTCAATTTCATGGTTTTGGAATCTTTCACAGGATGAGTTGCTCTTCCTCGAGAACCTCTAATTTTTAGGTAGCATCTGACTTGTTACATTTTCAAGTTTTCCAATTTGCCTGATTTGTGAATCTTTTGAGGTTTTTTTAATGAAATAGGTGTTTTCATACTTGACACACATTTTCCCTAGTCCTACAATGTGTGTTTCAAAATAGCCCACTTGAAGCCTGGAAACTTCTTGATTCTGAAATAACTTTTGTAGTTCTCCCCGTTTTGCCTCCCTCCTCCCACCAATACCTCGATTCTTTCTTTTTCTATCCTTGTGTTTGTTTCTTATCAAGAATTCTTGGTTTCCCTTCACCTGAGAAAGTGTCATAGCTAGTCTTAAATATTATCGTCAATCATGAAACCACATTAAAACTTTAGTTAAGACTTTTTTGACACACTGTATATACTTACACCAGGTTAAAAAAGGGGGGGGCATATTTTTTTCATTAAAACTATAGCTCAAAGGCAGCTAGGTGGTACAGTGGATAGAGCACTGGCCCTGGAGTCAGGAGGACCTGAGTTTAAATCTGGCCTTTGACACTTCATAATAATTACTTAGCTGTGTGACCTTGGGCAAGTCACTTAACCCTACTGCCTTGCAAAAACAAAAAGAAATCTATAACTCAAACTAATGTTAAACAAATAATGTGCCTATTAGTGGATTGTATTTAGTTTCAGACTTCAGTATTGCTAATGATATTTACTTCAATATGAATTTTCAACTTGTTTAAAAGCATGAAAGTATTTAAATTTTCCACAAATGTATTTTGATGTTGCAAATTTAAACACAGAATGATTTGGAATCAACCTCTTCAAATAACATTTCCATGTGTTAATAGTCTTGATCAAGGTAGAAATGTTTACTCAACTCAATCATTAACCTTTGGAATGAAAGTCAAAAATAGAAGTACAATATGTGAATTGGGTAATTGGTTTTTTGGTAGACAAGAATTCAGACAACTGTTTTTTTTTTTTACTTTATTTAGAGGCACAACAGAAAGTACATTAGTCTGGGATGTGGGAGGATAGGGTTCTATTCCTTACTCCACCCCTGATTACTTGTGTGAGCTTAGGTAAATGACTTTCTCTGGGCCCCATTTTTCTCTTCTATAAGATGAAGGAATGAGACCATAGCTCTAAGGAACCTTCTATTATTAGCATTGCATTAATTAAAATATATCAATGCTAGGTACATTTTAGTAGGGAGAAAGAAAACTTATTCTTTCTCTTATCTCTTGAAATATTATCTTTCTTTTCTTCAAGAGTGTGGTATTGATGTTCTTACTGGGAAGTCAGCTGAAAACTGTCCATCTTCCATAAAATGACCCTTTTATTGTGCAGTTCATTGCTATAGCATTAAGCTTGGGTCACAAGATCACAGGATTTAGAGGCAGATGCGAGTTTAGGTAGCTTGTCTATCCCTCTCCTGTTATAAAAGACAAAAGTGAGGTCTGAAAGGCTAAGTGTCTTGTTACCCCTTTTCTTTCCCAATTTGCTATAAACAGTAGTCCTATACACCTTGAAAAATACTCTGTTATGATCCAAAATATACTTCATTCCTACTCATTTATTTCTTGTAACAGAAAGAACCAGTATCTTGCTTATTTCTATCCACATCTTAACACATAATGCTTCTAATTTGGTTGATTCCACTTTAAAGGAATATTTTTCTTTGATCAACAGTTAAATTGTTATTTTTAAAAGTTAAATTCCCACTTTAACAGATGATAAATCTGACATTTGTCTTTTTTACACTTTTTTTCTTTTCTGAAGTAAACTGTCTCTTAAAATCTTACTTGAAATATGGCTGGATTTCAAAATTTCTCTCAACTAATTTTAATATAATTAACTAATTAACCTAGTTACAAACTCCTACCTGTCAAAATATCTGAGCACTTGTGATGTGAATATAAGAATTTATAGAAATTCAACAGTTGGTTAGAGAATCCTGAAAAGTGTGTGACTGTGTGTGTGTGTGTGTGTGTTTGTGTGTTTGTGTAGTCAAAATGTTTTGGGTCTCATAGTCTTAGGCCAATAGACAAAACATGGAGCTCAAGTCAGACTTTCCTGTTCTCCATTAACAGGAAAGAAAAAAACATTGACAATTGTTCCCTAGTATATGCATGTCTTCTTGCCCCACACAAAAATTTCTCATTCCATTTCTATATGACAGGCATGTTCTATAAATTCCTTCATTGGATTCCATTTTTATGTACCACTTGGTATTACTGATGAGATAAGACCTAGCATATCCAGTGGGCTTTTGTTTTGTAACCATAGCAATTCAAAATTTGGACCAAATCCCCACAGAATTACTTGGAAAGAGACTATTATACTTCCAAACATGTTTACCCTAAAATTATTTCCTAGACTTATGCTAGCAAAAATAGGGAAGCTGAGGAATTCAGAAGTAGGGGCAAGAAGTAGCCAGTTCTCCTAATGGGGGCATTCCTTTTTTTTTTTCCTGTTGCTATAGGCAACATCAGAGAAAGTTCAGATCTCTGGTATAGTTTTCCTGAACTGGTCCCTGTAGTGGCTATCAAGCTGATTTGTAACTTCTTTGTGGTAGAACAGTATAACTGGGAGCCTGGGGTAGGCTCTTTTCCTCTGAGTTTGTATATTCCTGTATTCTATATCCCTGAGAAAGTTTTGTGTGGTTTGAAACAAGTGTATTCTTGACTGCATCTTATGAGCTCCTCCTTTTTCTCTTGGGATATATGTGTGACAGAAGTCATATAGTACTTTTGTAATCAGAAGCTCAATTTTTATACATTATCTAGAAATAATCATAAAGAATTACGTGGGGGCAGCTAGGTGGCATAGTGGATAAAGCACCGGCCTTGGAATCAGGAGTACCTGGGTTCAAATCCGGTCTCAGACACTTAATAATTACCTAGATATGTGGCCTTGGGCAAGCCACTTAACCCCATTTGCCTTGCAAAAACTTTAAAAAAAAGAATTATGTGGATCATAGTAAAAAATGCAATATTCCTAATATACATTTCTGAGGCTCAAAAAAATTCAATGATTGATTCCCTATTGCCTATAAAAGAAAATATAAGCTCTTTTCCTTGCTATTCCCCTACTAACCTTTCCAATATTCCTTGATATTACTCCCCTTTGTACATTTTATGCTCTAACCAAATTGAACAGCTAGCTGTTTCCTTGTATTTTCCTGCTTTGGGTTGCCAATGATATTCTTGAATTCTTGAACATCCAGTATTTTTTTTCAGAGGAATTTTTAAACTTTTAAGTCAACCTGCATTATTAGCATTTTTCTCTATCATTTTCCTAAATTCAGACAGTCAATAAAACAGTAAATCAAACCCCAATTTGTAACATTTGTTGACTTCTATAGTTTAAAGGTGCAACCTGGAAACTTAATATTTGGCTCTCTAGTTTGATAAATTTTGCCTAATATCCTATAATTATTCCCTTGGGACTTTCCTTCTGAAATATCAATATACTGCTCATGATTCAGATAAATTCAGAATTATAATAAATACAATGTATCCATAACAAGAAGCACAAACTATGCCCTGAGAAGGAGTTTACTTGGGGCTCACCCTTTGGAAGGAAAAGGTACAGTAGCTTCCTTTTTTTAAATTAATTATTCTTGCCAAATAGTTCTAAGCCCCCCTTTTTTTCTAAATTGCCAAAGGACTACAAGTGCTTTATGCCCTCTCTAAATTCATCATCATATCTTAACTGCCCTACTGTACTTATGTCTTTGTGTAAATTATACTTCATTAAAACCCAACATAGCAACTTTGATCTTTTCTCATTCCTACAAGCATACAGTCTACAGTGTGGAGGTCTTCCTACACAAAGGAATAAAACATTTATATCCCTTTTCCAGGTAGGCAAATAGCATTCCAAACTCTTGATATCCATCCTCTCCTATTTCCATGACTTTGTACCAATTGTCGCCTGTACCTGAGATTCTCTCAGACCCTTACATCTAGGTTTCCAAGGTGTTGCAGATCCTGGCTCCCGGGATCTGTGTGGCAAATTTCCCTGAAAGAATACAGGGTTTCTCAGAAGGCATATGAAGGACACAGAAGCATCATCAATAACAGCAACTAACCCTTTGAGGGTTGTGAAACATTTTTCCTATATTCTCTCATTTGAGCCTCACAATGGCCCTTGGAGATAGATCTCCATTTTACAGATGTGGAAACTGAGACTATTGCTGTCCTTGTAACATAATATTATCACTGTTCCAGCCCTATGGTATATGCTGCATCTAGCATGGCAGTATACAAGCTAGCCAAATACCCTAGATTTTCACCAAGGACACACAGTAAATGGAGAAGCATAATAGACAGACACACAGGAATGATACCTGAGATAACTACATGCTAGAGCAGAGGCAGTTCCCCTGACTTTTATTCTGTCCTTCCTTCCAAATTTCTTAGTTTCATAGTTTAAAGACCAGTTTAAAACTAGCTCAACTTTATTTGAATTCACTGCTTATATCCATTCTTAGATGGGTTGACAGTTTGATGGGTTTGCTGGGGCTAGTAAAATAATACAGTCAAAAACAGAACTAGGTGGTCATTTTCTCCACCTCCACCCTATTTTGCAGATGAGAAAACAGAGACCCATAGAAGGTAAGTAACTCAGCCAAGGGGGTATCAGAGCTGAAATTTGAACCTGGGTCTTCCTGAGTTCAGGTCTGATATCCTATCCAAGAGACTACCACTGACTACTTGCTACTGACTGATATCATTCTCTTCTTTTAAAGCCCAATTCAAACTTCAGTTCTAGAGAAAAATAATATTCTTCTTCATGCTACTTTGTGTGATCAGATGAGTTCATATTGGTAATGCAGTTAGCACAGGACTTATTACATAAATGCTTCTCTGTCTTTGTCTCCCTTTGTATACTTCCCAATGCCCTATATCCTTCTTATATTCTATTTTATATTCTATTTATTTGTGAACTGGTCTTATCCCCTTAGTAGACTATGAGCTCTTTAGGGCAGAAACTCTGGTATTTCACGTCTTTTCCATCCAGTATTCTGCTTAGTAAATTGCAGGTGCTTAATAGATGTTTATTGAGGGATGGCTAGGTGGTTCAGTGGATAAAGCACTGGCCCTGGAGTCAGTAGTACCTGAGTTCAAATTCAGCCTCAGACACTTAATAATTACCTAGCTGTGTGACCTTGGGCAAGTCACTTAACCCTATTGCCTCGAAAAAAACTAAAAAAAATCAAATAGATGTTTGTTGAATTAAATCAAATAGATTAGAACAGATACTGATCAAAGAAAACCGCATGCACTATATTTGGAAGAAATGTCAGGTGCCATTTAGTTCAATCTCCTCATCTCACAGATTAGAAGCCTGAGTCACAGAGAAAGTTAGTGACTTGTTTGAGATCTTAGAGATATTATGCATGAGGAGTCTTAAAATTCAGTTCCTCTGCTCCAGAAATATTTGTAAGATCAGCTGCCTACACATTTAGCTAGCTAGTTACATATAGATGACTATATCTAATATTTACTTATTAATTACATGTCTAATTATATAATTACTAATTTTTAGAACTATTGATTAAAATATCTAATATTTACATAATAAATAGATTTTTGTTCTTTATCAGTTGTGTCTGACGTTTTTGTAACCCAATTTGGGGTTTTCTTGGCAAAGATACTGGAGTAGCTTGCCATTTCCTTTTCCCTGATGAGGAAACTGAGGTAAAAGGGCCAAATGACTTGCCAGGGTCAAACAGCTAGTAAGTGTTTGAGGTTGTATTTGATCTCATGTATCATCCTGATATCAAACTTAGCTACCCTGTTAAATAGTAATAGTTACTATATAGTATGCCTGTTGAAACAGCATGGTCAAGTTCAGGTATGTTCAACCTGACTCATTGGGCTGCAGGGATCCTCCAGGCCCATTCAAGGGGCCTTACTCATAAGTTTATTATTCTGCTCCTTGGTGGTGTGGGTTGCAGGTGGTATGGATCGAATTCATGAATGATATTGAATTTTGCATGTGACCCCTCCAGGGCCTGTTGCCTGTTGCTGCCCAGAACTAAAGGATTGAACACCCCTGGATATATAGCCAGCCTTAAAGTCCATGAAGACCTAGGTTCAAATTCTGCTTCTGATACATCCTGTCTGTTTGACCCTGTGTAGGTCACTTAACCTCTCAATGCCACAAGCAAATTTCTAATGCGCTAGTACATCAGTTTCAGTTGTTCATAGATGGAAGTGGTTTCTTCACCAGGAGTATACTATAATAAAGAAAATAATAGATTATATCTCAAAAGAAAAAATAGACTAGTTTTAGCTAATCAGTTAAAGATAAATAAATAAGTAAATTGTTTACATGTTGTAAGTTGAAAACAGAAACCCACATCTTGAAAGGACAGTAGAAATCAAATCCAACTGCCGTGTAACCTTTGGGGAAGTCACTTAACCTTGGTTTGTCTCAGTTTCCCCATCTGTAAAATATAGATAATAACAACACCTAATTCCCAGGGTTGTATTAAGGATTAAATGAGAAAATAATTGTAAAGTGCTCAACTTAGTTCCTGGCCCAGGAGATTCTTAATAAATATTGATTTCCTTCCCTTCCCTCTTCCACATCTCCTTAAGGTGAGAACAGAAATGTCAACATGGTCACAAACTATTCATATGCTGAAAATTAATGGACATTCTCCACTCAATATTGTTTAGCTGGAGAATACAATTAGAAGATAAATAGGTTTGGGGAGCAGTGACAGAGTGAGGGGGGATCCCTGAAGCTTCCTATTTGTTAAGAATTAGGCTGAAGAGAGGCATCATGTGTACTGCAGTCAATCCACAATGTTATTCCTTTTATTAAAGACACTGAAATATATGATGAGGCATCAGCCTAACCCATCTCCTCCCAGACGCAGCTCTGACTGGAATCAGAATGAAATGAGATGAGGCAGAAAAGTCAGAGGGAGAGCTTGTCTTGGGCTCCCATCATAAACAGCTGCCCTGATTCCTACTGATGAGTTCTCACACTTGGAAAATCTATTTGCATGTTATATGTGATGGGGGCGAACCATAGCTTCACCTAAAAAGACACATCATCCTAGCCTAGCATACTAAACACCAGAGACAGATAGGGAATGAAAACCAAGTGGAATAAATCAGCTTCGGAGTCTGGTCGGGGAGAAAATCTCCAGCTTCCACAGAAAGACCTTGAATTACATTTCCAGATGATCAACATGAGGGATCAGGGGTCACCCCAGTGCCCTGAGAGCTAAAAGTGCTGAAGGTTTTCATCCTTTTGCATTTGTCCTCCATCTCAAGCAAGGGGGATACCTGGTTTGACCCTTTGACCCTTTGGTCATCAAAAAAAGGATAGAGGAAGCTGGCAACCCAAAGAATGTGTCTATATAGCTACATGCACACATATACACATAACACAAAGGTTCGTACATATTAAATAAATAGCTCCATATTTCCCTTTTATATCTATGTGAGACAAAGATATGTTTATATATATATACTAGAATTGTATATAAATATAAATATAAATTATATATAAATATATAAGTATATGTGTGTAGAAGAATATATCAACACATATATATGTGTTTATAAATAGATATTTAAATACATACATAAAGAGGTAGATTTATGCTGTCTCTATGTGTATATGTATATATGTGTATATTTTTACTTTTGCATAAATATATAAAATATAATCCCATCACATTTATATTTAAACCTGCATTCAAATATACACATACATATATAAAAATGTATCCCTATCATGTATAACCTCTGTATGTTTGTATAAATACCTTTGCATTTATATATATATATATATATATATATATATATATATATGTCTCACACAGCTATAAAAGAAGCTGATATTTGGAAATATGCTTTTAAAATATTAGAAGGTATTGAAACTTTAACTATATGAAGCCAAGGAGGGGGAAAAATCCATTGTCTTTGTAAAGAACACTTGCAAAGATGCCTTTCTTATATCCTAAGAATAAAATCCCTTTCATTTTTTAGCAGCAGCATGTTTTTGTACCCTCTTCAGTCCTAGAAAGCAAGTACCTAGAGTTAGGATTACAGATTTCCTTGAGAGAGTACATATGCTAAAAATTTGGGGACAAGATCAGAAAATAAAATTAAAACTAATGAAGATTTTTATAAAAATTAGTGAGATTGAACAGTTACAAAGGTTCTTACTCTAAAAGGTGGTATTTGTGTTGTTTTTATGAGGAAGAGGAGGAGGTTTTTATGAGAGGTTGGGTACCTCCAGAAACCAATGGTTAGCTAATAAATGCTTAGCAACCAGTCTTCCAAAGGAAAAAATAATAAATTCACAAGCCACTTTTAACTTAATTGACATTATTAACATTTTTTTCTATCACATTCTTAAGTCCAGACTATTGGTGTCAAACTCAAATAGAAACAGAATCGCTAAATTGTGCATAAGGATCTCTATGGACTATCTATGTTTTATTGCATTTTTATTTATTTTGGTAAATATTTCCCAGTTACATTTTAGTCTTTTTCAGCAGTACTTGAGAGTTTGGTATTTGATCAAGGCAACTAATAAAATAATAAATGTTATATGCCATATATGATGAGGGCAAACCATACCTTCACCTAAAAAGACATATCACCCTAGCCTCATCATCACATCCTCCATCTCCTTCCCCCCAATCCAGAGACAGCAGTTTAGAGAAAGTTTAGGATAGGAAAGAGAGGGCTGGTTGTCAAGTCTGCCTCCTGAACTTACTAACTTGACTTACAAACTCTGCCTCCTGTGACCTTGAACAAGAGTCTTCTCTCTCTCTCTCTCTCTCTCTCTCTCTCTCTCTCTCTCTCTCTCTCTCTCTCTCTCTCTCTCTCTCTCCTTCCTTCCTTCTCTTCCTCTTCCTCTTCTTTAGAGCTCAGTATCATAGAATCAGAGATTTAGAACTAGAAGTAAACTAAACTTAGAGGTCATCAGATCCAGCACCTTCATATTATAGATGAGAAAACTGAGGCCAAGAAATGTTCAAGGTCTGAGTGTCTGAGGCAGGATTTGAACCTAGGTCCTCTGAACAAGATGCTATTTTCTGATGCCTGCTGCAGGGGATCCTTTTCACATCTCCACTCCTGTGAAAAGATGAGACGAGCTCTAGCCTGAACCTGAATCTTAAAGGGATATCATTTCTCAGAGGAGCAAAGAACCATTATATTCCTTCATGAAGACCTCTGACATGTGAATGAACTCCTGGCTGCCTCTCTCCAGAAGCCAGAAGCCAAAATCACATAGAACAAACACAGAGTAGAACATGAAGGAACAGAGATTTGGCAAGCTTCTTGATCATTTTCTTCACAAAAGAATGTAAATCTCAAAGAGGAATGTCTGTCTTTGACAACTTTGCACCCATGTGATTTGGTGATCACTTTCCCCTAAATGCTTTCTCTTTCCTTAACCAGAGTAGGGAATTATCATATCTGCTGGATAATCCCAGAGCTATGACTCTGTCCCCACATTCATTGCTAATATCAAAAGAGACAAATGACTGATGAACAGGGACCAGGAAAACATGAATACCAGTGGTTGGGCAAGGATGGCAATCAGGAAACAAGATTCATCAGAGTTAGGAATCAAAAGATAAAACAACAACAACATATATGTATGTAAAATATTTTATCACAGTATCTGACATATAGTATATCTAAGACTTATAAACTTAGATATATTGTATTTCAGAAATTATATTAAAATATTATCTTATTTGATCCTCACAACAGCCCTGAGAGTTATATACTGTTATTATGCCCATTTTTATGGTTGAGGAAATTGAGGCAGAGGTCAAGTGACTTACACAGGATCATATAGGTCACTGATATCTAAGGCCAGATTTGATCTCAGGTCTTCATGACTACAATCCCAGTCCTCTATCCACTGCACCAGCTGATATCTGGAAAGGACCTTAAAGACCATTAACTCCAAACTCCTCATTGTATAGAGGAAGAAAAACCCAAAAGGATTAAGTTGCCTAGGCTTCCTCAGGTAACAAATAGTAGAGTAGGATTCCCTTTCCATGATATCAGGCTGCCTTCCAAAGGAGGAGACCAGAGGCAACATGTTGGCAACAGAAAAAGAATCTTGACAACTGAGCTGACTTTTTGTCTTAAGATCTAGAGCCTCATTGTGTATATTATTATTTCCAGAAGGAGCATCCCAGACCCTACTGGCAATCAAGAGTTCCTGTGTTAATCAATAAATTAGCAACTATTAAGTGCTTAGTATGTGTCATACATGATACTAAATACATTGGCTAAATACAGAGACAAAAACTGTCCACCCTCTCAATGAGCTCACATTCTCATAGGAGATAGATATGATATCTGGGGGACAGAGAAAACAGAGACAGAGAGCATGGAGGGTAATCTGCAAAGGGAAGAGCATGTGGATAAGGTAGAGAAAAACTTCTGACATATGGAGACCCAAGGCTTATTTAGTCAGAGAAGTCATCAGTTAAGGTTGGCTATCATTTGGCTCTTAGGAATGTGAATTAATGGTGGGTAAATTTTGTTCTTTGTGTGGTAAAACTTTAACATTGCAATTTTCTTTAAACTGAAACTCATTTAAAATCATTTAAAACTAGAAAGAGAACCAGTGTGGAATAGTGGATAAAGAGCTGGCTTTTGAGCTGGGAAGACCTGGGTTCACATCCTGCTGTGTGACACTGGGCAAGTCTCTTGATTTCTCAATGCTCTGCCAACTCTCAAACTGGGTAATGGAGAAGGTGCCATTTTTCATTAATGGAGGAGGTCTCCTCACTCCCTATACCAATGAAATCATAGTTCCAGTACCTAGCATTTAAAATAAGAAAGTCTTTAGCATACTTTATCTCTTTTGAACTTCACTCTATAAGGGACAGGAGAAGAGGGAGAAACTGAGATCTGTAATTCCATTAATGTAGAATATGTTGATTGAAGAACTCTTTTCTCATAAGACTGATTGTAGCTAGGTGGCACGATAGATAGAAAAATAGAACCAGGGGTACCCGAGTTCAAATCTAATCTAAGACACTTACAAACTGTGTGACTGTGGGCAAGTCATTTAAACCTATTTGACCTCAGTTTCCTCTTCTGTAAAATGAAATGACAAGCTACTCTAATATCTCTGCCAAGAAAACCCCATACAGGGAGGTCACAGATAATCATGTCTAAATGATAAACATGTCTAAAGGGACTCAACAACCAACAGATTGAGAGCAGTTCTACAGTAAAACCTTAGAAAGTTGCCTGGGGGCATTGAGAGATTTTTGTCTTGCCCAGGTTAACATAGCCAATGTTACCAGAGAAAGGACTTGTACCTATTTATTAATACCATTTTTTCAGGAGAGAACACTGAAACTAGGAAGGGTCAGATGGTTTGCCATTGGTCCCAAGTCTTTAAGTATCAGAGTTAGGATTCCAACCTAGTTCTTCCTGATGAAGTCTATCACTGGTGCCAAACTGTGTCTCTGACAAGCAGACAGTGTCTCCTGCATTTGTGGTCTCAGAGAGGAGGTCATGAGTGTAATGATGTTGTAAAGATATTTTATGGACTCTCATTTTTCCTGTTTTTATGGGGATACTTTTATTGGGCATTTTTCTACATTGTTCTTGAACAAGCACATTTGAAATGGAATGGAATGGAATATTAGAGCTTTTAAGGTATCTTAGGGAGGTTATCTAGTTTACAGGTGAGAAAATGGAGGCTTAGAATGATTAAATGACTTCCCAAGGTTATATAACTAATTGTTGGAAGATTGAAGACTAGAAAATTGATCTGACTTAGTTCTTGTTTCTCATATTGTACTGTGATGACAGTTTCTCAAACTCACAAATTGTTATTAGATTATTGTTTAAGAATTCTAACTGTCCTTTCCCCCTCTTTAATTATTTCTACCCAGAAAAAAAAAATGACAGCTAGGTGTGCCATGAATAGAATGCAAGGCCTAAAATTAGGAAAACTCATCTTCATGAGCTCAAATTTGAGTTCACTTCTTAGCTGTTTGACACTGAACAAGTAATTTAATCCTATTTGCCTTGGTTTCCTCAACTGTAAAATGAACTGGAGGAGGAAATGGTGAAGCATTCAAATATCTTTTGAGGAAAACCCCAAATAGGGTCATAAAGGGTTGAACATGATTGAAACAGCTGAAGAACAATAACATTTCTGACAAAAAAAAATCTTTCCTAGATAAAGGGTATTTGTTTTTATCTTAAAAATCCTTGGTAAGGACTTCCAGCCAAGATAGCGGAGAGAAGACAAGCACTGTGTTAAGTCCTCCTCTTTGCCCTCAAAAAGAACATGAAAGAAACCTCTTAACAGAAATTTGATTGACAAAACCCAGAAAGAGAAGCTAGGAAAAGAACATCTACCAAGAAGGTCTGTCTCAGAGGATCATGGGTGAACCAGGAGACAAGAGCAGAGGATCAGATTGGGGACAGCAGCTGGGAGAAGCCAGAGGGCCAACCTCAGCTGTAGAGACTTTGGTGAATGGCCAGTGAGAGATTCAACTTTAGCTTTGAATTCTTTGGCTGGGAGGGGAGAGGAGCTACGGGAGGGTGAGTTCCAGTGCAGAGTTTGAACAACCAGCTGGGCCTGGGACCTGAGATCCATACATTCAGTGGAGTCCTTTGCCAGAGCCAACAATAAATAACTCCCCACCCCCTCAGGCTAAGGGTGTGCAACAGAGTACACTCAAAGGAAAGAAATTAACTCCCTCCGCAAGGACTCAGTACATTATTCAAGGTCAACTCAGACCCTGCTGCTGAGAGCCCCAAACACTCTGGAGAAAGCAACCAATGCTCCCTACTGGTTGGCCCTTGGAATTACTAAGCCAAAGTGAACAAAGCCTCTAGGATCTTCAAAAGCAATCCTCGAAGAGACAGTTGCCCCCCCCCCCCACAAAAAAACAAGATCCTAGAAATATGAAGAAAGGCCATTAAAAAGGGGGTCCCATGAAGAAATACTTAAAAGAAATAGATTCTAACCCAGAGAGATCTAGTACTTCGGAGGAGAATATGAATTGGTCCCCAGCCCAGAAAGACTTCCTTGAAGAAATCAGGAAGGAGCTTAAAAATAAATTGGAAAAATTGGGAAAAGAAACTCAAGAGAAAATGAATACCTTGCGACAAGAAAACAAATCCTTGGAAAATACAATTGGACAAATAAAAAATGAGAATAACTCAGATCTTCAATTGGGCACATGCAACAAGAAAATGATTCTCTCAAAACTACACTTGGACAAATGGAAAACTCCTTCAAAAATAGAATTGACCAACTGGAAAAGGAGTTGGAAAAGGTAAATGAAGAAAATTCTTCTCTAAAAAAAGGATGGAATCGGTGGAAACTAATGACTTCATGAAACAACAAGATTCTATTAAACAAAACCAAAGATTGGAAAAAAAATAGAAGAAAATGTAAAATACTTCATCAGCAAAACCACTGACCTCAAGAACAGATCAAGAAGGGACAACCTGAGAATTATAGGCCTTCCTGAAAACACTGAAGAGAGAAAAAGCCTGGAGTTAATATTAAAGGATTTAGTGATGGAAAATTGCCATAATATCATGGAACCAGAGGACAAAATAGTTATTTAAAGAATACATCAATCCCCTCTGGAAAGAGATCCTAAAATGAAAACACCATGGAATGCTGTGGCCAAATTCCAGAACTATCAGATAAAAGAAAAAGTCCTGCAATCAGCCAGAAAGAAAAAAAATAAATACCAAGGAGTCACAGTAAGGATTACACAGGATCTGGCTGCATCAACCTTAAGAGATCAAAGGGCTTGGAATGAGATATTCCAAAGAGCAAGGGAGCTTAGAATGCAGCCAAGAATCTACTATCCAGAAAAGCTGAGCCTTCTCTTCCAGGGAAAAGATGGACATTTAATGAAATGGGAGACTTCCAATATTTCCTGGTGAAAAGACCAGAGCTAAATAAAAAATTTGGACATCAAACAGGAGGCTCAAGAGACACATGAAAAGATAAAAAGAAAGTGTAAAGAAAAAAGAAAAAATATATTATCCAATAAGATGAAACTGACTATATACCCACTTGGGAGAAAGGTTCTCATAACTCTTGAGAATTGTAACTCTATTAGAGAGAATATATTTGGCCAGAGGTGATGGATACTCATAACTTTTCTGTGATTCAGATAGAATGATTTAAAAACATTACTTCCTTGAAAAAAGGGGACAGTAAGGAGGTGGGAGGATGGAGGAGACTGAATGGGGTAAATCTCATTACATCAAGAGGTACAAAAAACCTATTGTGATGGAGGAGGAGAAGGGGACGTGAGAACCACCTGAATCTTCATCTCATCAGACTTGGCTTAAAGTTAACTTAGACACACTCAGTTAAATTAAGAAACTTATCTTTCAAGCATTAAAAGGGGAAAAAGAGGAGGGGATACAGGGAGGGGGAGAAAAAGGGGAACTAACAGAAGGAAGGGAAGAAGGGGAAAAGGGAAAGGGAGGGTTGATATAAGAGGCTAAACACACTAAAGGTGGCAGTATTCAGAAACCAAACACTGGGGAATATGGATAGAGGGAATAAAGGGGGAAAATACAAACATAAGGAAGATAACATGGAGGGCAATAAAAGAGTTAATAATTATAACTTTGAATGTGAATGGGATAAACTCGGCCTTAAAACATAAGCGAATAGCAGAGTGGATTAAAAACCAGAATCCTACAATATCCTGCTTACAAGAAACTAATTTGAAGCAGAAAGATACATATAGAGTAAAGGTAAAAGGTTGGAGTAAAATATATTTTACTTCAGCTGGAGTGAAAAAAGCAGGGGTAGCAATCCTTATCTCTGACAAAGCAGCTGCAAAAATAGATAGCATTAAAAGAGATAAGGAAGGAAACTATATCCTCCTAAAAGATACCATAGACAATAAAGTAATTTCAATACTAAATATGTACCCAATGATATAGCATCCAAATTCTTAGAGGAGAAGTTGAAAGAGCTACAGAAAAACATAGACAGCAAACTCTACTAGTGGGAGACCTCAACCTCCCACTCTCAGATTTAGATAAATCTAATCATAAAATAAATAAGAAGAAGGTAAGGAGGTAAATAGATTTGTTAGAAAACATAGATATGATAGACTTATGGAGGAAATTGAATGGGGATAGAAAGGAATATATTTTTTTCCTGCAGGACATGGCACTAACACAAAAATTGACCATGTACTAGGGCATAAAACCTAATGATCAATTGCAAAAAGGCAGAAATAGTGAATACATCTTTCTCAGATCATAATGCAATAAAAATCATAAGCAATATTGGGCCAGGGAAATATAAGCCCAGAACTAACTGGAAACTGAATAACTCATTTTAAAGAATGAGTGGATCAAGCAACAAATTATAGAAAGAATTAATTATTTCATCCTAGATGACAATAATTCAACAACATACCAAAACCTATGGGATACACTCAAGGTGGCTGTCAGGGGATATATTATATCTTTAAATTATTACATGAATAAATTAGAGAAAGAAGAAATCAATGAACTAAATATGCAACTAAAAAATTAGAGAAAGAACAAATTAAAAACACCCAATTTGGGGTGGCTAGGTGGCACAGTGGATAGAGCACCAGCCCTGAAGTCAGGAGTATTTGAGTTCAAATCCAGCCTCAGACACTTAATAATTACCTAGCTGTGTGGCCTTGGGCAAGCCACTTAATCCCATTGCCTTGTAAAAGCCAACCCCCCCCCCCAAAAAAAACCAACCAACTAAATACCAAATTAGAAATTCTAAAAATTAAAGGAGAAATTAATAAAATCAAAAGCAAGAAAACCATTGAACTAATAAATAAAACCAAGAGTTGGTTTTAATAAAAAACCAATAAAATTGAAAAATCTCTGGTCAATTTGATTGAAAAAAAAGAAAGAAGAAAACCAAATTGCTAGTAATATAAATGAAAAAAAGGTGAACTCACCACCAATGAGGAGGAAATTAAAGTAATAATTTGGAATTATTTTGCCCAACTGTATGCCAATAAATTTGACAATCTAAGTGAAATGGATGAATATTTACAAAAATGTAAGTTTCTCAGATTAAATGAAGAGGAAATTAAAAACCTAAATAACCCTGTCTCAGAAAAAAGAAATTCAACAAGCCATTATTGAACTCCCTAAGAAAAAATCTCCAGGACTAGATGGATTCACAAGTAAATTCTATCAAATATTTAAGGAACAATTGGTTCCAATTCTATATAAAATCTTTGGAAAAATAGGTGGAGGTGGAACTCTGCCTCTTTCTATGACACCAATATGGTGCTGACACCTAAACCAGGAAGAATTGAAACAGAGAAAGAAAATTATAAGCCTATCTCCCTGATGAATGTAGATGCAAAAATCTTAAATAAAATCTTAGCAAAATGATTACAAGTTATCACTAGGATAATACATTATGATCAAGTAGGATTAATCCCAGGAATGCAGGGTTGGTTCAGTATTAGGGAAACTGTTAGTATAATCAATTATATCAACAACAAACCTATCAGAAATGATATGATTATATCAATAGATGCTGAAAAAGCTTTGGACAAAATACAGCACCCATTCCTACTAAAAACAGTAGAGAGTGTAGGAATAAATGGATTGTTCCTCAGAATAATAAGCAGTATCTATCTGAAACCATCAACAAGCATCATATGCAATGGGGATAGGCATTCCCAATAAGATCAGGGGTGAAACAAGGATGCCCATTATCACCACTACTATTCAATATTGGATTAGAAATATTAGTTTCAGCAATAAGGGAAGAAAAAGAAATTGAAGGAATTAGAATTGGGAAGGAAGAGACAAAACTCTCACTCTTTGCAGATGACATGATGGTATACCTAGAGAATCCCAAAAAATCATCTAAAAAAACTACTAGAAATAATTAGCAACTTTAGCAGTGTAGCAGGATATAAAATAAACCCTCATAAATCCTCAACATTTCTATATATGGCTAGCAAGATACAACAGAAAGAGCTAGAAAGAGAAATCCCATTCAAAGTGACCTCAGACAATATAAAATACCTGGGAGTCTACCTACCAAGGCAGACTAAAAATTTTTTGAAAACAATTACAAAACACTTCGCACACAAATAAAATCAAATTTAAATAACTGGGCAAACATCAACTGCTCATGGATAGGTCAAGCTAATATAACAAAAATGACAATTCTACTAAAACTAAACTACTAGTTTGGTGCCCTTCCAATCAAAATCCCCAAAAATTACTTTAACGAGTTAGAAAAAGTTGTAAGTAAATTTATATGAGAAATAAAAAGTCAAGAATTTCCAGGGATTCAATAAAAAAAAGTGCAAAAGAAGGTGGCTTAGCCTTACCAGACCTAAAATTATAATAAAGCATCAGTCATGAAAACTGTTTGGTATTGGCTAAGAAATAGAGTGGTGGATCAGTGGAATAGACTAGGTGCAATAGCAGGAAATGATTATAGTACTCTGCTGTTTGATAAACCCGAAGAGTCCAGCTATTGGATAAAAATTCTCTCTTTGATAAAAACTGTTGAGAAAATTGGAAGTTAGTATGGAAGAAACTTAGATTAGACCAATACCTCATACCCTATACCAAGATAAGATCAAAATGGATACAGGATTTAGACATAAAAAACAATATTATAAGCAAACTAGAAGATCAAGGAGTAATTACCTGTCAGATCTATGGAAAATGAAGCAGTTTATGACCAAGGAAGAGATGGAGAACATCATTAAAAACAATCTAGATAATTTTGATTACATTAAATTAAAAAGCTTTCACACAAACCACTGTAACCAAGATCAAAAGAAATGTAATAAATTGGGAAACAATTTTTACAACTAGAATTTCTGACAAAGGACTCATTTCTAAAATATACAGAGAACTGAGTCAAGTTTTCAAAAAAAAACAAGCCATTCCCCAATTGACAAATGGTCAAAGGATATACAAAGGCAATTTACAACTGAGGAAATCAAAGCAATCCATAGTCATATGAAAAATTGCTCTAAATCACTACTAATTAGAGAAATGCAAATTAAAGTATCTCTGAGGTACCACCTCACAGCTCTCATACTAGCTAACATGACCAGAAAGGACAATGATCTATGTTGGAAGGGTTGTGGGAAATCTGGGACACTAATACATTGTTGGTGGAGCTGTGAACTCATCCAACCTTTCTGGAGAGCAATTGGGAGTTAGGCCCAAAGGGCAACAAAAATGTGTTTGATCCAGTAATACCACTACTGGGTCTTTACCCTGAAGAGATGATGAAAAGGGTAAAAATATCACTTGTACAAAAATATTCATAGAAGCCCTGTTTGTGGTAGCAAAGAATTGGAAATTAAGTGAATGCCCTTCAATTGCGGAATGGCTTAACAAACTGTGGTACATGTATGTCATGGACCACTATTGTTCTACTAGAAACCCATAGGGATGGGAATTCAGGGAAGTATGTAAGCATGGAAGTATTTGCATGAACTGATGTTGAACAGGATGAGCAGAACCAGAAAAACATTGTCCATCCTAACAGCAACATAAGGGTGATGATCAACCTTGATGGACTTGCTCATTCCACCAGTAAAACAACCAGGGAAAATTTGGGGGTATATGCAATGGAGAATACCATCTATATCCAGAGAAATAACTGTGGAGTGTGAACAAAGACCAAAAACTATTACCTTCAATTTAGAAAAAAAAAAAAGCACATTATCTTATGTAAGTTTTCTATCTCTTATACTTTATTTTTCTTCCTTAAATATATGATTTCTCTCTCATCACATTCAACTGAGATCAATGTATACCATGGAAACAATGTGAAGACTAACAGACTGCCTTCTGTGGGGGTATGGGGGAGGGAAGCAGGAATTGTTGGGGGAATTGTAAAACCCAAAATAAATAAAATCTTTCTTAAAAAATCCTTGGTAGGGGTGGCTATGTGGTACAGTGGATAGAGCACCAACCCTGGAATCAAGAGTACCTGAGTTCAAATCCGGTCTCAGACACTTAATAATTACCTGTGTGGCCTTGGGCAAGCCACTTAACCCCATTTGCCTTCCAAAAAATCCTAAAAGAACAAAATCCTTGGTAAATATTCTGATTAGAATAATATTTCCTCCACTTACTGAAAATGAATTACTTGGATTTTGTGTAAATTACTCATTGTATCATACTTTCCAGAATAAAAGAAGATAACAGACTTCTGAACCAAAAGAAACTTTAGATATCATCTAGTCTATTTTGTAGATTAGTAGACTGAGGAATGAAAAGGTGAAGTGAATTGCCCAAACTCAAAAGCTTGTTAGAGGCAAAGCTGGGACTAGAACCAGGTTATGAAGGGCCCTGTTCAAATTTCTCCCTTCTCAATTTGTGAGAGGAAGTTAATTAACAATTTATCAATTAGTCAACTAACATTTTATTAACTGCCTAGGTTATAACTGGTTCTGGGACCAGTTACAGGCACAAAATGGAGAGGCTTTGCTTCTAAGGAGCAAAAGGCGGGGATGATAAGTTGTATGTAGACAAGCAAACACAAAATAAATACAAAGTAAAAACAAAGAAATTAGAGCTGGGGGAGATATTCAATCACCTGGAAGGTCATAGATCTTGACTTAAAAGTGATCTCAGAAGTCATTTAGTCTTTTAGTCTTTGGTCCTTCACTATATTTGAAGAAACTGAAGTCCAGAGACTTGGCTAAGGTCACATAAGTAGTAAACTTCTAGAGGCTGTTTTGAATTCAGATCCTCTGATACCAATGGCAATGCATTTTTCACTATTCCAGGAAAGGCTCATATAAGAAAGAACACAAATTGGAAACACTTTTTGGAATGCATTTCACCTATGAAAGGGTTTGGTGTTTGCTGTGGAAGGAAAGGGAATATTGTCCCAATCTCTATCCCTCCCCAACCCAATAATCTACATTTGATTAATCTTAAAAAAGACTATATAATGGTCATCTGTCCAATTTCTAAGAGGGAAGGAGATCAGAAGAAGAGACTGGAATGAGGAAGGTATCAATTCTGAGTCCTAAATGTGGAAGTGGTTTCACGTCTCTGGGTCTAGGATTTTCCTGTGTAAAATGGAGAGGCCAGAAAAATAATATCTAAGGTCCTTTGCAGCTTTGTATGTAATTCTTTGGAGAGACAAGAGTCAGATTATTTTAGGACTGGAAAAGTACTCAAAAGACTATAGATATCAAACAGGAAAGAGTCTTCAAGATCTTCTATCCCAACCCCCTCATGTTACAGATGAATAAGCAAAGCTCAGATTGATAACACAACCTCTGGTTTCTAAGCAGTCCTGGATTTTTAATAATTTGTTTTGTTTTTTTTAATCAGGAATCGAGTTAATCTGTGAAAAGGACATTGATCTCGCAGCGCAAGTACAAGAGCTCCTGGAGTTTCTCCATGAGAAGCAACATGAATTGGAGCTTAACGCAGACCAGACTCACAAGCGTTTGGAGCAATGCCTGCAGCTCCGGCACCTCCAGGCTGAGGTCAAACAGGTCAGCCTGGCCCTGGCATCTCTCTACTCCTGAATTCCTACTGGACTAAACAGATGGGGAAGGGTGGGGCCTTTGTTAACATCTCTTTATTCTATTTAAAAAGTGGATTACAACAGATTCCACTTAGCAGATATTTTTAGAACCTTCCTATTTGCTTAGAAAAGGATTCCTCGCAGGGTTATTTTCAAAAATTTGTTTTCTCTGGTTCATTTGTTGGTTTAAAGATCCATAAATTGATTGGGTAGCTAGGTGACATGGTAGTTAGAAAGCTAGACTGGAATCTGGAAGAGTTATCTGGTCCAGACATTTAATTAATGTGACACTGGACAAGTCACTTAACCTTATTTGCCTCAGTTTCCTCATCTGTAAAATGACTTGGAGAAGGAAATGACAAATCACACTAGCACCTTGCCAAGAAAGCCCAAATTAGGTCAAGAAGAATTAGACAAGACTAAGAACACACAATAACAACAACAGCCACGACAACAACGACAACAGAAATTGACTGGTGAAATTGAAGAAGGAGCATGGCAGAAAGAACAGCACCGAGGATAGCTCCAGGAACTGAGTATAGGCTAGGAGTCTCCTACACTCTTGCATGTGCAGTAGAGTCCATCTTATCTAACATCAGTCTTTTGTAGTGAATAAGATGTGACCCAGTTATAGAAGAGAGAGAAAATCAGATGGCTTGACTTCTTGACTCTAAACATTAATTTTTCACATTCTTGAGCAAATGACTTCTTCACATGCCTGACCCTGTTTCTTTGTAAAATGTAATAATAATAATAATAATAATAATAATAATAATAATAATAATAATAATACTGACCTTACAGAGTTGAGAAGAAAATTTGAAAAATACTCAAGAGTATGCGTCATCATTATGGTCAAAACGAATCAAAGGCCTTAGGGTTAAGTTTTGACCCTGATATTTATTCTCTGAGTAACCTTAAGTAAGTGACTTAAACTTTCCTTGCCTCAGTTTCTCATCTCTAAAATGAAAGAATTTGACTAGATAATAGACTAGATAACTCGAATGTCCCTTCCAGCTCTGATTCTGGGTTTCTGAGATTCTGCTCAGTATGGATAGTTTTGGGTCTGTCTACTGCCTTGGGCCCTTAAGTTTCCTCTGTGCTTGTTCCTACAACAGCACTGTCTTAGACAAACATTGAGTGACTAATTGCAATTTAATTCTAAAGAATTAAAAATCAATTTCTGATCATCAGTGAAGATGATTCAATTTGGGAATAATACAGGAGGTCCCCAAAGTTATAATGTAGCTATTAAAACTTAAAACTGCACCAAACTTTTGAGACAATCTGCAGAAGGCTGCACAAAGGAGAGATTTGGTTTGAATGTGAAGGCATTGCTTTAAGCCACAGGAAAAATGCAAAGATGGTACAGAGGATCTGGAATTTGGAGCTGGAAAGGACCTTAAAGATTATCTAGTTTTAGATCACCATTCAAAATGATCTAAACCATGGTTTTACAAAAGAGGCCCATAGAGATTATTAAGTCACTTGCCCGGGGTCATATATTAGTACTGAGTGCAGCATAGCTCTTTGAACCTAGAGCTACTAACTCCTTAGAATCAGTCAAGGCCCCTACCTTCAAAGAACTTAGAGCCTTGCTGTTGATGAGCTATGTCCAACTCTTCATGACCCCCCTGTGGCGTTTTCTGGCAAAATACTGGATGGTTTGCCATTTTTCTTCTCCAGCTTATTTTACAAATGAGGAAACTGGGGTAAACAGGCTTAAGTGAGGTCACACAGCTAGTAAGTACCTGAGGCCAGATTTGAACTAGAAAGAAGAATCTTCTTGACTCCAGATCTAGCACTCTATCTACTGTGCCACATAGTTGCTCCTACTTAGAGTCTCCTAGACTCCAAGATAGGATAAACTACTTTTAAAACAAACTAGGATATAGTAAATTCATAGAAAAGCTATAAAGCAACTGCTATAAGGCTAAGAAGAAAACTAAAGTATTTCCAGCAAAGAGAAATCAAGGAAAGATTCATGGAGTAATCTAAGAAGTCTTCCTAGAAGAATTCCTAGAGAATTTTCTCATTGTCTGAATGAATAGTGGGAAAAGAAAACTCGGTGACCTTTGACAGGGAGAGAGGGTATAAGACATATCCTGGGATAAAACTCAGAAATGGGAGAGATGTTGATGGAATAAATGGGATTCTCTCACACTTAGGAAAATGGCTAAATTGGTATAATGTGAGAGAAATTAAGTGTCTACTTTGTGTCATTCAGGATCTTTGGTAACTTTCCCCCCTTAGATGGAGAAATAGGAAATATTGAAGTCTCCTTGACTATAATCTTACCTCCACATGAACTGTTTTCAAAATCATATCATGTGGGATAGCTAGGTGGTACAATGGATAGAGCACTGGCCCTGGAGTCAGGAGTACCTGAGTTCAAATCTAACCTCAGACACTTAATAATTACCTGGCTGTGTGGCCTTGGGCAAGCCACTTAACCTCATTGCCTTGAAAAAATTTTAAAAAAGCAAAAAGACAAAAAAATGACATCATAGAAAGACTATAGATTACAGAGAAGATAGTAACCCATACTGATAGAAGGTGTTTCCTCATTCAGGAATCCCCTATAACTAACTCCAGCCTTTATCTCCATTGCACAGAGATTGTAGAATTTAGGACTGGAATGGAACCCAGAGACTATCTAATTATCCTACTTGTTTTGAAGCTGCCTCTTGCAGATCTGTACACCTTTCTCATTTTATTTGGTTTCATTGAGTTAGTCAATAACCTCCCTCTTCACCCTTATTTTTCTCAGGTCTCATCTTACAATCCATATGTACAAAGCTGCCCTCTCTCTATCCAGCCCTCTCATCCATCTGAGTGGGAAGGTGTTGCTTTTTTCCCATTTAATTACTTCCTCTTTACTCCCCTTTTCAAACTGCTATTTTGCCAGGGAGAGTCTTCTTAGTAATGGGTACAAATTGTCCTTTCTTGTTCTCACCCATGGAGTTTTTAGTCTGAGCCCACATATGTCTACTGTGAATTCTTTGCTCATTTTCAGGACTTGTAACTCATAGAGGTCCAGAGCAGAAACAGAGCAGTTATGTTTTGAATTGCTATTTTCTGTTTTATTGATTTAGAACCACAGAATTCTGGGGTCAAAAAGGTCGCTCAGAGATTATCTAATTTAACTTGAAGCATGATCCCTTCAACCCTATCCATTTGATTGTCTCCAATCATGAATGAATGAACAATAAAGCACTTACTGTATAACAGACACTGTGCCAAGCATCAAGGATACACATACAAGCAAGACAACTTCTGCCCTCAAGGATCTTATATTTTAATAGAGAAGACAACATATGAAGGGGAGCAAGAAAATAGGGAAGGGTGGTACAGGTTATTAGAATCTTGTGACTTGGGGACAGAGCCAGATTGGAGATGAGTAGCTGAAGAAGATGGTCAGAGAAGAGACATCATGGTCTATAAATAACCAACAAGTGATGTGAAGCCCTAGTTCTGAGCAAGGTATGGTAAAACTCATTAAGGAAACAGAGACAAAGTCCAGATATATCAGAAAATTCCCAGAAAACACATTCTGGAGTAAAGAGGAAACATGGTGAAAGGAAGAAAAAGATGGGTTCTATATTACCTCACACCTCCTGAAGGGACTCTTAGATTCAGAAAATAAGTCCCTTTGAATGATGACATGAAACTACCATCTCATAGATAGTATTCCTCTACTCTAGAGAGGAATCTGTTAAAACAAGGATGTTTAAAATCTGGAGGGGGTTGGTATGCCATCTCCAGTCCTCCCAATCCTTATTTATTCACTGGACCCAGATGACTCCAAAGGAGAAAGTGAGACTGGTGACATTGACCAACCCTCTCTCCCTCAAATCCAATTCATAGGCATGTCATGATGTCACCTCCCTGATGTTATGGTCTTCTTCAAAAAAGGAAAAACAATAGCAAAAGGAATGTAAGGTCCCAGAATTGATCTCCCAGATCCTTGTGGTGATCCCTTCTCTACCTCTTCATTTTCACAAGACACCGCCCAAATAGAATGCACCTCTTTAGCTCCATTTTGGCACATAGTATTTAATAATTTTTTTCATTTCTCTTACTCATTACTATATGTATAGAAGACATCAAGGAATTCTAAGAAATTGAGGCAAGGAGAGAGAACCTGCTAAACATGAGGAACAGCTAGTCCAAAGGCAAGCAATCATGAGTGAGGAACAGCAAGAAGGACTGGAGCAGAGAAGTTCCTTGTTTATAGTCACAGATAGCAAGAAACATACCTATCATTTGGAACATAGGTTCCATAATCATAATTCAGTGATCATGACTATAAGTCATAATCTATACTATCTAATGGTTTTCTATACTCCAAGACAGCAACTATATAGATAGAGCACTGGGCTTGAAGTCAAGAAGACTCATCATCCTGAATTCCAATCTGGCTTCAGACACTTATCAGCTTTGTGACTCTGGGTAAATCACTTAACCTTGTTTGCCTCAGTTTTCCCATCTGTAAAATGAGCTGGAGAAGGAAATGGTAACTCTCTCAAGAAAACCCTAAATAGGGTCATGAAATATTTGTCACCACTAAAACAACTGAACAACAACAAACAAGAACATATTTTAAGTCTGCCAAGAAAGCTGTCACCATGATTTGATGTGTATCATACTAGACCTAAGGTTGAAGACTCCTAAGAGAAATGAAATACCCCAGAGGAAAAAGAGCTGGATCTGAAGTCAAAGAAAATCCTGGCTCGGTTACCTTCTACATGAGTGACCCTAGATGAATCCTTAAACTTCACTGGACCCCAATTTCCTGATCTATGTAATGACAGGCTTGTACTTGGTGGCCACTATGGTCTCTTCCAGCCCTTATTCTTTGATTATATGCTCTTCTGTCTCAAAAATCTGGAAATCATCTCCTATGACTATTACACCTATTCTTTGTAAAAGAACAAAAGACTATAGTCCTGAGTCTTAAGCTTCACCAACCCTTGGGAAACTTTTTTAGAGCACTAACACCATTTCCTAGAGTCAGTTTAACAGATTTTTTTCTTAAGTCCATTGAGTCAGGATCACAAAGCTAGTAAGTGTTTGAATCCAGATTTGAACTCAGGTCTTCCTGTCTCCAGACCCAGCACTCTATTCACTGAGTCCCCTAACTTGCCACGTAGCTGCCCACCTTTTCCTAGTCCTTACTTTCTTTTTTTCCCCATTCTATTCCCCCATCTCCACACACTGTATTACAGGGGCATATTTTTTAGGATTTATTTGTAAGAGGAAAAAACGTGCAATTTCAAAATTAATATAACTTGTTACTATAAGTGGAAGGGTATATAAAAGAAAGTTATCTCATAGTCTAGCTAGGTGGTGTAGTGGAGAGAGTACACAGTCTGGAGTCAGGAAGATTCATTTTCTCGAGTTCAAATCTCATCTCAGACACTTGCTAACTGTATGGATGAAGTTAATGAATCCACTTAGATCTAGTAAAACCCAAGCTTGCAGTCTCTTGTTGACTTCCCTCTAAACCCAAGATACTTGAAAACAATAGGAAGCAAAACCAACATCTTCATTTATTCCACTTTGAGACATGATGAATATCTGTGTAATCTGATAGCAAAAACAAGTCCATTTCAATTCTAAAAATTCATGGCAGTGATGATGGTAGTAAAACTTTGCATTAACATAGCACTTTCAAATTTCAAAAAAATGTTTTCACATAAGATCCTAGATAGAGAACTAGAAGGATCAGTGGTCATCTAATCCAATACCATCATTTTACAGAGGATCTAACTGAGACTGGAAGAAGGGAAAATTGAATGACTTATTCAAGATCATACAGATAGTATGTTTCTGATGTGGAATTTGAACCTAGGTCCTCTGACTTCAGAATATTCACAATGTCTCTTATAGCATTCTGCTTATGACTTCATCTAACTCTTCAAACAACCACTGGAATAGCTGGAAAAATTCTTGCTTTTCAGACAAGAAATTCAAAGTATTAAGTGATGGTCTAACTTGTCCCCATATAGGGGCAAACCCAGGGCTAGAATGAAGATTTCCTTCATATATAAACTCAGGGGTCTCTTGACCATAATGTAACATCTTAATTTTAATTAATTAATTAATCTTAACCAAACCTGACCTGGTGCTCCAGTAGAAAGAGGTGAGATGTCTATCACCAGAATACAATTCAGAACAAAAATTTTTCTTGACCTCAATTTTCTCAAGATGATTAACATAAGAAGATTATTGTCTTAGTAACTATCTGGATGAGTTGGATATGTCAGAGGGGTCTCAAAGAGACCACTTGTGTTACTTTTCTTTAGTCAACTTGCAATTATTCACATCAATGGAGAGGAACAGTGAATCCCAAAATAGCAGATGTGAAGTTATTTCCTTCTAACTTTCATAGACTCTCACAGTTGGAAGTGTATGGTGTTGTTATAGCAACAGCAGCAGATTTACCTTTCTAATTACATTCTTTTTCTAGTCAATATTGAAATGAGTCTACCTCCTTTGAACATACATCCACCAGGTGATGGAGGAAGGGTTGGCTCAGGAACCAATTTGTCATCCAGAGGAAATAAGATAATCTGCACATGGCTAATCAAGAGCTGACTGGCGCTAATTAACAGACAGTCCAATTCTCTATCCCATAGACTGGAGGTTAAAGTGAAGTCAGTCCTCTCAAGAAGCAAAGCTCTGAGAATGTAAAAATAACTGGGGTCTAGACCTGTTATCAAAGAACTTCTAGCCTAAAAGGAGAAATCACAGACATACCCACAACCATAAAGACACACACACACACACACACACACACACACACACACACACACACACACACACACATATATATATATATATATATGTATATATATACATATATATACATATATACACATACATACACATACTTATATATACACATACAGTTAGGTGGCAGTGGATAGAGCACTAAACTTTGAATCAGGCAGACTAATCCTCATGAGTGCAAATCTGACTTCAGACACTTAACTAGCTGGAGGACCCTATGCAAGTCACAAACCCTGTTTGTCTCAGTTTCCTTATCTGTAAGATGAATTAGAAGAGAAAATGATTAAGCACTCTAATCTCTTTGTGAAGAAAATGCCAGATGGAATCATGGATAGTCAAACACAACTGAAACTACTTAACAACAGACAAACTATACTTGTATTTGCACATATATGCACATAACATACAGAGGTATACAAAAAAATTATGTATAGACATTTCTGTGTATTATTTATAATACAAATTATATTATATAAATATTCATATTATATAAATGATATGTTTATTATATAAATTATATATTATATAATATACATAGGTATTATATAACATAAATATAATACATACTATTTATATATATATAAATATACATACATAATCAAAGCTAGCATATAAACAAGGCAAAAGAGGGGTCTGGACAAAGTTTTGTAAAAAAATTTTAGAGAAAGTCTTCCCTTTCTTCTAAAGAAAATCAGAGAGAAAGAATCTAGAAGTAGAAGAGACTTTAAAGACCATCTAGAATGCTTATTTTATATATGAGGAGTCTGAAATGACTTAACCAGAGTGACCTGGTATCAAAGCCATTGTGGAGAAGTTACAACCTGATGTAGGACATGTCTAAATTATCTAGGTCCTCTGGATGACCAGCTGGTTCCTGAGCCAACCCCTTCTTGAGGGGAGATGGATTTTAGCAGGAAGGAAGGGAAATGGCCTCAGTGACTATAAGGAGAAGGAGGAGGAGGCTTGGTAAAAACCCACACAGAGTATGTGCACAATAATGGCTCATCCTTGAATGATGCTTCATAATCTAGGAGTTACTTTCCTTGAAACAATGCTGAGATATATAGTGAAAATATTAGCATCCCCATTTTACAGATGTTGAGATGAAGATTTAGAGTTAAAGTGTTGGATGCTGGAATAGACAGATTCCAGGGCCTTTCATTCCTAACACTAATTTTTTCCAGAACACCTCTCTGCTTTTCTAATGAAGAGAAATGAGACTGGAAGGATGAAACAAGGCCAGATTGAGGAGAAATGAAATGAGGCATAAATGCTCACAGGCAGCAGGGCACCCTGTAGTTGTTTGATTAAGAGAGTGATATGATCAGAGTGGAACACGAGGATTATTTTGGCCTCTATGTGAAGGATGAATTGGAGGCGAGAGTAAAGACAGGGAGACCTATAGAAATTAGTAGCTAATATTTATGTTCTTTAATATTTACAAAGAATTTTGCCTATTTATCTTCTTTTAGGCTCACAACAGCCCTGGAGGTAGTTATTATTGTTATCTGTGATTTACAGGTGGTAAACAAAGGTTAAATGACATTCTCAGGGCCATACAGTTAATAAGTGACCGAAGCAGAATTGGAATTAAGGTCTTCTTGAATCCAAGTGCATTTTTTAACTACTGGCTCACTTGCCTTCAACTAACTGGGAAGTTATCACAATAATCTAAGCAAGAAATTCTGAGGACCTGGACTAGAGTAGAAATAATAAGAATGATTAGAGAAAGGATGGATATGAGAGATAAGGTGGCAAAAATGCATCAAAGTTGACAACTGATTGGACGTGGAATAATTGTTGGAGGAGCTAAGAATAAATGATATCTCTGACATTTGGGGTCTAGATGACCTGGGTGAATGGAAGAAGACAGGTCTTGGAAGGGGAGGATGATTTTAGTTTAGACTGTGTTGAATATGAGTGGCTACAGGGACATTCAGTTGAAGATGTCCAACTAATAGTTGGAAATGGAGTTCAAGGGACAGATCAAAACTAGACTTACAAAGATGAGAGAAACCCACATAAGAGAGATAATCAAAGCCAGAAGTGTAAAGAATTAAGAATAGGGCTAAGGACAAAGTCTTGAGGACTCTGCAAAACAGATTACAATTATCCCTTCCACATTGCAGAGTTAGGGGCACCATGCTCCTGCCATCTGGAAAATTCATATAAAATTTTTTGACTCTCCCATCGCACCAAAGAAGTCTGATTTTTTTCTTTTTCTTTTGTGGGATGTTTATATTACCTTGCTATAAAATGTGGGTTAAGTATTTGGTTATAGCCTCTGTCATCTACTGGTCTTCAGGTATTATCTGCAACTTCCACAAGGCTCCCCTCAAATTCCCATTTAATTAATGCCAACTTGTGCTATATCAAAACCACATGTCAAGATGTGAAAGGGATAACTATATAAAGTAATATATATATGTATATATATATATATATATTTGTGTGTGTGCATGTGTGTATAGTTGTGTATATATGTATATGGACAAATACATATATAGATATAGTTATAGATATCTATATCTAATGTATATACCTGCGTAAATGAGAGGGAGCTAATTCTCCTGTTAGTTTAAAAGCCCTTTGAGAAAATAGAGGTCACAAAAATAGAAGGAATAATTATATATGTGTGTGTATGTATATATATATATATATATATATATATATACACACATACACAAATATTTTCATATACATTTATATTTTATACTCTTTTATGCTCACAACAGCCCTGGAGATAGATAATATTGTGATCTGTGATTTACAGGTGGCAAACATAGATTAAATGACATTCCCAGGGCCATACAATTAATAAGTGTCTAAAGCAGAATTGGGATGAAGGCATTTACACACACACACACACACACACACACACACACACACGGAAAGGAGTTGATTCTCCTGCTAGATTAGAAGCTGTCTGAGGAAAAGATCAAGGCCATATTTTTCTTTGCAAGTTTGTCTTCTATATCTATGATCGCTAATCCACTTAACACATTGTTAGTGGTAGGAGAAAAGTAAACCAGAGAAAGAACAGTCAGAGAGGGAGGAGGACTAGAAAAGAGAAGTATCACAGAAGTCAAAGGAGAGTACGGTCAAAATGTGAGATCATTAATAGTGGCAAATTCTTTCGAGTAGTCCAGAAGAACCCCAAAAATAGGATTGTGCTTGGATGCTCCTGGCTCCAGGATCGGTGTTCCATCCATTGCACCACCTGGCCATACCTACAATAATAATAATAATAATTATTATTATTATTATTATTATTATTATCTTTCATTTTCATTTTCATTTTTCCTCTCCCCTTTATTGCCCATGTAGGTCTATATATTTTGGGGGGAGGGGCTTTTATGTTTACTCTTAAACAAGAATATTTTAGTAATGTATAAAAACCATTATTTGTACAAAATAAGAGTAAATAAATAAATTTAAAAAAACAAAAAATTCTTAAGGAAAATTTTTGGAAAATTAAGCAGAGAAGAAATAAGATGGAAATCTAAGAAATTAGCTTAGTGGACCATGTTTACAGCAGTTTAGGAAATTCCTGGAGGTCTGCACTAAGAACTACTACCATTTGTAATGACTTGGGACCAAGTACTACCATGTCCTAGCCCAGGAATTAATTCTCCTGTCAGGATAGAGTTCTTTACCTAGGTGATAGGTTTACCCTAGTTACACAGAAAGGTTTGGTATTTGATAGAAGCTGGTAAAGCAGAAATATTGATCTAGAAGCTGTTGACATATAGGCTGAAAGAGCTAATTGAGAAGTCAGTATTGATCAATGGGACTAAGTTCAAATACTTATTTCTTAGTCTCTCTCTCTTTCCCCCCCACCTCTCTCTTTTCTCCCCTCTCCCTCTTCCTCTCCCTTTTCCTCTCCCTCTCCTCCTTCTCTGTCTCCCTTTCTCTCCCTCTCCTTCTCTCTATCTCCCTTTCCCTCTCCTTACTGTCATAAAAAAATTCCCCCAACTGAAAACTTGTTAAGAAAGGAGAGGTAAGGATGAATAGTAATCAATTTAGTGAGAGTGTTTTGTTTTTGCTTTTTTTTTTTTAACTCTACTGGTACAGCTTGAATCTAATCTTTTTTTTCCTTGAATAACATTATTTTAGAATTGTATTACACTGGAACTTTGTAAAGTGAGTTGTGGTACAAGGATATTTTTGTTGTCATTGATTTGCTTTAGAAATGCAATTTCATCCATATAAGGGACTCCTGTTATATAAAAATATCCCCCCCCCATTGATATAAAATAGCAACCTTTTGGTGACTTACTGTTGTTCAGTTGTTTAAGTCCTGTCTGACCCCTCATGAATCCATTTTGAGTTTTCTCGGCAAAGATATTGGAGTGTTTTGCCATGTCCCTTTCCAGCTCATTTTATAGATGGAGAAACTGAGGTAAACTGGATTAAGTGATTTATCCAGAGTCACATAGTTCAATAGTGTCTGAGGCTTATTTGAACTCACAAATAGGAATCTTCTAACTTCAGGACTGGCACACTATCCATTATACCCCCTAGCTTTCCTGGGAAAAGTAAATGATTCTTATCACTCTGCCAAGAATCTCCAATGAGATAGAGGTGTCCTCCCACACCTATATATACCAGGTTCTTCAGACAGAATGTGCCCAAAGCTATATGAATAGGTGGGAAAATATCAGTTGAACTTCTGTGTGTTTGAGTGGAAGGTTATAAAGTAGGAAAAAATAACTCAAATTGTGTTTGTAAGATAGTGAGCAGAGCTTTCAATTACATCCCGGAAAGGAGTGATTATATGCTGCTTCCTGAAGACATTGACCCAATATGTCACAGCAGACTAAAGGCCAGATGAATGCCCAGCTGGGGGATGTCATCAGGAAGGTCATCAGAAACAGTGGGAACATTATACCACTATGGTTACAAAACCCGGGTTACGTCAGCAGCAGACATATTCTGTGAATCTTTCTGCCTGTTACATGTCATGAAAAACATAACAGCTGAAGAAGGTCCAGAGATAGCATGCTAAAAGGAAATAAAGTGGCCTTTTCAGACAGAAAAGGAAAGGTCAAAGCTAAGTATAAAATCACAAAGGGGTAGAGAGAGGATGAACCATCCAGATGTCAGCCTAGCACAGCACAAAGAGCATAGAGATACAAAGAAAAGAAAACAGACAGATAGACAGGCGCACGCGCGCACACACACACACACACACACACACACACACACACACACACACACACACACACACAAACAGATACAACCCTGCATTCAGGAAGCTTCCAGTCTAATGAGGAAGACAACATGCAATCAACTATGTACAAGCAAAATATAAACACAATAAATTGGAGAAGATGGCAATACTTTGTGGGGGATAAGGTAGCCTTCTAACAGATGTTGGCATGAAACTTGAATGAAACTAGAAAAGCCAGAAGGCAAAGATGAAAATAAGAGCATTTTAGGCATGGGCAATGGCTAACAGAAGGGCAAGGAGTCAGGAATTGTGGTATATTGTTTGAGGAACAATGGCAAAGAGACAAAAGGTAATAGATCACTGAGTATGTGGAGGAAAGTAAGGCATAAGAATACTGGAGAGCTGGGAAGGGTTCATGTTATGAAAGGCTTTGAAATTCAAATAGACTTATAGTTGATCCTAGAGGTAAAAGGGAGACACTGGAGTTTATTATATGGAGATGGAAGGGTAACATAGTCAGACCTACATTTTAAGAAGATTGCTTTGGCAACCAGCATAAAATAACCTAGAGAGAGAGAGAAACTTGAGACTGACCAGGAGACTATTGCAGTGGACTGGGTGTGAGGTGCTACAGGCTTGCACCAAGATGGTAGCAGTGTGAGAAGAAAAAATGTATGTGAATGAGAGAAGTTGTAAGGTATAATCTACAGACTCCAACAACAAATTGGAAATGTGGGGCGAGAGACAATAAGGAGTCAAGAATGGCACCAAGGTTTTAAGTCTAAGAGGATGATGATGATAGGAAAATTCCCTTGACAATTAGAGGGAAACTTGAAAGAAAGGAAGCTGCACAGAAGTCAACAAGAATATGAAGTGAGAAAAAGTCATTAGATCTTCCATTATTCCTAAACATAAATGGAGAAGATTTGGTTACCAGTTGATGAGGTGAGTAGAGGACCTGGCCTGGAATCAGAAAGATTCAACTTACTAAGTTCAGATCTGGTTTCAGACACTTCCTAGCTGTGTGACCCTGGGCAAGTCACTTAACTCCATCTGCCTCAATGTCCTCATCTGTAAAATGAGCTGGAGAAGGAAGTAGCAAACCACTATAGTATCTCTGCCAAAAAAAAAAATCCCAAAAGGGGTCACAAAAAATCAGACATGATTGAAATGACCAAAAAATGTACCTTAACTCTGGAGATAAAATACCATCTTCACCTCAAATACACAAGGAGTTTACTTTCTAATAAAGGATACAACAAATCTATAAGTAAATACATACAAATCAAATCCAAAGTAGGTGGAAGGTTCCCTAATATTACCTATAATTCTGAATCAGTGATCCAGAAACTAATAGAAGAGTATCACAGCAGGTTCTCTGTCTCAGCAGCCACCAACCTAGGGTTTGGTTATCTTTTCTATGGCCACAGATGTAGGAATCTACTCCTCATAATTTAATGGAAAAGTTTTGCTTGTGATAAGAATTGTATTCATAGTCCTCTCTCTCTACAAAGAAAGAAGGAGATACATCCTCATATCTCTCCTTTAGTGTTTTGTTCAGACATTATAATTTCACAACCTTTAGTTTTGGTTGTTTTGTTTTTGTTCTTTTCATCTGCACTGTTGTGGTCATTGTATATATGGTTTTGCTTACTACTCTGTATATCAATTCATAAAAATTATAAAAATATAGGCATAGGATTCATAAGGGTACAAATACAAAAGCAAAAGGTTCTAGGTGTGTTGAGTTACCAGCATATAATATGAAACAATGTTATTCTTAGAAATCATCTAGCTCAAGTTCTTTCTTTCCAGTCATCTTTCCCCTAGGTCAGATCCACTCTTGGGATGCTTTAGAAGTCTATATCCTCTTTTTAGTTCCATATGTTTCTACACTTGGGTCCACCTGAGTTTTCCCTGAAACCTTTTCTTGAGCAATTGAAGCATCACCAGATTTTTCCTGGTTCTTTAGTTTCTACTTCTGGCCTCAATAAACTTATACTCCTAGAAACCTGATTCCTAGACAGAGCTAGAAACTAGGAACTACCAATGATTTGCCCCTGGACATTAAAGTATGGAGGGTACAAAAAATAAATGTATGTTACTACATCAACATATGTTTTTTTCATATGATCTATAATTTCCAATAGAATTCTCAGTTTAACAAACTGATTCCATCTGTAGATCTCTGATCTTAAGAATTCTTGTTATTTAGTCTTTTGAGTTATGTCCTTCATGACTCCATTTGGGATTTTCTTGGCAAAGATACTGAAATGGTTTGCCATTTCCTTCTCCAGCTCATTTTTCAGATGAGAAGCTGAGGCAAACAGGGTTTAGTGACTTGCTCAGGATCATGCAACTAGTAAGTGTGAGGTCATATTTGACTTAGGCCTTCCTGACTCCAGGCTCTGCATGCTGCCCACTGTGCCTATGAATTACAAAGTTGATTTGAAGAACAATTCCACTGCTTTACCATATTATTTTTCATACCATGCTTAAGGCTTATTATTTCTTATGAATCCTGAATAAAGGGCATAGAGTCTGGTTCATAGTATTATTAATAGATACTCTTTGAGTGATTGATTGAGTGGTTTGTTAATTGATCCAGATCCCCAAATTACAGGTTAGGATTCTTCTCCTAGATTCATAGATCTCTTTTGATCCTAAGTATCCGAAGAAATATTTTTTATAATTATTATATATTCCTGGTTATGTATGTATCTCTTTTTATTTGGGGGAGCCTGGGAATGGTAGGTAAGCTGAGATTTGGACCTATGAAGTCTCTGGTAAAAAGGAAAAGTAGCATTTCTTGTTTACTAATTGCCAGCTCACTATTTACCACCATCTCTAATCATCATATATAATGGAATCTAACTTACAGACACAATCATCAACATCATGACCCCACCACATGGTTATAGGTCCATACAATTGGGAGTTTTTAATGAGAGAATTTATCCCTTGAAATATAAAAGAAACAGAATTTTAAGGCTGAGGATCTTGTATATACCTTGTACAACTTGCTCATAGGAAACTGAGGTGCAAAGAAATCAAGTGACTTGCTCAGGGTCACACAGTTAGTGTCCAAGGTAGGTTACAAAACCAGGTCTTCTTGACTGAGTCCATTCTCTAACCATTACAGCATGCTACTTCTGAGTCTTTTAGTTCCTTAATGAGAATAGTCAAAAAATGGAAACAAAAAAGTATATGGGATCATGTAATAGATTAAATAGGGATTTAGGCCTGTTTCTTTCATTCTGCCATTCCATATCCATTTACATGTTTTTAACAGATTTAATAAATATGTTGTTGTTGGAGTCAATGATCTGCTTCTAAATCCAAAAGCTGATAAATGGAGACAATCTCACATAGTGGCATTGAACCCTTCACATTCTCCCACAAGTCACCCCTGAGGGCTTAGCTGTCTCACCCAGACTTCTTTGGCTTCTACCTTTAACAACTAATTTCCTCTGCTCAGAGGAAGAAAGATTATCCTAGTGATGCATCTGGTGAGAATATTTTCATATATATATATATATATATATATATATATATATATACATATATATGTATGTATATATGTGTGTGTGTGTGTGTGTGTGTGTGTGTGTGTGTATTAAGAGATGAAGTTGTAAAAGAGAACTGTGAATCTAGCATGCTTACATGTGTGTGTGCCTCCCACACTTGTATTTGCCATTTCAAGATAATTAGACACTGCCCACCGGCTTTAGGAGGGTACAGCAATAATCCTGAGGACTTCATCCACACAATATGAGGTTTTATTTTCTGGAACTAATGACATCTTATCCTACTTTCTGCTACATCAATCAGAATAACATCTCCAACCTAATTGGATGACTTCAGTGAGGTTGGAGTTACATCACGTCTAAGTAGCATTTTACATTTTATGGACCTCTCTCATTCCAACAGCTCCATGAGGTGAGTAGTAGAAGGATTATCTCCTTCTGAAGATGAGGACACTGAGAGAGATTATTTGACTTATCTTTGGTCATATGGCAAACACACTGATTAGCTATGCTGATGATGATTACACACAAATGTGTCTGCCCTTAAATTTGAGGCATAAGAGGATTATCACTTGTCTGAAAGAGAAAGGTGTCTTTCCATCCTTTATCTTAAAAAGATGAAGGGGAGAAAAGCCCTTTTGTCTGATGAGTCTGAAACAAGCTGCAAAACATGCTATTTCTACAATCTCTAGGCCCGTCACTATTCCTCACACCCTACTCCTCCTATAGGACCAGGAAAGCAATGGATGGATTTTATTTCAACATAACATTGAGAAGAATGAAAATGCATGAATTGACCATTTATTGAATACTTGTTATTTGTAAAACACTGTGCTGGGGATTACAAAGAAGAATAAGACATGGCCCTTGCCCTCAACAAGATTATAATCTAACAGGGGGATACAACAGTTTCAATTTAATGCACAAAAGAATATGTCATAAGATAGATAGATAGAAAGTACTATAAAAGTGAAGAGAAAGCTTCTAGTTTGGGTGACTGGGGAAGGTTTCATGAAGGAAGTGAAATCTGAGTTGAGTTTTGAAGAATAGGGTTTTAATAGCTAGAAACAGAAAGACATTTGAATGATTCTGTAATTTTTCTAGACCATGGAGAATGAAGAAATTAGATTCTTAATACATATTTCTCAAATAAATGAATTAGAATGCCCAGACTATGTGAGACTGAAATAACTGGCAGGATAACTGCCTCAGTGGGAATCTGTCATAAGTTAATAAAATATGTGCTTATCCTATTCCTCCAGGTCCTGGGTTGGATCCGCAATGGGGAGTCAATGTTGAATGCCAGCTTGGTCAATGCCAGCTCTTTGTCGGAAGCTGAGCAGCTTCAGCGGGAGCATGAACAGTTCCAACTAGCCATCGAGGTAATACTCATATCTGAACTTCAGTGTCCTATCTTTTGTCCACCATACTGATCCCATGTTAGATATAGAGTTCCCTGAGTTTTGGGATGGTTTCTTAAAAGCATTTGAGTGAAACTTTCACACTGGGATTTATAATCTTCCTAACAACCATGAAAAATTGATAAAGAAGAAAATTCAAGTGTTTTAAGAAAACCTAAGGTGTGAATAGGCAAGTTTATAACTATTCATATTTCAAAATGATGCATCCTTTAGACTGCAGGTCCCCTAGTACACTGTGGAGAAGGGAGGCCTATGGAAATGCCCAACTTCTCTGCTATATTTCTAAATATAACTGCATGACTGAAAGAAAGAAACTTAGAAATATAAAGCTGAAGTGTGTGAAGCTACTGCCAATTGACGATTAATCAGAAAGGAAGATTGGGCATCTTAAAGTTATGATGTACATCATTAGGAAAATGGGATGAACTTCTTGAGTTACATTAATGTTCCCACAATATGTTTCTAGTAAAGTTAGGTAGGTCTCTATTTCTCACAATAGGGATTTGGAAGTAGATGATAAACTTTTAATAACTAAGATGAGCTAGCATTGATACAACTAACACAGACAGAATTAAAATTTCAGGAATGTGCTATTAATGCCAGAAAGACACCAGATTGGGTTTTGAGGGAAAATAGACTTTTAAATAAACTAACTATATCCATAAAATTCTAGTACAAATTAATTTTGATGTGAGTTAATGACAAATAATGCTTGAAATTAGTGTCTCTTCATCCATTCCAAAGAGATTTGAATTGATTACTTTGAGGTTATGATGGAGAGCAAGGAAGACTAGGAAATGAGGTATAAGGGCTATATTTAAATAAAGACATAATTCAGTACAAATGGGAGAAGGAAGGAAGAGAAAAATATGTACAAACTCTTCTTATTAATCACTGAGTATTGAACTCAATCTCTTTTGGAATATGTAGTAAATGTGAGACTTATCTTCTTCTGGAAAATAGCTGCCAACCAAAATTCCTCATGAGTCAATGAACAGGGAAATAACATCATGGTTAAATTCCATTTTAGTGTAGTTTCTTGGTAGTTATTTGATGATAATATAGATAATTCTGGTTCATATACTATATACCCTTCTCTGATAACACAACTAATTGTCACTACTAGGTTTTTATGCATGTAGTTTTTTCAAAAATAAAGCCTTGATATTCATAGAAAATGACCTATTTTTAGAATCTGGCAGTCTGTTCTCCAAGGGAGACTTAAAGTATGGATACTGAAAGAATGTTGAAAAATCTTACGGGAGCAGGCAGAAGCTCTTCCTAGGGTGGGTAGCCAACACTGTCCAGTTGTCATGACCAGCACACCTTAAGGTTTATTCCCCATGTGTCTTTTTGGACCAAATTCTCTATCGTGGTAGAAAAAAAAAATTAACAGTGCTCAAAATTCAAGTTATGTTAGGAGGAGTTTAAAGAGTTTTGTTTGGTTTAATTCACTTTGATGGTAGTATTTGGGGAATTTGCCACAATTACTGATAAATGATTCAATTTGACTACTAGGCTTGCCAAAGAAAAGTCAAGTATCTCACAAGAGAGTTACAATTTCCAGGGCCCATCACCCAGAGGAATCATAAATTTATGGAACAAGTCTCACTGATTCTATTAGTGTCCAAGGTGTTCCGTCTGATGTAGCTTCAGAGAATCAAGCTCACCTAGGAGGTTTGCATAGACAGCTGAGTTTTTAAGCTCATTTTTATTTCAAACTCTCTAATGCATTTTTAAACATAAGCATTACCACATGAACAGTAGTTAAAGCAGCTGGATATTAAATCCAACTGGTTTGCTTCAGATATCCTCTTCTGCATTCCTAGCAACTATTGTTTCTCCTGCTAATGAGTTTCTCAAAGCTGTATTATTCAGAAACATTCCTGGCCCCCATTATAGGCTCATGGTTCGGATGATCAGGAATTATAAATAAATGCAACAAGACAGTGAAAAGTTGAGCAAGCCAAAAGATATGGAACATGGGCCAAGTCTTTTTTAAAAAAAAATTGAAGGAAGAAAATGACTGCAATAGTTACTAGATGATAATTAAATTAAGGCGCAAGGACAGGACTGAGTTCAAGCAGTTCCCTGGGCAAGAAGGCATGAAGTCCTCTGAAGCTATCTTTGTCCAGATTATGTTAAGACTTCTAACTAGCATTCCCCCTCTTAGATGAAGGTGCAGGGCATAATGTCAATTATTTGCTGGTTTCTCACATAAGATTCAGAACTGAAAGGCAATTTTAGGCTCACTCAGTCTAATCCCTTCATTTGGCAGATAAAAAAATTGAGGTCCAGGGAGCCCAAGTTCTTATGTGAGTAAAAGGTAGATTCAGGAGAAAAATTTGCTTGATTATTATTATCCTTATTATCAATAAGTACTTAGTTGGCCTTATATGTAGGGCACTGAACCAGGACCTGGAAATAGAAAAAATAGACAAAATTCCTTCCCTTAAGGGGCTTACTCTCTAGTTGGGGAAAGGTGAGACATACACTTAAAAAGATAAGAATCAATACAATATACAAGGTAGCATGTGCAATATGACAAATGAGGCATACAAGAACAAATATTATAGGAGGTCAAGGGAGGGAATCAATACCAAGAGTTGGGCTCTTTGAGGATAACTTTATGGAAAATTTAATACTTGAACCAAAGACTAAGTAAGCCTAGACTAGTAGACAAAGGTGTAGATGTGGAATCTTGTCTGGCTGGAATAGAGAGTTCATGTAGGAGAATAGGGGGAGATTGAAAAAAATAGTAAATGGGCTGGAATGCCAATAGTATTGAACTTGGAGTTTCAAGAAATGGGTTCAAGTCCTGGTTCTGGTACTTAATGCTTATATGACCTTCAGCTATATTGTCCATAAAATGAAATTAGGCAAGATTATCTATAAGGTCCTTAAAGGAAATAAGGAACAACTTGAGATTTTTGAGTTGAGGGTCGATATGTATGTTTTGGAAGATTAATCTGATAGTGATATATAGGGTGGATTTAAAGATAGAAGAAATGAAGGAAGGAAAGCCAGTTAAAAGACTATTGCAGTCATGAGATACTAAACAAGCATGAGAAGTAGGAATATGAAGGTAGAAATAAATGAAGGATATTGGGAAAACATAATTAATGAGACTTGGTGACTGACAAAATGCTATCCTATTCTTTATTTGGGAGGGGATGGAAAGAGAATAATCTCTATTTACTTTTATATCATCAACAAGTAAAAAAGTCTGAGGAAAAAATGTCTGACTTCATTTTTTGAAAAAATCTAGCTCTGTATATTCCATTTTTTATTTTTTTAAAAGTTATAAAAATGCAAAAAACTCTTGGGGTCATAAGAATAGTATAATCCTGAGACATTTTGAAGTCAAAAAAGAAAGATGAGAGAGCTCACTCAATCTTTAACGTGAAATGGAAGCAAGTTCATTTTCTGAGGATATAAGCCTCAAATTGGAACCTTGAGGAGAGAGGAAGAAGAAACTGGAGCAGCTACTTTGGGATTCTAATCAGGAGGGAGAGGATGAAGAGGCTAATAAAAGGATTTCTAAGCACCAGAGGCTCAAGTGAAGATAGATAAAATGAACTTGGTTTAAATTCAGTAATAGAAATTCTGTGATTTTGTTTGCATTGAGCAGCTTGGGAATGAAAGTTGGAAAGAGTGGATAGTTGGTGTTATTTAAGGTAACTAATGAGAACAGTAGAGAATCATTCTAGGATACCAAGTTAGAAGCAAAGTTTAAGCCAAATACAAAATGATGACAATCAATAATCAATCAATCAAAAAGTACTTCCTATATTCCTACTAAATGCTAGGTATTATGTTATAAGAATAATGATAATAATAATGACAAACAATAATGTGCTCTAAGGATTGCAAAATATTTCAAAAATATTATTTCATTTTATCCCCACAATGATTCCAGGGAGAGAGGGTACTATTATTATAGACCATGAGAATGATAGAGATTAAATGATTTGCCTAGGATCATAAAGGCAGGGTGAATTTGAACTGAGTTCTTCCTGATTTCAGGTCTCACTTTCTATTCACCATTTTACTTAGTTGCTTCCTATAAAGAAAGAAATAATCCCTATTCACAAAGAGTTTATTTTTTAATGGGGGATACAGCAAGCACATATAATTATATTAGGGAAGTACATTATGGATGGTGAACCATTTTTATAACTTTTTAAGATTCCTTTTTTTTTTAAATTTTTCAAGGCAATGGGGTTAAGTGGCTTGCCCAAGGTCACACGGCTAGGTAATTATTAAGTGTCTGAGGTCAGATTTGAACCCAGGTACTCCTGACTCCAAGGCCAGTGCTCTATTCACTGCGCGACCTAGCCGCCCCTTTTATAACTTTTTAAAAAATAAAAACATGGAATATACAGAGCTAGATTTTTTTAAAAAATGAAGGCACAGACCCTAGAGTCAGATGAATCTGGCCTCAGACATTTACTAGCTATGTGACCCTGGGCAAGTCATTTAACCCCAAATACTCCTCTCTCACATCTCACCCGCCCAAAAGAAGAAGAAAATAAATTCACTGTAAAAGGCAAAGAAGAGGAATGATGGACTGGAATAATAAGGAGTTGAAAGACGAAAAATTATGACAAGGGTGAAGAATAGGTACAGTTGATATGAGAGAACAGGAAAAGAGCAAGGTCAAAAGCTCTGGTGTTCTGAGTTGATGAGAATATGGGATATTCCCAGAAATGGTATTGAAGGTGAAAGTCACAAGTTGTATTATGTGGATATAACTGTGTGAGATCAGTCTGTTTGATAGGCTCCCTGTACTCTAAAAAATTATCCCTTCTCAAATGTGAGAATGAGAATTAGCACATAAGTGCTCTTTGGATAGAGCCCTGGACTTGGAGTCAAGAAAATCTGAGTTCAAATCCAGCCTCAGATGTTATATGATCCTGGGCAAATCATTTAACTTCTACCTGCCTCAATTTCCTCATCTGTAAAATGAGGATAATAATAAAACCTCCCTCTAAGGGTTGTTGTAAGAATAAAATTAGATCTTTATAAAATGCTTAGCAAACCTTAAAGGGCTATATCTGTGCTTTAGAAAAAGGAATGGGCATTTCTATAAGTCTGTTCAGTAATGTCAGAAACAGTCAATAACAGTGATCCATAAGCTATTTTAGTATAGAACTGCAACAAGTTTTAAATGCCAGGTTGTTTTATCCAGTTACCTCCTTACCACTAACAAATGGTATGTACTTAAGAGAAAGATGACTAAATTTGATATATAGTTAGTTTCATTGTTTGCTTCTGTCCAGGAAACATAACAGTAAAAAAAAGTGCTGGTTGTGGAATCAGAAGATCTCTGTTCAAATTCTACCTCTATATTGTCTATATATCCACAGGATCAATAGAATGACTCATTTTTGTAGTGTTTTAAGGTTTCCCTAGCTCTTTGCTTGCATTAACTTAATGAAGGAGGTAACACAAGTGGTATTCTACTCACTTCACAAATCTAAGGGATTCAGTATCAAGGTATGTTAGCTAGTAAGCATTGAGGCAAAATTTAAGACTAAGACTAGTGAATCTATGTCTATTACTCTTTCTCCTATACTTCAGTGCCTCTAATAACAACCTGAGCCAAACAGCTTTAAGAAAATCAATTCACTGGGGCAGCTAGGTGTCACAAAGGATAGAGCACAGATCCTAGAGTCAGGAGAACTGAGTTCAAATTTGGCCTCAAACATTTACTAGCTATGTGACCCTGAATAAGTCACTTACCCCCAAATACCTCTCCTCTCACACATTCCTCCCCAAAAGAAGAAGAAAATAAATTCATTTTATAGGCAGAGTCACTGAATATATTTCATTGGCAAATATAGGTGATTTATTAAAATGATGTCTACTTCCTGGAATCATCCCAGCTACCACTGTTTTCTATTAGTGTGGACAAGAAATGAATATAAAGATGAAGTCCCACAATAATTAATAATCTTTTTAAAAATAACTGACTAGAATTTTGGACTATACCATTGGCTTTCTTGGAAAAAAAATCAAAATGATGGAAATTCTTTGGAATGGCATTTGAAGGGAGGGAGACATTTACCCAGGGAATAACCCAGGGCAAAAAGTGTCAGAGAAGGGAGAAGGTGGAGGTACAGATTAACATATAGCTTCTTTGCCTCCTTCTCTGGGGTGTGCTGGTAAATTGCTATCAACTGACTCTCAAAAAATCACACATATGGAACCTTTTAAGTGTAATTTGAACTATTAACATTTTCTCCATCACTTTCTTAAATGTAGAGAACCATCAAAATAATAAATCAAACATTGATTTATAACATTTGCCTATTTCCAAGGCAATACTCACAGTGAATACTCACAGTGGAAATTTAACATCTGGGCTCTTGGAAGCTGGTATGATCTGGTTCCAGCACACCTGGCTCCCCTTCCCATCCCAGTAAGCAAAATTCTCCTTGAAAACCTGTGATCATATCATGCAAAGGGATAGGGAGTTCAAACCCTGGGATATTCATTCACATATTTTTATATTGTAACTCAAGGGATGAGTGAGGAGATAAGAGGAAAAAACATGATCAAATGGAAAGAGTCATGTCTCTGTAATCAGAAAATCTGGGTTCAAATGTCATATATGACTGACTATATTAATGTCCTTGAACAATTCAATTAACCTCCCTCATTTGTAAAATGAGGAGAGGGTACTTGTTTAGTGAATTAGCCAAGGCACTATTTGGGGTTTTCTTGGTAAAGATATTTAAGTAGTTTGTCATTTCCTTCATATCATTTTACAGATGAACTGAAGCAGATGAGGTTAAGTGACTTGCCCAAGGTCACACAACTAGTATCTAAGGCTGGGTTTTGACTCAAAAGTGAACTAGGAGGCATCTAATTACCTTCCATTTCTAGATCTATGATTTTGTGAATGAATATCTTTTTTTAAATGTCTATGAGTAGTAGCAATAGTAACGAATTGTAAAGTTAAAAAAGTCATTTAAAATGTTTAACTTTTCTGCATCTTCCTGCTCACACCTCACTCCACCCCTCTCCCATATTACACCTGGGTCATCCCCATGAACCTCTCTCTCCTCCCCTCATGCCCAGTCCCTCTTTCATGCAACTTCCTTGCAGAAGACGCACCAGAGTGCACTGCAGGTGCAGCAGAAGGCAGAGGTGTTGCTCCAAGCCGGGCACTATGATGCTGACGCGATCCGAGAATGTGCAGAGAAAGTGGCCATGCACTGGCAGCAACTGATGCTGAAGATGGAAGACAGGCTCAAGCTGGTCAACGCCTCTGTGGCCTTCTACAAAACATCTGAGCAGGTAAGTGGAAGCCACACAGTCTGTCACCGAGGCAGAGACCAAGTCTCTTCTTTCTTCTCCTAGCTCCTAATACACAGCTTGCTCCAGACAGTGGGACAGCACAATAAGGTAGAGAGAATTCTGGCAGAATTCAAAGGCTACCCCTACCTCCCACCCCCTTGTGGCCAGAACATCTATTATTTATGTTCCATAAAACTGGAAGGTAGACTGACTGGGTTATTTCTAAACTACCTTCCAAATAAATATAAAGATGTATTCCCTATTATTTTATATTTAATAGTTTTATAGTTGTTCTTTGTTTTGATATGATTTGGCCATTTCCTGACTTCTATCTGATAACAAAAAAAGAATCAGGCAACAAAAAACACCATGTCAAAGAGCATGTATGACCACCATCCCCATCTCTCCCCGCCCAAGAGGGGGAGAGGTGTGTTTCAACATCTAGGAATGAGATTGGTCAATATAATTAATCAGAGTTGGACTATCTCTTAGTGCTTTTAATAGTTAGTGAAAATGTCAATTAAATGATTTCACATGTAAAATTGATAATCATATTGCTTACAACTTTCTCAGTGGGTAGGGGAGGGGTAAGAGGGAGAGAATATTAAATTCAACATGTAAAAAAAGAACGCTAAAAGTAAATAACTTTTTAAAAAGAACACAAAAATTCAAAACATAAAAATACAAGTGGACACCAGTCAAAAAATGTCAATGGTCAACCATCACCAAGAATGTCATTATCCTGTGTATATTGAGGCAGCTAGATGGCATAGCTCAAAGAGTGTTGGACTTGGAGTTACAAGACTTTGCTTCAAATCTGGTCTCAGAAGCTAGCTGAGTGAACCTGGCTTTCCATGTTACTAAATATCTCTCAGCCTCCATTTCATTTGGAAAAATGGAAGCAACAATAGCATTATGAGAATCAACATTATATATATATATATATATATATATATATATATATATAATTTTGAAATTCTGAATGGGCCATGTGAGTCTTAGCTGTTATTGTTATCATTTTCTTCAGGCTCACTCTGGCTTGAAATTTTGGAAAGGAGAAGGGTAGGTGATGATACCAATATCTGTTTACTTCTTGGGGATGACCCAGGTATAATATGGGAGAGGGGTGGAGTGAGGTGTGAGCAGGAAGTTGCAGAAAGTAAAAAGACATTGGTATCATTACCTACCCTTCTCCTTTCCAAAAGTAGGTGAACTAAATATAGTCACTTAGAAATACTTCCTCTCAAGTTCCACAGATGGGACTACAAAGTAGAAATGGAATGATCTAATAATACTGATTCAGTATTTTCTGAAACTGTGACCACCCCTTTCAATGGATGAGACTGATGCATGCTGAAGAGAATCATCCTTTATTTCTTGGAATACCCAATCTTTTCAGTCATGTCCAATTCTTCATGTTCCAATTTGAGGTTTTCTTAGAAAAGATACTGGAGTGGTCTGTCATTTCCTTCTCCAGTTCATTTGACAGATGAGGAAACTGAAGTACAGAGGGTTAAGTGACCTACCCAGGGTCTCACAACTAGGAAGTGTCTGAGGTCAGATTTGAACTCAGAAAGATGAGTCTTCCTGACTCCAAACCTGGCACTCTATCCATTGACACTTAACTGCTCTATATCCTTAGGAATTCACAAGGAGTTTGGGGAAGGGGTGGGGAGAATGAAGATAAGAAATAAAGCTCATGAAGAAGAAACCAACAAAACACATATAATAATAATAATAATAATAATAATAACTAACATTTAATTACACTTTGAGGTTAATAGATTGCTTCATATATATTATCTCATTTGATCCTCCCATCAACCCTCTGAGATGGAAGCTATTTTTATACCCATTATAAAGAGAAGGAAATTGAGACTGAGAAACATTGAACAGTGCCCACTCAATTAGCAAACATCTGAGGAATGATTTAGTACATATAAGTGGTATGAGTTTTCTTTAGAAATGGAGGAACTGGGCAGCTAGGTGGCACAGTGGATAGAGCACCGGCCCTGGAGTCAGGAGTACCTGAGTTCAAATCCGTCCTCAGACACTTAATAATTACCTAGCTGTGTGGCCTTGGGCAAGTCACTTAACCCCATTTGCCTTGCAAAAACCCTAAAAAAAAGAAATGGAGGAACACTCAGTTGAATGGAGTTAATTCAGAATTCTTATGAAAGAGGTTATAAAGTAGGGCAAATTTTCACTGAAGTCTATCCATTTGAGTTGCTCTTTAGCATAGTGATATATCTGAAATATAGTTTCTCTTCTGGGTGATATTTAGGAATCATTCCTTAGACTAAGTTTAACAAATTCAGATCGGCTACCTGTATGACCTGAGGTTTTATGTGCCTATAAAACATGTACTTTTAAGTCATGAGTCTTCAGATCTGTTCAGATTTCCCCTCACTGGGACATATATTTGCAGAGAGAAAAGGTATCTCTAGAGAAAAAACTAATTGACTGGTTTGGGACCCATAGTCTAAGATATCTAGAATCATGGGAAGGATATGGCCCTGGGCAAAGTTGTAGAGTAGAGGAAACTGGTCTCAGATGTCTATTTTACTCCTCTCTTAATTCACATCTTTCATCATACCTCCTCATAGTTTCTTTATCCCCTTTAAAAGTGGCGTTAGTTAAATTTTTATCCATGTATATTCTTGGGGTGATACTATGTAAGTGTGAAATTATTTTATGAATATACTGTGTCCCCAACTAAACTTAGTAAATTCCTCAATAAATGTTTATTAATGAACTATTTTAGTAATTCACTCAGCTACTCTCTCCTTTTCCCATTAGGTATGCAGTGTCCTGGAGAGTCTAGAGCAGGAATATCGGAGAGATGAAGACTGGTGTGGTGGACGGGATAAATTGGGACCAGCAGCAGAGATTGACCATGTTATTCCACTCATCAGCAAACATCTGGAACAAAAGGAAGCTTTCCTCAAGGTCAGATCTTACTTCCTGAGCATCTCTTCACTCTTTCAATCCCCCCCCCCCAAGGAAATGTGATAATTTAGGAAGAAAGCTTTCCATATAAGATGCATCAATTCAGTGTATAGTGCTAGTCATCATTATTTTTTAGTTTCAGTTTGCCAAATTATTACTCCAGTTAAATATTTTGCATGTAATTAGCATTTGCCATTACCAGGTAGAAAGTACCTTCTGATAACTAAACTTTCTGTATGGGTGGTTAATAAACCATATGAACTAACATAATTTTGTGTTCATTAGTGCTTGCTCTTTGAGAATAACCTTTTGTAAAAGTTAAGTATAACTCTTATCCAGTATTAATTTAAACAGCACATAAATAGATGCTAAACCCTTTAGGGCAAGAAATATAAAATATAGGTACTTTTTCACAAATACTTATCTCTTATGAATCATTAATTTAGTTCTGGCTTTCCTTTGAAGTATGAGTAAAATTAACTCATCTAGCTTCTTTGAACATAGTCAAAACTTCCCCGTGGTGTGTACATATTTCCAAACTGAGGATTTGAGGAAGATTTTGTATGGAAAGTCCTTGAAAACAATTTACTTCCAGTTTTTAATCACTCATCTCTGAAAAACTTCTCATTGCCCGCTTACAACTTCCAAAAGAAAGTCTTTAATTTTTTTTTTTTACTGCCAAGTACCTCTTTTTGACAAGAGAAATTAAAAGGAAAAAATAAAATAAAAAAATAGTAAAGTGATGTTGATATTCTTCACAAGATCCATTTTCTCCTATCTCTCTGGATATTTTTGGTTGTATTTTGTTTGAGGAGACTTTCCTTTAGCCCACTCTTATCTGGTATTTGAACTTCCACATAATTGGTTTCCTTATCACCCACTTCTAATTGATCTAACAGTTAGATTCTATCTATTCTATCTCCATTAAAGGATGGATAGATATATCTAGATCAATAGTACAATCAATAGATAGATGCTAAATGTATAAATATAGATATTATATATAGACCTACCAAAATATAACATTTAAACTTTAGCTACATAATTTGTAAGAAAGATTTTTAATAGAGATACAGTATTTCTTTTCCTCATAATATCAAAGGGAAATACTCTTTTTTAAAGAAGAAAAAACTAAATTGCTTTGGTCAGATGCATTTTTGATACTCTTAAAATAGTAAGCAGTAGGGATTGGATGGTAAATGAATGTACAGATGTAAAAAATTGCTTCCATTTACCCATTTACATCTATCTGCTCACCCTGGATTCCTTTGACTTTTGAGATACTATCCAGCTCCTGAATCCATTAAAGATGACTAGTAGTCAGTTTCTTTCTGCCAGCCCAAATAAGTAGTGTCATTCAAGAAAGGTCACTGCTTCCAGCTAGGGATCCAGATATGAAACTGTGTAGGAGATTTTTTTCTCATAAGGACATGAGAGTGGATAGAAAAGTAGTAAGTGAGTTTCAGTACAGATGAGTACCAGATCATGCACTGGAGGAAATGAGCCAAGCTCTTTTTAAGAGGATGGGCTCTGGGCTGTCAATTATGATTCAGGTAAAGGGATTATTGCAGTCATTGCTGACTTTTTCTGAAAGACATTAACCTGAAGTACCACCATAAATGAAAAACTAATAAAGTGTTAGATGTCTCCAGGAAGAGTATTTGGATAAAAAGATATATAAAATATGATACTAACCTTGCACAATACAATGATGTATCTGTCTCTGAAATGTTGTAGGCTGTTCTGATCATCACACCTAAAGAAAAAGCTTAAAGGAGTAGTAAATAAAAAAGGCATCAAGATGAACAAGTAAAAACATGATTAATATGGATCTACAAATGTCTAACCTATATTAGATTGCTTTCTGTTGGGGGAGGGAAGGGAGGAAGAGAGAAAAATTAAAACTCAAAACTTTGCAAAAAATATTGGTGAAACTTCCATGGCATGTAGTTGGAAAAACAAAAAAAATATTTAAATTTTTTTTAAAAAAGATGATAGATGGACTAGGAGAGCTTCTAATAAGTATAGGCCAGGAAAATTAGGAGACTTTAGTTGGTAGTCCTATAAGAATAAAGATGAATGAATTTATGATTCAAGGTCAAGCATATGACGAAAGTCTTTGGGAATGGAAGCAGAATGGAGGTGTGTAGAAAAAAAGTTGTTTAACAAATAAAAGGAAATACTAATATCCTTAGGAGAAGAAAATGATATAGGCCTGTAATGTAATAAGCAAGTTCAAGAATTCGGGCAAAAGAATGGATTCTATGTAATGAGTTATTAAAGAAAGCTCAGGTAGATCCAAGAAAATGTTGTATGCAGTAGCAGCAATACTGTATGATGATCAACTGTGAAATGACTTATATATTCTCAGCAATATAATGATCCAAGACAATTCTAAAGGATTTATGATGAAAAATCCTATCCACCTCCAGAGAAAGAACTGATGGAGTCTAAATGTAGATTGAAATATATATTTTTCTTTATTAGTTTTTTGTTTGGTCTTTGCTTCCTTTTGTAACATGACTACTATGGAAATGTTTTGCATATCTGCACATGTATAATCTATATCAAATTGCTTGCCTTCTCAAGGAGGGGGAGGATTTGGAAAATTATTTCAAAAGTTAAAATTGTTTTTACACATAATTGAAAAATAAAAAACATTCATATATGCTTATATGTATATCCATATATCAGCCAGGTAGCACAATGGATAGAATAGAGTCAGGAAGACAAGAAAATTCATCTTCCCGAGTTCAGTTATGGCCCCAGAAACTTTCTAGCTGTGCAACAAAAATGAACTAGCGAAGGAAACAGCAAAACACACCACCATCTTTGCCAAGAAACCTCTAAATGGGTTCAGAAAGAGAAAGATATGACTAAAAAGACTAAAACACAATACATGTATACATGTATTTATCATGTGTATAAGCATGTTCACATAAATACAAATATATGTACATTATAATAATACATATATACTTAGATATATGTACATATATATAAAAATAAAAAACATTAATGAAAGGTCTGATTTGGGGAGGGCAAAATTTATTTCTCCTCCCCTCCCCTAATCTTAAGCACACCTAGTGTATATTATAAATATTCTTGTATCACCTTGTTTCTTCTTCAGCTATACAACCTTAAATTCTACTGAACATCTCATAGTAGGGAAACTTTCAGGTTTGTAGATTTGTGGTTGGGGTAGAGATCCCTGTGTTGAAAGTCAGAATACCCAGATCTCCCCCACTCAATTTTTTTTAATGTTTTCTACATTCTTTTTTTTAAAAATTGGAGTTCCAAATTCTCTCCCTCCCTCCAGTCCCTCCCCTACCCATTGAGAAGGCAAACAATGATTCTCATTATGCATATGAAGTCATGAAAAACAACTTTCCATAAAATTAATCATGTTGCAAAAAAAAGAAGAAAAATAAAGTGGAAAAAAAAGTGCCCCCCACTTATTTTGTCACTTTCTTGCCTGAACAGCAGATTCTCTATTTGCATATTAGAGAGAACGTTCTGTTATTCCTTCTGCCACCTACAATGAATGGGAAGAGAAAGGAAGAGAAATGATGTACAGAGATAAATTGAGAAAATGTCATGAATTTAGTAGTAGAAATAATACAACATAGTGAATAACTGCAAAATTAATTTCTATTTTGATTTATAATGTATGTGCTACTCTTTTCTTTTCACCAGATTTACTTTCTTAATTATGCTTAAATCAGGCTAATATTAAAATGAGTTTATGTTCCTTGAGCTCCTGCTAGCTGACTGATATTGGAAAAACAGTCTAGTGGAAGGTGGGAAGCCATATTAATAGTGAATATTTACAAAAGATACTTTTCACCTTGGCAATCAGGAGCAATGTAAAAATTGTGAATTGTACCCAAATGATTAATCTGTATTGGTAGAGGGCATTCTCATACTAAGAATGCATCACTCTAATGACATTACCATTCCCAGTATAGATCATGACTATATTGTTATGGCTAATATGGAAATGTCTTGCATGACTGCACATGTATACTCTTTATCAAATTGCCTTCACAAGGAGGGAGTGGGAAGAGAGGGAAGGAGGAAGGGAATTTGGAACTCAAAATTTTTAAAGGTAAGAATGGAGAAAAAATTTGTTTACATGTATTTGAGAAAAAATTAAAATAAAAAGTCTATAGTGTTAGTTTTAAATTGGTAAGAGGAGGACCACCAAAGATGTTGCCGGATAAAAAGAAGACCCTGAAAAAAAGTAGAGCTTACCATATCCTCAAACCTGAAGTGATCTCAAAAAAGTTATTTTGTCCAACACCCTGCCTCAGGGCTGCAAGATTTCCCATGAATTTAGAGGGGCTCCAGGAGCTGCAGTCCTCCATAAACCTCAAGGTCAAGAGCATAAGCCTCTGGTGAGCATGTGTCCCCTCTGCAGGGGTTTCTGTTTCTCCATGACTAATGGAAAGGGGCATCTTCTCTGTCTCTCTTAGGCATGCACACTTGCCCGCAGAAATGCTGAGGTGTTTCTAAAGTACATCCACAGGAACAATGTCAGTATGCCCAGCGTGGCCAGCCATACCCGAGGACCTGAACAACAAGTGAAAGGTCAGTGCCCACCCTCCCAGCCACCAACCACATGAGCTGCATGGGCCACTTTCAAGGCTGTGCTAACAACTCAAACCAGCTCTTGAAACCTAATTGTCAAATTGTCAATGTGAGAATTTACACTTCAGAAATTGGCAAATATGACAAATCAGAGTTTGATTTATTATTTTGTTGATTGTCTAGACTTGAGGAAGTGTTGGAGGAAATATTAAAAATGCAAATTAAACTTAGAAATGTGTCAGACATATGTGAGTGTATAAATATTTGTAGAGCTGGTTGTTAAACATTTATCGGAACATTCCTGGTTACTGTGAAACTCATGAGTTTATTGTGAGGAAAGCACCTGATAAATCTCCAAGTACTCTTAAGTATGAGTTGTTATTATCATTAATGTGATTATTATTATTATGGCAGCATCCTATTGCTGCCATATATCCATCTATGTGACTTTAAGCAAATTACAACCTTTTTTGCAGTGTAAAATTTCAGCAAAGATAACTAGGTGGCTCCTAGGATACAATGCTAGGTCTGGGGTCAGGAAGACCTGAGTTCAAATGCAGACTCAGTCATTTACCCTGGGCAAGTCACATAACCCTATTTGCCTCAGTTTTCTCATCTGTAAATGAACTGGAGAAGGAAGTGGCAAACCACTCCTGTATCACTGCTAAGAAAACCACAAATGGGGTTGGACATGTCTGAAGCAACTCAACAACAATAAAAAGATGGTGACGGAATGGGACAAGGCAAAGTTAGAGTATGGGAAGTGGAGAAAGGGACAGTGGCATTGTAGAAATTTCAACAGAGGTTTGAGGTTACTTGTTCATTGTCCTCGTTGCAGATGGAGTACTCTGATGTTGAGAAAGAGAGTTGACTCAGGAGTTCAAGGATCTGGGTTAAATTCTTACCTTTGACACTTATAATTACAAATCACAACTTCCCTGAGCCTCAGAATTTTCATTTATAAAACAGGTCAAGGGTATGGGGGTAGATTGTGGGGGACAACTCTAGAAGTCTGCAGTTCCAGAGCTATGATAGACATACATTTTATATATATATATATATATATATATATATATATATATATATATATATATATACATATATATGCATATATATACATATATACATACACATATATAATTGAATGCAATATTTTATTGATTGTTTGGTTAAATTTATATTAAACAATTATAATCATATTAATAAGAAAATAATGCAATAGTAAAATATGTATACTAACATAAAATTATTACATATGTATATGACACTATACATATAAAATTCTAGATGTGGAAACTCATATATACATAAGCAAATACAGATTTACCTCCAAATTCTAGCTTTACCTTCTATGATTCCCCTCTTATCTACTCAAGTCCCCAATTTGTGGTTTCTCAGAATCATAGGATTTACAGCTAAAAGAGACTTTAGAGATAATTTGGTCCAACTACCTCATTTTATGTTGTCCAGAGTCACAAGAATGGGAAGGAGTAGACCTGGGATTATAACCCAGACCTTCTGGCATCAAATCCAGTGGGGTTTTTTTTTTTTGCTTTTTTTGCTGATACATGATATTCTATGCTGCCTGTCTACCTCTTTTCCTTGGGTCTGGCCCCGGCAGGAATGTTCTTTAGAGAGCTAGATTCTCTGGCTACTGGAAAGAGTACAAATGTGGTTGGCTTTGGCCTGTGACCCCTTTGCTCTGCCTTCCAGCCATCCTGAGTGAGCTTCTTCAAAGGGAGAACCGAGTGCTGCATTTTTGGACCCTGAAGAAGCGGCGATTAGATCAATGCCAGCAGTACGTGGTGTTTGAGCGCAGTGCCAAACAGGTATTCCTAGAACTTGCCCCTTGCTTTCCCTTTGGGCTGGGAAATTCAAAGGACCCCCTCCTCCATTCCCATCCCCTCTACAGTGATCAAAGCCTGAGGAAATTCTCTAAGACAAGAGGACAAGGAAGAGAGGGAAGCAAGGCAAGGGCAGCTGGCAGGAAGGACGGATCTAAATCATTTTTTAACTCACCAACAATATTAATTAAGCATTTTGGGTGTAGAGTCCTGTTTTTGAGGGTTTTGAAGAGATGCCTAAAAGAGAAAAAGATTCTCTTTTCTCTTAGGGAGTGTCATTACGAAGGTGGTTAAGTCCAAATTTAAGCAGGAAATTCTAGATATGGAAACTCCTTTCTCCAATACTCTTCTATAAGTTCTCAGTTCACATCCTGCCTCTGACATCTTTCTGATTCCAAGGTTATATCAATCCCTCCCTAAAATCAGTAATGAAATAAAAAATCCATCTTTTCATGATGCTCTAAGCCTAAAGGGATAAAACAGAAATAGTCAATTGAAAACAAGTTAGCTAACAGCTTATCAGTGACCAATTAGCATTTCTCAAGTTCTATTAAATCATCTAGATAAATCTTCCTTCTGGTGTACTTCCTCCTGAGGACTGGCTTTTTTGGGGACCTGGGGTTTTTTTTCTTCCTGCAGGCACTTGACTGGATCCAAGAGACTGGCGAATATTTCCTCTCAACACACAACTCCACTGGGGAATCCACAGAGGAGACTCAGGAACTGCTGAAAGAGTATGGGGAATTCAGGGTGCCTGCCAAGGTATGGAGCCTTCCCTATCCCCATTCCTTCCAGCCCCGCCCATCCCAGGGAGGGAAGAGCCCCTATCCCAAGAGTCTGAATCAAAATGGATTATGATGATTAGACAGGGCTTTGTTCCAGATAGCTAGGCTTAGAGGAAAATGGTCTTAGAAGACACTGTGATAGCTCTTATGGTCTTCCAGCTAAGAAGAAACAACAGAATTTCAACTATAGTTAGTAAGAATTAGCTAAAGTAAAAAGGTACCAGAAGACAGACTGAGGTAACCATGTCTAGCTAGGGTCTCTGTCTTCTACCGCATTCATTGGAAATAAATCTTATAAAATTTAAAAATCTTACCTTGGACATAGTTGTCCCTAAATTCCTAGTTACAGCTTTTCTGAGAATAGATCTGTTTAGCAGTTAGCCACAGTTACCAGGGAAACATGGTTGGAATCAGTTCCTTTGGGACCTAAATTACAGTTGTTGACTAGAACAAGTCTGTTCCTGGTTTCTTAATGATCAGCTACTGCCTATTCTGTTTCCAGATACTCACCATTGTCTCGCTAATGATTTTCCTGGCTTCTACATTTGGTAGAGTCTTTAGCCCAACTAATGTAAGGAATTGCATAGCCCTGGGAAGAGAGGCATTGTACATTTGGGGCCATACATTCTTACAATCTGCATGAATGCCTGTACATCCATCCTCATGTATATACTTCCCCTACATGAAGGACTAATCATTGGAAAAGCTCACCATGCAGGAGGATTTCTAATTGATGAGCCTCCCCCCATTCCTGCCTTGGCTTCTTCCCCTAGCTGAGCTTTATTGAGATCTCTTGAAAGCAACCCCCTATACACTTGTACCAAGTAGGATGAAGCTAATGAGAGGCAACAGGACTAATCTCCCAATTTCATTTCCATCTGGAACCTCAGCCAAGACTTGATCTCAGGACCCATGGGGCTTAAGTGCCAATCCTCTCTGTCTCAAATTCAGGTCCCTTCTCTTTTATCTCCCCCTTCCCCCACCCCCCACCCTGGGCTCCCTGCCACATTAGGAGACTCTGTCATCAGTGCCAAAATCAGCAGATGGAGACCAGCCTGTTCTTCCTAGAGCTATATGAGCTATCTACAGAAATGAAGAATGTTCTGGGAGTTAGAGGTGCATTTTCCACCTAACCTAACCCCCAACTCTATTTACCACCCTCTCTGAAAGCAGGAGAACTTTCTGTTTAGTTTCTGACCAAGAAACCTCCTAGTTCTCTTCATGAACCTGAGATTTCTTGCCATAGAAAAGTCCAAGTTATCTGTCCAACTAGACAATCTACTTTGTACATCATGCATAGTTGTTATCTTATCGAGAATGTCTTTCCACTGCAATCTAGCATATTCCCTGTTCAGTCTCCCACTATTGTTATATGTGAGATCAGAAAAATGTAAATTAACTTAAATACCAGTGAATCAGACATCATGCTTTAAAAAATCATGTAATACATTTCCATTTCAAATGGGAATAACTTTTAGATTATCCCAGTTGAAACTATATTGCCCCTCCATTGGAAAGAGTACTAAATAATTGACCAGGTCCATAGAGTGTCAAGGTTGGTCCTGTCTTCACTTAGATGAAATGAGATAGAGATGCTTTTAGATAGAAACCCTCACCCTGGATTCCAGCACAAGCAGCACAAGCCAGCCTTGCAAAGCTATATAACATCAAATAAGTGAGACTGAGATTTAGTAAATTATATTATCAGCTATGATTAGAAATACAATTGGGACTAGTTGATGATTTCATTAGTATAGGGAACTCTCCACCAAAGCAGATTAGTACTTACTTACATTTTCAGTCCCCTCTCTGTAGCTTAACGAGTTGTCTTGAGGGTAGAGAGATTATTTAACAGCTGTTAACCTTAACCTTTGTTTGTGTCCAAGAATACAAAGTTGTAAGGTGGGGATTTGAACCCTGATCTTCCTTGCTCTAAGACCAGCTCTTTATCCATTATATCATGCTGCTTCTCAGTTATTACAAGGGATTAATTAGTTCCATCCTTCTTCCAAATTTCTTTTCATATCCATCACTATCTTCTCATTCCCACCATTCTAGTTTAAGACTCACCATCTGTACCTCTTTAATCAAATCAGTCCATTGCCCCAAAGCTTTCCATTCTCCCCTACTTAAAAGAGAAAATTGAAATCCTTAGCAGGAGCATTTGAAATCTTCTACAAGCTAGTCTTTATCTACCTTTCCAGCCTGATCTCCCATTACTTCTCTTTGCAGACTCTCCCCTCAAAATAAAAGGTCCCTCTTGCTACCCTCAAATAAAAAGCAAATGAATTGACTTTCATTTTTCTACTTCTATATTCTTCCTTTCTTATTCCCTGAAATGTCTCCCTTTCTTAATTCCTCCCATCCTTCAAATTAATCACATTTTCCATGCTTACTTTTCTGATGTCAGATGAATGCTAATTTTCCTGCTTTGTAAAGTCCAGTGATATTTTGTCTAAATAATTTCATATAAAACTTAGTATTTTTCTGCTTTGCTTTCCAGTTTTTCTATTTATCTTGATAGTTTGAAATCTTAGGTTTGGGGAGAAGAGATGGCAAGAAGTGACATCTATGTAAAGTCAATTCTAGGCACTCTAGTATTTACAATAGAATGTCACAATAAGTAGCCAACAAATCTGATTTTGAGCTAAATTATTTCATTGGGCTTTTTGTGTCTTTGGAATGCTACCACATGATAAATATCAATCAACTGATATTTGGTAAATATCAATGAATCAATATAGTAAAGACCTGCTATGTGCATGATGTCAGCTTCTGGGGATACAAAGACATAAATCCTTCCTGCCCTCAAGAAACTTCCATTCCATTGTTACACATTACATATTTAGGTAATATGTACATATAGATTCATGGGGAAGTAGAGCTAGATTCATGATGTCATTGGATTAGAGAATTCCCAACCAATATGGATCAGTAACACATAGTCTAGAGAGAGCTGTTTGGGGTGCTGAAAAGTGAAATGAAATGCTCATTGGTGATCATTTAGTATGTGTCAGAGGTACTGGCTTGGACTCTGATTCTTCCCAACACTGAAGCCAGCTCTCTATCCACCATGACATAATTCTATCTCATAAAATATTTACTTATACAAAACATCTGCTGCTAGTCTAAATACAGACTGGATCTTGGACTTTAGTCCTTCCTTCCATTCCTTCTCATTTCCTTAAATTCAATCAGTATTTATTAGGTCCTATTTTTTGCAGAGTACACAGTGTGTGACAGGACTCGAGAGACACATTATCTAAGTCAAACATGATCCCTGCCTGCTATCACAGAGCTTGGAAGATATGCCATATATATAATAAGCATAATAAAAAGTCATACATGATTAGGTGGTAAGGTGACTCAGTGGATAGAGTGATGAATCTAGATTTAGAAAGACCTGAATTCAAAGCTTGCCTCATACCTTTACAGGTTGTGTGACCCTGGGGCAAATTGATTAACTTTCCTCTGCTTCAGTTTCCTCATCTTTAAAATGAGTTGGAGAAGGAAATGGCTCCAGTAGCTTTGCCAAGAAAACTCCAAATGGGATCACAAAGAGTCAGATCCAACTGATAAAACTACATTATATGATTAGAGCATTAGAGGTCTTAAAAACAAGAACTAAAAGATCCCCCAGGGGAAGAGTCTCCTGTACCTAGGGGACCTGGGAAGGCTTTGGGAGGGGTGTGTAACATTTAAGTTGAATGAGGATATATAGGAATTCAACTGGAAAGGAAGGTATGGGAGGACATTTCAGCCAGAGAAGAAGGCAATGATATGCAGGGTATGATCCAAAGCAGAGATTCTCAAAATGTTGTCTTAGGAATCGGGGTGGGGGGGGGGCGGGTCTTAGAAATCAAAGCTACTTTCTTAATTAAACTAAGACATTTTGATTTATAATACAATAATTATCAACTAACAAAAACCATGCAAACAAATGTAAGGGTGTAGGATCCTTAATAATTTTTAAGAATACAAAAGTTTGGGAACCATTGGTCTAAAGAATAGTCCAATTTGGCAAAAATGTATTCTTTCTTTCAAGAATGTATCTATTAATTCGGTAATTGAAAATATCTCCTGTGTGCAAGGGGTTAACTATGTTAATCCCAACAACAAGAAAGTAAACTTAAAATTTTCACACAAGAAGGTAAATATGAGATCATAGTTATCACTGAAACTTAGCAGAATAGGTTTCATGTCTATGTTATAACAACTGAATGTAATTATTCCTTACTTTGTTGTTGTTCAGTCATATCCAACTCTTCATGACCCTATGGACTGTACTGTTCATGGAGTTTTCTTGGCAAGATACTGGCATAGTTTGCCATTTCTTTCTTCAATGAATTAAGGCAAACAGGTTAAATAACTTGTCCAGGCTCAAATGTTTGAGACTAGATTTGAACTCAGGTCTTCCTAACACCAGGCTCAGCACTGTATCCACAGAGTCAACTAGTTATCTTTGCTGGATCTTTACATTGCTTAAAAGTAACAGGCCTAATCAGAGGTGAGATGCAGTTCTGTATAGAATTCTACAAACTCGAAAATAGAAGCATAGAAGGAATATTTAGCTGGGGATGAGAGAGAGAGAGAGAGAGAGAGAGAGAGAGAGAGAGAGAGAGAGAGAGAGAGAGAGAGAGAAATAGAAAAAAGGATTCTGTGGGAGTTGCTTTCCTAATATAAATTACAAAACTTGCAGAAAGACAAGCTATATACTGATGATAAATTCAAATTTTCTGGCATATCTAAGAAGTCTAATTCTGCTAAAAACAACCCATCTGACAAATTCTTGGCTAGCCCATTTCACAATTTAATATCCAACAGGAGAGAAGGCAAAAAGGAGATTTTTTTCTGGGTTTAATTTTAATGAATAGGTTAGTGGTATAAAAATGACAGTGACCATGGGAGAAGGTGATTACTTTATCCTTAGTCTTCTGCTAGCAAAGAAAGGGGAAACTACCATAAAGATGTATCCTAGGCTTAGAAAATCTTATTTTAAAGTCTCAGAGAAAAGATTATTATAATACCATTGCTGGGATTTTGTTTGGGAAACAATTCTAAAAAAATCAATCTTACTGCATAATCACAAATAATCATAATGAGACAAAATAAGTAGTCTCTAAAAACCCAATAAGACTACACTGAGAGCTCTCTGATGAAGCTTCTGTTTACAGAGATTATTTACAAAGGAGGCAGAGTGACATATAAACATGAGTGTACGTGAAAGAATGGCATTATCTCATAAAAATACTTCAAGGGAAGTTAAAGCCTCAGATGAACTGAGGCTTGTGCAAAGTGCCAGAAGAGATCATTTACCTATATTAAAAGCAAAAATCAAAAGAAAGGCATAAGAGCTACTACTTTGGGAAAACATTGACTGTTAACAGAGAGAAAGTAGAACTCATTTCCTTTTGACTACCTTTTTTTCAACAAAGAGAGTGGTCATCAAACTAGGAAATGCAAGAAGAAATTAGAACAGAAGGGAATTAAGATTCAGGAGAGGTGAGAAGATAGTGTACATGCACCTAGCTACTTTCATTATATTCCAGCTTCTAGGAATAAACCAATTATTTCCCAGGATCCTAAAGGTACTTGAAAATATAATCACAGTATTCATGTCAACAAACTATTAAGAAGCACTTACCATGTATTATGCACTATGCCAATGTCAGGAGCCTTCAAGGAATATTGGAAAATGAAACATGATAATATTTAAGAAAGGAGCCATTGTGTTGATTTTTCAAAAGAAGGGAAAGATGAGACTAGAAACCATAGGTTGATAAACTTTATGACAATCCCTAGCAAAATTCTGAATTAAATTGTTTTGTGGGCATTTATACTTTAGTTGGGAGTAAGCATTGGTTCATTCAAAATGAACTAAAATTTTATTTCCTTTTTTTGATAGGGATATTTTGTTGCTCAACTAAGAAAATGCCATAAACTCTGAAGTTGTTTAAACTTCATAGATATCTTTTCTTTTATTTATATTCCCAGCACATAACACAGTGCTTAGCAAATAGTTGGTTCTTAATAAATACTTATTAGCTTTTGGCAGTATGCTTCATATCCCCAGGGTGAGGATGGTGAAATGTGGATGAAGCAAGAGTATCTGGGGGGGGGCAGATAGGTGGTGGCACAGTGGATAGAGCACCAGCCCTGGAGTCAGGAGGACCTGAGTTCAAATCAGACCTCAGACATTTAATTACTTAGCTGTGTGGCTTTGGGCAAACCACTTAACCCCAATGCCTTGCAAAAACTTTTTTAAAAAGTATCTTAGGGGTACTCAGAGCTGATTGAATAGCATTTTCTTGGAAGTTGATGAATGAGTCTATGCCAGCCTAGAAAGAGCCCTCTTATGAATTATTGTAAGACTCTTTCTTTATCCAGATGGAACAATGATCAGATGCAAAGATGCCATAAAACTGAGTGAGGAAACAGAAACCAGAGATGACATGAATAAGTTTCCTGAATATCTTGACAAGGTGGAATGTGATATGGGAACTTATAAACTAAAACTGAGCTAAAAACAATAAATGCAAAGTCCTCTATGTAATATTTTTTAAAAAATCAACTGCATCAGTCAGATGTTAATTTTCTTATGGTTTGACCATCCCTGAAATTTCTGACTCCAAGTACAAGTAAAAACTCAGGCATTTGAGGTGGGATAGGACATAAGAAGTTACTCTAGAACCTGGGGATTGGAAAGCAGATGAAAGTATTTTGTTAGAATAGTTTGATCTTCATTATAATCAAGTAGCTCTTCCAGCCACTTAGATCAAAGCCCCTCCAGGAATGCTGACTTCATAAGACCCTTTTTTTTCATAAATTTGCCTCATAGAATCCACACAAGTTCCTCCCTCCCCCCACATCTTGACATTGTAAGAACACCAATAGTGAACATAATCTGTCCATTGATTATCTTTCAATCTTGCCATGTGATCATCTCATCTCCTTTCTTGCTCCTATATTTCTCTGATATCATTTACTTATACATAATGATTCCTTCTTAGTGATATTTTACAGCCTCTGTTGTTGCTCAATTTCAGTTTTGGAGGGAGAGTCTAGTTAGACATTCTATGACTCATAGCCAAACAATGATTCAGGAAAAGTATTGATTTTAAGAAGATGGCCCTTTAAGGCAGAAGTCTCAAGTCATTAAAGAAACTTGGAACATATAAGTTCTTTTCCGTTTTCCCTAATCATCTTTGGAAATAGACAAATAAGTTATTTTTACTATTACAAATTCCCAACATAACTATATAGGACATGTGAAGAAAGATACATCTATATACAGAGAAAGAATTGATAAATAGATTATGTATAGAATAATTTTACATAATGTGTGTATGTGTGTTTGTGTATATATACCTATTTGTTTCTAATGACAACCATTTCTAGGGTGGGGGAAGGAAGAAAGAAAAGAAAAAAATGTATATATTTAAAAGGACTAGCAAGTTGTACAGATAGATTTTCATTTATCTTTTTATTATGCTATGTTATAGAAATGCTTGTTTTATCCATAAATTAAAAATAGAATAGATGTGAAAAAAAAGAAATTTGGAGATTTCTCAAAGAGACCTTGATTACAGTAACTAAAATTCTTGTTAACTTTAAATAGATATAACACTCAAAAGGAACTAATCCTTGGAATAGAATTAATTAAAAATGATTTTGTAAACCTTACATTATCCACAAGTTATATTTTTCTTATTTGAATTTTTTTTAGGTTTTACTCTTAACCTTTCTTCTCCTTTGATTTGTAGAACTTCAGAAAGCTTTTTCCTTCCTCATATGCAATTTTTATCATAGTCATCAAAACTGCTCTGATACTTCAGGACTCAGTTCTGAGTTTTGAGTTATTCTTGTTTAAGAAAATCAAGCTGTCAGCTACCCTGGGAAGCAGGTTGTGCTCTGAGACAGGAGAGGGTCCTTGTACAGAAGATAGTCACATTGCTAAGACCCGATTCACACTGACAATGTGACAAGGCTCCAGCCTTCTTCCATCTGCAATCATCCTACTGGGGCTGGCATTTCTCCAGCTCTGGTCATTAGCATCCACAAGACACTACCTTTTAAATCTGAGATTGATACCTTTCTATCCTAGGAATACACCAATGGGCATAATATTTAAAATGTCCTAATCTAGTTCTGTGTCTTGCCTATGATTTATGGGTGGGGAAGGAGAGGTTTGAATGAGGAGGAAACAAGTTGTGTACCCTGATAGACTTTCTGGAGGGGAGGGACTGCTTCATTTTTGTCTACAAATCCCCAACACTAGTATAGCGCTTGTTACTTATTTACTTGATCAAAACTAATTAATTCTGTAACATGGGATCATCTTTTGGGAGCAGCAAACAAAGGAGAAAGTGAAGCTTCTAATTCAACTGGCTGACAGCTTTGTCGAAAAGGGCCACATCCATGCCACTGAGATCAGGAAGTGGGTGACCACAGTTGACAAGCACTATAGGGACTTCTCCCTGAGGATGGGGAAGTATCGCTACTCACTGGAGAAAGCCCTAGGAGTCAATACAGAGGTAGGTGCAGAGGGGCTGCAGCATCCTTTCCCTATACCAACACTTTCAGTCCTGTTTGTCACCTGTACTCCAACAGAATGCAAACTGTGTCCGTGTTGTACTTAGCATCCAAAGATGAATTTTTCTGACAATCTGTAGTAAGTTCACACTGAGTTTGGTAGTAGCCAGGATGAATTACATTGAGTCAGACCTACCAAGGCATTTGTAATAATAACCAGCCAGGGTTATTGGTGCTTTTTATGACTATAGAATAGAACTTTTCTCTGAGCCAAGTTAATTGGCCTCCATTGGGAATTGGACTCATCATTTTGGCCTCATTAGCACCCTACTGTACTCAACTGATCTAACCAGCAAATTGCTATAGCTCCAGCTGTGGCAGGAGTTGCCCTTGTCAGATGCTATTTTTGTGAGGGTCCCAGAGACTGAAAGTTTAATTGTTGAAGATATAAGACATAGTTGATAGGAATTGCAGAAGAGCTATTTGGGGAAAGGGAAGATTAAATGATTCTTATATTGTAATTTTAGGCAAGGGACTCATGGAAACAAATTAGGTCTAGAAGTTATAATTAAGCTAGGCATGGTGGTACATACCTGTAATCTCTGCTGCAGATCACTTGAGCTTGGGAGTTCTGACCTGTAGTTGATTGAGCCATTGAGTGTCTGTACTAAGTCTAGCATCAATAGAGGAATCCCTGGTATGGGGAATTACCAGGTTACCTAAGAAGGGGTGAGCCAAATAAGAAATGGAGCAGGTCAAAGTTTTCTTTATAATCAGTAGTAGGGATTAGGCCCAAGAGTGACCACTGTACTTCTAGCCTGGACAGTGTGGGGAGGAGGGGGGTAGGGATGGAAGAAGGGAGGGAGGGGGAGAGAGAGAGAGAGAGACAGACAGACAGACAGAGACAGAGAGGGAGGGAGGGGGAGGGAGAGACAGAGACAGAGAGACAGAGAGAAGGAGGGGGAGAGAGAGAGAGAGACAGAGACAGAGAGAAGGAGGGGGAGAGAGAGAGAGAGAGACAGGGGAGAGACAGAGACAGAGACAGAGACAGAGAGAGAAGGAGGGGGAGAGAGAGACAGAGAGAGAGAGACAGAGACAGAGACAGAGAGAGAAGGAGGGGGAGAGAGAGACAGAGAGAGAGACAGAGACAGAGAGAGCAGGAGGGGGAGAGAGAGACAGAGAGAGACAGGGGAGAGAGAGAGAGAGAGAGAGAGAGAGAGAGAGAGAGAGAGAGAGAGAGAGAAGAAAAGAAGGGGGGAGCGATAATCCAGCAGGTTTTGGAGTGATTGTTGTATAATTGTTCCATTCAAGCAGATCCTACTATCAAATTCTAGCCTACTGCAGAGATTACCTACTAAACTCGAAGATAATAGGTTAGGAATGAGCAGACAGATAAGTACCTACTCTTCTCCCCTGTAGAGTGGGCATCTTGTGACTGAAAATACTGACCTTCTTTCCCCATCCTTTTAAATATCTCATTATGTCTCAAAATAAAAGATGCAAGTATCAGCTTCCAAAAGAGACAGATAGAGCTCCTAATGCATAGAAAGCAAAAAATGAAAGATGATGAATAAATAAAGCCAGGGGCATGTAAGGGCAGGATTTCCAAAGCAGGGGACATGCAAATACATTTCAAAAATGCAGATCATCTGTCAGTCACAGACATGAGTCTTTGTTACATTTTAATTTCATTTAATTTTAATTTGATATTCAAACAAGTCAGCTAAGTTCCCTCGTGAAGAATTTTTACAAAAATTATCCAAAGAAGTCAGAAATCAAATATATTAGAAAGCTTATAGATCACCTACATATTCCATTTATCCATACCCCTTCTGTCATTTCTAAGATGAATGAATGACAGATTGAATTGTCTATAATTAGGGAGTGGAACCAACTAATTTCTTCTTTTTTTATAGGTTAAGCCTGTAATCAAGTATATCTTAGCTCTTCTTTAGGAATCTCACTCATTTGGTTGCAGGATTTGACTAGGGTTGTAACTCAGGAAAGAGTTAAGGCAGAATGAGTATCAAATGCACAATGACCCAGAGCCAAAGGTCAGATGCCAGCTAATTTCTATATCAAGTAAGAAAAAAAATAATACCCCCCTCATTAATTGTGCTCCTTTTTTAGCCTTTTATTCCCAAAGATAATCATTTATTTATATTTAAAGTTTTACTTCAGTTACTTCCCCAGGGACATGAAAGTGTATTTGCATTTCCACATAATTAAATTTCACAAATTTTTGTGTTTCATGGTCAAGAGGCAAACTCAACCAAAGTACCCTGTGCTAATAGCTCTGAGCAAGGAAAAAGACCATTGAGTATAGGAAATATTAAATGAAACAGATATATCACTATTGAATTTATTCATTTTCCCCCCACTGTGAACATTCAGTTGGACTACACCTTTTTGTTATGTCAATTTCATGTAGAAAGAAAAGGATTTAAAAAACAAATTAACTTTCCTTCCCATAGGAGCATTTGTGGGTTAATGTTTTGGGTTCTGGTTCATTTTCTCATGTTCTTTCCCTGAAAGCACATCACTGTCTTTCTCTTGCTCATTCTACCCCCTTGTATCTTTCAAGTGAACTCTCTCTGAGATGTCCACAAGATGATCTTCTTCAATTCTTCTGTCTATAGGATAACAAAGACTTGGAGCTGGACATCATCCCAGCAAGCCTCTCAGACCGAGAAGTCAAACTACGGGATGCCAACCATGAGATCAATGAAGAAAAGCGGAAATCAGCCCGGAAGAAAGAGTATGTACTATCTGGGCAGCCCCAGCCCTGAACAGCAAAGAGACCTCATGATAAAAAGTATCTTTTTCCTTTATTACCCATATCCAGTCAGTCACCAAGTTCAGAGAAAGGACAGAGTGCTGAACTTGGACTCAGGAAGACCTTACTTTAGATCAAGTCTCAGATATTTACTAGCTATGTGACCCTGGGCAAGTCACTTCACCTAGATCTGCCTTAGTTTCCTTATATCAATAAAATAGAAGGATTGGACTTAGTGAAAGATCCCTCCCAACTCTGAATTCATGATTCTATAAAATATCTTTCACAGGAATCCATTCCTTTCCCTTTTCACTGACATTCAGCAAACATTCATTTTATTTTTTATTTTAAAAATATTTTTATTGGTGCCTTTTGGATTTTCTTTTTAATCATCATAGTTTCCCCCAGATTCCTCCCCCTTTCCTTCCTGGAGAGCCATCCTATATAGCAATTTGTCAAGAAAAAAAAAAAGAAAAAGAAAAATAAGAAAAAAAAATCTGAACCATCAGTCAGTACATTGATGCAAAGGATAATGCATTTGACTTCCCACTTCCACAAAGGAGAGAAATAGGGATATACTCTCATATCTCTTTATTCATATCATGCTTTAACTGACCATTTATTAATTTTCACTTTTATATCCTTTTACCTCCTAATAATGTTCTCATTTCATATATACCAATGACTCATAATACCACCAGTCAGAAGGGACTCTTCTCATGGACTATGCATCATCTTTGCTAATGAATTCCAAATTGCTACCTTTACTACAGTCCTCTCATCTGAGCTCTAGTCCTGTTCTCCATCTGCCTGTAAGACATATTTACCTAAAACTAAATTTAACATTTTTCCTTCCTAATCAACTCTGAACTTCCTTTCTTCCATAAATTGCACTATTAGTCTCACAGGTAACCAGGGTCAAAATCTTGTAGTTGCATTTTATTTATCTCTTTCCTTCATTTAATTATGGCTACTCCACCATCAAGTTTTGACAAGCCTTTCTCTAAAATGTCTCTTGTTCCTTTCCACTGTCCTTTATTCATCCAGCAAACATTTATTAAACTCCTATTGTGTATTGTTTCTAGGTATTGAGGATATCAAAAAAAAACAACCTTTTCCTTGCCCTCATGGAACTTATATTTTACCAGAACACCACTATTACTTACTCCAGAACCATATCACTTCTTTCTTAAATTATTTTAGTATCCTTCTAATTTTCTTTTTCTCCATTTTTCCTACACACTGTTGACAAACTAACCTTCCAAAATTAATGCTTTCATCATTTCATTCCCTTCCTAAAAATTTCCCGGGGCTCTCTTTTCTTTAAAGATGATTCAAAAACTCCTTGGTCTGGCATTCAGGGTTCTCCACATTTCAATTCTAACCTACCTGTCTATCTAGTCTTATTTCTCCCCAATTCAAATTGTCCATCATAGCTTAGCTTCTCATTGTCCTAAACACCTATATATACCTCATGTTGTTATCTGGCTTTTCTTTATACAATATAAATTCTACTCATCTTTCAAAGTTCAACCCACTTCTTTTGTGAAGCCATCCAGCTGACACCAGATGACACTGATTGCTCCATTCTCTGAAGTTTTATACCACTTATTATCCATACCATTAATCTGGTACTTGTATTGCTGGTAAAATAAGGATAAGTCCAGTGGATAATCCAGTGGATAGAGCTCTGGGTCTGAAGTCAGGAAAACCAGAGCTCAATCTAGCCTCAAACACTTGCTACCTCCTGGGCAGTCACTTCACTGCTTTCTGCCTCAGTTTCCTTTACTGTAAAATGGAGAAAATAACAGCACCTACCTCAAAGCTTTGATATCAGGATCAAATGTGATAATATTAGTAAATTCCTTAACACAGTGTCTGGACTGGAAGAACTTAATAATTGTTTGCTCTCTTTCCCTTTTCTTATCTTGTCTTTCTGTGTTTCCCTGAAATTTCATTGTTCTCAGGAACTCTGATGAGGAGCTGTCTCTACCAATAAAAATCATCCCTGTCTCTGCAACTTAAAGTCCTTTTGGTCCTCTAAATCTAAAACAGAAAAAAGAAAGATAAAACAATAACCCTGTGGTTGCTATGGATACTCTCTCTATGGATGCAGGTTCTGACTCCTCTTTGGCTTAGGGTCAGAAGTCTGGAGCCTGGATGAAACCTTTGAGGTCATCTGGTTCAATTCCCTCATTTGGGACCACACAACTTGTGTATGTCAGAGCTTATGGCTTAAACTCAGGTCCTCCATGGTCTAAGGTTGGCTCTCTATCTGCTACCATATTGTTTCTTTTATATTGTCATTAAAACATTTAAAATCAATTTACCAAACCTTTGCTAAGCATGTGGCATGAGCAAGGTACTTTACTTAGTACCGGAGGTAGAAAGATGAGAAAATGGCAAGTCTCCACCTTCAAGTTCCAATAGAACTCTGGCAGGGGACATATATAACATGTTACAAAAATAAGTCTAATTTAAGGTAGAGAGTAATGGAAGAGAATGAGAGATGCAGACAAAATGTTCTAAGAAAACCTAAGGAAAAGCCAGGTGGTTGGTCTCCAATAAGTTTATATGCAGGAAGTAGGGAGGGGAAAGAGGGATAAAATTTGGAACTCAAAACTTAAAAAAAACCAAATGTCAAAAATTATTTTCCATGTGATTGGGGGAAAAGAAAATATTATTTTAAGTAAATAAAGAGCACCAAAAGAAAAACGTTTATAAGCAGCTTGAAGGTGAAGATTATGCCTCAGTTTTAATTTGTGTCCTTCAAAGTAACTCCTCAATTAATACATATTGATTAAAGTTGATTGGGAAAACCAAGATCTTGTCCAAGACCATGAAACAGGTCAGGGATCAAACCATGACTAGACCCCAAACCTACCCACTCCAGGTAGACTGTAATAGAGCATTTCAGGAAGGCATGGGAAGAACTCAACCCTTCCCTAATGACAGCATTATCATCATCTTCATCATCATCATCATCACATTTTAGATTTCTATTGGACTGTATCATTTACAAATAATTCCCATTTGTTTTCTCTTTCAATATTCCCAATGAGAGAATCCAGGCTATCTGATACCCAATACAGATGAGGAAACTGATACTCAGAACAGTTAAGGGTTTTGCATAAGGTCACACAGCCAGGACTAGACTCCAGATTTGTTTGAGAAGCAACATGGAATTGTGGCTAGAGTGCTGGACCTGGATCTAGAGTCAGAAAGACCTGAGCTCAAATCTGTGACCTTGGCAAGTCACTAGTTTCCTGCTCTGTAGTGCTAAATGGTTTCTAAGATCCCCCTCAAGTTTTGCATTTCTGGTTCTGTGATCTGAATCCCAATTCAGTGCTCACTCCTGGTTGCCAGGTTACTCTCTACCTTCTCAGCTGACAGATCTCAGAAAGGAAGGGAAGGTGGCTAATGATAAGCTGGGAGGGAGGGAGGGAATAGGAGGGAAAGCTCCTATCCATTCAGGCAAATGTGCCCAGGAGTGGATACAATGGGGTATGTTTTAATGAAGAAGATGTAATCATGGGATTAGACTGTGGGGCTTCCACTTAGTTTGATGGAGAATTGTAACCACTTAGGAGGAAATGAGGCTTTGAGGAGTATAGTCAGAGGCAGGTTTGGGGGGAGCCTGGAGCTGTCAAGGGCTTTCAGGAATTCTCTTCACTGTTACTAGGCAGATGGGAAGAGCAAAAATGGTAGCAGAACTCCACTGGGGGGTCTGTTCCTTCCTCACCTTCCAGTTAATAAATCAACACCAGGAAGGACTCTAAATGCAAGAAAGAAAAAGGTGCATTTTCCCCACCTCCATTTTTATCCTAATATCCCTGTCTTCCATCATCTCACTGTTTCATGATGGGGGAACCCTGGGTTCCCAAAGGACATAACAGACAAGCTCTACCAAATCATAAGGACTTCAGTGATGGTCCCAGGGAGGGACCACTATCCAAGGACCATACAGGGTGATTCACCCATTGGTCACAGCAACTTGTGAACCTCCCTCATCAAGAGGCATGAAGTAGAAACACTGTTAAACTTGAAAACATAAGACTTGGGTTCCAATTCCAATTCTGCCATTTATTATATGACAAGCTCAGGGTCACAGAAGCAGCTAATGTTAGCACTAGATCTAAGATCTAGACCTTTTTGTCTTCCAGTACAGTTCAATTTATGGTGATATTGTGGTGTTGTTCTGAGTGTCAAGCCAAGTTTTAAGTAGAAGAATGGATACTGATGGAGAGAATCAAGGATGACAATCAAAAATTGGCATCATTGCATGAGTGTATATAGTTGACTTCCTGCAACACCATGTGCTTTTTCTTCTAGATTCATCATGGCAGAACTCCTTCAGACAGAAAAGGCATATGTAAGAGATTTACATGAGTGCTTAGAGGTAAGTGGAAGTATCTTATTTAGTAAATACTTAATGTAAGTGGCTCTAAGCCTTGTCAGAAATATGGCATTCTTGACTATGATCTAGGGGTCTAGAAAGACTGTTCTTTTCTCAGAAGGAAGCAGAAAATAAAAACCTGTCTTAAAGAAGACAGATACCCCTGGAGCTAGAAGAATTTTATGGGATTATAAAATTCTTTAAGAAAAACTCAAAAATTGCTCACAGATTGGGTCTTTATTTGTCAAGTAAAGTGAAGAATTAAAGTAATTATCTAAATAATTCATATAAAAAAAACTTCATCTCCCACTGGTCATTTAGTAAACCAGTTTACATGCGTTGGTGAAAGGGTAAGGTGTGTTTCTCCAGGAATCTCCCTTCAGTTCAGGGAATGAATTATACCTGAGATAGATGGGGTGATTTAGCATATTCAGTTTTGATTTTCTTTCACTTTGTTTACTCTCTTATTTATGTACTTAATCTTACATTTCCCAGTCTGGGCCTTGAGCCAGAAAGTTAGAGGGCTTGTCTGTTCTTGTTTGCATTTTTACATGGCTGTGCCAGTGTTGAAACCTGTTGGTGTCTTCCAGACCTACCTGTGGGAAATGACAAGTGGTGTGGAGGAGATCCCCCCTGGGATTCTTAACAAAGAACACGTCATCTTTGGCAATATCCAGGAGATCTACGATTTTCATAACAAGTAGGTTGGTGAAGGATTCCAGGGGAGCTCACTAGGAGCATTGATCCTAGAGCCAGAAAGGTACTCAGAAATCATATCATCCAATCTCCTCATTTTACAGATGAAGAAACTGAGGCACATGGAGGTTAAGTGAGTTGACCAAGGTCAAAAAGGGAGCATGCATCAGAGACAGGAGAGGTATTCAGGTCCTTTGCCTCCAGAATCAATGATGTTTTCATCATGCCACACTGCTTCCCAGAGAGGTCCTCAACTAAGAGAAGTCTAGAGTTAATGAAAGGCCTCAGACATCACATCATCCAGAATATACTTGAAGTAGGAATCTCATACACCATGCCAAACAAATTCTTATTTAGCCTTATTTAAGATCTCTAGTGATGGAGAACAAATGACCTCTTGCAAATGACCCATTTCTACTTTTTTCAAAGTCCTTTAAAAAAATATTTATTTAAGGTAATGGGGTTAAGTGACTTGTCCAAGGTCACACAGCTGGGCAATTATTAAGTGTCTGAGGCTGAATTTGAACTCAGGTCCTACTGACTCCGAGGTGGTGCTTTATTCACTGGGCCACCTAGCTGCCCCAATCACATAGTTAGAAAGTTTCAGATTTGAACTCCGGTCTTCTTGACTCCGGGGCTAACACTCTGTACATTAAGCCACCAAGGCTTCTTTTTCTCCAAGTCCTTTGGGAAATTAGTCAATTATTCAAGTTTTACAAAGGGTCTACTGTGTACCCAACCCTGCAGAGTACTATAAGTTAAATAGTAAGAGAAGGCTGATAGAGATTCTGTCTGTAAGACAGTTTAGCTGAGAAGATAAGATCAGCAAATTGCTTTAAAGGTTAGAGTTCCAAGATATTTGTTGCCAGTATGCCTCCTTCTTTCTCTAAATATACCAGGATTTCCAGAAAAAGAAGAGAGAATATAGATGTCATTGGTACCATTTCTCATGACCCTTACTCAGTAATTTTAGCATCAGCAACAAGTACTCACACTGTAAGCTCAAGACTTTGAGGTGATTTTCTTTCTATCAAAAAGTTTTGGAAGTTATCTGCAGAAGAATCTCTCTTTGTACTATTATTTGGTTTAAAAAAAAACTTGTATAGTTAAGGGAAAAGATTAGTATCTCAATTTCTGTAGTTCAATTCTCCATTCTCCAAATGCCGCTAGTCAACTAAGATTAGGGCAGTATTTTCTGAAAAGCTAATATTGCCCACTTAGTTTCTGAAATTCAAAGAAAGTACTCCTAAGATGCAAAGATGCTTAACCATATTAGCAAACACCCTCTTTATTGGTGATGTATCTACAGGAGAGTAAATATACTTAATTATATGGAAAATCCACAGAACTTGAAAAAACACAAAAGGGTCAAATGATTGTTAGTGTTCTCTCCTGGAACACTGAGAGATCCAACAGTGGTACTATTAGGCTATGATCTGGAGTGAGCCCTAGAATCCTATTAAAGTCTTAGCTGGTGATTATGGTTCCAGAAGTAGAAAGAAGACAGGGGAAGAATCCATGATAGCTAGAAAAAGAAGAGAGTCATATAGTAGAGCATGCTGAAACTTGCATGAAATAGTGAGCCCAGGGGAACCCTAGAGGAGATGTTCCATATATGAAAGGGATGGAGAGTACCCAATGTCTCCCCAACTACTCATTACCAAAAAAGGATTATTTTTCAGTTGAATTATGAATAAAATTATAGTTCCCCATCGAGATAAAATCATCCTTTGTCAATTTCATCAAAGTCATTTTTCAGTGATCTTAAAAAATGTTTAGACAAATGAGGCCATATCACTTTGTTTTTCCCACATGACTGGGTTTGGGAGGAGGACTTCTGCTATAGGAAGTCTCTCTGGAATAGTTAACCCCTAAGTACCAAGGAATATTTATCTCCCTTTTAAAACCCACCTGTAATTGAAAAATCAGGAAGTTCTTGAAAAAAATGAATTCACCTGCCAATCCATATGATCTAATCTATGCTTCATGGAGAAAGCTAAGACTAGAAGTAAAACTCTGCTAATTCACCCATTTGTTTAAAGAATTTTTTTTACTACTACTTGTATACAGGTACTGAAGATGGCATTATAAAAAACATTCAAATGAGTCCTTATCATTTTAAATAGTGTTGCAGCTACCATTATTGAAAAGTGGTTATCAAACATGACATTTTACATCTCTTCCAAAAATCTTGCCCTTAAAAGCAATAAGAAATTTGTCAACGAAGTCAATATAAAATATAATAGGAATTCAATGGGAAAACTGTCAAGTGTCAAAATTTCTAGGAAATGAAAAAATCAGCATGCAAAACAAAATTTTCTCATTTTGGTAGGATCATAAAATGATCCTAAGATTTCACAGTCACCTCCATCACCAATTTTTCTGACTATAACTCAAGTATGTTATACTTTCAACTAGAGAAGCGTCGATAAAAGAGGCTGAGATTTTATGTTAAACACAAGATCAGTCCTCCCACCCCACCCCCATTTTTTTCATTTTGTTCTCTGTTCTTAATTCCATGTGAGGCCTTTGGCAAGTCATTTCCCCTTACTGGGAATTCATCTGTAAAACAGAGAGTTAGGCTCAGTGATCTCTAAGGTCCCTTTCAGAGTCTTATGACTTGGTAATCAAATTCAAGAACAAAGGTAGAATAAATGAATGAATAAAATATATTTATTAAGAACTTACTATTTGCCAGAAGCTATGCTAACTACTGAGTATATAAATTAACAAGAAGGATAATCCTGTCCTCAAGGAGCTTATACTTTAATGGACAAAGCCAGAAATGAAGAGAGATAAATATGTTATAGTGGCATGATTTGGAAATAACCAGAAAATGATGTAGAAATCCTAATTAGGGTTGGGGTTGTTTAGTTGTTCAGCCATGTCCAATTCTATGTAAATCCATAAGGTTTTCTTACCAAGGATCCTTGAATAGCTTGACATTTCCTTCTCCAGTGCATCTACATTTTTTCAGAAGAGGAACTAGGTGGCATAGTGGATAAAGCACCGGCCCTGGAGTCAGGAGTACCTGGGTTCAAATCCGGTCTCAGACACTTAATAATTACCTAGCTGTGTGGCCTTGGGCAAGCCGCTTAACCCCATTTGCCTTGCAAAAAAAAAAAACCTAAAAAAAAAAAAGAGGAACTAAGTGAATAGGTGTCCAGAGTCATATAGCTAGTTAAATATCTAAGGCAGAATTTCAGCTCAAATCTTCCTGACTCCACTCCAGTGTTCTAACCATTTTGTCACCCATCTGTCTCTGGATTGGGGTAAGATAAGGTAAAATCTCATCTATCAGAGCCCAGGAGTAGAGTCTAGATTCGAGTCAGAGGGGTTACAGAGAATGGTCAGAATGTAGGAGGCATGATTTGAAAATAACAGGAAAATGAAAAAGAAGAGAGGGTATCATTAGCATATCCTTTGTCCTCTTTCCAAAATACCCAAGAAGTGAAGTTCTGCCTGGTCTTTTAAACATGGTATCTCCTTTAGACCTTTCCCCAAGTTAAATTTTAGAAAAGTCTTGTCTCAGCAAAGTTTGTATTATATGTACCACACTTTCTGAGGAATATCATGTTGGTTAAGGACAGGTATGCACTAATATTCTTTACTTTTACTTAATCTGAATGGTGGAGATTGTTGGCAACCAATTTTTAGCTCATAGTGTTTGAAAACATGGAGAAAATGAGTCAGTCTGGACAGCTTCATCTTCCTAGAACCACCAGGTGTCAGATTTGGGAGGGACTGAAAAATCATCTGGTCCAGCCCCCTCATTTTTTAGAAGAGGAAACAGACCTTGGAGATCACAAGGAAAAGAAGTGGCAGTCAGAAGTCAAGTCAACAAGAATTTATGAAGCCCCAACTATGTGTCAGTAACTATGAGGATTCAGAAGAAAGACAAAATCAGTCCCTCCCTTCAAGAAGCTCAGTCAAACGGGAGAGGCAACTTGCAATCAAGGGCGTACCAACAAGGACTAACTAGAGATAACCCAGTGAAGGTTCTAGCATTAACTCAGGGCTCCTGATCTCAATCCCAGTACTGTTTCCAAATCCTCTCATTTGAATTGCCAAAAATGTTGTGAGTTTGAATTAAACCTGGTTAATTTATGACATTGGCTGCCAATGGTGGAACATTTCCACCCACCTTTTCCAAAACCACTTCCTCATCCTTTAGAGCAATTACTTTTGATGAATTGCAGGATCCTCTGTAAAACAGTCATTTCAAGGGTTAGAATGAAAGGAAGTCCAAGAGTTTGTTGGTTTCCAAATCTAGAATTCATAATTTTATATAACCAAACCAGAAACTTTCTTTCTTAGAGAAGAGACCTTGGGCCATCTGAGCCCCAGGCTCTCTAAATCTAAGTAACTTACCATAGTCCTAAGAATACACATTCCATTATCTTATACAGGTATGTATTTGCTGACTGCTGATCTTGTTATTACCTCTGAAGTCTTGTGAAGTTATTCACCCATTTGAGCCACAGAGGACAAAAACATCTTGGGTACTTCTATTATTCATTCCTGCAATTTTTTTAGATAGAACAGGGTCCAGCATAAAAGGGCAGATGACCAAGTTTATTTTCAATGTCTATAATCTCCCCTGTCCTTGTCCTTTGTTCTACTAATTTGCTAGCAGTCCTCCCCTGCCCTTTGCTTCAGGTACCCAGTGCTCTGCATCAAATAGGTAGCATGGCATAGTAGTTAAACTGTCAGCTTCCGAGCCAGGAAAACCCAAGATCAAATTTTGCCTCAAATACATACTGATTTTATGATCTCTGGGAAAGTGCTCCAAGCAATTCTGTAAGGCTGGATGTGACCACTGGGACCCATAAGGCTCTGGAGGAACGAGTGTAACTTTGGATAGCCCTCCCTCTTTTAAATCCGATTCACTTGCGAGTCAAAACAACACTTTCCCAATTGGCATGGTCCTCTTCAAAGGACAAACAACAACCATAAATGAGTACATAAGTGTATGTGTGTGTGTGTGTGTGTGTGTGTGTGTGTGTGTGTGTGTGTGTGTGTGTGTATATATAAATGATAAAGAAGGCTATGACACGTAATGGAGTTTCCCTTCTGACAATTCCCTATGTTAATAAACCACAAGTTTAGGGTCTAGCCTTTTCCTACCAACTTAGAATAAACCAAAAAAAGGATCTAATAGAGCAGTAATTTATACTTGATGATTGCTTAACTGCCAACTCTGTGGCTAAATGGGTAAAAGTACTGGATTTAGAATTAGGAGACTATGAATTCAAATCATGCCTGATACACTTGCTAGCTGTGCAACTGGGTAAGTCACTCAACCTCTTTCAGTCTCAATTTCCTCATCTGTAAAATGCTAAAATAATAGCACCTATTTACCTTACAGAGTTGTGAGGATCAAATAAAATGGCATATGTAAAGTGCTTTACAAATTTTAAAACACTAGATAAATGCTAGCCATTATTATTAGTTGTTAATAGTGGTATTAATAATAGTGGTAGAATGATAATAAATGATAATAAATATTAAGGCAGCTAGATGATTCTGACCTGGGGTCAGAAATACCCAAATTCAAATTGTACCTCAAACATTTAATAGTTGTGTGATCCAAGGGAAGTCATTTAACCACTGTCTGCCTCTGTTTCCTCAATTGTAAGATGAGTACCTACTTTCCCAGGTTGTTGTGAGAATTATTGAGCTATTTGTAAAATACTTAGCACAGTGTCTGGCAAATAGTAATCATTTAATAAATGCTAGTTTCCTTCTTTCTACTAATTATTACTTTGAAAACCCCTTTACTTGAATTTTAGGTGAAGGAAAAAACTTTGTTATAACACCTCCCCCAACACCCCCCCAAAAAAGGAAAAAGAAATTTCAGCCATCAGAAGATATTTCCTTATTGTCACTAAGCCTTTGTAAAAATGGTAAAAGGAATGGCCCCTTATCTTCCCTTGGGAGAGAAAGACTTTTGATTTCCCTTGTCATGTCAACTTCTTATCATTCAAGCCTGGCAGCACAGCCAGGATTCACTAAATGACAGTGATTGAAGTTTAGTTCTTATGCTTGGAGGCTAGGAATGAGCAGCTTTGGTCTGGTGTGAGCCCCTCCCTTGCTGCAGCTCCAGGACCTTGAACCTCCACAGATTCCACACTCCTGGCAGTCTGGGCCTGAAGGAGTCTCTAGTGTAAGTTGATGGAGGGAGCCAGAGGAAAACTAGGCCCTCTGGCTTTGAGCCTGGGGCATTCTGATTAGGGCCAAGCAGTTTTTGAAGCTCTTCTTCCTGATGGAAAAGAAATTCAAATGCATCATTCTGAACTTTCTTGCAGTGTGTTAGCAGACTCCATTGAACACCCCACACACACCAGTCTCAAATCTCTTTAGTCTCTTTTTAACCTTTTAATTGTCCCTAATATTTTCTTATTCTATCAGAACTGGACATTGAAGGAGAATAGTAAGGGATAACATAATGGGACCCATATGGTAGAATTGCTTTTCTTCAAATAGCTGCCTTAAATGTCCATGGTTTAAAAAAAATTGTCTAGATTCACATTAAGGACATATTTTTGTCATTGCCATAATCATCATCATCATCATCTCCATCATTATCATCATAGCTAGCATTTATATAACATGTTACAGTTACAAGAGGCTTTACATATGTTATGTCATTTCAATCTCACAACTCTGTGAGTTAGGTACTGCTATTATTCCTATTTTACAGATGAGGAAACTGAGTCTGAGGAAGATTAAGTGACTTTCCCAGGGTTACTCAGATAACTAAGTGCCTGAACAAGGAAGGAAGGGAGGGAGGGAGGGAGGGAGGGAAGGAGGCTAAGTGACTTATCCAAGATCATACAGTTAGTACATGTCTGAGGTCAAATTTGAACTCAGGTCCTCCTGACTCCAGAGCTGATATTCTATCCACTGTGCTACCTGTCTAAAGCAGAATTTCAACTGTCTCTTTAAGTTCACTATACTCCTAGCTATGTCTGACAAGCATTTATTAAATGCCTAGTATGAGCTAGGCACTTTGCTACGTGCTGGGCAAAGAAAGAAAAAAAATCCAGGAAGCATAGATCCTAAGGATGCAGTGGGAATATGAGACATTTTGCTTTTCAGAGTATAAAAAGTCCAATCTTAAATTGTTGAAACAGAACAGATTCAGATCTTTGGGAAATTTTAGAGTGGGAGGGACCTTTTTTGTTGTTGTTATTTCAATCATGTCTGACTCTCTGAGACCCCATTTAGCATTTTCTTGGTAAAGATCCTGGAGTGATTTACCATTTCCTTCTCTAGTTCATTTTACAAATGTAGAAATTGAGGCAAACAAGGTTAAAAGACTTGCCCAGGGTCATATGGCTAGTGTTTGAGGATGAATTTGAACTCAGAAAGGTGCGTCTTCCTGACTTCAGGTCTGGAACTCTATTCGGTATATATCACCTGGCTGCTCATGGAAGTGACTTTAGAGGTCATATAATTTAATTTTTCTCTTGAGGTAGAAATTTCTTCTACAATATCTTTGAGGTAATATCCAATTTGAATTTGAATCTCCAAAATTAGAAGAACATTCAGTCCAATCATCCTTTCCGATCCCTCCCTCACAATGCTTTCCATTTCATTGTTGCCAAAAATTCTTCCTTAAACTGAGAAGAAAACTGTGAGTCTTTAACCTTCACTCAGTGATCCTAATCCTACATGTGAGAGAGACATGGAATATGTCTACTAATCTCTTCCAACTGACACTTTTTAAGGACTTGAAGATGCTACTGTGCTTAAGTCATCTCTTCTCCACAATCAACAGCCTTAGTTCCTTCAAAAAAAATGATCTCTAGATCTGTCACTGTCCTAGTTTCCCCTTATTCAGACTCCAATTTGGAAATGTCCATCTTCAATTACAACACTTCAAACTGAACTTATATGGTTTGACCAGTTCAAAGTGTAGGAAGACTATTTTCTCTGATGAGTGGTATTTCGTCTGACAAACCTTATAAACCATTTGTGTCAGACAGTCTTTGTCTAGGGTACTGTGCAAGATTGGAATGAAACACTCTCTTGCTGCCAATGCATTTGTATGAGATTTTGCCTTGTAGTTATTGGAAGTGTCAGTGACATCTCTTAAAGCTTAATAATTCTCCAAGAGCTTTATATATAACTGTCTATTCTGGAAAGGAAAAATATATACTTCTATCCTCTGCTCAATTCATCTACTCCTGATATTAAATATAATTTTTTTTCATATAAATGAGATCCTTAAGTAGTCTAGAAAGTAGCTCAAAAAAAGCAAATTTAAATGGTCCACAATCTGCAATCAATTTCATGAAAAAAGAAGTACTTCTGTTCAAACTTACCATATTTGTCCAAAAAAAGTCAAGTTGATGCTGATCAGACTTATTTATAATTTCAAATGCCTGAAGCTACAAATGTTACCAATGATCCAACTTCAGATTTAGAAGGTGATGATCACTTTGAAGGACAGTCCCAGGTTCAGTATCAGTTATGAAGTCTGACCTCTAGAGAAAAGTCAGAGTTGAATAAAAATTTAAGAATTTTCTAAATGATATTATACGACTCAGAACCACACCTTCTTGCCCCCTCTGAATGATGATTCAGGTTTGTGATGCTTATTCTGTGAGTATTAGCATCTGCTCAAAATCACAACTCACAAACTCCAACCAATGCAGTCATTTTCCCAGCAGACAAAATTCAAAGCAAAAATACATTTAACAAAAACAGGAGAGATAGGAGACAGAAAAGAGACCCTTCTATATACACAAGGGAAAATTCTTCCATAGGTTACCACACCAATAACCAGGAGGGAGAGACAGAAACAAAGATGTCCGGGAATGTGTATAAGTGATACATCTGGCTAGGTTATACACATCTTTATTGCTAGGGCAAACAACACATGCCCTAGGCTGCAGAATCACTAATATCCTTTGATGAACAGCTTTTTTTCTTACTGGCTCCAGGTTTCTATTTTTGTTCTTATTGTTTTGGTTTTTAGGTTTTTGCAAGGCAATGGGTTAAGTGACTTGCCCAAGGTCACACAGCTGGGTGATTATTAAGTGTCTGAGGCTGGATTCAAACTCAGGTCCTCCTGACTCCAGGACCAGGGCTATATTCACCTAGGTGCCCCCTGGCCCTGGGTTTTTAAGGCTTGCCTCCTATCATACAAAAAAACTTGGAAAAATGCTACCTTGAGCTGAGGTGACATAGTTCTTTTCAGTCTCTGTGATATCTCCAGTTGCCTTATATATCTACTTGGGGGTAAGAAGGAAAGGGTCAGATGAAGCTCCCAGAGTCTGTGACCTGATCATACATGCCTGCTCTTGTTATATGTTCCTTCCAGCAAAATAATCAGTGATTTTTTTTTAAAAGAACTTTGTATTAGACCTTGTGGGGTTACCTAATTTTTTATTGCACTACAATAGTCACTTTATTAGGAACAGTAGGGTGCTGTGAGGTTTGTATGCAAAAGAAGGAACAGGTGATGCCTTGTTCAGTCAATGTTAGGCTCATGGGGATCCACCTGGTGTACTGCTAGGGCTGCAGGGATTGAGTTAAAAATTCATTATTTCAGCTGTAGCTACCCAGAATTTTTGAGCAAGTTAACAGAAACTACAAAGCTGATATGTCATTTTTCACACCAGCCTTTAAGTGGTGATGAACAAAAAGTGTGTTGAGAATGGGTGGTGAAATTAGGCAACAAGGCCCAGTGAAGGTACCTTGGGTCTTTCTCTCCATGTATCTTGGAGTCAACTGAAGGATCCTTTATAGACAATGGTCATGCAGAGCTTCAGTTTGCAATGGGGTTTTGACAGGAAGCTTATAATTTCCAATCAAAGGCACATGAACAAACTAGCCTCCCATCAGAAGCAAAGAAGGTATTTATGAAGCTTGTTGGGGGGGGGGGTCAATGGGAACAGAAAAATACAGAATTGGGGAAGGGGGAGAAGGAGGAGGAAAACTAAAATCTGGCCTCTAAAATAAGACAAGAGGTTGAAATCCAAGATAAATTAAGAAGATAGTAAAAGAATCAAACCTAAATTAGCTATATCCTGCAGTGACAGAATTACAGGGCCAGAAAGAACTGTCAGGCATGAATGCTGAGGCATTATCAGTGACATTTTGAAAGGTATTAAAGAGTGTAAGAAGTGCTGCAGAACTAGAAAAGGTAAAAATTTTAATTTTCAAGAAAGGAAAGAAGGTGGACCTTGTGTATAAGCTGATGATATCTTAATGTTGAATCTTGGTAAACTCTCAGAACATATTAAGGGAATGGTTTATGAGCATTTAGAAAGGAAAACATTAACTGCTAAGAGCCAACATGACCTTATAAAAATGGATGATGTTTTAGGGTGGGTATCAGTTGAAGGAGCAGCTCAACTGCTTAGAACACTGGATCTGGGGGTGGCTAGGTGGTGCAGTGGATAAAACACCGGCCCTGGAGTCAGGAGTACCTGGGTTCAAATCCGGTCTCAGACACTTAATAATTACCTAGCTGTGTGGCCTTGGGCAAGCCACTTAAGCCCATCTGCCCTGCAAAAACCTTAAAAAAAAACCCAACAACAACACTGGATCTGGAGTCAAGACTCATCTTTGTAGGTTCAGAACTGGCCTCAGATACTTAACTACTTGTGTGACCCTGGGTGAGTCTCTTAACTCTGTTCGCTTTCAGTTTCCTCAACTGGAGAAGGAAATGGCAAACCACTCCAGTATCTTTGCTAAGAAAACTCCAAATAGGGTCATGAAGAGTCAGAGATGAGGCAGTTAGATGGTATAGTGGATAAAGTACCAACCCTGAAGTCAAGAGGATCTGAGTTCAAATTTGGCCTTAGACACTTACTAATTATGCAACCCCAAACAAGTCACTTAACCCCAATTGCCTCAAAAAAAAAAATAAAGAGTAGGGCATGGCTGAAAAACAACTGAATCATACCAATATTAATTAAGGAAGGTATTCCCATTCAGTAGAAATTGAACTAGAAGCCTCTGAAAATTCAGATTACATATTTTGGCTAGTTAGGGATGTTCACAGATGAGGACATAAATGCATCTCCATGATTTGTTCTAGAGTCAATTTTCAGTATAACCCAAAATCGGAAATATGGAACAATGATGAAGCTGGATTCTGGATCCAACTTAGATTTACCTGATTACATTGTCTGAGGACCTGCCATGTTTGCTACAAGCCAAAAATAATCTTACTGCTATCCTTTATACCCAAAAAAGGTTACAAGCCCTGGCCAGTAACATTAGGAAGCATAAAAATGAATATCTAGGACTCATTAAAAGTATATACCCTCCTATAGATGTGTTTCTGGATAGCAGTACCAGTGTTTAGCAAGAGTGAAAGGGCAAGGATGGCCCACCTTGTGGCAAACAGCAAATTTCATGCTGTTAAATTTAATTTGTGTTTAGTTCTGTCACTGACATTAGTGAGGTAAAAACTGAAAATAGGACTGCCTGGATTCATCATGAAACACAATTCCACTCAGACTTTCATTTTGTGGCCAAATTAATATTTCACAGTGAATTTCATGCACTGAAGTCTCCATTTACATGGAGATTCTGATGCTTGTCAACTTTCATACTGCATATGTGGGCAAGAGTTAATACCATAAAAAGTTTAGAGGTCATTCAATACACTCATTTTACAGATGAGTATACTGAGACAAAGAGTTTTAAGTTCCTTCAAAAGTCATACAGCTAGTAGGGGGTAATTAAGCTTCAAATTCAGTATACTTTTCCCTGAAGTCCTTGCAAACACCTTTTTTGTGTTTTGGAATTTATTTTTTGTTTAATTTTTTTTGGCAATCCCTTTTTCAACATGGTACTCAGAGTTCAACTTGAAATGATCATTTCATTGTTCCTTGGAATGCTGTTCTCATCACTTGTTTGAAGTTCCAATTCTTTTGGAATCATTTTCGCTATTTGAGCTAAGGGACAGCAGAGTGGAGAAAGAACTGACCTTGAAGTCAGGGAGACCTGGATTCAAATGTTGCCTCTGACACACACTGGCTATGTGACTTTGGGCAGATAACTTGACCTCTCCAGTGCTCTAGGCAACTTCCTAAAATAATAAATTTCAGAGAAAGTATCAAGGGTCTGGTTCTGCCTCTCTCTCTCTCTCTCTCTCTCTCTCTCTCTCTCTCTCTCTCTCTCTCTCTCTCTCTCTCTTCTTTTTTTCCTTATTTGGAAGCAATTGGGGTTAAGGGACTTGCCCAGGGTCACATAGAGAGTATCTGAGACCTTATTTGAACTCAGGTCCTCCTTATTTCAGGACTGGTGCTCTATCCACAGTGCCATCTAATTGCTCCTCTATTTTCTAAAAATAAACTTAAGATAACTAAGCTAACTACCCTAAAGTTGTAGGACAAGTAGAGAAGAAAACTTCAATGAGATAAGAGGGCTGTTGGTGATGATTTCAGTTCTAAGAAAGATGAAGATTTGGGTTAAAATTAAAAATTGTATTATGCTTTCAGTTCCATTCTATAAATATTTATTAATTATCTATTCTACATAGGGCACTCAGGTAGAAGGGAAAGATACTCTATAGGTCCTAGTTTCATTCAGGGAACAGCTTGATGCATAAAATGTGATGAACCATATTTATGCCAGGTTTTATAATCATTAGAATTGAGAGATGTATCCATTCAAAGATACTCATTGGATCATCATCATTATTGGGGTGGTAGATAGTACTCATGTCAACAGTTAGATTGGACAAGCATTATCATCCCCCTTTTAGAGATGAAAGAATAAGGAGGGGATATTAGGCATCTATTTAGTGAAAGCAGGCAACTAGGGTAATATAGTAGATAGAGCACTGAGCATGAAGTCAGGAAGACCTGAGTTCAAATTTTACTAGCTACATGACACTGGACAAATCACTTAAATATTCATCTCAGTTTCCTCATCTATATAAAATGAGCTGGAAAAGAAAATGGCAAACTACTCCAGTATCTTTGCCAAGAAAATGTCAAATGAGTAGAGATGAGTAAAATGACTCAACAACATCATGTACCAAGCACTTTGCTAAACTCTAGGAATACAAATTTAAAAAAAAATACAGACTTTGCCCTCAAAAAACTTAGAGTTCAACCAAGAAATACTACATTATGAAGAATGGTGACCAGGGAAGGGAGTTTTGATGGAGGGAGTTCCAAGAATGGAGAATGGAGCTATAGGACAATCAATTGTCACACCTTTTTCAGAAGGAATATTAATTTTTATTTTCTTAAGGATTACCAAGGCAAAAAAATAGAAAGGGGTTCATAATGCATAAAGCTATAGAGGAGACAAAATGGTCCAGGAGGATAGGCTATGGAGCTGGGTCTGGAGCTGGCTAGATATATTGAGTTAGAAGAGTTTGTACTCAATCATTACTCAATCAGCAAACAGGACAGACAGCTCAGCCTCAAGGCAGAATTTCAAAACTGAGTGGATTAAGTTAACTCCTACAACTATTTAGTTGCCTTCTACCAGTTGTTACAGGTAAGTGGGGGAGCTGGGGAAGAGAAGTTGCTGTTGTTACAGGAGAAAGGGCAAGATGCCTGGGGTGAGTGGGTGGAAGGTATATGAAGCATGATCTGGGGGCTTCTGGTTATATAGTTTGAGGTGAGTTCACAACCCATTTACCAATCATGATGGCAAGGGAAACTCATTATCTCAAGTGATTCTTCCAAAATGACATATAGCACTAATATTTATCAGAGCTAATATTTAAATCCAGCTCTTAAAACTTAAAAGTAAGAAATGAGGAGAAATTTATGACTGTGACCTTGATCCTCATGGTTTGGTCTTAAGGGAATCCAGCATGAAGGTAGGAAGTGTTCATCCTCTGTTCTCTCTGGGGCATTTCTAGGCCCCCTTCCAAATCTCAAGCTTCCTTTTTGAAGGAGCCTCCTATTTAAGAGGGGGCTGGGAATCAGCTGTATTAAGTACAACATTGCACCCCAACCTGGTGGTTCAGGGAATGAAGTTTTCAACTCCAAGCATGAAAAAATAGCCTAGGACTTAGTAAAAAAACAATGTGAAGGTGGAGAGGTGAACAAAACAGACAAGTGAAATTCTGAACAAACTTAAGAGAGACCATTAAATACTCTTCTTGCCTCATTACTCACCTGAACTATTAGCGGCTGTCTGAGGAGATTGGTCTATCTATAGCGATGGAATTAGTCAAATCAATGCAGTCACTTCATTTACTTTGCTGAAAGAGGGAAGCAGAGGCACAAAGAGTCCAAAACTGAATAAATTTGATGTTAAATGCTGATTTTTCCCCCCTTCCCTCTCCCTTCTTTCCTGCTTTCTTTTCTTTGGGCAGGAGATTTCCCCTCCTAAAAATGGATGATTCCAACTTATGTGCAAATGAGTGTATTCCTGAACACACAGGGTTTCACTTGTTGATTTGAAATTAATACACTAGATCTTATTCTTCTCACTGATCGAAAGAACTGATGGTAGAGATAACCTAAAATGGCAGATGATCATTTTAGATTAGCAGTGTAATATGTTATATTATTCCCACCCCCACCTCCTTCCTAGTTGTTTCCTAGCTCAGACTATATGACTTTATATTTCTTGAGCTCCCATTGAAGCATATAAAGAGTAAAGGAGAAATACAGTGTGATACAGCAGAAAGAACAAAAACTTTTTATTCAAAGGACCTGGATTCGAGTCCTAATTGTCACTTAGGATTTGTTTGATCCCTTCCACAAGTTTTTCAACCTTTCTAAACTTCAGTCTCTCCTCTATAAAATGAGAGGTTGGACTAGATGATATCCAAGGTGCCTGTTGACTCTAAAGTTATACTCTCTAAGGTAAAAAAAAAATCTTAACATTTACAATATATTTACAAAATAAATTACCAGATTGATTGTGCAATCTAATTCATGGAATAATTATCTAGGGGCTCAACTGTGTAGTATCTGATTTGTCCTCTTTTTTTTCCATTGCAGCATCTTCCTCAAAGAACTAGAGAAGTATGAACAGTTGCCCGAAGACGTGGGACACTGCTTTGTCACCTGGGTAATGGGCCTTAAATATCTCTTTTATCCTATTGTTCTTTCAAATTCTAGACAGGGCCAAGGGATAGGGATTCATGCATACCATCCATACTATGACTGTCATGCAATCTGGGTCTCTGCCAATCTACCTTAAGAGAGAGCCCTATATAGATGGTCCCTAGATTCTTAGAGGGTCAGAACATGAGGAAAAAAAACTCAGTCATTCTTATCTTACTTGAAGAAGCTCTTTTCATTTTTGGAAGCTTGGTTTTTTCCACTGTATAAGGAGAGTGGAAGGCAAGACGAAAAATAATACATTTCATTGACTTGTCTCCTAGAGTAAATGACTAAATTTACTCCTGGAGTAAAATACCAAGTCACATTTTTCTGTGCTCCATCCTTGTTCACTGTGAACAATATCTAACTTCTTCAATACACATAAATCATTCTTCAACCCACCCTAACTTTGTGTCTCTTCCATGGAAACATGTAGAACCTACTTACCTTAGTTCCATTTGTAGGAAATTGTCATTTTATATTTTTCTAATTTGATATGTTAGGCCAGGAAGTGGGAAAATGTTATGGTGCATATGTATGTATACAAATGCATACATATTCATATACATACATATTATATACATATATATATATTGTCCTTATGTTCATAAATCCAAGTCAGTTGTGCACTGCCTCCCTTAGCTCATTTATAATAGGGTACAGTCTTTTTCCTTTGCTGTAGTCCTTTGAAAATAGAAAAAGCTTCAAATGTACTTTCAGTCAAGAGCTTTATAAGCCTAGTCTGGGACCAATTTTCCTCAATTTAATTGATTCCTTAGCAGATGCCTCCTCCCCCATCCTAAGATCTCAAAGGTAAGATATATTTCCCCTGTACTAATCACAAATGGACTTGAGAGAAATCTTCATCTTCTTCCTCCAATCACTGTCTTTAGCTCCTGCTTTATTAAGTTAGGATATAGGATCTTTATGTGTCTATTTCCCATCTGGTCCTATAGAGAAATTATTTCAGCCAGGAATGGTTTGTGAACCTAAATCTCAGGCCCAATTCTACCTGAGATTTTTTTTCCTTTTCTTTCTAATGAGTTCTAGGACAGCTGGGTAGCACAATAGATGGAATTTTGGACTTGGAACTAGAAAATCTTTATGATTTAAAATCCAGTCTGAGATGTTTATTAGCAATGTTACCCTGAGTAAGTCATTTAACCCTATTTGCCTCAATTTCCTCTTCTATAAAAAAAAGTGGAGAAGGAAATGATAAATCACCTTTGCCAAGAAATGGAGGAACTGGACAGCTAGGTTGCACAGTGGATAGAACACTGACCCTGGAGTCAGGAGTACCTGAGTTCAAATCCAGCCTCAGACACTTAATAATTACCTAGCTGTGTGGCCTTGGGCAAGCCACTTAACCCGATTGCCTGGCCAAAAATACCTTTAAAAAAGAAAAAGACAATAAGTCATATCCCAGAGTTGTTGGGCCAACAGGCCCTCACCTCTTTATTGCTCTCACCATTCTTTGACTGTCTTCTAAAATTTGTGGACTCCTCATATTCTCTGAAGTCTAGACTGATTGTCCCCTTTCCTTTTTCTTGGTTTCCCTCTCCCAGATCAGTCTGTTGCATTAACTAAGATTGTGTTAAGGATATGACTTGTGCCATGGCAAACATATGGCAATGAAAGTTGGATATTTTTTAAAATAATTTTATTACCAGCTAAGAGAGGCAGTGTGGGAAACTCCTAGATAGGACCAGCTACCCTTGAATCCATATCTAAGGGAAACTAGCTGTAGCATCCTAGGCAAGTCATTGAACTTCTCAGTGCCCCAAGTGACCCTCTAACTGACAAAGGAAGTCTCCTCACTGGGAGTTCTCTACATTAATAAAATAAGTCTCTGTCTAATAATAAAAATAATGAAAACTAGCAGATAAAAGAGAAATGTAAAATAAGACAATATACAGAATGCAGAACATAGGAATACAACCCCTTATTTCAAGATGTAGCCAAACCAGTCATAACCAGATGTCACAACTTCCTAAAATTAATTAGCTTTGATCTTTAGATTTTAGTTAATTTACTTATCTAAATTCTTGCTTCCTGAATGCCTGCCCATGGCAAATTTTGAACTAGTCCTCAAAATATTTGGATGATAGCTAGGTGGGGTGCCTAGAATCAAGAGCTAAACTTTGAATCAGGAAAATTTGAGTTCAAATCCTGCATTAGATACTGCCTAGCCACTGGCTAAGTCATTTAAATTTTTCTCAGTCTCCTTTTCCTCATCTATAAATTGAAGATAACAGCAGTACCTAGCTCCCAGGATTATTATAAGGGTCAAATAAATTATACTTATAAAATTATTGAAGACTTCAAAATACTATTTAAATGCTAGCTATTACAATGATTTTTCTACCATGTTCTTATTTCTTAAACTAAACTTTAGAAACTGGACTTTTCTTCTCAAATACTTTGTTTCTTGAAACTCCAGTTTGCTCCTTAACTCACATTTCTAAGCAATTAAGAGTATCTAACTTGGAACCACAGAGGGTAAATGGGTCCATGGTATGAAACTGGGACATTTTACCATATGTAGTTAACAAGATCTGGATGTTGATTTCTCTAGATAAGAGTTCCTAAATTTAATAAATAACAAATTTAATTTAGGGTCAATAAATTTAAATATACATATATTTCAATGTATTTGTTTTCTTTTATAATCCTATGTATTTTATTTTATGTATTTAATAATGTGGTTCTGAAAAATGCTCCATAGGCTTCACTAGATTGTCAAAAGGGTCCAGGATATGAAAAAGGTAAAAAAGTCTTGATAGATGCTAGTTTCCCATCAATGATCTTATTTTATCTTTTCGATGGTAGATTTTCTCCCATCTTATAGATGGGAAAGGTTGGGTGGAAAAATAACCTCTAGACCTGGCCTTGGCATGTGAGTAACATATTGTCTTAGGAGACAAACTGGCCTATATGTATTCCTGCTAATATCTAGAGTCCTTTACCTGTGTTCACAGTCATTCATTCTCTCATTTATTCATTCAGCATATGTTTTAGGTGCTTACTATGTGCCAGACAATATAATCCACATACAATAGTCACAATATATAACTTCTATAAATAATAAGAAAAGAGTCATCTCTTTACAGACCCACAGTGGGTTACCTCTATCCTCTTTCTTTATTGTTGCTAACCATACTACTATATTCTCTCTACCAGGTTCTGTTTTATAAAGAAATATACAAAAAAGAGCAATTTTATCCTTCTAAGTTCACAGAATCATAGATTCATGCTCATTAATATGAGTACAAAGAAGGAGTTCCAATAAAGATATAAACTTCAATTGACTGACTCCAAATAGAAACAGAGATCATTTATAAGGCCCTCTTGGAATAGTAATGAATGATACCTTTTATTTCCATAGGTCTGATTATTTTTCAGAATATCTCATTTCTGTAGCCTCAATTTAGTCTCATGGCAATTTTATGGTGTAGTTGGAAAGAGATATTACCCCCATTTTGTAGAGAGGAAAACTGAGGATTATTGGAATGATTTGCCTAGTCCTCTAGCTAGTTATAGGATCATAGATTTTAGATGTGGAATAGACCTAGGAAGTCATTATCACATTATGGCCATTAAAGGGATCTCAGAGATCATATATTCCAGACCAATTCCCTTATTTCACAGAAGAAGGAACAGAAACCTAACAGGACAAGTAACTGATCTCAAACCTTAGCTTCATTTCCCCCTTCTCACTTTCCCCTTCATTGTTTATGGACATCTTTGATTTAAAAGAAAACAAAACAGTTTCATGATTTGTGAAGCCAAGCACTACATTGGCACCTTGTTCTCTGGCTGTCAGCAGTTAGTATCACATCCAACACAAGAAGAGTTGCCGTGCTATTTTTTTTCACTCCTTGGTTTCCCTTGTTTACAACAAATACAGTCAGCTCTTGATTTTCTACTGATAGGGAGTTATGTTATAGATAATCCAAAACAGTGGAAAATTCCCATATCAGCATTTAGTTAACTGATTCATTTTCCTATATTTGAATCCGATTAAAATTAAAAATAGTCCAAAAATAAAATTTAATTTAACTATATAAGCAAATTTAAAAAAAATTAGTTCACATTTCTTGAGCACCCAAAGTGATTGCATAGGAAAAGTATCCCAGAAGGATATTAAAAGTAAGATGTTTGGCCGTAGATTATATAAAAATAGCTGAAAATTGACCTGTAGACACCATTCTAACTCGAATACAGAAATGGAAAATGTGTGTGTGTGTGTGTGTGTGTGTGTGTGTGTGTGTGTGTGTGTGTGTGTGTGTGTTAGGGATACATCCTCAGGCTGAAAGGATATCCTTCTAGTCAATTCTTCCATCCCCCTGTCTCCGTACAAAGCCATATATATAAGCCATCTAAAGCCCATGATTGTCAGTCAAGTCTCCTATTATACCTAGGGCAGAAGACTACCAAATGTTTATTAATGATTTTCTTTGTGGTTGGTGTTTCCAGGCAGACAAATTCCAGATGTACGTCACCTATTGTAAAAACAAGCCAGATTCCAGTCAGTTGATCTTGGAGCATGCTGGCACCTTCTTTGATGTAAGCTATTCTTTTCAGAGTGTGGGCAGGGTGGCAATCCTTTGTCCTTTGGGATAGGGGAAATGAGGGGAATGTGTGTCTTTTGCTTCTTATCCTTTCTTAAACTCCTTGGAACCTATCTCCCAATGGCTAAAGCATTCATATATTAAGGAAGTTTTAAGGGGCTCGCCCAGCTAACCCTTCTAACTCTACCTTGTGGCTGTATTTTTTAAATATGGTTAATGAGCCTCTTTTCCCTCCAACCATCAGTCTCAGAATCAAAAAGAAGTTTAAATCTAGCTATTGGAAACTATTTTGTTTCCATAACCATAACTACCCCCCAAAAGGAGCTTTCTGGTATGAGATAGGACAGAATGATGTATTTGCCAAATGATTCTAAGTAAGTTAATGCTCCATAATAATAAAAGAGTCTGGCCAGCAATTGGTCAATACTTTATAATATTATTACCCACAGATTGACCTCCAGTCTTCCCCTCCTCTAATATATCTTGCACCTTATTTTCAAAGTAAACTTCTTAAAATATTGTTTTCATTATGGCATTCTATTGATCAAGATTCTATAATGGCTCTCCCTTGCCTGGTATAACAAATCCAAATTCCTAGTGAAGAATATTTTTTAAGTACTAGAGGAAACATGTTTGTAAGCAGTGGATAAAAAACCCATATAGAAGGATTAATTGACTATAAGAAAGTAAAAAAAGGATAATTAATTAGTCAAACTCATGGAAAAAATAACAGGATTAAAGCTACAGGTAGAAGTGTTGGTCTTGGCAAAAAGGGATACCTTCTTTTCTGAGACTGAAGAAAAAGAAAATAGGATATATTTATAGATATGCTTTGAAATGTGAAGCAGAGAAGGAAAATAAAATCATAAATGGTCTCATTTGGTTAAGGAAGAGTTATGGCTCTCTGTTGAGAGAAAAAGATAAAGGTGAAGATGTTATCAGGAGTCAGAGAGAAGAAGCTTGGACCAACAATTCTAATAACAGTAGAAAAAGGCTTGATATTTATCAGCAAAAACTCTTGTGTTAAAATAAAAATAAATTTCTAGAGTATTAAAGCACCACAGTAGTGTGACTTCCTGCATTGTCATTTAGCAGATAGTAAAGAAAACTCAGATAGGGAATTTAGAAAGGTATGTACAGCTATGGGACAAGAGATATAGGGGATTCAATGGCAATATACAATATATAGTTTAACTGACAAACTATAGAGTCAAGAATTTGAAAGAAAAGCCCAAAGGGCTTTAAAAGTATGAATATGGCAACAATGTGGCACAGTGTATAAAGCAACAGCCGTACATTCAGGGGGATCTGAGTTCAAATCCAGTCTCAAATACTTAATAATTACCTAGCTGTGTGACCTTGGACAACAAAAACAAAACAATAAAACTATGAACACCCTTTGACCCAACATTAACACAACTTTGGGTCCATATCCCAAAGACATTAAAGGAATGGGAAAAGAATATACATGTACAAAAATCTTCATAGTAGCGCTGTCTGTGGTAGCAAAGAATTGTACATTGAAGGGATGTGCAACAATTCGGGGATGGCTGAACAAGTTGAGGTCTATGATTGTGATGGAATACTATAGTGCTATAAGAGATGATAAGCAGATTAGTTTCATAAAAAGCTAGAATGCTTATGTGAACTGATGCAAAATGAAATGAGCAGAACTTGGAGAACATTGTACACAGTAACAGCAATATTGTATGATGAACAATTATGAATGATTTAGCTATTCTCAACAATACAATGATCCAAATTAATCCTGAAGGGCTTAGGATGAAAAATGTTATCCACTTCTAGAGAGAGAACTGATAGAGTCTGAGTTCAGATTGAAGCACAACTTTTTCACTTTATTTTTTTGTAACATGACTAATAATGGAATGTTTCCTATTATTTCATATTTATAATTGTTATCACAAATCTTGCCTTCTTAATGAATGGAGGAAAGGAAGGATAGGAAGAAAGAATTCAGAACTCAATTTTTTTGATGAAGGTTAAAAAAATTAAAAATTTTTAAAAAAGTATGAAGGACAGAAAGTGAAGTTAGAACAAGGGTGATGGACTGAGAATACAAAAAAGAAGATAAAGGTACCAAAGGTCATAGTGAGTGTGCACAAAAGGTATTTGAATAAGCAAATTAGAAAGACAGAGGGAAGCATAAAAGATTCTGATCAGAGAGAGAAATTTTGAGGTTCAATATCAAGTAAGTAGGTCAGTTATAGGGAATGGGGAGATCCCAAGCACAGCATCTGTGAGGTTTGTTGAAGTAGAATGAAAACATAAATCAATGTAATTTGAAGAGGTTTGATGAGCTGAGTGGTCAATGCATTGTAGGTGACAGAAGCATGTATCTTGAAGTGCCTAAATATAAAGAAAGAATTTGAAGTGGCAAAAAAAAAAAATACAGTGATGTATGTACTGAATTCCTTGAGAAAGAAGAAAGAGTGATATGGGGATAGAGAGATGACTATGACTAGGATTTGAAATAGGCAATATAGATAGGTAGAGTGAACCTCAAAGGAGAATTGTGAGTACTAGTCGTAGAAGTGGGAGAAGGGGGGCATCTAAAAGAAGTAGTACAAGAAGTATTCCTACTCCTTTTCCTAATCTATTGTGTCAGGGGATCATGAAAGGAGTACTTTGTATTGGGAATGGACACAGTACAAAACAAAGACATCTAGGGTAAAGGGAAGTTTGGTAGCAACTATTTGCTGTTCCAGAGGACAACATAGAAGGAAAGGGCAGAAGTGTACAGATAAGGTTTCCAGAGGAAGCAGTGATAGTTGAATAGGGATAATAGAGCAGGGAGAAGAGTTTAGGTGGAAGTTCTGCTTTAGGGATTAGGGAAAGATCAGGAGGCAAGAATTTATTGGTCAAGGATAGACTGGGAGATCCTGAATATCTTGGACCCTCATCCTCCAGATTCCAATGATGACAGGAAGTTGCAGTCATGCCAGTGAATTGGTCTATTCTGTTTTCTTCACATTTCTCCCCTTAAACATATATTTTCCCCCTCTTCTTTTTTTGTCTCCATCTCTGTCTCTTTCTGTCTCTGAGTGCCCCCCCCTTCTTCTCTGCTTTCCACATACATCTAATCTTCTTTGTATCTTTCCCTATAGGAAATCCAGCAGCGCCATGGACTGGCCAACTCTATCTCTTCCTACTTAATCAAGCCCGTCCAGAGGATCACTAAGTACCAACTGCTCCTGAAGGTATCTACAATTCTCCTAACTCCATCACCTCCCCCACTTTGCCTCACCTCTATCTGTCATTTAATTCATGGGATCAGGTGTCTGAGCATTGTTCATAATGATGGAGAAGTTGCTTCAATCCCGATTCAGCACTTCAAAAGCTGCCAAGATTGAGTTTGCCAAGTTCTAGGCTACTCTGTCCTTTTTCCAAGATATTTTGTGCTTGGAACATAGAAAGAAAGTAGTCTGTGACTTTACTTACAGAAAGAAAACTTCCAGTACAGTGTAGTAGAGGGAGGCCACCTTGAATGATTATTTGCTACATAATGGTTTCCTTGCTTCCCGCTGATCACGACCTTGAGTTCAGGACCATGGACAGCTTTCCTGAGACAGGAATCCAGGGTGTCAAGAGCTTTTGCCTAATTTCTATATTTGTCCAGCACAAAGCTTTTTTTTTTTTTTTTTTTTGGCAATGGGCCTGGCAAGGGTGATGGTAGTTCTTTAAGCTCTCTGGAAGCTGTTAAAATAAGAACAATCCTCATCTGCTTTCCCTTTAAGAGCAAGATAATTTAAACTTATTTCACAGAGGAAAATATATTTTATAATCTAATAAATATATTATTCCCCCAGGAACCTGGGAAAAATATGTTAAAGTCCCGTGATTTTTACCCAAGTAATTTCTTAAAATGCCAGAATAGTGTCTCTTCCTATTTTTCTGGTCACTATTTGAGAGACTGCTTTTCTGATATAGCTATGCTGAGGGAATGTGGCCGGGAGGGGCTCTGTAAGAAGTTCCTTTTCAACCATGAGAATTCAGTTCAACAAACAATACTAGGCACTAGGTTTACAAAAACAAAAAACAAGCCCTTTGCTCAAGAAGCTTGCATTTTCTAGGCAATACAGCATACCATGTGAACAGATAAATATTTATATAATATATTTATATATTGTATATTTATATATAATATATATTTATATAATATATTTATATTTATAAATATAATATATTTATATAATAATTTGAGGAGGATGAGGGACCAATAATATTCCAGCTCATCCCTCAAGAGTTTTCTTTTTTAAAAAATATTGTCCTACTTCCCAATGAACAATCATCCTGATGTACAGAAAGGGCTAATGATTCATGATTTAATTGGCTCATAATTGTCATCATAAGATACACTTAGCAGATGAATGTGTGAGTCTGTAATAAGATCGAGGAAAAGAGTATAAAATAAGTTGGGGAGGCAAGTGGCCATCAAGATAAGGAAGAAGAAGGACATATATCTCTGTTCTCTTGTGCCTCTGACTATATGCTTAAGATATAAGAGTATGGCTGTGCATCATTCTCCACCTACCACCCTTCTCTTTTCTTCAGACATTTCCTATCTCACTCTACAAAAAGTTATTTAACCTCTTTGACACTCATCTGTGAAATGGGGATTTATAATGCTTTCACTCCCTCCCTCAGATTCCTTGGGTGGAATCTGTGGTATATGAATGGGAACTGTCAATTATTAATATCATTATTTCTTCAAAAAGCCTGGGGTGTTCAGATTCCAATATGGCATCACATATTATGGAAAATCACTCTATAAATCCTACCTTTTTAGAATTATAAAACCAATTCAAGTTGTCTTGGAACTAAAATAAATATGGCAACATGTTGAAGATAAATGTAATTGACTTCATTTTTCTCACTTTCCCTTATGTTAAGAATCCCTGGAATTCTATAATAGAGGACTAAGAAAGGCAAAGCCAGAAGAGGTTAGGGGTGGGGTTCTGGAAGAGAGGGAAAAATACAGGAAAATTTTGAAGACATTTGCTCATTAGCAACTACTGAAAATAGGATAGTGATGAACTAGGGAAAAAAGCAGGTACTACATGGTCCTTCTGCAGTACCTTGAATGTTGTATAGTCATTTTTTAGTCATGTATGGTTCTTTGGGACACCATTTGGGGTTTTCTTGGCAAAGATACTTAAGTAGTTTGCCATTTCCTTCTCCAAGTCATTTTTCCAGTTGAGAAAACTGAGGTAAATCAGGTGAAGTGACTTGCCCAAGCATCACACAGCCAGCAGTTAATCTAGGGCAGGATTTGAATTCAGATCTTCATGAATCCAGGCCTAATATTCTATATACTGCACTCTCCAGGTATTCTACTGAACTATACCAGGAATTTAATAAGTGTTCATTGAATCAAAATGTATTGAAATGAATGACCTGGGCTGGTTTGGAGGAAACAAATGGTATCTTTGCCAAAAGCTATTGTGAGATCATTTTTAAGACTACTTTAAATCTATAGCAAAAGTTTCAGCTGAATAAAAGGAAAAAACTAGTTTGCTAACTATTAACATCAATAATAAATAAGGATTTTTATGAATAGAGTCTAGGGTTTCTATCATTGAAGTGTATTGTATTCCAAGGAACTTGACTTTTAATTACTGAAAATCTCTGCCAAGGGATGGAAGATTTGAGATGCACTAGAAGAATAGGAGCTATATGTCCATTAGGGAGTTTGATATTCATTGTATAAATAGCTTATTTTGTCACATTTTTTTCCTATTGGGCTCTTAATGAAATGTATAGCAGTTCCTTACCAGAAGCAGAGACCCGGGGAGAACTGATTGCTTATTTACTGGTAGACCAGTAGGTTAAACTCATTGGCATATTCTGTTCCAAATGAATACATATTTTCCAGTGTTTCTGCCTGGGAAGTTCCCCTAATAACATCAAATTACCAGAGGATGAAATTTATTTTCAAAGTAAAGAGAGAAAAAACAATTATTGAAGCAAGGGAAATATTGAAGTTTCTGTATAGCAATGATATCACATCAATCCTAGCAAGGTAAAATTGCTAAGGAGTATACTCTAACTATTACTAAATTTGTGATCTTGAACAATCACTTTCTAGCAATTGTGATCTTGGGCAAGTCTCTTTAACCCTAATTGCATCATATACAGGGTTTTCTCCAGTTGTCCTGATTCACATCTAGCCACTGGACCCAGATGTCCCTGGAGAAGAAAGGGAGGCTAATGACTTAGCACAGAACCTCCTTACTCAAATCCACTTCACATGCACATCATGGCATTACCTCCCTGATGTCATGGTCTTTGAAAAGGAAGAACAGATATCATAATTGACTGTTCTAGACCTTGGCTTCCTCACATATAAATTGAAGCAGTTGAAGCAGATTTTTGAGGTCTTTTCCAACTCTATACTGAAATCCATCAAAGAAGAGGACATAGCTGAGACTTAGTCATTTGTCTCCAAATTTAAAACCCTTCTTCTGAACTAGAAAAATCACCTGGATCCCTGACTGATTATGGGAATTTGTCAAGAGGAACAAGATTTATTCCTGTGGTGATGAGGGAGAGAGGTAGAGAAGAATGGGAATAACAGAGAGAATTAGTTAAGTTTTTCAGAGGTTGAAAATCATAGCATTTTTTTTTACTTTGGCCATACACTGATGTAAAGAGCCTTCTTATGGAAAGAGGTGGGTCTAAATTCATCTCTTCCAACCCCATCCCTGACATTTATTGACTTTGTGAGAATTAATGAGTCAATGAACTTCTCTAAGTCTCAGTTTTCTCATCTATAAAATGGAGTCAGGAATGTTATCTGTCTTGCAGGATTGAGGATCAAATCAGATAAAAATATATAAAGCACTTTGCAACTGTTAAAATATATGTTTACTGTTTGTTGTATGTTGAGTCCTGTTACAGGACTGGGAGGAGATAAAAGTAGGAAAATTGGTATAGTTCACATCTTCAGGGAGCTCTTACTCTGGTAGGGAAAAGAAGAGTCATTTACATATAATGTATATAATGGATAATGAAAAGAGCAAGGGACCAGGAAATAGGAGACCTGGTTACTAATCCCATCTAGCTTATGATATCTCTGGGCCTCAGTTTCCTCATCTATAAAATGAGAGGATTGAACTAAGTGACCTCCAAGGTTGCTTCTCACTCTGACATTCTATGATTCTATGGAAATCTATATTTATTCTCCCTATCCTCAGAAATCTTCTAGAATAATAGAGAAGTCATGGCCTTTCTCATTGAGGAACTTCTCTCTGAAGTGAGAAAATAGGATTCAAAGGTTTTCTTATACCCCTTGAATAGAACTTGTTATAGCTTTGCAAAAATGATATTAGGTGAAATAAGATTTTATAATTCTTTGTGAACATTAAAGCACTATATAAAGATTAGTGATTATTTATGGGAGGACTGTGAAGTTTTCATCACATCTTTCCCTCATCTATCAATCAACAAGCATTTATTGAGTACTTAATATGTGCTAAATGAAGGGCAGAGTGGTACAATGGTTACAGAATGGGTCAGGAAGACTTAACTTCAAGTTTCTCCTTTAAAACATTACCTTTAAGAAGCCTGAGGCAGTTCTGGAAGACTAAATGACAGGAGAGTTGCTGAACTGCATTGGAGAGTTAAGGTTAGAAGAGTTCCTTATACTGTGATAGAATCAGAAGTCCAGACTCTCCCTCCATGCCAGAAATGTGCTAGGCTCCAGGGAACACAAAGATAAAATTGGAACTTCCTATCCTCAAGGAAACAAGGTAGCACAGTAGAAAGAGAGCCAAACCTGGACCCAGGAAGACTTACCTTCTCATGAGTTCAAATATGATCTCAGATTCTTCCCTAGCTGTGTAATCATGGACAAGCAATTTTATTCTATTACTGAAATGACTAAACAACAACAACAAATTCTTTAAGGATCTGACATTCTATAATAGGAAACAACATATATTGTATACCTATGTGAATATAAAAGTAAATCCATGGCACTTTGGAAGGAGGAGACGCTTTCAGTTAAAGGGGAAGCAAGAAAAGTCTTACACAGGAGATGGAAATCTCTCTGCCCAAATATCAGCAGGTAGTTACGTTGGTCAGGGAACTGTCCCCTTCCATACTGCTACATCTTTCTACCTCTCAATCCTATATATTCTCTAGCCCTAATATATTCTTGTCATCAGGATCAGCAGTTAGGAAAAACTCAAGAGATGTTACAAAATTTGATAAATTGGTAGGAACTTTGTTACAGCCAAGAGTATCCAGTCCATTGATTCAAAATAATAAATTTACTTGCATATCATTTCTAATAGTTAACTTGAAGGACATGCTTCCCAGTCATGTTTTTTTCTCCATGACCACTAGTCCTGGGATAATAAGATGGCTCCTTTGAGCCTTATAGCAATACTGTAGAGTATGAAGAGCAGTTGTCTTTAATTCCCATTCTTCAGGTGAGGACTTTAAGAGGCAAAAATATTAGGTGAGTCTCCAAATTAAATAGCTGGTAGAATCAGATCTCAAATCCAGAACTCTTAAACTGAACTGAAAAGTTTTAGTTATTTTTTCACTCCAGAAAGCTGCTCTGGTTGAACTGAGTGACATTGAATTTAGAGTTGCTCAGTGCAGAAATTTGAATGGTTTGTCTTTCCTGGATCACATCCAACCTTGTCTATAACCCTGAGGAAATGTATAATATAAGGTGAACAAGATGGATAAGGTTGAGGTCAGTTTTGCCTAGAGGAGGCAGAGTGTTTGGGAGATATAGAAACTGACTATGATTATGCCTGGACTTTTTCCTTAGGAACTCTTAACCTGCTGTGAAGAAGGGAAAGGGGAGCTCAAGGATGGCCTGGAAGTGATGCTCAGCGTTCCAAAGAAAGCTAATGATGCCATGCATGTCAGCATGTTGGAAGGTAGTCACCCTTAGCATGCCCACCCATGGGCCTTCTCTTTCTGGGCGCAGAGGGTCAAATTGGTATGGAGAATGTAACATAAAGAGACAGAGAAAAGGCCCTAATCACTGTTACTATAAAGAATATTCAATTTGTCCATCTCCCAGCATCCAAGCAGAATCATACTTAAGTCATTCAAGGTACATGGGTCTCAACTCTCCTATTAAATGTATGGAGGGCAAGTCAGCATATTTATTACCAAAAGTACCTACATTCTAATGCAAAAATAGCCTTGCTTATTTACATGAATTTGCATATTATTCATTTGCCTATGCATATATTGATTCTATCTCTCACCCTGACACATTCTTTATTCCTAAACCTTTCCTGTGGGTTAAGTAGGGCAGAAAAGTCATAGAACTTTACAAAGGTTTGTTATCAGAAAGAACCATGTTTTTTTGACTTAGAGAGGGCTTTGGTAAAGGGATCATAGATCTTTATAACAGATGGACCAAGAAGCAATATGGGGGAAGAGGTAGATTGTGTTAGAAGAGACAGAATGCAATACCCAAGTCAGGACTGACAGGCAAAGATTTAAAGATTTCTGTGCTCAGAACTAGTACTTTCAAACTTCCTGAAGGTGGCCAAACCAGATTAAAACATAAGTAGGAAATGTTTAACACAATAAATAAAAATATAATACGACATAGATAATTTAATTTGTACTTTTCTGTGGGATCCATTTTGACTTGAGTTGGATGGCACTATTTTAGAAGGTAGTTCTTTCCTATGTTTACTCTCCCCCAAAGAACTTGTCTAATCTCAGGGCCCCCTGGACCATAAGGAGCTTGAGTGATACTCAGTCCCATAAGTGAATGGGTGGAAGGGAAACTTTGAGAAAACTCATCTCCAAGTGGACATTTGTTACCTGATTAGAAGTCCTCTATCAGCCTCCCCATTCCATTCCTTCCCTTTCTCCTTCCTGCAGGCTTTCTCCTCATCCCTATAACCTTTGCTTCTCTGGCCTTTCAAAGACATATATCCTGAGTTTAAAATTGCATGAACTTTGAGCATGTTGTTCATGACACTGCTAAATGTGATGCAGTTCTAGATATGGCAGCCACTGAAATCAGAACAAATCCTAAAGAAATGTCCTCCAAGAAAAAAAGATATCATGGAAACTGAAGTCTAGACTGGTCAGTCAATCAGTCCACCATTGTCTTAAGCTGCAATCCATTCCAAGACCTAAAGTTAGAAGAAATAGAAAGGTATGAAGGAAGTCCAACATTTACTAAGTAGACACTTTGTGCCAGTCACTGTGTTAAGTGCTGAAGATATATAGAAAACTCTTGTTTTCCTGCCCTTGAGAAGCTTATGATCTAATGGGGAAGATAACATACAATCTACTGCATCCTAACAACATCTATATAGTCTACATTGGAGGCAATGCTCCCTCCTTGTAGGGAACACCCAGTCAGTCTAATGGGGAGGTAGAGTGCATACATTTTACATACATGCTGAAGCTATTTTAAAAAATGTACTTAGAGTCCAGAGCTCCATATGAATGTCACCACCAGAAGTCATCAGAGTGATGAAAAGTTGAATGGTATCAATCAAAAGAGGTTTCCTGGGGCAGGTGAGTCTTGAGCTTGGCTCCATATTGCAAGAGAAAATTCTCCCTGAAGGAATGGGAATGCCTATGTGTTTTTCAGGGTTTGATGAGAATCTGGATGTCCAGGGGGAGCTGATTCTCCAGGATGCTTTCCAAGTATGGGATCCCAAATCTCTGATCCGGAAGGGACGGGAACGACATTTGTTTCTTTTTGAGATCTCTTTGGTGTTTAGCAAGGAAATCAAAGACTCTTCAGGGCACACAAAATATGTTTACAAGAACAAACTACTGGTAGGTGGGGTCCACAGGGAACTACCTGTTCTCAATGAAACCTTGGGCTGAAAAGGACTTTGACAAAATCACTGCATCTATCTACTCCCCCACTGCCAACCCCACCCCCAACTCCTTAATCTTAAAGCACCTCAGCAAATGAAGTCTCCTTTTTTGGAAAGACCCCTGTTCTCACTTCAATATTTACAATTAAGAATTTTGTTTTCATGTTGACTGCTTCCTCTTCCACTCTTCCTTGGTCCTTCCCAACTTTGAACAATTATTTCTCTGTCCTCTCATCCTGGATAGATGAACAGAATATATCACTTATTTAAAATTGATTGACAGCAGCCCCCTCCCCAGTCCTCTCCTCTTTGTCACCTTTCCCATCCCATCCAGCCCTAAGTTTCCCCACTACCCTCCCCTTCCCCACCTCTCACAGGCCTTTCCTGTCTACAGACCTCAGAACTGGGTGTGACGGAGCACGTGGAAGGCGACCCCTGTAAATTTGCCTTGTGGTCCGGGCGCACACCTTCCTCGGACAACAAAACTGTATTGAAGGTAAGTCCTGGACCTTGATTTTCTTTCAGTTCATGAGCACAGGGGCAGTCAGTGTTCATGGCTAGAAGACATTAGGACTTTGTCCTCATCTTCATAGGAAGGCAGTTTGCTTAGGTTTGGCTACTAGTGAGAAGTGTGTTTTCACATGGATGTTGGAAGGGAAAATTGGAGAAAAAAGCAAAACTGTCAGCAAGAGGGAAAACTACAGCCACTGAGAACCTCTGAAGATATGGTCTTTTCTGGCAGCACTGTTGATTTCATATACCTATAACCAAGCCATGTTTTGCTATATTACCACTTAGGGTTCCAAATATGAAAAAGAACAAATCAGTTTGAGAGGCAACATGATGTAGTGGATAGATGCTAGACTTGGCACCAGGAAGATCTGGGTTTAAATATTCTCTGTACCATTTACTAGGTATATGAGCAAATAATGGGCAAATAATTAACCCCTCTGAGACTTATTTTCTTCATCTGGAGAATGGGAATGCTAATATCTAGAGTATACAATCTTGCTGTTGTGGAGTTTAAATGAGATAATATATGGAAAGTACTTTGCAAACCGTGGTCTAAATACACACAAGAATGCAGATTGATTCCTCACATAGGAAAACCAGTGTGATGAAGAAGAGTTTTAAACAGATGGATTGGAGATCTAATAAATGAATGATATTTTCAGGTTAATGAGAGAGACAGAGATAGAGAGAGACACACACACAAAGAGGGACAAGAGGCAGAGTGGAGCAAGGGAGAGAGAGAGAGAGAAACATTTATTATTAACTCTTTATGTTACTGGCACTCTATTGCATTTTATTAATAGAAATACAAATAAAAAGAAAGACAATACTCTGAAGGAGATTACAATCTAATTGGAAAAAGCAATACATAAAGAAGAGCTGGAATGAGGAAAACATGGTGGTGGGGGGCACTAGAGGAAAGGACAAGCAGTAGTTCAAAGAGTCGGCTGGGTTAGATTTAAGCATAGTTTTGTGGTCCTTCATCAAAATGTTGGTTCTTCAGGAGAAGAACTCACCAGTCCAAGAAGGTGGCTTTGGGGGGGGTAGGGAGATTGCCAGTGTGAGAATGTGAAGGCTGAGGGAGAGAAGAATTAGTTAACAGAGGAAAAGGATGGCATTCCCTGAATTGTTGACACCTGATGGTCAACAAGGCTATTATATAAATATGAGCATATAAAGAAAGAACTTCAGGCAGGGTTCCCTTTAGGAGAAATACAGGGCCTTAAAGAGATATCAGGTGTGCAAAAGAATTCTATGAACTTCCCTAGAATTCATTCTACAAATCTATATGAATACCAGAGACTTAGTATAGAACAGGCATAGTTCCTGCAATTGAGGAGCTCTCCGGATATACACAAATGTACATATACAGAGAATAAATAAAAATGATTGGGGGGGGGAACTCAGCATTTATCAATGTTTTAATAAATTCTGGGTGCTATACCTGTATTTAAAATCTACTCTCAGATATTTACGACTTTGTACCCCTTGGCAAGTCATTTAACCTCTGTTTGCCTCAATTTCCTCATCTGTAGAATGGGGATAATAATAACATATACCCCTCAGGGTTGTTGTGATGATCAAATAAGATAATAATTAAGTCCTAAGTACAATTTCTGATACATAGAAAGTACTATATAAATGTTAGCTATAAAAATAATAATATTTATTATTGTTGTTGTTATCAAGTACTCACTTGTGCCAGGTGTCATTCTAAGTGATAGGGGAATATCAGAATAAATGTTCTTGGGATGAAGGTGGTTTTGAAAAATGAACAGATATAAAGCAACATGGATAGAATGCTGGAGTTGGAGTCAGGAAGATCCCTGCTCTTGAATGGTGGCAGAGTTCTTATAGCCAGGATTCCCACACTTGCTCAATCAGCCGCTGGAAATCAGCAAATCTCCCCCCTCCCCCAGCTATTTCCCCTGGCTAAGTCACTTAACTACAGTTATCCCTTGCACATCACAGGGCCTTTGGGCAAGGCATCACTGGACTCTGGAAAATTTGTATAAAATCGTTTAACCTTCCCTTTGTACCAGAGAAGAAATCTGATTTTTTTTCCTTTTCCTTTAAGGGGTATTTACAGTACCTTATTAAAAAATATGGGTTGATATTATACCATATGTTTTATGTATTTCTGAGTTTCTAAACTTTCTGTGTCATCTGCTGGCCTTCCTGTGTCGACTGTAATTGGCGCAAAACTTCCAAAATTTTCTGATTTAATTTCTTAGGCTGACCCAGGATTATCAAAACCACGATGGGGAAAGTTGTAAAGAGATAACTGTATTCCAAGTCTCGTTTTCCTTATCTGTCAAATGGGAAGAATAATGGCCACCTGGTCTATAGAGTTATTTTGGGGATCATAGGACAATATGCATTTAAATGATTTTAAAACTTAAAGGTGCTACATAAGTGTCCACCATAGTTATTACCTATGTTTTTAAAGCTACTGTCCTCTTTCCACCATGCTACACTAGGCCTCCAGTATCGAAACCAAGCAGGAGTGGATCAAGAACATCCGAGAGGTGATTCAGGAAAGGATCATTCACCTGAAGGGTGCTTTAAAAGAGCCGATACAGCTCCCTAAGACACCAGCCAAACAGAGGAACAATAGTAAGAGGTAACCAGCATCTTTTTCTCCCTCCTTCTCTTTCTCCCTCTCCTTCTTTATCGCCCAGCACTGCTGCACACTTATGGGGCCCCTGGGCGAGTGTTTGTTTCTTTGGGTCCAGTGGGCCTGAGGCTAGGGTTCCTACCCATGAATGGTGGCAGAGTTCTTAAAGCCATGGATCCAATGCTTGCTCAATCAGTCATTGCTCAGTATAATTCAGCAAGTATGGATTGAACACCTGCTATCTGCAAAATGATGTGCCAGGAACTACCAAGCGAAAGATGCAGCCCATTCCCTCACGGAGCTGACAGGTAATCAGGAGAAACACTAACATTAAGAAGTGAAATGATGATACAAGATTGTATTGACTATGAGTCAGAATGAGTAATGTAGGTAGAGAATGCTTTAGGCATTCAGCAAAAAGAGAGATCAGTGGAATCTGGAGGGCTTGGGGAGGGCTCTGTTCAGTTCAAAGGGTAGCCCAAGGCTTGGTAACATACTACCTCTCTCAATATCTCCCTCCATCATTAGGAAGTACTTCATTCCTAGACTCCCAAGAGGCCTAAAACAAGGCTAAGACTTGGGTTTGTGCATCTAGGTGAGATTTGAATAACAACAACAGTGTCAGCTCCAATTACCAGAATCCTTGAAGGTTTGCAAAATGTTTTACAAACCAGATATCATCTGAACATTTTACCCCACAGGAGGCTTTGAGCCTTCCCTATCTTATCACTAAAATAATTACCAAAATACCATGGAGAACAGGATTTTCTAGGGTATAAACTGTAGATTTGGGAAAGAGTGGTAGTTCTATCATTGATTTACTGTATGACCTTGGACAAATCACTTTATGTTCTGCATTTCATTTTCCTTATCTATAAAATGATCCTTTGTGTGGGGCAACTAGGGAACATAGTAGATAGAGCACCAACCCCAGAGTCAGGAGGACAACCTGAGTTCCAGTCCAGCCTCAGACACTTACTAGCTATGAGGGCAGGTCACAGTTTTGGGCAAATCACAATTTTGATTGCCTCCAAAATACAAGAAATAAAAAAATACAATGATTCAATTTGATTAGATCATATTAGAATCCCCTATCAGTTCTAAAAGTTCATGAATCTGAAAAATAATAAATTAATTTGACATAATTAAATATTAATAAATTAATTACTAAAGGTTAATAATTTATAAATTTCATAAGGGCAGCTAGGTGGCACAGTGGATAAAGCACTGGCCTTGGATTCAGGAGGACAGGAGTTTGAATCCATCCTCAGACACTTGCCACTTACCAGCTGTATGACCTTGGGCAAGTCATTTAACCTTGACTGCCTCACATCCAGGGTCATCTCTAGTCATCCTGATTCATTTCTGGTCACTGGTCCTAGATGGCTCTGGAGGAGAAAGTGAGTCTGGTGACTTAGCACAGTATCTCCCTCACTCAGATCCAATTCACATGCTTGTCAGGGCATCCTCTCCCTGAAGTTGTGGTCTTCTTCAGAAATGAAGGACAAACATTATTATTATGGATTCCATAATAAATCATGAGAGACAAGATGCTGTGGTAGATTGGGAGCTGGATTCAAAACTAAGAAGACCTGGATTCAAAATACTGACTCTGACATGTGCTGGCTATGTGACCTAGGTAGATCATCAAACCTCAGTGTTCTGGATAACATTCTTTAAAAGAATGAATATACAAACAACAAAAACAAAAATATTTATTGGACTCCAACTCTGTCCCAGCTACTTTACTATCTCATCTGACCCTCACAAAAATCCTGGGAGGCAGCTGTATTATTATCCCCATTTTACAGCTGAGCAAACTGAAGCAGATAGAGGTCAAGTGACTTGTCCAGGTTCACACAGCTAGTAAGTGTCTGGAGCTGGGTATGAGCTTATATTTTCCTGATCTTAGGCCCAACCCTCTATCTTCTGGGAAACCTAATCACCTGCCTGATACATTTAATAAATGCTTGTTGAGGGGCGGCTAGGTGGCGTAGTGGATAAAGCACCGGCCCTGAAGTCAGGAGTGCCTGGGTTCAAATCCGGTCTCAGACACTTAATAATTACCTAGCTGTGTAGCCTTGGGCAAGCCACTTAGCCCTGTTTGCCTTGCAAAAACCTAAATAAAATAAAATAAAATAAAATAAAATAAAATAAAATAAAATAAAATAAAATAAATGCTTGTTGAATTGACTTGACTACGAGGTATTCATGAGACTGTAAATTGCAAAGAAGGTGCCAACCTCCATTGATAGAAGGCGTTTCCTAACCTAGGATCTCTCTATGTCACACATCCTGTCCTTATCCCTTTCCCTAATAAATCACATTAAGAAAGGGTTCATTGCTACAGTTACCTATCTTCATTTCTCCCAGTCCCAGCTCTGCCTAGAGAAGCACACCATTTATCAAATGGATTTTTATGTAGGATTAGAAGGCAATATGGAAAGACAGGTTAATGCAGGCATAGCAGGCCAATATTAGAATCACAATGATCTTTTAATTTGACCTCTTTTATTAAATTAAATCTTACCTCTAACATATACTGGCTATGTAACCTTGGGCAATTTATTTCACTTGTAACTGCCCCTAAGAAACTATTACTATAGGTTGCAGAGAAAATGTGTATTTACATTGGTAAAAGTTCACTTTTTAACCTATCTGATGCTCCATTATATCAGATGCAGGACTGTCCCTGATACCCCTCATTTTATAGGGGAGGAAACTGAGGCACAAAAAAAGGTAAAGTTACTTGTCCAGGGTAATAAAGAGAAGATGTAACAGAGCTGAGATTTGAATTCTGATCCCTCATTCTTTCCATTGCACCATGCTGTCTCCCCTAATCAGGGACAGAGCAGAGAAGACTTTATCTTTATCATCACTGGGAAACTCGGGTTCTAGCTAAATCCCAATACTCCCCTGAGACATGGGAATTGCCACCTCCTTGTCTTTCTATTGTCAGTCTGTTGGATGAGAAGACAGCAGAGAGCATGTTTCTTGTCTGGATTCCCTGAGCTTCTTAAATTTTGTTGTCAACCCAGAGAGTCTCTTAACTTTGGCTCAGACCAGATACTCAAGACTTGAAGACCTGAATGTTTATCAGCAAACATCTATCATCAAGATGATAGTTACTTAAATTGCCTGTTTTAGACAAAGTCTTGTATGGAAAGCAACAGCGTCATTAATTTGGTTCCTCTACATGCTACCCATGTGATCTTGGGCTCCTCTGAACTTAGGTTCCTTCATTGTAAAATGAGGGGGTTGGAGCAGCTGATCTCTAAGGTCTCATTCTGCTTTAATCTTTGATCCTTCCTGGATTCCCCAGGTAGCTAATTCTCTCTACCTCCTTATTTTTACTTAGCTGGTTGCATGTTGTTTCCTCTAGTTGAGTTCCCTTCTTCATGGCAGTTTCTCAATCAACAAGCATTTTAATTAAGCTCCTATAGTGTTCTGGCACCATGTGTTAAATATTGGTGATATGAGTACAAAAGAATGAAATAGTCTCTCCTTGCTAGCAGCTTACAGTCCAATGGAGGAGACAGTAAGTATAATTATAAATATACAAATACCATAAAATGAATAGATTTCAATATCTGCAGAGTCATTTAATACAAGGTAGTTCATGAGGAAATAAACAAGCAGTTAGGAACTTCAGGAAAGATTTCATGCAAAAGATGGTACCCCTTGAGCTGCATCTTAAAGAAGATGAGGTACTCTAAGAAGAAGAGGTAAATAGGGACTGAATTCCAGAAGGGGTAGAAGAAGATGGTGGCTCAGGCAAAAGGATCCCACCACCTGATCCATGATAGGGATTTAATAAAATCTTTGGAAGCTTTGTCATGTGTTTTGGTCAAATCGAATTCTTCAAAAAACACAAAAAGGAAATGGGTCAAAGGCCAAGAAGCAAGATGAGGATACAAGTTTCTACTTCCCCATACCATGACTTTGGGAGGAAGGATTAAAGTTGAATGGCCAATCCCCCAAACTCTGAGAATTGTCACTCACTGAAATGAGAAGAACAAGAAGAACCATTGCTTCCCTTTTCCTTATTATCTTCCCAGAGGAGAGATTATCACTGAGATCAACCAGGTATAAGTAGAATGAGTAGCCAGGAAAGATCTACAGAGTTCAAAGTCTAATGTCTGACTCCAGAGGAAGCTCAGAGAAAGGTCAATTTGGGAGAAAGATATAGCAAAGAGCTGAGCCACCATGATCATGATCATCTCTTCAATGCTTAGAAGTAAGACCTTGCCTCTTTCTCCACCCTTGGAGGCCAGCTTATCCACAGACCCACATTAATGAGGAAGATACAACTTGGACTCTTGGAGTTCTCCAGAGGAGACAGCATAAATAGGCATGAAGAAAGACATGAGAAACACAAAGGGTAAAAATAAATTTAAAAATAGATGAAAATTAATGACTTTAAAGACTGGTTTGTCAAAGGGATGATGTTGCTGGAGTCCAAAGGTAAAACTGGAAAGGGTAAGTCTCAGAAAAGCTTTAGATGGAGAATTGAAGCAAGTTTTGAAAGGTAAGAGGGATGCTATTTGTTCCTGATCCCCTATCAGTGCCCAGGACATAGCATACACAGAAAGTAGAGGCTGTGGGAAAGATGTCAAACATGCAGGGCAACAACACTGTCAAGTGTCCCACAACTGGATAACAATGTATTTGGGAAATATTTAATAAAATAAATTAAAATAAAATATGATAAAGCATAGAAAATATTAATATATGATATGAGTTAAGTCAATATGAGCCCCCAAGAACCCTTAAGTACCCCATTTCTATTTGTAGGCTATATAGACACAAGTAGGCTATGGCCTAGGAATTAAACTAATTTCCTTCCTCATCCACTAGAGTGCAAGGGAAGTCTTCCATCCCCACCCCACCAGCACCAGCACTGTATTATTACCCTAAATCTCATTACTAGCCTAAGCCAAAAAAAAATAGCTTCATCTGCAGAGGATACAGACATTGGCCAAGATGGTAGGAAGCAACATAGTTATAGCAGAAGGGACATAGGATATGAAGCCAGAGGAATTTGGATCAAGTCCCAGTTTTTCTACTTACTAGGAATTAGCAACAAGGACTGGACTGGTGATTTCATTGGGATACAGAATTTGCAACTGAGGAAAATGTAGATGGTATGTAGATTGGCACCTTCTTTGAAACATACAGTCTTTAAGAGTTGTTTAGAGTGCTGAGAAGAGCCAAGTGGCAAGTGGATAGTGGTTTGTAGTCAAGAAGACCTGAGTTTGAATCTAACCTCAGATACTTACTAACTGTGATTCTGGGCAAGTCATTTAACACTCTTGACCTCAGTTTGTTCATCTGTAAAATGAGCTGGAAAGGGAATTGGAAAACCACATCAGTGTTTCTGCCAAGGAAATCTCAAATAGGGTCACATAGAGTCAGACACAATGGAAACAGTGAACAAAATTCAGGGGATATATATATATAGAGAGAGAGATGTAAATATATACATATGTGTGTATGTGTGTGTGTATCAAATAGAAGCCAATCTGAGTTGAAAAGTCTTAAGCACAGCTAAATGTAACAAGAAGGGGTTCATTTCTTTTTAAGTTTAACACTACTAGACTGGCTGATAACCAAGCCAATAGTGGAAATGTTCCTTCAAATAATAGTCACATACAAATAATCCAAATGTGGCTATATGTTATACCCCAAGTATCAATGCAGTTTTAAGCATTAATAGTTTACTGCCCTAAGACTTTTGGGACATCCTGTAATTAAAATGACTCTGAGATGGCTACAAAATGGGTTATAATTTGCTCCTGGAGCTCATGAGCATGCATATGGTTACTGATTTACTGGAAACCTAGACCCACATGAAGAGAAAAAGCTCTAGAGTAAGGGAAAAAAAAACCACTACCTGGATTTAAATGATGACTCTAACACTAATTTAGCTATGTGACCTTGGGTGAGTGGATTAAAGTCTTTGGACCCCATCCAAAAAAAAGTAGAGGCAATAATATTTCTATTGTTTATCTCATGGAGTTTTCTTCTAAAGGTCAGAAGAGATAATAAGCTCATAAATTCATAGCTGGAAGGAACCATTTCATCCAACCCTTTCATTTTGCCAATGAGTAAACTGAGACTCAGAGAGATAAAGTGATTTGTCTGAGATCATACAGCTGATAATCAGAAAAGCTGGGATTTTGACTGCTAGATGTCTGATACCAGATCCGGGGCTCTTTACACCATAACATGAGAAGAAGAGATATTAGCATCATAGATTTGAAGCTGGCTGGCTGGGATGCCAGAGGTCATAAGATCATAGATTCAGAGCTGAAAAGACCTTCCATCTCATCTAGTCCAAAGCCCTCATTTGACAGATGAGGAAAAAGAAGTCTAGAGAAATTAAGTGACTCTGCCAAGGTCACACAGTTCACAGCAAAGCTCTTCTGTCTCCATATCCAGGACTCTTCCTCCCTAAGATGATGTATGTTAAGTGCTTTGTATCTGTATAGCTCTACTTACACATTAATTCCTGTGATTATCATCATTTTATCATTGATGATGTTACCTTTCCCATGCAGAGAATCATATATGTGGCAAGAATCTTCATGACAAGAACTGTTGTTCTCTGGGATAACTCCTCCATCGCTGTTCACAATCTCCCCACCAAGGGGGGACTCCTGAGTCTTCTTCCAAACTCAAAAATTAAGTCTATTGTTGATTTCACCAAAGAATAGAGAACTAGAATGGGACTAAAGTCTTTCTATCATTATATTTCCTACTATATCTTCCTGTGGATGCAGCTACAAAGGAAACTATGACTGTTAACCTCCTATGAAGGACTGTGCCAATGATGTGGCTGATGGACTCAATGCAATACTCAATGGGGTATAGCCCTAGAAAGAAGAGTGGGGACATTGTACTATATACAAGCATATTTTCTAATCTGCCTTCCTTTCCTCTACCAAAGACCCCCATTTAAAAAAATGTTTAGGAAGTCCTCAGTTTGGAGAAGTGGAAGATCCAAGACTGTGGGGGATAGAGCTAAAAACCAGAAGCCATCAATATCTAGTCCTACCAGACACTTAGGAGTTCATAGGCACAGGAATATGTTCTACTCCTTATATGGCTATTCAAAAGCTGATGCTAACTAGTGGCTAACACATTTATCCTAAAGTCTGTAGCATGAACTGCTGTGTTAATTAATGATTCAGAATCATTGATTGAGTTGGATAGAGGCACAGAGATTATTTAATCGAATTTCCTTATTTTTATAGATAAGGAAACTGAGGTCTAAAGTCACAAAGTGACTTGCTCAAGGTAACACAAGTAACAGATTCAAGATTTGAACTTGTCTTAAAACATTTTTTGATGCACCAAACTGTCCCTAAGGGCACCAAAGGGTGAGGGGGGAGGAATTAACTTCCTTAATAGCCAGAAGCTGAGTCTCCAGTATCAAAGACTTAGCAAAAAGTAATTCCTCCTGCAGAATTTGTCTACCCCTGTGCTTAGAGCTAGAAGGGAACTGGGAGACTTTCTAGTTCAGCTCCTTGATTTCAAAGAATTGATTATTAATGTAAAGAAACAAAGGGCTAGACAGGAAACATGACTTACTATTAATGGCAGAGTTGGAACTAAAAGAATTCACTTCTGCTCCCCCAGCTCAGTTTTCTTTTCTCTACAATATGCTATGGGGGTGAATAGGTGGTGTAGTGGCTAGAGCACTGGACCTGGAGTCAGGAAGATCTGAGTCAAACCCAACCTGAGACTCTTGCTGTGTGACTCTAGGCAAGTCATTTAACTCTTTTTACCTCAGTTTTCTCATCTGACAAATGAACTGGAGAAGAAAATGGCAAAAAAAAAAGACAAGAAAACCCCAAATGGGGTCATGAAAGATGGGACAAGACCGACTAACAGAGATAAAGTGCTTACACCACCCCCACCCCCACCAACAAGAAAAGGTCAAACAGTTCCCAGCAGCAACCCTGCTGTTCCTGCTTATTTGCTTCTTTCCACAAGCCCATATTATTTATGGTCCACTTGCCCCACCCCCACCCCCGACTGGGCAGAGCTGCCCGAAGAGCTTTCACTCCAGGGCTCTAGCAGCTACACTGTCATTTGGCCAGAGGCTGGGCTCTAAATAAGATGATGTGTCTTCCTGCTGCCTCTTATAGACCTGTATAGAATTGTAGGAGGGGGGGATCATTCTGCGTGCAGTCACCAACATGGTGATTATGGGCTTTGCCCCATGTCAGAGGTGACATCACTGAAAATCACAGAGGGACCCTTCTTCCAGCCCGGTGATTTGAGCCAAATCCCTGCCTGAAAGTGCCCTTCCATTCCCAGATGGAAATGGTTGTTTGCTTCTTAAGCTCATGGTCATTCCCTCTCCCTCCACCCTTCCCCCTTATTCTCCCCCTGCAGGGATGGAGTAGATGACATTGATAGCCAGGGGGATGGGAGCAGTCAACCAGACACTATTTCCATCGCTTCCAGAACCTCTCAGAACACAGTCGACAGTGACAAGGTAAGACAGTTTCCTAGCTCCTCACCCTACTCCCAGGTCTCTTTGACTTCCTGCCCCTGAAAAGACCCCCTTTCCCCCAAGAAGCCTCTCACCTGGGGGGAATCTAACTCAGAATGGAGGGTGGGGGAGAGAAAGAGCATTGGAGCAGAGCTGAAGGAGGAATGTCAGATATGGGAACTGCGACTGACTTTGGGGATGGAGGATTAGGGTTGCTTGGTCAGTCCTTCAAACCCTTGGAGGGAGTTGTTGGGATGAGAGGTGGCAATAAGGAGTGAGTCTCGACATCCCTTCCCCTCCCCTTCTCAAACGCTCCATCTTGGAGTTCTTGGCTGCTCTGCCTTCCAAAAGGATGGGAAGTCTTGGGACAGTTTTTCTGCGTCTTTTTTGACTGCTACTTCCTTATGTTCATACTGACTTGAATGCCAGCCCAAGAGAGTGATTTGGAGGATGGCCAGGGTACAGCTGGATGGTGGGAACGTTATCCACGGTGCTTTCTATGGTGATATGACCTTTCTCCCGAGGGGACCTGTCTGGCATCCTGGGACTCAGTCCCCCCGGGCAGAGGCAACGAGGACAGAGTGTGTGAAGCAGTTTGGAGAGGATGTGTCAATCTTGGCAACGACCCGGGTAGGTAGCTGTGTGAGGTCTTAAGCCAAGTAAGCATGTGTTGTGAGGTCTTTCACGGGGAGAGAAAGGAAGGGCAATTATGGCCCTATTTCTTGACCCCCCAATTGGGCAGTGGGATGAATACAACTGTCTGAATGTTGTGGTCTACCTCCTTTGTGATGGTTGCGCGTACGTTCCCCCCCTTACCCACTCAGCGTGGGCAGGGATGGGATAAAACTGGCAATTCTGCTGCATGTTGGTGGCCTTTGTTGTTGGTGAAGCTCTGAGGCCTCAAGTACCATCTGGCGCTGGTGCTGTCTGGCCTGGTGCACTGGCCTGCCCCGTCCCCCTAAGGCTGGGAGAACAGGCTGTGTCCATACTTCATGTTCATTCTCTACATTTGGGACTATTTGGTCTGGCAGTGTGTTACTAATTAATTAGGATTTTTGCCTAAGTCTCTCTCAATCGAACAGAAATGTTATCTAAATTCTGTGGTAATTATCAAGTAAATAGCCCTGATAACACTCCAGGGGCAGCCTAGCCTAATGGATCAAGGGCCAGTCTCAGAGTCAGGATGAAGAAGAAGAAGAAGAAGAATGATGATAGCTAATTTTTACATAGTCCCTACTATGAGACAGCTAAGTGCTTTTTACACAAATGTTATCTCACTTGAACTAGGTTCAAGTTTTATCTCTTGTATTTACTGGCTCTGTGATCTGAGAAAAATCACTAAACCCTTCATTACCAAGATTCTAATTGGAAGAACAGTTTCAAACATATAATATGATATATATTGTTTTGATAGAGTGTTGTGATGGAGGGAATTCCCTTGTCTACAGTAGCAATGAAGTTGAGTTGTAGACCTTGTTTTTTTTAAGACATCACTCTAGAATAATAAACTCTCCCTGAGCATAGGTTCCCAGACTTCCATGGTTCAATTCACTATTCCCTTGCCTTCAAGCAAATTAGCACTGAAAGCCTTCTTTGACTATGGAGAAGGATCAGGGGTCTCTCTTTGTCTTAGAATCTATATAGGGGTCATTCTTCTCTTCCTCATTTTCCATGTTTGGCAGTTTCATCTAGACTTGTCCTGTAAATGAAACCTTATTTTGAATTTTTACCATGTATGGACACAGCCTATTGATTCCCAGTTTCAAGGGTTATTTTGCCCGCCATTCCCTCCAAGCTGGCTCTGCATTTTCCCACCAAAGCCTCTGACTCAGAGACAAAGCCTTGAACTAAGGAAATGGCTGCTGGTTGAAATTTGGCTTGGTGAAACCCCTGACCCCAGTCATTCTTCATCCTTTTTCCCAGGTAAGTGAGACTAGCTTGGACCTTACCTTCCAGCAGGTGTCCTCAGGCCCAAGCAAACTCCCTCATATGCCTCCTTTTCTCAAGGAGTTATAGGATTGCAAATTTAGAGCTGGAAAGAAATTTCAGGTCATCTAGTTCAATCACTTTTATTTTATACTTGCAAATACTGAGGTTCCAAAAATGAAATGACTTATCCGAGGTTACCCAATAAGTGGTTGGACTGGAGTTTGAACCTAAGCTCACTAATTTCAAGTCCTGGGCTCTGGCCACAGCACCATGCAATTAGATCAGTGGAAACGTATGGAGGGTCCAAGCAGAGGCTTGTGGATGATACTAGGACTCCAACAAGACTTAGGATCATAAGCTATCAGAGGCATCCTCCATCCTAACATTCTCATTTCATGGAGGAGGAGGAGGAGCAAATGCCAAGAATGATCAAATCACTTACCCCAAACTTACACTGCTACTTAGTGGTAGGAAGAGCTAGAGCTAGAAGGATCTCCAGATTTCCCATTCAGTTCTGTATCTATTCTAAGAGGCCAAGTCTTGAAAATTCTTAAGAAATCAATACTCAGCATCCAGTAATGAATCTACTGATTCAAACTCAAATAGAAATGGGGACCACCAAAAATAAGGATTCCTGAGGGCTGTATATTAACTTAGAAAACCATACATGTTTATACATATATATATATGAATATAATTATATATAAAATCATGATATATTATATTGTATATAATTATATAATAATATTATTATATTTCATAATTATATAATAATATATTATATATGTTATATAATATGGTTCTATATTATATAATTTATTATAATTACTTTAATAAATATATTTTATTTTATTGCATATTATATAATAAATATTATAAAGAATATATATCATATTATATATAATTATATATACAATTAGCATAGCAACACATTAAAAACAGATAGGAACTACACTTTAATTAGGTTTAGGCCATGCAAGGGAGTGTTGTAGACCCTGTATTTAATATTTCTATTCTAAAGAGATCAGGCAAATTATCCCTTTTTTTAAAATTTATTTAAAGCAGTGGGGTTAAGAGTGACTTGTCCAAGGTCACACAGCTAGACAATTATTTAGTGTCTGAATCCAGATTTGAATCCAAGTCCTACTAACTCCAGGGCTGGTGCGCTATCCACTGCACCACCCAGCTGCCCTGGCAAATTATCTTTAATGAAATACTTGCCATGTGAGTAGCCCTAAGATGAATTCAGTGAAAAGAAAAAAGAAAAAAATATGCAATATCTTTCTTTTGGGTGCTTCTTGGATAATAAGTCATGATAGATCCCTATAAATAATCAAATAAATATAGTAAATTCCTATCATCTAATAACCTTCACTAATAGACTTTTATCTGACCCAGTTCCCTTCGAAATACCTCCAGTCCTCATCCTCTTGTCTTGTGTCCTTTATGGAGAGGAAAAACAGTCCAATCATTCTTTATATCAGGAAATATCTCTTTGAGTTGCTTGTTGGGAATCCCACATTAGAACTTAATGAACACTTAGTTCTACAAACCCTTTGGGGTTGAGATTTGTCCAAAGTCACACAACTAATATCTAACAAAATCACAACTCCAACCTAAGTTTTCTGACTCTTAAGTTTGTATCTCCAAATTTGGGGGGTTAAATTTTAAAAAACACACAGGCAAAAATAAGAGCCCAGTTCAAGGGTGTGTTTGACTGTGGCCCATTCCTTGCTGAAGGAAATACCACCTGAACTCCATCACTCTCCTGGATCTAGGTTCTAGTCCCTATTGAGGACTATTCTCTATATTAAGAGCCCATAGAGCCTCAGAGCCTACCAAGAGTAAAGTAGAGCCCTGATCCCTCTGATCCTTACTCCAACCCTACTTTTCCTTCAAAGCCTCAAACACAAATCTAAATCAATAGGTAGGATTTATTAAATACCGATTATATGCCAGCTACTATACTAGCCACCAGCAAGTACAAAGATCAAGATAGTAAATCAGTTCCCATGTCTGTGAAGTAATAGATTATACTTTTCAATAATGATGATGATGATGATGATACCATTTTATATGGCAATTACTTATTGGTCAGACCTAGTTACTAAGTACTTTACAAATATTATTACATTTTATTCTCACAGTAACCCCATGAGGTAATATGCTATTATTAACCCCATTTTACAGTTGAGGAAACTGAGGCAAACAAAAAAATTTATCCAGGATCATACAGTTTGGTAAGTGTCTGAGGTTACATTTGAACCCAGGTCCTCCAACACTTTATCTACTGCAGCACCTAGCTCCCTCATGCTGTGGGTCCTCTGGGTCCCTTCTCTTGAGTTGAAGGAAGAAGGAGGGCTTGAAAAGGCAGTGGTGACTAGTAGGAGGTGATGGCAGAAGGGGGAGCAGTATAATAGGGGATAATGGAATGGAAGGCAGAGAATTATTCCATCTCTTTCCTTTCATAACTCACTCTCTCCAGTTGTGTGTCAACGGACTATGATGAAGCCAGAGCAGGGAGCAAGAACTGGATGATCTTTGGGAAAGCACATTTGCTAAGCGTTGTCTCTAACTTTAGGAAGAAGACAAAAAGAAAGAGGTGGAAGTTTAGCTCTTGGATGTTATTCCTGATGGAAATACATATAGAATTTAAGGGAAGGTCTTCATGAATATTTCATTCAATTTTTCTAACATTCCAACACTCAGACAGACATAAATAACACAGTGTAGTGCCCTACTTGACTGCATCATCTCATCAGAGATTCTTAAACTGCAAGGGACTACAAATCCTATTCCAAATCTCTCATTTTATAAATGAGGAAAATTAGGTTTCAGAAAGAAAAAATTAACTTTCTCAAAGACATGTACTAAGTGGCAGAGACAGGATTTAAACCTAAGTCCTTGGACTCTTAATCCAGTATTTTTTTCCACTATACTCTAATGCATCCTCATTTTTTATAAATCCAACAAAAATTTATCAAGTACTTATTATGGGTAGAGAACTCCACTAGGTGCTGGAGGACATGCAAAGATTAAATTCTCTTCCCTAGGTGATCTTCTATATCTAGTGATAGATGTACTTTAAAATTTCCCCCTCAGTTTCCTTTTTAAAAAAAATTATTTATAATTTAAGCTAAACTATCAACAAACCTTATAAAACTAGAAAACATTTTATTCCCAGGTATCTGAGTATATCAGGAGCTAGAGTATAGTCCCAGATTTCAGGAAGTCTACTGACTCAGGACAATAGGGGGAAAAAAAGGCATTGTTGTTTAGTCATGTCTGACTTCATCACTCATGGACCATAACATAGCAGTACTATTCACGAGGTTTTCTTGACAAAGATCCTAGGGTGATTTGCCATTTTCTTCTCCAATGGGTTAAAACAAACAGAAGTTAAGTGACTTCCCCAGTAAATATCTGATTCTGGATTTGATTTCAGGTCTTCCTGATTCCAGACCCACTAAGCCATCTAGATTCCACCTAAAAAAAAGTCTAGGTTTTGGTAATCTAGAGAGGAGTGTTAACTAGGAAAATGAATCAGGACAGGTGGATGAATTTGTAGTAGAACACAAATGGGGTCCCTCAGTGTCAGTGCCCAGAATCAAAAAATCTTCCTGGAAGCTTTTCATACAGTTGCTCCCCATTATACATACTGATGGAGGAAAAAGGGAGAGGGAACTATGGATGGTGGATGTGAAAGATGAGAGCTAGAGAAATCAGTCTAACCAATTCAGTTCAATCTAATCCAGTAAACATTTTTAGAATGTTTGATTTGATTTGATTTTTTAAATGAACAAGAAATCTATTTTCTCTTTCTCCTCCTCTACCCTGAACATATATTAATATATTCTATAATATAATTAATATTTATTAATAAAAATTAATAAGTATTTATTAAGTACCTTCCATGGTAAGACACTGTACTCAGTGCCCAGGTATAAAGACAAAATGAAAATCAGCCCTGTCTTGCAAGGTGCTTTCTTTCTACTGAACCTAAAGGTTAGGCTTAATTTGAGCAAGAAAGAGCTTCTCCCTAACAGCTGACCTAGTAAATCCAGTGGATTCAAGTTTAATGGATTATCATTTCCAATGCAAAAAAAATGCTTTCATGGTGGTTGTTGTTCACTTGGGTTGGGCTCTTTGTGACCCTGTGGATCATATAGCCCATGGGATTTTCTTGGCAAAGGTACTGGAGTGATTTGCTATTTTCATCTCCAGTAGATTAATGTGAACAGGGTTAAGTGATTTGCCCCATATCACATAATAAGTAAGTATCTGAGGCTTAATTTGAACTCAAATCTTCATGATTCCAGTGCTCTATCCACTGAGTGATCTCACTGCCTTCTTAGTTGTAGCTCCATGCAATGTGTCCTAACTATAGAATAAGGTGATGACAGAAGGCATTGACTAACTGTGCTAATGGTAGCATCTATAATAATTATTAAAATTTACATCATCATTTAATATTTCAAAGCATTTTATAATCATATCATTTGATCCACAAAACAGTCCTGTGATGGAGTTATTATTATCCTGATTTTTCAGATGGGGAAACTAAGGCTGGGGTTAAGTGACTTGCCCAAGGTCATACCTCTGGTAACTCTGAGGTAGAATTTTAACTCAGACATTCTTGGTTCCAAATTCAGTGCTCCCTGCATTGAGTAGCCTAATTATTTAAACTTTGCATGGCCTAGAAAACTCTTTTTTTAATGATCCTTTTGAGGAACTAGTAGAACTGGTCATAGGGAAAGTGATAGAAGCAACACACAGGCACATCATCCCCTAACAGTTCTCTGCTTTGACTACTTTCATATTCCCTTCCCTGTTCCAATCTCCTGTCTCTTTGTATTTTAAGGGAGAGAGGAATCTGGTTTAAAAGAATCTTGCATAGTCTCATAATCATTATTTCATTTTATAAGTAGAAAATGGTGGTACCCATCATGTCCCTCAGACTTTTATCTTTCCTATACCCCAACCTTTCTAATCCTCAAGTCCCTATATATTTTCTTCGTGTGATGTATCTTTCCTGCCATAAAAGATAGAGGGAGAAAGGGAGAGTGGTGAGGGGAGAAAAAGAGAGAGGAAAGAGAAGGCAAGAAGAGGGAGGAAGAGGGGAGGGGAGAGGAGAGGAGAGAGAGAGAGAGAGAGAGAGAGAGAGAGAGAGAGAGAGAGAGAGAGAGAGAGAGAGAGAGAGAGAGAATGAATCAGAATGGGATCAAAGGAACCTAACAGTCAGATTTTACTTTTCTTTCCTGTTAATCACATCCATATACCACTCTGAAAAAATATTCAAACCACAGTCCCACAATTTTTTAATATTACTGTTTCAAATGAATTTGCCTATTTCCCCAAAGTACAGCTCGCTCTCTCTCACACACCTGTGGCTTCCCATTGGCTTCCAAAGATACAGAATATGGTTCTAATAATTGAGGTGCAGGGTTAAAGCACTTGAGGAAAAAATGGCTTGGAGTTCATTTGTTTCCTTACTTATTAATCTTATCTTTATAGTAGTGCAAGAAAGACCCTGGGAGACCTTCTGGGAGAAGTCTGTTCTTCATGTCTTTCCTCTAGCTGTTTTTTTTTTCACATTTTTTTCAAATTTATACTCCACAAGTGAATTTCCCCAGCAATGGGGGAAATTATCTATCTAGATCTATTTGTATGGAATTATCTTTCTTTCACCTATTTTGTGCCAGACTTTTTTTTAGAGTAAAAGCATACGTTCCCTTTTGCTTTGTAAAAGTTTGAAGGTAGAGCAGCAGGAATGTTGGGAAGAGGGACCACAAAGAAAAGAGGGTTTGGGTAGAAATGGAAATGAGGATGTTAGGAAACTCTCTGTTCCTTAGCTCATTATCTTCCTCAGAATCGAGCTCCCCCACCCCAAGACAAACAGATGACTCTTTCTCCAACTCTAGACTCGCCCTTTTAGGATTTTGTCTCATGATGTCCCTTGTCACTCAGAGCTCATTGCCACCATAACTCAACCCCACCTATGATCCTTATCCCTGTCTGACTCATGAACTTGAAACAGACTTTTTGTAACTTCCTAAGTAATAGCTAGCTTTCTGAAAAGTTAAAATCTACTCATGACTAATTCAGACCCTCAGAGTCTGCTCTTCTTTCTATGATCACATGGATCACATGGATCCAGGAAACAATATGATAGGTTTTATTATCTAATTTAACAGGATAATTCTAATAATGGCATTTCAGGCAAAATAGGAGAGCAGGACAGTGAATTGGTAAGCCCATGAGAAATTTAACTTAAGGTTGTCAGAAACTGTTGATATTCCTTAAATATCACAAAGTATGGCAACAGAACACTTCACCTTTGTTAAGATCTAACCACAGGTTTGGACTATTGAATTTAACAATATTTCATTCAGGGAAGAACCAAGACATACTACTTAGCATTTCTAGATCTCAGTTTCCTCAACTGTAAAATCTTTGAAGAGTTGTACTAGATTAATTGCAAGGTCCCTAGGTCTAAATCTATATAATCACCAAGACCTATGATTTCTTAGGATGGAAATGGAAAATTCCAAACCAATAAGTTGAGTGCCAAAATGTGATTCAACCCACAAAAAGCTTTATAATTGGAAACTTCTAAAGGGAATTTCAACATGGATGTCATGGTAACAGACTAAAAGCTGGCAATGTATTCAACTGGGAAGAATAGTAAATTTCTCCATTGTATTTTAGTTATACTTCTCTTTAAAAGCTAATTGCTTATTTACCTATGGAAGGCTTATGCTTTGATTATGGCCATTTGAAAATGAAATCTGTTTGCCTTTCACAAATATGTTAAGATTTTACAACACTTATATTTTATGCCAGAGCGTCAAGTTCATCTAACTCACCTGAAGAAACTTAGAAATATTGGTAGATTTAAAGCCCAAGCTTAGATCAGACTAGACTGATCTATGTTGAGTCCCAGAGTCAAAGCCAACAGATAAAATGGACAAAGCGTATAGAAACAGTGAGGTGTAGCTATGTGAGGTTATGGACATGGGATATGAATCTAAAAATCATTTTGAATGTAAAAATCAGATTTGTCTGTGAGAAGGAAAGAGAGGGTGCAAGGACGCTTATCTAAAGGTCCAAACTTCATACAAGATCCAGAATGTTCATTTAAACAGAAATAGTACTGATAATAAATATGGGAAGAAACAAATAACAGATAATTGACAATAGTCTAGGCAAGTGGGCAGCCTGGGCAGAGAGATTGGACAATAGTATGACAAAAGTATCATAGCTATAGTTAATATTTTATCAGTGCTTACTTGCACAACAGTCTCTGTGCTAAGAGCATTACAATTATTCTCTCATTTGATCCTCACAACCACCCAGGGAAGTAGGTGCTGTTATTATCCCCATTTTACAGATAAGAAAACAGGCAGATAGAGGTTCAGTGACTGTCCAGGATCACAGAGCTAGTAAATGTCTGAGGTCAAAATTGAACTGACTTCAGCAGAGTTACCCTCCAGGACAAGAACTTGGGGATGAGATAGGAACCCAATTCCAACTATATTCTGTACCTTTCCTTGGATCTAAGAGTGCATACTTGGTCCATCTCTTTCACACAATCTGGACCCCCAATTTCAGTACAAATTGCCTATGTTGTAGAGACTCAGGATTCCTACAGTGGGTAACTCATGAAAATTATCCCCAGATGTTTTATTTCGTGGTAACCAAATTTATGCATACACACATATACATATGTGTATGTTTATATATATATTTCAGAACATTGAAAAGGAATAGCCTCAAGTGATATAAGATGTTTCTCAAATTAGTAGTTGGAGCCCCCAGAGGCAGGGCACAGGAATAAATCCAGGGGTAGGAGTGAGTTGAGTCATGAATACCAGAACTATAGAATTACAAACAGTTGTTGGATGACAGCAGAAAACTCCTGACTACAAGAATGAGGTGGTCCAGCTTCTTAGATCTTTTATCCTGACATGTAAGGTCAGTTCTGATCACAAGAGGGAGGAAATTGACCTTTTGTTTGGAGGTAATTGGAGATCCAGGGACCATGGAGACATTAGAGAAGGCTAATTAGACTTTGAAAAAGTCTGAGAAACCCAAAAGTAGCTGATATACCACAGAATCACTCAGCTCCCTGGCCTTGTTTTTGTTAAAAGTGGCTCCCTTCTCAGATTTGCCATTCCTAAATGTCCTAAAATGGAAAGGAACTTCTGTCCTTCACCATAGCCTTACAATGCCTTGTTATTATTGTGTTGTCTGCTTTCTTCCTGCCATCCCTTCATTGTCCACCCACAAACATCTCCTATGTACTACTGAAAAAGTATAAGGCCTGAAAATACTGGAAGAGGATAGTCGTTAAAGGGCAGTTTTGTATGTTGTACATTTTTTTTGTTTTTGGAAACCATTACAGGAGTTTGGTGAAGGGTTCCAGGGATGGCTAAACCAGTATGTCATATTCTCTCCTGCTCTTGCATCTGAACTTAATCGTGTTCTCTCACTGACAAGCTAGAAAGGGAACTGTGTAGGCTTTAACACCCAACTGATGTTCCAGAGCCTAGCCTGTTGTGCAAGGAGCCACCATCTGGGGAGTAAATATGTCTCCAGGCTCTTAGGAGAGAGGGGAAGGAGGGAAGGAGGATGCAAAAAATGAAAAATAGCTAAATAGGAGAGCATAACTCTGATCTCAGATCCTTGGACATCCTTGGATCTCAAAGTTGGAAGGATCAATAAACCTAAGAGAAGTACTTAAAGTGTTTTAAAGTGCTTAGCAAGTGGTGGCTAGGTGGTACAGTAGATAGAGCACCAGCCCTGGAGTCAGGAGTACCTGAGTTCAAATTCGGCCTCAGACACTTAATGATTACCTAGCTGTATGACCTTGGGCAAGCCACTTAACCCCATTTGCCTTGCAAAAACCTAAAAAAAAAGTGCTTAGCAAGTTTGCAAATAGCTTCCTATAGGGAACAACACACAAGAAGTCCATTTTTAGAATCAGAAAGTGCTAAAGCTGGAAAAGACCACATGATATCTGGTCTAGATTCCTGCTTTTGGGCAAACAAATGATGGCATCATCCAGAACAACTAGTTGTCTCCTCCATTCTTCAGACTCTACAAAGATTGGAACTTCAGCCTTTCCCTCAGCAGTAGAGGACCTAAGGTCATCTGCTTTATGGTAGGTCCTGCCTCTCTGGGGGGAAAAAAAAAAGATTTTTATTTCACAATTCTGCCTTCTACTCAAGACAGAACTGAGCACCAGGCTTCAAGAAAAAGCTTCATTTAACTTCTTCCAAATCTGCCTCTCTCCATTCCTTCTCTAGAGGATTCTCTCTGTCCCATATGTTTCCTGTCTTTTAAGTGATCCTGTCCCTAAGGGTTTAAAAAAATGTGCCAGAGGAAGGGAACCATCTGCATATTTTGAAGGAAAAACAAAGGCAGGCAGGCAGAAAGAGGAAGGAAGGAAGGAAGGAAGGAAGGAAGGAAGGAAGGAAGGAAGGAAGGAAGGAAGGAAGGAAGGAAGGAAGGAAGGAAGGAAGGAAACAAACAGCATTTCACAAATATTTTTTTTATTTGATCCTCCCAACAACCCCAGGACATAGATCCTATTATTATTCCCAATTTATGGTTGAGACTGAGATGAACAGAGCTTAAAATGACTTCTCCTGAATTACACAATTAAGTGTCTGAGACCTGATTTGGCCTCAGGGTTTTTTTGACCAGGTAGTAGGGAGAAATTTGAACCTCTAGTCACCCGGGAATTCATCCCAACCTTCTAGACTCTAGGTACTATTTTAAATAAAGACCAAAATAACCCAGTCTCTGCCTTCAAAGAACTTATATTCTTAGACCTAAGAGCTAATTAGAAATGGGACAGGAGAATAAATCTTAGAAGACTTCAAGACATTAAACCTGGGTGCCCGGGAAGACAATGGAACCACTGGTAGAAATCCTAACATTTAGAAGTAGAATAAGTTTGGGGGGATGGCTGTATTTTGTACAGAACATAAATTTGGAGCCTCATTTTACAGAGGTGGAAACTGAGGCCTATGGCATTGAAATCATTTGTCCATTATCACACAGTCTGTTGCTCTTGTTCAGTTGTTTCAGTTATGTCTGACTCTTTGTGACCCCATATGGATTTTTCTTGGCAAAGATACAGAAGTGGTTTGCAATTTCCTTCTGCAGCTCATTTTACAGATGAGGAAACTGAGGCAATTAGGGTCAAGTGACTTGATCAGGGTCACACAACTACACAATGTCCGAGGCCAGATTTGAATTCATGAAGAAGTCTTCCTAACTTTAGGATGTTTTTGTTTGTTTGTTTTTGTTTTTGTAAGACAATGGGGTTAAGTGACTTGCCCAAGGTCATACAGCTAGGTAATTATTAAGTATCTGAAGCCAGATTTGAACTCAATTCTCCTGACTCCAGAGCCAGTGCTCTATTCACTTCACCACCTAGCATTCTATTTGCTAACTGCCCTATCCCACAGTCAATGGCAAAATTGGCATGGGGACTGATGTCCTCAGACTCAGAACCCAGGCTCTTTCTATTACACACCATTAGCTTCTTATGCTGAGTTGGAGGTGCCAAAAGTACATATGAAGGTGTCCCGTGAAGCTGTACAGGCCATGGTAAAGAAAGACCTTGTTATATAACCACATTGCTTAGTTTGCTCAGGGATGCCACTCATGCCCAGGTTCTTAGCACCAAAGTCAGGTACTTTGTAAATGCCCTAGAAGTGCTCCCAGGACTGAACTGAAGCTCTCTTAGACAAAATCCTGGTAGAGATACTGACTGCCTAGAGTGGAGTCTCTGAGTTTGGGGGCTCATGTCCAGTCTGAGTGAGAGCAAAAACTCTTTAGTTGCAGATGTTCTATGCAAATGTTATCAGAGAAGAAAGGATTCTGGGACATCTCAAAGCTGAGCATGAGTCTAATGAGGATTTTTGTTTTAGCATACTAATGGGGACCTGAGCTGGGAGCCATCTGGTGATGGATCTGCAAGTTAAAGGAGGGGGAGCTCTGAAGAAATGGGGAGAGGGGAGAGAGGGCTATGGAAGAATTCACAAATGACTAGCAAAACCAGGAAACTCAGGATGAGCTGATTGAGGAGTCAAGAGGAATTAAGATAATCAGAGACTAAATAAACACCAAAAGCAGAGAGGAAGCTATTATCCTACTTCAGGACTAAGCAGGACAGGGAACTAGAGAGATGCCAGAAGGAGCTGGTAGTCTCACTGAAGGGAAAATGATTTCGGACAAAAGAAAAACAAATGGAGAACGCCTATAGGCCACTAGTCAAGTTAATGATTCAGGTATCTCTAAGAGAAGCTATATTAACCTGAGCTAAGGGATAACATTAGAATACTAGACAAATATTAATAATAATATCAACTTATGCTCATACAATACTCTATGGTTACTGAATATTTTAATATCTATCATCTCATCTAATTCTCATGCTAACCATATGAGTTAGATATGAAAGGTATAGTTGAAGACAGATGAAGAATCTAAGGATGTATGAATTAAGTGACCTGTCCAGTATAACTTAGATCATAGAATCATAGATAGAAAATTAGAAATAATCTCAGAAGTTGAATCCAACCACTTTTTTTATATAAGTGAAGAAACAGCCTGAGAGAGGTGAGTGACTTGTCCCAAAGTCACACAACTAAATGTTTGAGGCAGAATTTGAACTTTGATCTTCAATCTCTAAATCCTGTGCTCTGTCTAGCACATTAGAATGCCTATTTAATTTGTCTAAGGAGCAATAAAGATGGGATATGGAGCTGAGTCTTCTCCCTCATAGTGAAGAAAATGAAGGACTCCTAATATTGGGCCTTCTGCCAGAGTCCATAGCAAGTGTCCTGGCAGAAGGGAAGCTGGAGACGGCTTAAGAAGAGAGGAAGGAGCTGTTCCTTGATATCTTGGAAGAGCATAGGTTCAAAAAATAAATTGAAAATATACAAGATGGAGAAACATTTGTAGAGAACAGCTCTTTGGGGGCGGGGAAATATGGGGCTTTGAGTTGATACAAAGTTCAAAATGATATCTAGAAGCCAAAAAAGCTAGCATGATCTTAGGTTGTCAATAGATACATAGAAGGAAGCCAGAACTTGAGAGATAATAAACCTGTCTTTAACAGCCCATATCTAGAGTATTATGTTCAGTTCTGGGCAACCACATTTTAGCCACTATATGAACAAATTTAAGCATATCTAAAGGAACATGAGCGAGTGGTTTAGAAACCACGTCACATAGAGAATGGCCAAACCAGGAGTTTTTAACCTAGGGACTATGAATTTGTTACTGTCTTGTTTTATTACCATATTTTGATAATTATATTTTAATATGACTGGTTTCCTTTGTACCCCTGTGTACTTTATTTTAAGCATTTAATAACATTATTCTGGGAAGGGGCCTTAGGCATTACCAGACTGTGAAAGTGGTCCAAGACATATACACAAAAGGTTAATAAGTCTTATAAAGGAACTAGGAAATTTTAGCCTGGGAAGAAAACTTAAAGGGACATAGGATATTCTGTCTCCAGTGAGAAGAATGAGGAGAAGCAAGGGGATGATAGAGGGAGACATATTTGAGTTTTACTTAAGGTAAACATTCTAAGCAACAAGAGCTGTCATAAAACACAGTGACTGTTTTGGGAGATGATGATTTCCCAGGCACTGGGGGTCTTTATGAGTTATATGACCAATTGTTGAAAAACATTATAATAGCTTTCTCTTCAAATTTAGCTTAGACTACATTACCTCTGAAGGTCCTTTCAACTCTAAGATTATGAAAGGCAATGATCCTGTAAGAGTCACCCCATTGGCATCTCATTCTTACCTTAAAGAAGAAAGAAAAATGGGGCAGTCAGAAGAATTTGAATTTGACATAAGAAAGGACTTGCCTGAAGGGGTGAGTTGTCACATCCTTAAACCAGGAACTATAAACTGTGGAATCTCTTAATAGAAGTCTTTGAGAATAGGATTCATTCCTCTCTGGGATGCTTCAGGTATTCAGGACTTCCTCATTGGAGGAAGCCATAGAAACAGGATGAGATCTCTGGAGTTGAAGATTCCAGTGAAGACAGCACCAGTTTAGATACCTAAAAAGCATGTCAGTAATCTGAAAGTGTAGTGAATCTGAAATTTTGGTACTAATAGTATTCTTATGCACCTCACACTGTGTAATGTTTTTATTTGACAAGTTTATAAAAACTGCCAAGGTGATTTACTCAAGGATGTATCTCCTAGATCGCCGGCTCCATTTGATCTTGTTGCCCATATATGCATGAGCCCCTCAGTGGAACTCCAGGTCATTAAATGCATGATATTAATAGTGGAGAAGCTGTGGTTGGGTCTCTTGGAGATATTTCTCACTCAGCCCACAGCCTCAGTGAGTCCCGTAGGACCCATAAAATACCTCTTTATTAGGGCAGGTTATGGTCTGTCGTTCTGCTCCTTTTATTGCTTCCCATTTTGTGATCAAATACTTTTAACTCCAAAACAAACACCATGCCACCCAGAGAACAGCTTTTCTCTGTTTTCAGAGAACACCTGGGTGTTCTTTCCATCAGTTCAGGTTTGTTATAGACCCTTAAATTGTTCCCTCCTGAAAGTGAAATGTAATGTGCATGAATCCCAGCTATGTCAGCAATTTCTACTACATTCATGGGCTTATTTAAATGGGAAAGTTGATATTTCATTGCACAGTGCAGGAAACTCATTTTGTAAACCCTAAATCCATATAGAATGAACACAAGGAATTGGAAGTAGATGTCCTGACTTCAATGCCCAACTTGTCAGCTTTCTAGCTTGGACAAGTCATTTCCTAAACCTCCAGTTTCCTCATCTATAAAATGTGATTAACAATATGTCCATCACCTACTCCCCAGAACAAGGTGATTTTAACGCTACATAAATATTTTTCTTATCAATTTCACCTCATGATATTTTTGACAATAGTGATAAGAAAACTGAGACATCTACAACCCTTGAAAATCCAGTTTGGGTTTTTGAAAGAGAAAACCTGGAGGAGTGATTAAACATATCTACAGATTATTACATAGGTTAACTGAATAATGAACCTTCTGGGTAATAAATATAATTCCTATTCTCTGGGAGTTTCCAGTTTAATGAGAACAACAGGATAATGTCTTTCCTTCTGTAATGAAAGTTCAAAGTAGGGTCAAATAAATGTGACTCAGCCTGAGTCAGTAAGTCTTGTGTAGACACAATATTAAAAGAAATCACAGTTGGGGAAGACTTTTGTGAACCTGGGGTGGGGGATATCTCATACGTGTCATGCTAGATTGAAGGAGATGGAGACAAGAATGCAAGAAACACATTTGAAAGGGGAAACTGGCATTTGGGATCCATCTATCATCCAGGAATTCACTGAAGCATCTGTGGTCCTTTGGTTGTCTATGGATGGAGGAGTTTTGGCAGTTCTTGAAGTGAAGGTAGAGATAGGAAAGGGCCAGTTTCCTAAAGGCATTCTTTTCTCTCCCATTCAGGGCAGGCATTGAGTGTCCTTAGTGATGAATTTAAGACTTGCTCTTTTCCAAAGAATATCATCTTTATTACTCTAAAGATTAATATAAGAAAAAATTCTCACAAGTGTGATAGGAGAAAAGCATGCAGTCTTCATTGATGTTTTGGATTTTATTACCCTCCTTGATGATATGATAATATATATCCATCAATCAGAAAAATCTCAGGATTGAAAGAGATGTCTGGGTCATTAAGTCTACCCTTACATGAATCAGGAATCCCCTCTCCCAGAGACCTGACAAGTTGTCACATTACCTCTACACTCTAGAGCATTCCTCAAAATGGCAGGTCTTTCATTCCTTCTTGGATAGCACTAATTGCTAAGAAATGTTTACTCACCTTGAATCAGAATCTACCTCTGGTCAACTGTCATTCATTGCTCTTGGTTCTGTTCTCTGCCACTAAGTAAAAAATGCCTTTGATATGACAGTCCTTTAGAGACCCAAAAACAGCCACCATGCCCCACCTTCTCCTCTCTTTTGCAGTCTTTTTATCCAGAATAAACATTTCCTATCTCTTTTAATAACCTTCCTATAATATGATTTCAAGTTCCTTCATTATCTTGATCACCTTCCTTTTACCAGAGCATAGTATGATGAAGTGATCAACTCTCTTGATATGGACCAGGCTTCTACTCTTGTTACCAAAGATTATATTTTATTCTGGCTGCCATATCACCCTATAGATTTATATTGATGCTGAATTCCACTAACACCCCCTTTTCAGAAGACCTGTGGACATGTCACACTTTTTCTAATTGATTTCCTTTTAATCCAAATGTTGGATTTTTTCATTGATTCTCGATGCATTTCATCTTATTCTATTCAGTTCATTGTGCTGAGCTGTCAGGATCTTATTGGGTCCCTATTCTATCCCCCATCATGTTATGTATCCATCTCAGCTTCACTGTATCTGTGCTACCCAATCTTGGTCACACACACAGCTTTATTCCATGCTCCATGTAGTGATTGTATTTCGTGATGGTGCTTAGAAAACTTTGTGTCATGGGAAAAGGCAACGATGTAGGCTTTTCCTTTTTATAAATAAATAAAGATCTTCTCAGATGCCTGGCTTCCATATGATGTACCAGCTGCTCTATTTCACTAGGGGGTAAAGTACCATTTTAATTGAAAAGTTCAACCCAGCTACACCTGCCAAAATAAATCAGGGCAGCACTATTTTACTTCATATTTTAATTTAAACCCAATGGTGTTTAAAAGAAAAAAACTTACTTTGAGAGAAACCAATCCTTTAAAAAGCAAATGAAGGGAGTTTTGTTTTTGTCTTTGTTTTTCAGAAAACAGTCATCCAACTCAAACTGAACTATTTCCCTAGTTATATTTCAGTTGTAGAAAATTTCATAAGTCCCTATTTCCCAAGACTAACACAAGGACCTTCAGAACACCCAAACAAATGTTCATATCTCTATCTAGGGAAGCTTTTAATATTATATGAGCTTATCATTTCTTATAACAGAAATAGGGTTAAGAAAGAAAACATACAGGGATGACTGGTTCAGTTTTAGTTCCTCCAAAGGCAGAACAAGGAGGCTTTATCCCATGATGTCAGATTTAGAGTGTTGGCAGCACTTAGCATCCTTCAGTAACTAGAAACAACAAAACTTAGCACCCAGTTAGAAAGAATCAAAGTAGGAACTACCAAATGGCTAGCTCCTTCCCCCCAGGTTCTATTCAACTGAAGTTACAATTTGTGGTATTTGCCTAGGAGCAATAGTGCCTAATTATAGGTCTGAGTTCCTCCCATGGTTGGTAGTTAGTGCAGAATGAACCTTGGACTTACTGCTCCCTGCATTAAGAACGCTGAATTCATGCCACCAACTCAACCTGTCATTCTTTTCTGGGAGAGAAAAAAATAATAATAATGGTAGACATGAAACAGCAGCACAGACCTCATCCAAATGAAATTGCCAACAGTTCCTACAGCCTAGCCTAGCATCTCTGGTGTGGCAGAAGAAAAAGGTCAGCTGCTCATTATTAATGCCCATCTCGGATCTCTCCCTGCATGGTGCCAGTGACTCACAAGGTAGCCTTGGTGGGCATGTGATTCTGCCCAAAGCAGAGGCTCCGTTCCTCTCCAGTCAAAGCCCCAATCTGGCACTGAGGGTTTGACTGTGCCTGGAGATGGCAAAAATGATCTCTGCCTCAGAGTGAACAGAAAAGGACCCAGCTGTTAGAAGCCAGTCAGCTGCCTGGGGCCAGCCGGAGCCCCTGGTAAAGTCACACCAGTCACTGAGTGTGTCGCTTTGGGGACTTAGATTTTTATTCCATTTCCTAAATTCTGGTGGAGGAGGAGGAGTGAGAAGCTGACAGTGAGCCAAGATGTTAAAGCGGATTAGTTGGAAGCATTCTAAGAGGAACAAGGCGCAAGTGAGTATATCTCCCAGATAGCTGCATTTTTTTTCTGGGGTATAGGGAATGCCACGATTTGAGAATCAAATGGAAATAGAGGAATTTGGGGGCTAGACTATAGGTAGGAAAGACAGGAATGGCAGGTTTCAGATATAAATATATATATACATATATATATATATATATATATATAAAACTTGGAAAAGTCTTATTTTTTTTTTGTTTATTCATTTATTTATTTATTTTACCTATAAGAGTCTGGGAGAGGAAAAGTTATTTTAGGAACAAAGCAAGGAGCTTGGTGGAGCTGAACAAACCAGTCCTGCAAAGGCTATGGGCTGGAGGAAGGTAAAACTGGCAACACTGAACTTGGGGCTCTCTGGGACCAACCTCCCCATTTGCAATAGCCAGGGTCTCTTGGCTAGGCAGAGAAATGTGGCAGCTTCAGAAACCCCAGGCAGGTGGAGCCTTTTTTCTAGAAAGGACAAAGGGCAAAGGAAAGGGATTAGTGAGTCCGGTTCAAATTCCAGTTCTGTTACTCTTTGTTTGATTTTCCTAACTGGGGATGATGGGGAAGAGGATTAGTTTTTGCATCTGTAAAATGAATGTAGGCTACTGTGATCTCTCCTAGCTTTAAATTTGATGAACTTGTTATAGCTGGGAAAACTGTAAATTGGCTTTGGAGTTAAGGTTATCCTTCAGTTTGGGCCACTTGTAAGTATATAGCATATGTGCTCAGAAATAGTATATATTATTATCTATGAGTACATAACCTATATAACAATAGCTTAGGTCATGGAGATGAGTGCATAGTTATTTTTTTCAGTCCTTTCCCAGTAAACAATTCCTGTTGGTGCTTCATCTGTTTGCCAGTCTAGCAGTTTAATATTCATCAGCATCTAAATTTGCATTTATAAAGCAATTTAACATTTACAAAGCACTTTATGTGTAGTATTAGTACTGTAGTAGGTAAGGTGAAAGTTAAGAATGGGGACCATTGAGAATGGACCAGTATTAGTCTTGTGGTCAAAGAGAAATGAATGATTAGGAGAGATTGCAAGAGAATTTCCTGATCTAAGTAAGCAAGTACAGATATTTTAACTCCAGGTTCTACAACAGAGAGATGGCAGAGAGGTGTCTTTGGATGAGAGTCTTGTAATAATTCTCATTCTGGAAAGAGGCTAAAAGATGCAGATCCCTATAACCCTCGTCCATATCAGAATTATACCATCCAGGTTTATTCATGACTCTTCATTAGTTTAACAGTGTAACCCAATGGAAAAAGTATTGGTCATTGAATCTGGCAACCTGCATTCATATTCCAGTTTTTATTATAGTTGTGGGACATTAGGTAAGTCACTTAATTTCTCTAGGGATCAGTTTCTCCAAGTGTCAAATGAGATTCTTTCTCAGAGAATTGATATGAAGTGCTTTGTAAATTCTAAAATGTTTTATAAATGTAAACTGTTATATTATCTTCTGCTCCTACTTTATTGCTGACAGCTTTTCCAAAGCTCTCTTCTTTCTCCTTAAGCTGATTTTTTTTAATTGCTGCTTTTTAAAAAGCAATTTTGTTATTTAAGTCAAACGTATATTTGAATATCATATTGACTTGGATATTACAAATGCTAAAATTTCATTAATTTTGTTTTTATTAGGACTTTGATCACCTTCAACAGAGCAGTTTGCTCACCTGTTTGGCATCTCTCCATAATGCTAGTCTCTATACCCTCTTAGGAACTTACTCAGAGTACTTAACAATGCCCTACCCAATTTCCTTCAGCTGGTTATCTAGAGAGTTTTGGGTTTCTAAAAACTTAACACCTTCTTTGAAAGACAGGTCTTGTAAATTCTTGAAACTAATTCATAGCATTTCCCTTAAAGAAATCATACCTCTTCTTACCATTATGTTTTAGTTCTATTGTTACAGATATAGATTCTATTCCTCAGTAGATTAGAGGTGATTGGATATAGGACCTCTGGGAATTTCCTAAAAAAAAATAGACAGTAATTCTCATCATCCCCAAATGTCTTCATATTCTTTCTGCCTTTTGTAAAAGTGGATTATTACATCGTATGTTCACAATTTGTTTAGTACATTATAGGAAAATTGCTCTAAAATCAAGACTGGAAAAGGTTATCTTAGAAATGCTGAAAGAAAAAATACTAGATACTTTCCATCTCTAGATACTTTTAATCTACAAAAACTGCTGCCATTCCCCAAAAAGATGTTAAAATACTTAACCCTCTTTTACTCCATCCATTAGCTAAGGAAATCTATGCATTGTTGTTTGGGGAGAAATATGAATTTTTAAAAATATTTTTATTTAAATTTTATCTTCTAGAGGGTTTTTTGAATTTTGTTTTTATGTCATTTTCGTTTCTGAATATATCCCTTTTTATTCCCCTACCCAGCAAAAAAGAAAGAGGAGAAAAGCAATTCTGTCACATTAACCAAAACATGAAACAAGCCTAATAGTATATATATAATGTTCCTCCCCATACCAGTCACCCATCTCTGCAGGAAAAGGGGAAACCTGAAGAAAGGTTTCCCTTTTGGGGCAGTCAAGTGGTGTGCTAGATAACTTGGAATCAAACATCTGTATTCAATTCTGTCTTATCTCAAAGTCTCAGTTCCCTCCCATTTCTCTTTAGATCTATCTCATAAGGTTGTGATAAAAAGTAATATATGAAGTGGCATTTAACCTTAAATGCTAATTACCATTGTTATTTTGAACTTTCCCTCCAGAGGAAATGTTCTAGTAATGCTCTAGATACCTATTTACAGAGAGCAAAAGGTATTTGAAAAGAAATTGAGCCCAAATTTCTGACTTGAGGTGCTATTTATTGGTTTTATAATTCAAGGAGATATCTGCTAGAAAATATTCTTTGAGATATATATATATATATATATATATAGAGAGAGAGAGAGAGAGAGAGAGAGATAAAACTTGATTCCCCTCCCCCAAATGCGAATGAGAGAATGAAATCTATTGGAAAGAAAATGGCAAGCTGAGACAAACATAAGTATATTGCTTTCATTAGGCTCAGGTAGAAAGATGCAAAATTAAGATAATTATATATATAATTCTTATACACATATTATGTATGTGTGCAAAATTAAATATACATATATATATATATATATAATAAGCAAATTGCATAGAGTATGGGCAATCTGTGAATTACAAATCCGTGATTTGCCTATATTCCATCCATACAAATGATCAGGTTCACATGGCCTCTCTGATCCTCCTACCTATTCCAGGGTTACTCCTCTAAAGAGCAATCAAGCTTTTCTGGGTCAAAGGTATTATGTAAGTGACCAAGGGTCTGGAATTATCAAAAGCAAAATATCTTTTCTTTCTGTGATCTTTCTCATACAGACCATGAACATGTCATACTGTCCTACCTTCCTTGTCCCTTTCCATTGTTTTTTATTGATAACAAAATCATTCATTACATTTGAGGAAATTTTTTCTCATATGTATATATGAGAGTATGCCTAACCTCCTTATTACATTCTTTCCTTCTTCCAAGTCCTTTCCGGTTACCTCTCGGAAATTTAGAGGATTTTTCCATATATGTGCTGGAATCTCTTTCTTCCTTTCTCTTTTTTCCTCTCTTTGTGCTTTTATAAGTGAAAAGAAAAAGGACCTTAAATAAGAATAAGAGTAAATACATTTCTATCAGAAAAAATGAAAACTAAGAAATTTAAAGTGAAATTAGACATAATAAAGAATGAATGTAATCAACTTCTGATACCCTTTAAAGTAGGCAGAAATGATAGAAATTCCATAAAATTATCTACTTCCTCATCCTTTTCTAAATAAACTACTTTTCATCAAGCTCCAACCTCCAAGATAAAAATTCTATTTCTTATTAATCTTCAAATTCTTAGTATTGCAACATTATTATTTCCTACCATTTTCATCAAAACTTGTAATTCAACTATATTAGAGGTTATATATGCTTTGTTTGGGCTAGAATCCAAACATAATATGAATCCAAATAGCAGAAGAAAAAGTATAGGATTAGGCATTCAGGGACTTGAGTTTCAGACCTAATGCTTTCATTTTATTCACTTCACCTGTAGAATGGGTATATTAATTCTTGTCCTAAAATCACAATGAGAACATAGGTTTGAAAGCTCTTTGGAAAACATCAATGGGGCGGCTAGGTGGCGCAGTGGAGAAAGCACCAGCCCTGGAGTGAGGAGTACCTGGGTTCAAATCCGGTCTCAGACACTTAATAATTACCTAGCTGTGTGGCCTTGGGCAAGCCACTTAACCCCATTTGCCTTGCAAAAACCTAAAAGAAAAAAAGAAAACATCAAAACATGATACATATATGATTATTATATTTAACATTTTTTTCTGTTGGGGAAATGAAATTCTCAATTAAGTTCACAATAACTGACAAAGCTGAGCTTTTAAAAAACTTATAAATGTATCTACTTAGGATTTTTTAAATGATCATGGAACTGTGGATTAGTATGATGACATAAATCCCTGGTTATAACCGTGTTACATTGATTATCTACAACTTCTGCAGTTGTTTTAACAGCCTAATAGAATAATTTTATAGTCACCTGATAGCTTCAATCCCCAAATGATATTATGTGGGTTGATCAATCCCCACAGACTTATCTATTATTTTTTGGCTGTGCCCAAATGTTAAAACCAAAAACAAATAGGAAAGTTTGCCAATGCAGAGGATACTCAAATGAATGTGATCTAGTGAAAATCTGTTCAATTTAAGAGTCAGAAAATCTGGATTTAAATCCATTTTTCCAGTCTGATTGTAGGTAAATCAGTTCTCTAGGTCTCAGTATGGACCTCATCTGTAAAGACAAGGATTAAATGAAATGATGTCTAAGGTCCCTCCCAGTTAATGATAATTGTAATCATATTCATGAAATTGATAACAGTAGTTGTAATCAGGCAATTTCATCAATTCTGACATCTTTAAAATGTGTCGCTTTATAGCCATATCTCTTTATATGACCCTCAGTCATTATTCACATTATACAATAGAGTCAGGTCCATCCTTCTCCTCTAAGAGCATTGACCATAAATCCTAAATCAATCCTAGAACTAGAAGCTCAGGCCCTCCCCATCAATGTATGTGACCTAAGTTAATCACAGTAACCTGCCATATTAATCTTTCCAGAATCCTAGTTGGTTTCTTTTTCCACATAATTCTTAGGTTTGGGAACCTAAAATGACAACTTCTTATACAGCAAAATCAGAATCCTCAATCTGGCTTTCAAAGACCCCTTTAATTTCACTCCTATCCAACTCTTCTAAATTGACTGCCTACTATTCTCCACTAGGGCTCTGGATGTCTATTTCTGGGATCCAAGGGGCAAAAGAGTATGTGTGTCAAAAAGTACTTTGTGCCATTATCACTGGTTCTTCTCAGACCTGGAACCCAGCCTTCCCTAAAATAGATCTAGTCAACAGCCCCAAGCAGCAGCACAGTGTATTAGGAAGGGTGCCAGATTTAGAGTCATCAAGACCTGGGTTCAAATCCCACCTTACTAGCAATGTGACTTACAAAACACTTGACATGTTTGTACCTCAGTTTCTTCATCTGTAAAATGCGGCAGCTGGCCTCAATTGTCTCCAAGATTTCTTCCAGTTCATCATTTGTAATACTTCTTTACTAACTTTTCCCTCCATGTTCCTCTCCTCCATTTTATCTTTTTCTTCTGACCAAATTCTTGAAGCTTATGCATATTTTGTTTACTAGTACATTTTGTATTATTTTGGTTAGTTTTTAATGGCATTTTTGTATCCCTGACCCCTACCTCTTATCTGACTTCCTGGAATTTATTCCTATGTCTTCTCTGCTCTTTCTACCTCTAGCAATGAAGTCTCAGAGAAAAAAGCATGTCATTTAAGCCTCTTGTTTTTATTAGTTGCATTATCAGTGGTCTGTGCTGCATCATTTTGTGTTTTTTTATATTCTGTCTTGGAATGTTCTCTAATTGTTCCATGTGGGTTAATCCAAACTCCCCAACTAGACTGTAAGCTCCTTGAGGACAGGGACCAGGTTTTAGTACTCTCTTTGGCACACAGTTGGCCATAACATACTGTAAATAAATATTATAAATTTGGATTAATTGATATGTGAAACATCTATGTATATGTGGTTTTCACTTGAATACAGCTATGTGTATATATGTACATGTGTGTGTGTGTGAGACCACATTTGAAAATCTGTGTGTATGTGTGTGTTATATAGGTGGGTGGGAGTGTGGGTTTGGGTGCTTCATTCAGCAGGAAAATCGTCTACTTGGGGAGGGAGGAGAAGATGTCCATCACTTTTGAACCTCATGTGTTGGTTTTGTTCAAGGAAAGTCTTGGGTCCTTGAGGCAAGGCTATGGTTAAATTGGTATTGCCTAAGTCATGGATGACTGCCTTCCCCTGACTCCCTGGGGTTAGCATCCCTCTGAAGAGATTGAAGACAAAACAGTGCTCCCGCTCCCCCTAGGCATGATGAAGCATAGACTGGCCATTATTAAAGGGGGTGAGATCCACCTATGAAATAATCATCATAATTAGCATTTATATAATGCATTAAAGTTTGCAAAGCATTATACACTCAATTTCATTTGAACAGCATACCAACTGCAAAGATCATATATTATGAGTATTATTATCTATATTTTACAAACAACAAAAAGTAGTCTCAGAAAGATCAAGTAATTTGCTAATGTTAGAAGTGGGATTCAAACTCAGGTCTTGAAGACTCAGTCTGCCATGCTATCCACTAAGGTTCATGGAGTTTACATGATTTATCAAAGGTACTATCTAGTATCTTTGATGAAGTATTATCCAGTACCAGATCTAGAACTCAAATCCTGTTAACTGGGCCTCAATCTATTAAACCACACTATCTCCCTGGAACCTCTGGATTAGAAAAAGTTGTCCAAAAAAGGATTAAAGACTAGAACAGAGACTGACAAGGAGTTGAGATAATAAAAAATTATAATAATAATAAGATATTATACATTTATTTTATAAAAATAATAAAATACTATACATTTTCTGTATTATAATTATAATATAGCATATTATGTTATTTTATATTATATATTATAATGCATTAGTTTATATTATTATTATTATTATTATTATTATTATTATTATTATAAGAGCTAACATCTCATTTGAATAATTTGAGGTATGGCTATGTTATTAAGACTGAGCATGAGACAGGAAAAATCAAGGAAGATTTCAGTAGAAGATGGGGGATTATAGGAATTAGAGCATTTGAATTCATAAAAGTATATGTAGGAATAATGGATAGTGGCTGTTCTCTTGTCCCACTGAACCTAGCTCCCTTTCTTTTATGGTACAATGACAACCAGTACCTTCAAGTTAACTCAAGGTCATCTCATACTGTTCATATATACACATATACATACATACTGAGGGGTGGGTCACCAGCCCTTACACTTAAACTTGATCTTAGCCTAGAGAGAGAGAGACAAAATACATTTAGGATTTCTCCCTTAGGCTGCCTTGTAATAGAGATTAAGTCAGATGGATGAGATTGCTAAAGATTTCCCCCCTTCCAGAGCAACCTGGCCTACCCCAAAGGAAGGACAGAGTAGGTGGGCTTAGTATAAAAGCTGCATTGTTCCCAACTCAGTGTGGTTGCAAGAACAATTCTCAAAGGAAAGTTTGCAAGAAGTTACACGGTATGGAGACCTTGAAGTCAACTTTGGATACCACATACAGAGTCACTTATCAACCCATGGGCATAGGCTTTCAGAAAATAGGAAGAAACCAATTAAAATTCTCCTCCACCACTACCACCAAGAGGGTTTTCTGAGAGACATTCCTTCATAATAAGGCAATTTCTAACCAGAAAAGAAAATAATGAGTACAGATAAAAAAAAATTGTGTGATTGAAACATTATTTTCATTCATTGCCTGACTTCAGAACTCTCTTCAGAAAACTCAATAAGCAGATGGAAGAGCAGAGAGAAATGAGGGTAGAATAGAACAGGTGAATGTAAAACATAACAAAGCAAACAAGAAAAATATGGGCATGACTGTCTCCAGGTTTTACTATTTCTCTCTCCTTAATAAGTTAATAAGATTAGTCAACATTTACATAAAACCAACTATATTCTAATAGGCACTATGCTAAAGTGGCTTTATAATTATTATCTCATTTGGTCCTCACAACAACCCTGGGAGGTAAGTACTATTATTATTTTCATTTTTCAGAGGAGGAAACTGAGGCAGGAAGTGGTTAAGTGATTTACCCAGGGTCACACTAGTTCAGTTGTCTGAAGCTAGATTTGAACACTAGTCTCCCTTACCCCAGACCCAGCACTCTATCTACTGTCCCACTTAGATGGTCATATTTATTGTGTGTTTAATAGTTTAAAAAGTTATTTTTTTCTCATAATCCTGGAAGATAGTGAAAATCTTATTTTTTTACTCCCCTTATAGTCAGCCAATAAGCATTTAGTAAACATTTCCTATATGCCAGCACTGTGCTAAGCACTAGGATTACCAAAAAAAAAAAAAAAAAAGGAAATAGACCTTGGCCTCCAGAAAACTCAAACAAGAAATGGTTTCCATAAGACCAAAGTAACAAAAGCAATTTAATTGACTCAGCTCAATTCAATTCAGTTGAATTCAACAAGGGTTTATTAAAGTGCTAGGCCCTGAGGATTTAAAAAAAATCCGTGCCCTCATGGAGCTTACATCTTACCTTACATGTTCACAGTAAAATTGATATAAAAATATGCAAAAGCAATATTAAATCATTTGAAAGTAGGAGGAGATGCATTTATAACCAAAATAAGAAGGAAAGGCTACTTAGAGGAAATGTCACTTGGGTTTGGAAGGGCATTAGGCATTTCAAGACTTGGAGGAAAAGAGGGGGCAAGCACCTGAGCAAAAGCAGAAAGATGGGAGAAGGATTTTCACATACAGGTAATAACAAGTAGGCTACAATAGTTAAAATATCAAGCATATGGGGACATTAATGTATAACTGACTTGGAGAGATAGGTTGAAGCCAATGAGAAGGGGATTTAAATACCAAGCCAAGGAGAGAGCATTTTATCTCTGAGGGAAGTTGGGAGTCACAAAAGCTTCTTGAGTAGGGGAGTGATATGTTTTACAAATATTAATTTCATTCACAACAAGGTTTTCAGACTCCAAATCCAATGTACTTTTCATTGTACCACACTGTCTTCATCAGTTTCCTTATTGCTAAGTTAGTTATGAGGGTAATGGAAAATATCAAAATGGTACTCAAGAGTAGTCATGACCCTACCTTGGACATTCTGATAAATCAGCCTATAGACCCCTTTTTAGAATAATGAGTAAAATAAAATTAATAGGAAATAAATTATATTAAAATATCATTATGAAATTTAAAAAAATTCCTTGGACCCCAGATTCAGAGACCCCTCCCTAGAGGAATAATAAGGCAGCTTGACTTTGTCTCATCCTATCCCCTCCAAAGTTACCTGCTCGGACAAGTCTTCTATTTTGAACACCTCCAAAGAGAACCTTGTAGTTCTTTGGTTATGGTGTAAATCCCAACTAACAGGAAAAGATTAAGGGAGATGATAAGTAGAAATGGAAATCATGAAAGGACAAATATAAAACTCACAAAAGTCAGCATTAAACAAATACTTTGAAGTTTATTTGAGGGTAACTGCTCCATTATTCTCTATGATATTATAATGGCAGACCTCTGGTGCATTAGTTATTGATCCTGGTAGCATAACTTACTCAAACTAATTTAGACTCGTTTGTAACTTGGGGAGTGAGGGAGAGTCCTTTAAACCAGTCAGTAAGATCAATTTGAGATCCCCAAAATCATAAGAACCTAGATTCAGAGCTGGAAGGGAACTTAAATAGGGTCTAACCCCCCCTCCTTTTACAGATGAGGAAAGTGAGGCCGAGAGAGTAGTAAATATCAGAAGAGGCATCTGAATCCAGACCAGGTCATCTGACTCCCAAGCAATGACTCTTTTTACTGTATTGCGTTACTTAAAATTGAGATTCAGAGACATAGGACCAAAAGGAACAGAAGAGATCATCTGATCCAATCTCATCATTTTAGAGGTGAGAAAACTGAATGCCAAAGAGACCACCCCCAGCTAATGGAAGAGTCATGGTAGCCCTATCTTTTGGTAACTGCCAAAGAAATGGTGACAATAAGGGAAAAGTTTATAGTATATTTATAAGAAAGATATACCCAACAGAAAATGAATGAAGTTGTAAGGAATGGAGGTGTCTTTTCCCTTCACAAAGCACAATGAAAAAAAAATATTCACAAAACTCTAAGATTTAGATTCCATTTTATTCTGTTCTAAAAGAGAAAAGAAAAGGATCCTGTTCTCACTTGCACAGCTTTCTCTTTCCATGATAAGGATCTGAGTTATACTTACCTCTTCCAGGTAATCTACTAGTCACTCTAAATGTGGAGCCCTTATGTTGAATTTATGGTTCAATGACTACTCCCATCATCTAGTATCACATTCAGACAGATCTAATAAAGGCATCATGTTAAACTTTAACTAAGAAAGTGACATGGAAAAGGGCCCTGCCTCTCACAAATACAGAAAAAGGGCATCTCCACCTATTGGGTTCAGTTTTATAGAACAATAGGCCACAAGATAATCTTTCTGAGTATATCTGTAAGATAAATTGGCCTATATGTGAAGGTCTAACTGTTCAAAGCTTTCTCCAAAACCTTTTTTTCCAGAAACTATAAAAATATAAAGGGAAAAACAGTACACTCAGGAATATGTTCTTAAGCATATACAGTGAATATGACCCAGTTAATTTAAGGAAAATTTTCTTTTTAGTGAAGAATAGGGAGTACATGGGTCCCTGGAATACTAGGAAGAAACATAAACATGAGTTAAAATACTCAAAGTTCCTAAAAGAGTTTCACATTAAGTTTATCCCAACTTTGTAAAATTCTGCTCATGCTTTAAGGAACTTTATGAAGCAAGTGCTACTTACTCCTCGGTCCAGGCAGAGCTGCCATGAGGGATTGACATGCCTAATGGAGATCTAGGCTAGCCAGATAGTTGAACGAGATTAATAAAGACCCCTCATTTGAGTCCTTAGAAACACTTGATTAGATCCTTCTTACTTTCCTTCATCTACCCTGTCCTCAGAGTCCCCAGGGAAGAATGCTACAAGAAGCAGAGAGGAGACCTTCTAGGGAAGAGGAAAGTGGTCATAGAGTGATACATCCCACCTCCCCTCCTCCACTAATTTCTCCCCCTGCTCCCACCAAATCTATTGCATATTTATCATGTGTCCTGCTGTAACTATTTAGGTTACCTTGATTGCAGTAGGTTGCACGGGTTATCTTATTCTGTGTTATGTGAGGTTCATTGAATCTCATGCAGACTGATGCAAAATAATATGCAAATCACAGAGCCCAGGCCCTTTTCTTAACAGGACTACAGCATTGCTCCTCGGTGGCACCTGGGACCTGGGGATCCTTTCTCTACTTACGTTTAGCGCACAGCCTGGGACTTGTCCCTGCAGCCTCACCGGGTTAGCCGTGCCGCCGTTGGGACCTCCCGCCTGGACTCCCACCACCCACTCCTCTTGGGACTGCCCTGGCAGGGCTGGTGTGGGCACAGCCACCTGCCTAGTGGGAAACATGCTCCAGGCAGAGCCTGCCCCTCCTGGGCTGTGGGCTCGTCCGGTGGGCTCGGGTCCCCTGTTCTGCCTCTGGGTGCAATTTGAGGTTTTCCTCTACAAAGCTTGAGATGGTGGGAATCAGAGACAGGCTCCATGGCCCAGTGTGTCCTCAGCACCATCATTCCCTCCCCACGCAGGTCCAGGGTACCATTCTAGGGAGGAGCAGAAAGGGAGGGTGAGTCAATGAGAGGAGGAGGCAGTTTTTGAGGTTTTTGTCCCCTCCTGGTCTCCTATCCCAATACATGTCAACCTCCCTGAACCTAGGGACAGCCCACCACTCAGACAGAGCCTGCCTCCTCTCATATTGTGGGAAACAATGAGAAAAGTGGTCGTGGGGTGGTAGAGGAGGTGACATGAGGTAGAGCAGAAGGGCTTAGCCTAGCCTTACCAAAAGTTTGCCAAAATCATTCAGCCATAGAAAATTTGCATCAATCCACCTGTATTTTTCCAGTACCCCTTTCTGCCTCCCCTTGTATCCAGATGCCTGTGTTTAGACCCTCCCACAGTGTCTCTTTGCTTCAAATATATTCAGATACCCACCCCCACCCCCATCCTCCGAGTCCCAGGAAAGACCCTCCATGGAAGGGAAAAGCAGAGATGAATCCACCCCACCCCCGGGAAAACCCAATTCAGGAGGAGGGAGGAGGCCAAGGATCACTTACTGAATCCCATTTCCTTATTTTCTGGACTCATTGCTTTGTTTTCAGGCCTTGTTTCTTTTAGGTTCAGTTTTCATTTCCATGGCTAGGTTAGTTGGGGGGAGGGGGGCATTCCCATGTGTTTCCAAAGTTTACACTTCAGCTGTCTCCCAGGCTTATTGTGAGGATGAGAGACCCAGTGGCTAACCAGTGCCCAGAGCTTTGCCAGAGGCCAGTATCCCTCGAAGCAAAGCCCAAGCTCTAGAACAGTACCTGGCTCAAGAAAGGACCCCGGGGGGTTGTACTTGACCAAGAATCCAGGGGTCCACAGCCATATGGGCATTTGCATGACTGATGAGAAGAATCGCCGATGTCTTGTTTGCACATGTCACTTACTTGAATATGTTCCAATAAAATGATTCGAAAGCAGGCTGTTGCTATAAAGTGATTTATAAATCCTTTCTGGTGAGGACTGAGGCCCTTGACCTACAGAGCAGCCACCACCCCTACCCCACCCCCATTCTGCTCCCTGGGAGGACTTGGCCTGGCTGGAGTGGGAGGTATCAGGGGATGGGTTGAGCTTGATGTGGGCGATGGTCACAGCAAATGGTCTCCCAGAGGCAGCATTTTCCTTTCCTGTTGCCTAGAAACAGAGTTTACATTCTAGGGTGGAAATTACCATATGGAGCCAATGATTTTTTTTTTAATTTTTGAGGCAGGCATCGGGTTATAGACCTGCTCTGACATGGAGCAAACAAGAGAAAGAGGAGGAGGAGGAGAGAGAGAGAAAGACAAAGATTTCATGTTGTTCTATTCAGAAATAATTCTTAGTAAATGCCCACATTAGCAGATTGAGTTGTGAAATTGTACCTTTTGTGCAATCAGATCAGTTTGGGAACTGGATGGAACCTTAGAAATCATTTAATTCAAGTCCTTCATTTTAGGTGGGGAAAGTGACTTTTCAAAGGTCAAGCTACCTCAGGTTGCAAATACACCACAGTCTAAGCCTACCATTAGATTGCTATCTGATAGCAAGAAAATCATATTTCCAAAAGTAGATATTCTGAGATGTCTTGTTTTCTTGGTCCTTTTGTACACTCCAAGAGCTATCATGATATAATCTTAAGAGCAATCATGGATACTGGGTCAGATCCTGATAGGCTCACATCTTTCAGTCAGATATTAGATTTGTGATGTGGGGCAAGTCACCTATCTTATCAATGATGAAGGAGGAAGATTTTCCTATGCCAGTGAAATCACATATCCATTTCTTATTGTCCCCTCCTCCAAAAATCTACCCCTCATTTAGATCCTGTCAGGATAGTAAACTAGTAACTTAACAAGTGAATATCAGTTGGCCCTTGGCATTTTTTCTTTTCAGAAAAGGGTTCAGGGCAAGGTAGGAAAGAAGGGATTACTAGGAACCCCATGAACACAGTAATCTTGTCCTTATACATCTCACACCTGAGTCATGGGAGATTCCACATGGAGAGAAAAAAAGGGAAAAGCAGTTGGCTTCTATTTATCTACATTCAGCTAAGTTTATGTTACAGATGGGGAAACTGAGTTCCATAGATTGACATTACAACTAATTCAATCATGACCTGAGAAAAGTCAGAGTCAAGCTGTCCAGACATCCATAACATAAGACTTATCTTTAGCCTAAGATCCAGCTTTAGATTTCCCCCACCGTATAGAGCTCACCCTTGCTAATTTAGCTCAACAGAACATTTTCTGTCTGTCCAGGCTGTGCCAAGGCAGCCTACATCTGGTTTTGTGCACTCTTCCTGTGAGTTTTGAGTTTCTCTTCACAGGTCTCATATTTGATGAGTCCAGCAAAACAGAGTAATATGGGACTGTGACAGTAATGCCAACCACATGCATAGGACCAGAGCTTACTTAGCCCCTTAGGGCACAGTGCTAATAAGGCCAGGTGTAATTATCTTTAGATTATCTAGATTTGCTCCATTCTACAACTGTGTATTGGACACCCCACACACACATACACACACCCCATAGATATTAATCTCATTAATTTATAATATTTATCTCCCAAGTACCCCCATGTGAACACACTCAAAATTCAAAACTGTCTATTAATAGAGAACAATGGTCATAGTCCCTGCCTCCCCTCACACATACCCCCCAAAACTAAGGTGTACTCATTTCTGTAATAAAAATGACAAACATATACATAGTACCTGAAGATTTATACCAACCCACTTAACCCATGAGGGAGTTCACATCTTAGAATTTCAGTTTTACAAAACAAGGAGTTCTAAGACCCACTTAAATGACTTGCTAATAATCACATAGTTTATAAGCACCAGCACTTGGATTCAGTACCCTGTCACCTGAAACTGAGATCAGGACTTATTCCATTGGAATAAGCCTCTCTATCATCAGTCAGTCACCATCATCATTCCTTGTTCAATCATGTACTCAAGGTACCAGAGGGAATAAATAAGACTCAGGCCCTACCCCTGGCATCACCCCAGTATAAGATAGGCAGTGATAGGGACAAGGATATAGGTGACAAAATTAAAACACCAGATGCATCAATCTGCAATATTTCTCATGAATTAACCAAGTTCAGGGTCATTGCATTTGCAGAGTGAAAAGCAAGTCTAAGAACATTAATGTACAGGTCCCTTAGGATGATTACTTGCGAGCTAGAAGGGAACTGAAAGGTCATCTAGTCTAATACCTCCTTTTACAGACAGGAGAAGTGAGCTACCCAAAACCATCCAGTTAGGAAGTAAGTAAATTGGGACCCAGGTCCTCCAACTCTGAATAAAATACCATTCCAACTATACCTAGGCTTAGTTTGCAATTTACTAATCTCCATTTTCCTCCTTCCCACACTATGCCTATTCTTACAGATGTAGTCTGGGCAGATGAGGGAGGAATCATTGGTCAAATGTGGGGTCCTTCAAGGCAACAGTCTCAGGACACTAGAGTCTGAGACTGCCCCCAAATCCTTCAGGGGCTGTTCATAACTTAGATGTGCCAACTTTGCAAACAGGTTTAGCTCAAATAACTATAGAGACAGAGAGACAGACAATGCCAAATCCTAAATCTGTTTCAGGAATTGAGTTCTTCCTATTTTAATTGGCTGCCTAACTATCTTATTTACACTTGATAAGATTTCATATATGCTCCTTAAGTCTATTATGACAAGGTTTGACCCCCAGTGAATTCTCAGCCCCCAGGAAATTTGAGCTCCCCTGATTACAAGAGAACAGGGCCTTGACTGTTTTTATTGGCAACTCGGCTAATGATAAGCACATCCTCTTTTAAGAATGACACTGCTTGGAGATCACTCTCCAAACCATTTCTTTGTTGGCAGATTGCAAAGCCAACTCAACTAAATGATTTAAGAGGTAGCAGACCCTCTATCACCACTACACGCCCCCCAAAAAAATAATAAATCCACTTCTCTTTCCAGTGAAATAATTGATATTCTGAACTGAATCTACACTGCAACCAGAAGGCCCAGTGAAATTGAAAACATCCTTGGGAAAAGGCCAGAGCTCTTTTATTCCTTTAGCCCAGATTAATTGATGCAATGCCCTACCCATTGTTCACAGGGCTAGCGAGAGTTGGATGCTCAAGTACTCATGGATCAAGGACCTATAGGAGAGCCTCATGACAGTCAATGCAAGGGTACCATGAGGGCCCACCTAGGACTGAGGACTGGAAGAAGAAGGAGGTTGTAGGAGTAGAATGGGAGGCATTGATGAAAGTCTTTAACAACTTCACAATTTTGCCTTGGAAAGCATGCTAAAATAGGAGGCAGGAGGCCAGACATCTAGTTTCTTCTCTACTGCTTAGGGCCAAGGTGGGTGGTGGATTGCATAAGCTCTTTAGGCCTCAGCTGTCTCAACATGGGATTGATCAAAGCCTGGAAAGAGATGCAGTCCCCATAGGGATAGGAGTTCAGGAAAGCACCCAGAGGAAGATGCTACAAAAGCATCATAGATTTAGAATTAAATGGGAGCACAGAAGCCATCTAGCCCAACCCCCTCATTTTACAGATAAGAAAACTGAGGCCCAGAGACTAAGTGACTTGCCAATCAGTGTCATAAGATCATAGGATTATAGATTTAGAGCTACAAGGAATCCAAGAAGGTCCTTAGAAACCCAAGCTTCATTTTACAAGATAAGAAAACTGAGGTCTAGGAAGCTTAAATGATTTAATGTTATACATTATATATTAACATATATTTCTAGGGTGTCAAATTTTTATAGGTAGAAGAGATTTGAAGGGATCATCTGATCTAGCCCCTTTCTTCAAAGCTAAACTACCTGATCAATCATTTAACCCCTCCATTTGGCCTCAGTTTTCCTATTTGTAAACTCAAGGAAGGGGTTGGACTAGATGGTATTGGGAATTCCTTCCAACTCTAGAGCCATGGTTTGTGATATCTTTCCTACTCAAAGAACAATGATTCTATATATGAAGCCTCCAAAGAGCTGTGAGGCTTTCAACTTAAAGATCCAATCCTAGGGTATTTTGAGAAGCAAAAACATCTCCCTAAATGATGATGGTTCCTAAATAAGGTCTCAGGAGATTATGTGACATCATAGGGAAGATGGACTTGTTGGCTGTCAGATGAAGGCTTAAGAGACATGAAGGGGTCACTTCAAAGAGTACTTTGCCAAGTTTTGCCAAGGGAATCTATTTCTAACCAGTCAATACAGAACATGGAATAGAACTGAGGGTCCAGGGACAGGTAAATTGTAGCTATACCTTCATCCCAATTATTTAAAACCAGAAGAGCAACACAGAACTAGAGATGCAAACTCAGTTTCATGCTCACAATACTAAAACATTAGAAATGCAAACCTGTCAGAAAACAATCCAATAAAATCCAAAGGAAAATAAAATTAACTTCTGAAGTATATGCGCTATTGCTCCATTTTAATTAGCATAGATAATTGAAAGCCAACTATATTTCTAAAACATGTCTCAGCATGAGTGGGTTCTGTCGTTTGATAGCCAATGAATCATGTCATCAGCCATCTGAGCACATTTAAGTGCTCTGAAATCACAGCAGCAGAATTCAGATCCATCCCTCCCCCTACCTGCGTCTGTGATCTCTTCCATAAGTGATGACCTTATGAAAAACTCTTGTGATTATCTCCATTCCCATAGTGCTTTGAAGACTGCCAAACACATTTCCACATTGTTCTTGAGCCTCCCAACAAATCTCTGTTATCATCGTCCCCATTTTTCAGCTGAAGAAATAGAAGCTTAAGATAGATTGAGTTACTTTCCCAAAGTCACATAATTAGTAAATGTCAAAGACAAGCTAGGATTCTGAGTTTTCCTGGGTCTATGCACATCATATTTTTCACTCTACCACATTGCCCAACATCAGCAGTGTCTTCTGAAAGAGCGACAGATTGCTCCAATAATCATGCAACCACAAAATTTATAAATTTCCTATCTAGTACTGGCTTCACTTGCCTCCCCAAATTGTTAACAGGGGAGACTAATAGAATGCTAGGACTAGCTAATAGCTTATCTATTCCAAAATCATTTTATACAAAGTAAGAAACTGAAGCCTAGGGAAATAAAATGTTTTGCCTAAGGTCACACAGCTAGGAACATGGGATCTTGAACCGTTGTCCTCAAAACCCAGGTCACAGCTTTTTTCAGTCTGACATATTGTGGTCAGGTCTGCTACTGGCTATGCTATCCAACCCAACAATACAGTTGAACTACCTATCAATCATGGATTAATCAATAGAAAATCTTGGGGGGGGGATTTGTTTTCCAGTTGGAACTAAAATAACCTCTAGGGGTTTCTTTCAGCACTAAGATTCAGTGATGAGCTAAATGATGGGTTAATTGAATGTCAGCCTGAGTCAAACATTATTAGGAAAGGATATCTCCTGGGAGGGTGGGATTGGGAGAGGACATTAATGTGATCCTTGGACACATACTGACTAATGTGACAGTAATGTAACACCTGAAAGTGGATTGGGGAGCAGGTAGGGCCAGCCAGGAATAAAACATTGATCAAATAAGTTAATATTCATAAAGCACTTAGCACAGTGCCTATTGTCTTGCCTGTTATAGAAATACTAGCTATTATTAATATTAATATTATTAAATATAGACTACAAATAATTCCCAACAGAAAGGTGAATGTCCAAAGTAAAGTATTCTGGTTTGAAAGATACAGCAAGGCTATGTATTGTAGCTAGGTTGGCAAGCCTTAAGCATACTGCCCAAGTGTGTTATTGAAAACCATTATTTTCATGTCTTAATTAAAAATGGCAAATGACAAATCAAGTTGAGAAAGAAGTGGCTTTGGGAGTGGGGGGAGGGGAATGGGGGGGCATCACCAGAAGAACAAATCTAGTGGGTGTGAAAAAACCCTCATCTGTTCTTTTCCGCCCTTCTAACATTGGAGCCAGTGTTTGGCTGCAGTTCATCTGGCCTTAGCCAAATACCAGTTGCTTTATAACAAAAGAAACAGAAGGAAAATTCTCCTGCCCTGAGGCATTCACCCTTAACTTGGCCAAGTGGGAAGAGAATTGGATTGGAAGTCAGGGGACCTAGGTTCAAATCCCATCTTTGCCATGTGACTTGGGAAAAGTTTACCATTCTGAATCTGTTTCCTCAACTATAAAATAGGAGAGTTGAATTAGAGAATTTCTAGGACCATTCTAAATCTATATTAAGAATTCTTAACCTGGTATAATTGGCCCTTCAGGAGGTCTATAGATAGATTTGGGTGAGGGACATGACTTTATAATCCTGTGCAATTTATTTGTGCTTTTAAAAATAATATTTGTAGGTTTCATCAGACTGCCAAAGGGATATTTGTCGTCACCACCCCAAAAGTTTAAGAACCTCAGCTCTGAATCCTGTGATCTAGTAGGAAGATAAGAGCTACATACATTGAGACAGATCTTAGAAAAATAGGAAAATTCCAAAATTTAAAGTGTGTAATTGCCCTGAGAACTACTCCAGCCCATCAGAGACCAAGTCTCTTTCAGCAGCCTAGAGAAACCTACACTCATTGGCAGCAATCTGAAAATTGTTTGCTCCAGAGCATCACACTAACCAAAAAAAATTTGTATTGGCCCCAACCCCCCATGCAGAAGGAAAAGAGGAAGAGAAAAATATAGTTATCTCTCAATTAACCAAATGCAAAATCTTCATAATATCCCTACCCTGGCAGGTAAATTCATAGGATCACAGACAAAGGGACCTCAGAGGTCATCAGCCATTTAGGCCAGCTAAGTGGTACAGTGGATAGAGTGCATGAACCTAGAATCAGGGAGACCCAAGTTCAGATCTGCTGCAGGCATATATGAACTTTGTGGTCCTGAACAAAGTACAACTAACCTCTTTCAGCCTCACTTTCCTCATTCACAAAAAAAGGGACATGGACTCAATAGCCTCCAAGTTTCCTCCAATTCTCAATCAATGGTTCTACATTTCCAAAGTCCCATCTTAAAGAATAAGAAATTGAGACCTAGGGATGTTAAGTGACTCATGGGTCCAGGTTATCCAAGCAGTGGTTGAACTTAGGTTCTTGAATTCTCAATCCAGTGTCTTTTCCATTGTTTAGAGATCTCAGGCTAATATTTCACTAGCATTGGCTATCAATTCAAAGTATATCCAACTCATTGGCTTATTTCCATTATCTCTGCCACCAAGATTTTCATCAGCCTTCTTATATGAACTCTAGACCATGGTCAGATGGGGCAGTGCCAATGACCATAGCTTTTCAGGAGCACAGGATGAAAGAAGACTTTTGAACAGCTCCTCACAGTGCTGCTGATAGCTTGGGATCAGCCCTAAGGATCTTCTAAAAAAGTCACTTTGGACTTACTTTCTCACAAGACTAAGCTAAGACTGATAGACTCTAGAAAATCACACAAGGACAAAATAAATACATATTTATGTGTATGTATTTATGCATGTACAAATATATATATATGAGGGTATGTATACACATACATAACATATACATATTGTGTGAGTGTGTTTGTGCACTAATATGACTGACTTGGGCTAAGGGGAAGGATTCCATTGTTGTTCAGGTTTTTTTTTAGTGTGTACAATTCTTTGTGATCCCATTTGGAATTTTCTTGGCAAAGATGCTAGAATGGTTTATAATTTCCTACTCCAGTTCATTTTACAGATGAGAAAACTGAGGCAAAAAGGGTTACATGACTTGCCCAAAGTCATCTAGCTAATAGGTGTCTGAAGCCAGATTTTAAGTCAGGGGAGAGTCTTCTATGTACTCTATGTGCTCCACCACCTAGCTGCCTATCTGTCTGTCTGTCTTTCATCTATTTAATGAATATATCAACACATTAAAATCAGATGAGAGGGCAGCTAGGTGGTGCAGTGGATAGAGCACTGACCCTGGAGTTAGGAGTACCTGAGTTCAAATCCGACCTCAGACACTTAATAATTACCTAGCTGTATGGTCTTGGGCAAGCCACTTAACCCCACTGCCTTGCAAAAACCTAAAAAAAATCAGATGAGAATTGTATTTTAATTTGATTCAGATCCCACTTGGGAGCAATGTGCATGTGGCCCATGATGCACACATTTGAAACCACTGACTCTAGAATTCAAAATGGGATTGCTTCGACCCTGTGCTCCTAGAGATGCTCCATCTACAGGGTGAACCCATCAGACCCTTCTACAGAAAAGTTACTGACCAAGACTCAAGAGAAGCTGGTCACTAACCTAAAATAATCATGACTGATGGTTTCTATAACAAATACTTCTATAACAAATACCCACTCCTCTGGGTCTAGGATTGCCAAAATTGCAGAGAACATTGTTCATGCCCTCAGATAGTTTGTATTTTTCTTGGGAAGCCAGGACAAACAGGAGTCTGATATAGCAGACATTAGACTTGGAGTCAGGATGACCTGGGTTTGAATCCTACCTCAGATATTGACTCACTAGCTGTGTGACCCTAGGTAGGTCATTTAACTACTTGAACTTCAAGTTTTTCATCTGTAAAATGTGAGAATTCACTTCATTGACCTTGAAGGGAATTTCCAGATTGAAATCTCAGGTCCTATGGTCCAATGAATTGATGGGGCTCATTACAGATACAGGATGAGATTGCAGCAGGCTATTTTCCTGTAACTCTCCATTAAATTTTTCACAGGAAAAACCCACACTCTGGTCCCATGGACAGCATGGCTAAAACATTCAGACTAAGTAGGACTGAAAAAGAAAATACAGTTGTTTGTTTTTTTTAAATTACTTTTCTTTTAAAAATAACTCTGCACTAGGAATCTCTCTTAACTTGATTTAGCTACTTCCCTAGCTATGTGAATTTTAACATTCCTGAACCTCAGATTTTTCTTTTGTAAAATGATAAGTTTAGAATAGATTGTCTTTAAGATTTTAACATTCTATAATCCCCCTTTTAAGGCAATTAGGTGACAAAATAGTTAGAACACTGGGTCTATAAGTCAGGAAGACTCAGGAAGACACTTCTTTAATTCATTTCCTCAATACAATGTAAAACATGTATTATGAACTTATAGTGTGCAGTTCTGCCAGGTCATAACCAGATCCACCTTCAGTCATCCTGATTCATATCTGGCCACTGGACCCCCTCACTCAAATCCAATTCATGTGCTTGTCACGGCATCATGTCATAGTCTTCTTCGAAAATGAAGGACAAACTTCAAGTATATATAAAGTTTAGGTAAGAAACACTCCTTGTTGGAGCTCATATTCTAGTAGAGAAAAGTGAGCTAAACATTATACATGAGATCTGTTCCCATATAGAACCTATCCTTTCACTGATGTAGGGAAAGTTTTAGTGAGAAAACCACATCAACCAATTCAGGTCAGCACTTTCTTCGCAATTTATAACCTTGAGGAGAAGTGACTTGTTCTGGATCCTAGAGTCTGCATATGGATCAGATATTCCTGAATAAAAGACCAATCTTCCATTGTTTCTGCCACATTTCCTCTTCTGATGTTGCATGATATTGAGAAATACAAAATCTGTGAGGTCTGGGAGTTGAGGATGGGGAGGAAGTCATTGCCATTTGGGAAATTAAGGAAGACTTCTTGAAGGAGGTAACATTTTATTTTAAAGAGTAGATTTCCATAGATAAGGGTGGGGGTAGCCAGTCCAGGGACAGAATAATGTGAGCAAAACCAGAGGGGCATGAGACCAGTGAGTGATCAGAGCTACAGCTGGAGCAGAGAATGCGTGGAGAAATGAGATAATTCTGAAAAGGGATGTAGTATCTTATTGTGAAGGCCCAAAATTCTATTTATGGTCAAACAAGAACTCCTCCTGGTTGATTTTTCATGCACAGACTGGTCAACCCATTGATCAGCAGCCTCCTTGTCAGAAATTGTAACCTCTTTTTTCATAATTTTTAAGAAAAAATGAAGTTATTTCTCATAGAAATGTTTAGAATCCAAAAATCTAATCACAGCAGCTTTCTGAAAGAGGAGAAAAGAACAGAATCAGACTTCTCTCACCACATGTCCTGAGACCTTGAAAGAGATTTCAAATTCATTACACAGAATGGTATAGTGGAATGGGTTTTGACTTTTGAATCAAATGGTCTGAATTCTACATCTTTTATAGGAAATTTTCAGAGGAAATTCCCTATATCAATACACCTTCAGTGCAATTTATGGTTTTCAAAAGGAGCCCAAAGAGTAGAAACATTAAATGACTTGCTCAGGATCTCACAGCCAGTAACTGGTGTCAGAGGCAAGACTTGAACACAGGTCTACCTGACTTCAAGGTCAGCTCTCTGTCCACTATGCCATGCTTCCTTTGAGAAAAGAGTGAAAATGATTCCAAAAGATACAAGAGAAGTTGGGTCCTGAATTTGACAGTTGAGTATAGAGCTGTTAGATAGAACTTTGGAGTTTATTATAAGATTTTGAGTTTGGGGGGACAATAAGGCAAATGGTACAATCCAGAATCAGAATTGTTTGGATAAGAGAGAAGGGTTGTAGTCAGGAATAGAGTGGCTCTAAGTTCTGCCTTCTTTTTGTTGAATTTGAGTTGATGAAACAGTTGTCATTACCTCCTGAGACTGATTCATTCTTTATCTAACAATCATACTCTTTGAAATTGCCCTTATTTGTAATACTATAAACATTTCCCTACTTAATTTTTTAAATAAGGACATAATATTGAGAAAGACCTTCAGTATGTTGACTAGCACCTTACGGTGGTGGTGGCAACCGTATGAAAAGATAGAGCTGACATCACATAATATGGATAGGCATAAACAAGAAAAGTGTTTCACATTTTTTCTATCTCCAGTTTAGAACAAAACCTAGCACATGGCAGGCATTTAATAAATGCTAGTTGGCTGACCAACTACCATCTGCATTGTTAGGGGAAACAGACAAAATCAATGGATCAAGATCCATTTGAGTATTATGAGTAACATGGAGCAAGAATGAAAGAAATAAAAACAATTCAGGACATTTCACCACTTTTTCTTAGTAAATAACTACTCTTGTTCAACTGCTTCATATAACTCAGGGTTTACTGATCAGGTCTGAGAAGAACTCACCCTTAGCTCTTTTATTAAAACTGAAAACCTTCCAGTCTGATATTTCTTTGTTTTTTTAATTTAATATTTATTTATCATTATTTTGTACAATTTTTTATACATTAATAAAATATTCTTGTTTAAGAGTAAACAAAATACCTCCTCCCCCCAAAAAAATATAGACTCACTTAAGTGATAAAGTAAAGGGGAGAGAAAAAAATTAAAATTAAAAATAATAGTAATAGTTGTAGGTATGGCCAGGTGGTGCAGTGGACAGAGCACCAGCCCTGGAGCCAGTAGCACCCAAGCCCATATCCAGCCCTGTACACCCAACAATCACCCAGCTGTGTGACAAGTAAGCCACCCCAACTGCACTGCCCTGCATAAACTAAAAAAAGAAAAAAAAACCTAAAATAAAATAAAACAGTAATAATAGTAGGGGTGGCTGGGTGGTGGACAGAGCACTGGCCCTTGAGCCAGGAGCATCCGGGTCCAAATCTGGCCTCAGACACTCAACGATCACCCTGCTATGCAGCCCCAGGAAGGCCACCCAGCCCCATTTGCCCTGCACCCCCACCAAAATAATAATAATAATAAAAAATGTGCTTCACTCTGTGTTCCAACACCACCAGCTCTGTCATGGGTAGATCACGTTCTTTATGATAAGTCCATCACAAAAGTTACTTCCATATTTTTCCACCATTGCCATTGCTGATCGCAACTCCCGACTTTCATATTTCTCCACTACCATGTACTATATTTTCTCTCTCCTTTCACTGACTCTGCTGTAGGATAGCTGAGTGGCACAGCAGACAGATCCCTGGCCCTGGGGCCAAGAGGCCCCGAGCCCCCATACCACCCCTTAGGCCCAGCATCCGCCTGGCCCTATGGTCCCAGACAGGCCTTCCAATCCCAGCCCCTTGCAAGAAGTAAAAAAGAAAATGTGTTATATCTGACCACTCTCCCCCCATGGTCCATCCTCTCCTCCTTCATTCACATCTTCACCCCTTCCCCCCGTGTCCCCCTTTCTTACTCCAGATGCCTATACCCCATTGAGTATATATGCTGTTTCCTCTCCTAACTACCTCTGATAAGAGCAAAGATTCCCTCATTCCCCCTTGCCTTCCCCCTTTCCATATCATTGCAATAGCTCATTGTAATAAAGAAAAAACTTATTATATGAGATATCTTGGCCTATTCCCCCTCTCCTTTTTCTTTCTTCCATTCCATTTCCCTTTTTTCTATTGACTCCATTTTTATACCATATTTTATCTTCAAATTCAGCTTTCTCCTGTGCTTCATCTATAAAAGCTCCTTCTACCTGCTCTGTTAATTGAGAAGGTTCATATGAGTATTATCAGTGTCATTTTTCTATGCAGGAATACATGCAGTTCATCATCATTAAGTCCCTCATATTTTCCCCTTCTCCTCCACTCTCTATGCTTCACCTGAGTCCTGTATTTGAAGATCAAACCTTCTGTTCAGCTCTGGCCATTCCAACAGGAACATTTGAAATTCCCCTGGTTCATTGAAAGTCCATCTTTTTCCCCAGAAGAGGACATTCAGTTTTGCTAGGTAGTTGATTCTCGGTTGCATTCTAAGCTCTTTTGCCTTCCGGTATATAATAGTCTAAGCCCTATGAGCTTTTAATGTAGTTGCTGCTAAGTCCTGTGAGATCCTGATTGCAGCTCCATGGTATTTGAATTGTGTCCTTCTGGCTGCTTGTAATATTTTCTCTTTGACTTGGGAGTTCTGGAACTTGGCTATAATATTCCTGGGGGTTGGTTTTTGGGGATCTCTTTCTCAGGGGGATCTGTGGATTCTCTCCATTTCTATTTTGCCCTCTGCTTCTAGGATATCAGGGCAATTTTCCTGTAGTAATTCTTTGAAAATGATGTCAAGGCTCTTTTCCTGATCATGACTTTCAGATATTCCAATAATTTTTAAATTATCTTTCCTAAATCTGTTTTCCATATCAGTTGTTTTTTCGATGAGATGTTTCACATTTTCTTCTAATTTTTCATTCTTTTGGTTTTTGAAGTATTGAGTCCTGATTTTTAGTAAATTCATCAGTCTCCCTGAGTTCTATTCTTTGTCTGAAGGATTTGTTTTCCTCAGAGAGCTTTCTTATCTCTTTTTCCATCTGGCCCATTCTGGTTTTTAAAGCATTCTTCTCCTCAATAACTTTTTGAACTGTTTTATCCATTTGACCTAAGCTGGTTTTTAACATGCTATTTTCTTCAGCATTTTTTTGGATTTCCTTGATTCAGCTGCTGACTTCATTTTCATGTTTTTCTTGCATCTCTCTCATTTCTTTTCCCAGTTTTTTCATCTAACCCCCCATTTGATTTTCAAAGTCTTTTTTGAGCTCTGTCATAACCTGAGCCCAATTTCTGTTTTTCTTGGAGTCTTTAGATGCAGGAGCTTGGGCTTCCTCATCTTCAGACTGAATGTTTTGATCCTTCTTGGGCTCACAGGCAAAATATTTCTCAATGGTGTTCCTCTTGTTTCTCTGCTTGCTCATTTTCCCAGCCTGAGCCTGTTTTGGGGGTGCTTCCTGAGCTTTTGGGACACTCCCACAAGGGTCTCAGTGTGTGAGGCTCTGTCCTCCCTCCTGGTCTGTGAATGACCATAAGCGCTCCCCTCTGCCACGGGGCTGAGGTGGAGGGGGGGGCCCTGCTGTTCTATGGAGGGGGGGCCTAGACTGTGATCAGGATCTGAATATGGTCAGTACACCAGCCTCCTGTTCTGGGGCAGATCTCTGCAGTCTCTCTCTCTCTCTCTTCACTCCCCTCCCTAGGTTCAATGGGCTCATGCCCTGGGGGCTCCTGCTTACCGGCTCCGCCTGCTGCTGTTTCCTGGGACTAGGCTGAGCTGGCCATGCTGCTCTCTGTGTGCCCTGAGGGCTGGGCTTCATGTAGCTCTGGCAGAGGTCCCCCCGCTGTTCCCCCAATTTGTGTCTGGTGCTCCCCAGGGCGTAGGTCAGGAAACTCCCCCACTGCTGTGAGCCAAGGCTCCCAGTGCCCTGGGGCAGCCTCCGAGAGGCTGAGGTTCTTTGGCTCTGGCGGGCCACCCCTCTGGCCGGCCGCCCCTCCAACCTTGAGGAGCAGAGCCTTTCTGCTCTTTTCCAGATTACCTTGAGAAGGAGAACTGCCTCCTTGGGTCCCTCTGTGGGTTCTGTCTCTTGAAAATTTAGTTAGAGTCCTTAGTTTCGAAGATATGAGAAAGCGCCTAACACATGATCCTCTCTTGCCGCCATCTTGGCTCCGCCCCCATTTCTTTGGTTTTAGAGACGCTAAGACAGAATGTGGTAGGAAAGTATCTTATTTCAGCCTGCCTCTACCCTTGTAGAAGCCAAAAATTTGTATTTACCAGCATTCAATAGCCGCAGCAAAACTCTGTCCAGTTTGCCATAAAGTCCATGCCCCTTTTGCACTGTTAGTACAGTTTGGAACATTCCCTTCCAATCCATTCATTTTAACAAGAGCTGGTTGTTTTCTTCATTTTTTTATGTTTCCTTTTCATTCCACAGCAAAAACAAGACAACATGAAAACAAAATAATTTCCATTCTTTCCCATCTGTGTCAATCCTAACTTCTTTCAGTCAGGAAAAATTACACATAACCACAAACTTTGCATCTCTCCAGCTACTCCTTCTTCCCATCTGATCTGCTAACTTTTGTTTTAAAGTTATTTTGCATTGAATAGCTTAAGGATATACACTGACTAGACTGGTGAACCCTTGCCAAGCTCCTTAAAGGGATTTTGTCATCCTTTCTCCTTATGTTCAAATGCATTTTAAAAACAACACTAAGTATAGTTACTCAGACTTAGTGACAACAAAGAGAATTGGGGAATGTGAAAAGCAGAGAAATATTCTACATAGTAAATTGATGTTACCTGTTCTTTTCTTGAAGGGTCTTACATATTGAAGCGCCTTCTGAGTAAAGATATTTAAGGATAAAACTGAACAGAGATGAACTAATGGCAGATGGAGGGAATGTTTGGGACATACAGGGGTTGATCACATCTCAAGATTTTGGCTCTAAACTTTCAGCAGCTGGAACAAAAAGGGAAAGACACCAAGTTATGTAGCTTTAATTTTCTGGCAAGAGAAATTGCACATCGTATTTTATGACAAACAGATTGTGTTGCTGGGTTTTGCAGCCCTTTCTCTTATCTCAGCTACCTTCTTTGAGCTATAGTGGTTTAACTTAGAAGAGCCATGTGTCCATTGAATTCAATGACCATTTTAAAAACACCACCTATGTGCAAAGCATTATACTAGACAATGGGGATGCAGAGACAAAAAAGAAACAATCTCTACCTTCAAGGAACTTACAACCTGTTCACAAAAAAGTAAATACAAAATCATCTGAAAAGAGCCTAACACATGAACAGATGAGGAAATGCATCTTAGATGATGTGGCACCTGAACTGAGCATTAAAAGTAGCTAGGACTATTTTCTAAGAGAAAAAAGTGAGGAAGGAGTGCATTCTACACAAGAGTCAGAGCCATGTTGCAGAGTCTTGAGTTTGTGGAATAAGAGGTTGTCCAGACTGACAGAAACAGAGTGCATAAAGGAAAAAATATGAAATAACTCTGCAAAGGTAGATGAGACTCATGTTGTAGAAGGCTTTAAATGGCCAACAGAAGAGTTTATGTTTTATTCTAAAGGGAACTACTCAAGATTTCTGAGCAGGCAAGTGTTATGGTCTGCCATATATTTTAGGAATATTCCTTTGGCAGAGGTATGGAAGCTAAATTAGAAAGGGAGGAGGTTAGAAGCAAGAATTTCAGCTAGAATACCATGGCAACAATCCAGGCTAGAGGTGATTATAGCTTGAACAAGGTGATAGTCTTTTGGATGGAAAGAAGAAATCAGTTCATCAATCAACATTTATTAAGTGTCTGCTTTGTCCCAGGCACTGGGCCAAGATGAATACAAGAGATTGAGGAAGGAGAATTTACAGTACTTGGCAACTTTTGATTGGGGGGGGGGGGAGTAGATGAGTAGATGAGAGAGTAGATGAGGAAGAGGGACAAGACAGTCAAAGATGCCTCCAAAATTGTGAAAATGGGTGGTAATATTCTCAACAGGAATGAAGGAAGTTAAGAAGCATATTGAGTGGGGTGGGGGAGGAGAGAAATAATGAGCTTCCTTTTGGGCATGTTGAATTTGGGATGACAACTGAACATTCAAGGAAAGATTGATAATTTAGGATAGAGTTTAGCAGAGAAATTAGGACTGAAAGTACAGATTTAGATGCCATTTATATAGAAATTTTAGTTTGGGACTTGTTTATGCATCTAAGAGAATGTAAAGAAATAAGAGAGAAATAAGAGAAAAATTCAGGATGAACCCTAGGGATACACACACACATACACAGTGAATGGGAAAGGAATGATAATTCACCATAGGAGACTAAGAAATACAGACATTTTGAAGGAGAATCAAAAGAGATCAATGTCAAAGAAGTCAAGAAAGGAGGTACCAAAGAAGAAGGGATAAACCTCCTCCCCAGTGTTTTACTCTTCAGAGAGCTCTGCTAGAATGAGAAATGAGAAAAGGCCATTAAATTTAATAGTTAAGCAATGGTAATTACCCTTGAGGAGAGCAGTTTCAATAGAATGGTGAAATTGGAAGCCAAATTTTAAAGAGATGAGAAATGATTAGACATAAAGAAATTGAGTGGAGTATAGTGGAGTATAGAAGATTCTTTCTATGAGTATGGCAACTGATGATGAAGGTGTACACATCTTAGGCTATATGTGTTAACTCTATGAATCTTTAATTATTGTTTTATAATTAAAAGAAAATGCAAGCAGGGACTAGCTTTTCTTCATAAAGTTATGTTCAATTTCCTGTGGAAAAATCCTCAGTGTCATTTCCTATGTCATTTAAAGGACTTTAGGCTTCTAAAAAGGAGTTACATGTGCAAACTTGAGTGAAAGAGACTAAAAAATTGAGGAAGCTCTTTCCTACAAGAATAATAGTATCAAAAATTTAAGTCTATGTAGTGAATATTAATTAGAATACCTTTAAACCTGGAAACTCTAGTAATAGAATAAATGCTGAAGACCCTGGGAGAACTATCAAAGTCTTCTCCCCATGACTCCTCAAGAAGGTTGTATATGGGGGGCGGTTAGGTGGCATAGTGGATAAAGCACTGGCCTTGGAGTCAGGAGTACCTGGGTTCAAATCCGGTCTCAGACACTTAATTACCTAGCTGTGTGGCCTTGGGCAAGCCACTTAACCCCGTTTGCCTTGCAAAAACCTTAAAAAAAAAAAAAGAAGGTTTTATATGGCAGGGTGAGCACAGGAACATCCATCGGGCCACACATCAGACCACTGATACCCTTAGCCTCTAAAAAGGAATGTCTTAATTATATCATTTCCTAGGAGAACCTTCTCAGAACTTGAAAGGACCTAGTTCAAAAGTTTTTAACCTGGGGAGTTAACTTGTTTGTTTTTTAAATATTCCAGTAAATATATTTTAATATAGTTGGTTTCCTTTGTAATCCTGTGTATTTTATTTTACACATTATAAAATATTATTCTGAGAAGGGGTCCACAAAATTATCAGAGGGGTCCATGACATGAACAGATGTTAAGAACCTCTTTTCTAAGTTCATTTTACAAGAGAAGAAATTGAGTCCCAGAAGAGAGGGGAAGTGACTTGCTTAAAATTACACTGTAAGTTACTAGAAGAATCAATATTAGAACCCTGGTCTCCTGATATCCAGTGCAATTCTACTACATTTCATTTGCCTGTATAAATCTTTTCTCCAAAGTCTGGAGTCATCTACTTTAAGGCTGCTTCAAAAGACCTGGCTAGTCCTAAGGAGAGCTAACTAAATCCCAGGAGAAGTAGTGAGGAGGAGGGAAGGAGGAAAGCATAGCTTTGTGTAATGGGTAGAGAGAAACATTCAATCTAACAACAAAGTCAAGAAATGTCCTAAAATGCCTCTAGTTTAAGAAAAACACCTTACTGCCCATATTTCAGGCATATTAAAATAAAGTGCAAACATCTCTCTACCATTTAGGTTTTATGTATCCCTGGGAGCTTCTTAAATCCTCTCACTTAAAGGGCATTGGTCCTCTGGGAAGGAACAGACAACAAGCAAAATCCAAATTCTAACCCTTTTGTGATATGGGAGCTAAGAGATTTGGGATGTTGATTATATAGACATGTATGAGATATAAATATAGAAACATATATAGATATAGATATAGATATAGATATAGATATAGATATAGATATAGATATATTTTCCCTTCCATATTGCAGGGGTTGGGGCATTATGCCCCTGCAATCTAGAAAATCAGCATAAATTTTTTTATCCCTCCCTTCATACCAGAAGAAATCTAAATGGCCATGGTATTAAAAGACAAAGTATGTTGATGTTATACAAAACTAAACATAGATTTTTAAGCATTTGAAACTTTTAAACTTGAGCATTAAAACTTTTTCTGTGCTGTCTGCTGGTCTTTGAATGTTATTTGTACCTTCCATAAAACTCTCCCAAAATTCCCATTTAATTTCTTTTGCCAACCCATGATATATTGAAACTTCTATGAAAAAAGTCACAATATGGAAGGGATAACTATATGTGTAATTTGTATGTATAGTTGTACATAGTTACATATTTATAAATATACATGTACATATATAATTAATAAATACAGTGTGAGGGTGACATTAGAAATGATTAGCATGATGATGGCAGTATAAAAAATAAAAACTATTCTTTCCAATGAATAATTTCATCACAATCCACCAGGACCAAGGGCACCCTCCATTCTGCCAGACATCATATGACAGGAATTATCTCTCCAGGGAGAAGTATAAGAGGGAGTTGTCTCAATACCTATATATTTAGAGATAACTAGGTGATGCAATGGATAGAACTCTGAACCTGAAATTATGAAAACCTGAATTCAAATCCTACTTCAAACAATACCTGTGTGACCTTGGACAAGTCACTTAACCTCTATATGACTCAGTTTCTTCATCTATAAAGTAGGGATGACAATAGCAACTAGGGTTATTGTAAGAATAAAATGAGATCATACCTGTAAATGATTTAGCATAATGTCTAGCACTTAGGCATTTTTTAAAATGTTTGTTTTCTTCCTTTGTTTTATGTCTAAATTGTGAAAATTGGGGAGGGTAGAGTTCAAGGTGGAGATGGTGGTTGATGAGTAGGAGGATGGTCACTGACCACTTTCTTTCTTTGTCTGTTTCTTTTCTCTCTCTCTCTCTCTTGCTGTAGGAAAAAGGAAAAGAGAAAGAACTGTAGGGTTTTCTAGCTTTGCATAGCAGGAAGCAGGAAGGAAATGAAGGAGGAGCAATTAGGTGAAATTCTGCTTAGCTTTACTTTAAAGGACCAAAATGCAAATTCGAAGGTGAAATAAAGGGCAAATCAGCCCTTTTCTTTCAGTCTTTTTTGTAAGAAGATTATAAACCTAATTAAGAAAGTAGACTTGAGCCTTATAAGGGCCATGATGGGGGTTATACTAATATGGAAGACAAGGTTAGTGCAAACTATTCTTTTGCCCTTGGCAAAGTTTGAATATTGTGTCCCCTGGGTATTACTGTCTCCCAGGGGCTTTGAGCCTTCATGATCATACTTGACCTTTCTTTTTGGTCTGGACCTATTATTTCATTCTCCACTTGGTGCAGAGGCTCCTCCTACCAAGATGGCCAAATCATCTATAACCTGTAGACTTGTAGGGAGTTGCTTGGCTCACTGAAAGGTTAAATAATTTATTTGTTGTTGTCACTAGTTTTCAGCCCCATCCAGTTCTTTTTGATCCTATTTGGGCACAGGAATAAACAGGATTTCTTTTCTTTACATTTTTATGTAGAAATTTTTAGTAATAGAGATTAAACTTTTTTAAAAAAATGTTAACTTTTATTTTTCTACCAGTTTTTATCATTTAAAATTTTTTGAACCAAATTTATTCTAATTCCTAATTCTCTCCCTTACCAACCTATTGAGAAAGTAAGAAAAACAAAATCCATTAAAAATATGTGTAATCCTGCAAAAAACATTTCTCCATTATACTTGTTCCCCACAAAAGAGATAGACAGATAGATAGACAGACTCTCTGGAGGTGGATAGTATGTTTTATCATGAGTCCTTTAGAATTGTGGTTGGTAACTGAATTGATCAGAGTTACAAAGTCTTATTGTGCTGATTTTCAAAAAAGGAAGAATTAGTATGACAGATTTCTGGAGAAAATCTGGAATACATTAAAGGGTGGTTAGATAAGTAAGTGATATCTAAGGGCTTACTTGGTCTCATCAAAATAAGGCAAATATAAAACTTGCCTCATTTCTGTTTTGATAAGGTGACTGAACAGGTGAATGAGGGAAATGCTGGAACATAACTTTACTGTGGTTTTTGGCAAAGCATTTGCATAGTCCTTGCAACAGGATGGTAAGATAATGTTTGGTGAGTCTGAAACTAATTGAATGGCTTAATCCCGGAAGGGCAATTAATGGAAGAATGACAACCTAGATTGAGATCCCTGTCATGATGCTACAGGACCCAGTATTTCATTATTTTTATCATTGACTTATATGAAAGCATAAACAGCATCTTCATCAAATTTTCAAATGCCGTGAAGCTGGAAAGAATAACGGTGGCCTGTAGGTCAAATCTGGCTTCCTGACTATTTTTGTACAACCTTCAAGCTAAGAATGGACAGCTCATGGGTCCTTTGGCACTAGACAGCAGGCCAGATTTGGCCCCACACCCTAATTTGATGACTCCTGGAATAGCTAATACCTTCTGAGCTGGAATCATGATTTAAAAGGATTTCCCTATGCTAGAATTATGGGACAGCACTAACAATTTAGTAGTAATAAATCTAAAATTCTGCATTTAGGTTGATGAAATCAGTGGTACAAATACAAGATGAGGGAAACATGACTAAAAAACAATCCATATGAACACAGCATGGTACTTATAATTACAATATAAACCCATACACAAATGAATCAGGCCTGGTATTCTGAGGAAGTGCTTAGGCCTTATAGAGAGGGAACTTTACCCTGAGGCGGAGGGGGACTTCATTTCCTTTCTAGCCCCCCCCCCACCATCCCCTAATATCTGCATGTGTCCTATATTGATTTCTGATTGTTTATAGACAATCAGCACTGGCAGGGAGGTCAGAAAGCTGGGGCCTAAAGCCACAAAGTGACTTGCTCACATTTGCATTGCCTCTTAAGGACAGCTCCAAGCCCAGAGCCCAGATCAACCAAGAATTTTCCCATTTAGATAGTATTTTCATCAAAAGTAAGGTCCTACTCATGATAAGCTTCTCCTTTTTCAGCATCTCAACAAAAGATTGCTTTCTTCATAGTATCTGAAAGAATGTATGAAGATAACTGCTCTGGAGAGTTTTTTAAAGAGCTCTCTATTGCAAAGTGGAGATGGGAGTCTAGGAGAAAGGCAGGATTTAGGGAGAAGTCCAAAGGAGAGAACACAAGCAAGGGAAGATTGGGAGGTGGAACAAATCTCCCTTCTGGGGAGGGGAGAGGAGCACGGGAATTTTCTAGTCCTCCATTATTTACTGTATGTTTGAAAATTTACTGTCTCTGGTAGGCATGTCCAGAACCATTTGACATGACAGTGATTGATGATCTCTAAGATGCATTTCTACAGACCTTATTTGACTTTTATTTGATAGGGATTGACCCATAAAATGTATGCATATTATATATATACATACTTATACATATATATACTTATGATTATGTATGTATATATATATATATATATATAATACACATTTCCTCAATCTCTCTCTGTCTCTCTCTCCCTCCCTGTCTGTCTCTGTGTGTGTGTCTCTCTCTGTCTCTCTGCCTGTCTTTCTCCCTCTCCCTCTCTGTCTGTCTCTCTGTCTCTCTCTCTCTGTCTCTCTGTCTCTGTCTGTCTGTCTGTCTCTCTCTCTCTCTCTCCCCCTCCTCCCTCCCTCCCTCTCTGTCTCTGTGTCCCTTTGTCTCTCTCTCTCTCTCTCTCTCTCTCTCTCTCTCTCTCTCTCTCTCTCTTTCTCTCTCTCTCTCCCTGCCTCAATAGATAGCTAGATAGACAGACAGACAGATAGATAGAAAGTATATGTCTGCATCTATAGGGATAGACAACTTACTCGATGGAATCATTAATGGAGTGTTGGACTTGGAACCAAGAAGACCTGAGTTCAAACCCTGACTCAGATACTACCTGTATAACCTTGGCCAAGACACTTAACCTATCTCAGTCTCAGTTCCCCCATCTATAAAGTGGAGGTGGGTGGGAGAATTGGTTTAAGGATCAAATGAAATAATATACTTAAAATGTTTTGCAAACACTATATAAATGTTAGTTATTATAGGGAATGAACTTGTCATTTCATTATAGGGAATGAACCTGTCATTTCATTGCAAGTTGAATCTTCTCTGCCATTTATAGTCTTAGTTGCCTAGAATACTGAGAAGTTAAATGATTTACCCAGGGTCACAAAGCCAGAATATATCAGAAAAATATACAAGATCTGCCTGGTTTAGAGGCCAATTTCCTATCTACTATATCGTACTTCTTTTTGCAAATGGGCTTTAAATATATATAATTTATTATTATTATATTGTATATTATTAAATGTCATAGTTAAATAGGCTGTCTAAATATTATGATTATTAATATTAACTTTATGTATATGTAATATATTTACATATTTTTGCTTTTATTATATATTCTTTATATTAATTATAGTAAGTTATATTATAATTGCTATTATAAATATTAAATATATAAACATATATATATAGATTACTGATATACAAAGATACAGTTGTAGATTAGAAAGACATATATATTAAAATATCTAAATATAAAGTATGTAGGTCACATATGGGATAAGTGTATTATGAGTACATATAGACTATATTCATATGTATATATGCTTATAGAGTACACAGGCTTGGGATCAGTTAAGACTAACAAGGCACAGGCCTCAGGGCCTGAGGAGGGCCCTTCATTGCTTGTATTTTTCTTTATGGAGAAATAGAAACAGTGACTGATGTTCCTGAACATTTTGCCCAATAGTCTAGAATTTTAGTGTCACAAAATTTCAGAGCTAGAAGAGATCTTGGAAATTACTAATAATTTAATATATATTATATATAATTTATATATCCCTTTGAAGTTTATAAAGTGCTTTTTATGTACTATCTTTTTTTTAGGTTTTTGAAAGGCAAAAGGGGTTAAGTGACTTGCCCAAGGTCACCCAGACCCAGCTAGGTAATTATTAAGTGTCTGAGGCTGGATTTGAACTCAGGTACTCCTGACTCCAGGGCCGGTGCTCTATCCACTGCACCACCCAGCCACCCCTTTGTGCACTCTTACTTGATTCTCACAGCATCCCTGTGAAATAGGTGCTATTATCTACATCTTAAAGGTGAGGCAGCGAGGCTGAGAAGTTCCAAAGTCACACAGTTTGTAAGTGCCTGAGGCAGAATTTGAATACAGATCTTCCCAACTCTATCCACTAGGCATATCAGATGCCTGAAAATCCCAAAGAGGTGTCCATCTCATGTGCAAACTGATTCTCTTCTCTTACCTTTTCCTAGTTGATAGGGTCTTCCCTGCTGGCATTGTGATACAATGTCTTAGCACGGGGAATAGAAGAAACCTAAAGAAAAACAAGATGAATATAGTGGTCAGTGAGATGACAACAAGCTCTATGAGTTGTATTGTGATCACTAGTGGGGAATGGTTGTTCAGAATCATCCACACTCTCACCTCCTCCCCCGTTACTAGTGGCACCCATCAACAGAGCAGCAAGAGTAAAGGGGTTGTGAATAATTTGAGAACCACAAAAACCCTGCTTATGGCCCAGAGAAAAGCTACAGGAACATATATAGATCAGTCTTCTGACTTTGCCTCCAATTTGAACCATGATCTAAAGAACTGAGCTAAAATTTGAGATTTATTTCATTGTTATTACTTTACTCATTTTCAACCGTGGCTATCAAAGTTTTCTTTACCATCTTTTACATTTAAAGACTTTAGAGAGAAGAACAAAGTATTCTCTCAGGGTCCTTCTATGACTTACAATGCTCTTAGTCCTTTTGCCATGCAGGGAAAGCTAACCCTCAATGCCCCCCAACCTGGTGCTAACTTAAATAATACCCTGCTTTCCAGAGAGCATGTTGTCTCTGAAACTCCTGAAGTTGCCACCTTCCAGAAGGATTTGTTATTTCAGACAAGATGGCATCTGGTTTCTGACCACAGGAAAGCTTCTTTGCATCATAAGCCAGAGTTCAGATGCACTGCTGTCAACATCTGGTAGCAATGATGAGCCTGACCTTAAAAGAGGCAAGAAAATATAGTTAACCAGGAAAAAAGGAGTAATTTTGTTCTCCTTTTACTCACTGATCTTCTTCCATTTGACTGTGGTCCATTCCCTTTAGCTAGTAGAAAAAATAGCTAGATGGGTTAGAGGACATAAGCTCCAGCTAACATGTAGGTGGGAAGGATCAATGTCTCCTTTTATTTTCACAGGAGACATCTTCATTGTCCTCATCAATCATCCTCATTCCCATTACATCAGAGGATATAGGGAGGGAGGAGGGTTAGAGGTCACTTACTCCAATTCCATTCTACAGCTGAGAAGAATGAGACCCATAGAGCTGAAAGTTCTTACCCAAGGCCACACAGGTCATAAGCATCAGAATAGGGATTCAAACCCAGGCCTCTCAGCTACAAATAGTTTAGTTTCACTCTTCCAAAGCATCCAGAATTTTGAAATTCAGTGATGATTAATAAACAACAAAGTCCAAAAGACCCCAAAAAAGAAAAAAAGAAAATATGGCAGTGAAGAAGAGAGGATGAGAAGGAAATGGGATAACTCTGGTAGATAATACAGGAGAAGCAGTGTTCAGAAACACAAGGTGTTTTATCTTGGTTATGAAGACTTTGGATCCACAGTGATATCAGTGTCATAGAATCCCAAGGTCAGAGACTCATAGATTCAATTTGCTTGTGTACAGGTAAATGAATTGTGGGAAGACTCCCAGAAAGGCTCCCCAAGAGTACTCAGCGCCTAAGGAAATCTCCCCCTTGGGATGTAGGACTGGGGAAAACAGCACAGCCCAACCTAGTTCTAACTTTTCTCTCTGGTAAATGAAAGCTACTCAGGCTGAGACTTTAAAAGCCGAAGAATAATTATCACCTAAGTGACCAGTTCTCTTCTTTGAAAATAGTTTTGTTTTGCAGTCAAGTGTAAAGTTAGCATGCCATTTTGGAGTAGAGTGGCACAAAACCAAATGAAGAGTCTCCTTCCCTTGCATGAGAGCAGACTCTCTAAATGCATCCAAGTTTATTAACCATAAATGAAACCAAAAGGAAATCTGGAATATCAGTGTGGATCATTACAGCCTGATGTGCCCTGCACCAAGAGGTGCTCTGGTCTTGTGGAGATTCTGAGGTTTCACTTTAAATTTGACTCATTACAAAATCTCTACTTGCTCTCAGTTGGAGAGAGAATGGGGGTGTTCTGGGGAGGTGAAGGAGAAAAGGGGCTTGAGTAGAGGGTTTCATGTAAAATATAAAATGTAAAATTTAGCAGGTTCCACCAGGAATGTTCTAAGGGCACCCCAACTGTGGGGAACAATAGAAAAGTTTTGGAGGTTGAATGAACAGGAAGTACTTAGGAGAATCAGATAAAGAAATTCAAGCTGATGCACCATTGGTTAGAATGATCAATATAGAATGGTGAGGAGAACATAGGATGAGAGTGAAGACAGAGCAACTAGGAGTGATCAATGACAATACCCGTTGTATAGAGGTTTCTAGGTTTTCCTTTCTTATGTCTTCATTATAATGAGAATATGCTGTTCACGTGGCCATGGTTTGTGATATGCCAGAGTTTCAGCCAGCATAAACCAGATTTGTGGGAGCTCGGCAATGATACAGGTGTGTTCTATATTGAGCCTAGAGCCGCTTATCTGATTGTACTAGTTGACCCCATTCCCAATCCTCCCAGCTCCATTCCACCGAAGAGTGCCTAGCAATAGGTACCCAGATTTAATATCTGTCCACCATAGAAAATCTTGTTTTTAGATATTAAAAATATGTACAACATAGGCACCTCCCCCTCTTCTTTGTAGAGGGTAATGATCATGGGTCAGGAATATTGCATAGAATGTGAGACTTTTTTTACTAAATTTTTCTTTAATTTTGCAATATAAGGGATGGGGTTTTGAGGGTGAGGCAGAGAGATATGTTCAGTAATATAAAACAAAGGAGATCAATAAAAATTTATTTTAAAAAGAGCAATTAAAAATGTTATTTCTAAAAAGCAATATAGTCATACCCATCACACACCTCCAGCAAATGTTGTACTCTAAGCAACTGCCTTTCCTGCCCATCTCTAGGTCTAGTTCTCTTGGAAATTCACTTCAAATCGCTTTGTCTTCCCCCTGCAGCTATCTGATTTACTAGCTTTATCTTCCAGGCTACATGGATCCTATTTTCCTGGCTCACATTTTCTCTTTTTCCTGTTTAGCCCCATCTAGTGGGAAGTAGAAGAAAGGGAAAAAAGAAAAAAATCCAGAATCATAGAATAATAGAATCTCTGAATTGGAAGGAACTTGGCAGTCATCTAGTCTAATCACATATATAGCTGAACAGGAATGTCCAGTAAATGGACAATCAGCCATTACCTGAAGATTTCTACTTTATGGGAAAATCCAGTCCAATTTTTGAAAAGCACATTAAATTGAAATCTCTCTGCAATTATTACCCATTGCTCTTTAATTCTAGCCTATGGAACCAAACTAGGAAGGAAATAAGCAGTTAATAGGTATTAAATATGTGACAGGTATTCTGATGAACTTCAGAAATGCAAATACAAGAAAAAAGAAAGCCAGTCTCTGCCCTTAAGACACTCACAACTTAATGGGGAAGACAATAAGCAAGTGACTATGTACAAAGAAGCTATCTAAAGGATAAATAGGAAATCATTAATAAAGGAAAGGCATTGGAACTATGAGGACTTGGGAAAGAAGTCTTGTAGAAAGTGAGATTTTAGTTGGGATGCAAAGGAAGTCAGGGAAGCCAGAGGTATGGTTGAGGAAGAACATCCCAAGTAGGGTGACCCATCATTGAAAATGTCCAAAGTTGGGGCAGCTAGGTGGCACAATGGATAGATCACCAGTCCTGGAGTCAGAAGAACCTGAGTTCAAATATGACCTCAGACATTTAATAATTACCTAATTGTGGGACCTTGAGCAAGTCACTTAACCCCATTGCCTTGCAAAAGAAAGAAAGAAACAAAAAAAGAGAATGTCTTAAATGGAGAGTTGAACTATCTTGTTCATGGAACAACCAGGAAGCCAGTATCAATGGATCAAAGAGTAAGGAGGTAGAGAAATGTCCCCACTAAGTCCCTTTTCAGTTTCTTTAACCAATATTTGTTTGACAGCCTGCAAATAATCAACAAGCATTTACTAAATATCCACATTGTGGCAGAGACAGCCCTGTAACATTATGAGACAGTGGATAGAGCACTGGCCCTGGATTAAGAAGGAACTGTGTTACCCTGATCAAATCTCTGAATCCTGTTTGCCTCAGCCTCCTTATCTGCAAAAAAGCAAATTGGAGAAGGAAATGAAAAGTCATTCCAGAATCTTTATCAACAAAGCCTAAAAGGGATCAAAAAGAGTCAAACAGGACTATTCAACTGAACAACAAAAGTATTAGCATGGGGAATATGGGATCCAGAATGATGATAAATCCCACCAATGCTTAGCAAGTATGTTTCAAGGATTGAGATGTTTGCCATTACAGGTACTTTTTCATTTATCTTTATGCTCCCAGTACATTACTAGGCATCATAACACACATTCTTGGCCAATATCGTCTTGGCACAATTTTAATGAGTTATGCTCCCACTGGTAAAGGAAGTGAAGTCAATATTGTCATTGTCCACCCCAAGAAAATGTGGCCAAGTAGTGTGGCAGGCTCTGTTAGAGAGGCAGATGCTCCCAAGGTATGTTTACTTATTTCAGCAAAGCCAAGCATTAAGATGTTATCTGACTATAGCATGTGCAAGGGAAGGGAGGGGGGGTTGCAGAATAGGGGAGGAAAAAATAACATTGAAGAGATGTGACAATGATAGCCACAAGTGATGAGTTTGCAATGGCTAGGGACTGATCTAGTTGGCAGGAATCTGGCCCAGTGACTGGCAAGATAGGTTTGTGCCTCTCTCTCCTCCATTCTCTCTGGGTAGGATTTTCATGAAGCTCTGGGTGATGGGAAAGATGTATTTATTTAAACAAGCTGTGAGCGAACCACTTAAACTTCCTAAGCCTCAGTTTTACTCAACTGCATAAAATGGAAATAACAATCCCTGTTACTTCCCACCTCTTAGGGTTGTTGGGACTATGAGTGTGGAACATTGTATATACTATCACACCCAGTTAATGTGTTGGTTGGTTTTGTTGAAATGTTTTTTTGTTCTTTTAAAAAAAATTATTATTATTATTCTTTGTTATAGGAAATGACTCATTGAGTTAGAGAGAGGAAGATTATATTCAGAAATAAAGGAGATATAAAAAGATGCATAAATTTTAGTGAAAAAATAATAATAGCTGACATTCAGTATAAAATAAAATGGAAGGGGGATGGATCAAAACATCTAGCCAAAGATAAGTTAATCTTGTCAAATGATAAGTTCACCTTTTAAATGCTGCCATAAAATTTCTTTCTTTTTTTGTTGATTACATTAACAAAAGACTCTCTTTTCCTCTCTTCACCTCTTCCTAAACTGCTCAAATACAGATGTTTGCCCATGCAAAGGATGGTTCTGGACATTATTTTAGTTTTTAAATATGAAAAGCAAAGGGCAGGATAATTGGAGGCATGCCTTTCCTCACTGGAAAACCTGTTAACTCTGAAACCAATGATCTAGAGGGCATCTTGGACTCTCCTTTCCTATTTATGTAGAATAGGATGGATCTTACCCTTACCCAACCGAAGTATGGACAAAATGACCTCTGGAGGTTCTCTTTTAACTTACCCCAAGCCAAAGGATGGACAAGATGACCTCTTGGCAGAAGGGACAATGGCTTTCTGGATGATTCCTTAATTTGTTTTCAATATCAAACCTTCCCCTTATCAGGTAGATATTTATTATGGATACCAACTAATCAGCTACTTGCTGAATCTTTGTAAATCTGACTAATAATCACTAAATCATACTTCCATTGTGTGACCATGTTGCCAGTCCTCCTCACTTTGTCCTTTATCAAATATAGTATAAATGTATACATTACTCATGATCCACTAGGATTGATTAGTATTCAATGGCACTGGGGTGGGATGGGATTTGGGAGACCTGGGTTCATAGAAACATACTTATAGAACATGAAGGGCCCCTATCTATTCCAATTATCTAATTTGATAAATGAGGAAACTGGCATAATGACTTATCCCAAGTAAAATGTAGGTGCTGAAAGAAAAGTACTGCTTTTGTTTTTATTTTTGTTTTAGTCTTTGTAGTCTTAGGATGGCACTATTCATATAAATATACTTAATAAATACTTGTTTGATTGAGTTGCACAAGATCACAAAAATAGTGAATGGAATAGGTGGAATTTGAACCTAAGTCTCTGACTCCAAATCCAGAGTTCTTTCCATTGACTGCACTGCCTTCTTGGTCTTAATTTTGCTGTTGACTACCTGCAAGACCTTGGTCAAGCTTCAATCTTGCCTTAGTTATTTACTACGTCTTTGACCTTTTACAAGTTACTCAGTTTCTCTAGGCCATAGTTCTCTTTTCTAAAAAAAAAGGAATTTTCTAAAATAAGTCTGGCGTTCTTTCCAGCTATAAAGTATGATCCAATATGCATCCTATGGTTTCTACTGACCTCAATTTCCAATCTGTAAAATGAGAGAGATGTACTGTATGATTTCTGAAGTTCCTTCCAGCTCCAGTAATTCTATTGTTCTGTATTAACATCCTCATACTGAAGGACAGTCACTAATTTCCCACCCAGCCCACTTCCTGTGTTCATCTCACCAATGACTTTTTTGCACAGATGTCTCCACACCTGGATATTGGCAATTTGAAAACATTTTCTACATTTGAGCAAATTTTCACTTGCCTAATGCTTAATTCCCTTGGGACTCTAGCTCCCAGCCCTCAGCTACAGGTTCCATTTATATGAGGGATTTAGCTGGAATGTCCTGAGTAGTTTCAGGCTCTTCTGTTCCCTCTCACTGTCTGAGGACACTGCTGATTTATTTCAATAGCATCCCCTCCCATCCACCCCCATCTGCTTCTGTTTCCTCCTCCACAGGAAACCTGGACTGTGATTTCTCTGTCCTATCCCAGAAGTTGTCAGGTGTGTTAGGGAAAACGAGTAACTGCCCCTCCTCCCATGATCTCTCTCTCTCTCTCTCTCTCTCTGTCTGTCTTTCTGTCTGTCTCTATCTGTCTCTGACTCTATCTTTATCTCTCTCTCTCTTTCACACACACACACACACACACACACACACACACACACACACACACACACACACACTACCCATACTACCAGCAGTAGCCAGTAGAGACACCAACAGCCCATAGATACCCATAGCTAGGGCTCAGTAAGCTAGATTCCCCTTGGCAATGTGGGTGTTGGCTCCCAAACACAGTGGAAACTCTGATGACTGAGAAGGAACCAGATGGTCCAGGATACATGATACGTGAAGTCCAGAGATGCATCATAAACAGGGAAGAAAATAGCCGATTGCTTGGTGTGATTTAGGGAACAAATGGAAGATGTCAGAGGAGAGATCTAGGGAAGATGTTTATTAAGTATAAAAGTCAGAGAAAGGCTTTTGCTTAAGCCATAATTTTCCTCAGAACTATGTACAGGTACAGAATATCTAATAAACCATTCACATATGTGGATTGGCCTTCCCAGACTGGGGGAAGAGAACAATAGAAGGGAAGGAAGGTAGAAAGGAATGAATATGGCTAGAGGAGTAAGACATGGTTGGATACATCCAGTATGCCCTCATTGCTTATGGCTTCCAGGTGAAAAAGTGTACAGAGTGCTAGAGTTAGAGTCAGGAAGATCTAAATTCAAAACCAGCCTCAGACATTTATTAATTTTGTGCCTGTGGTCAAGTTACTTGACCTCTGCCTGCCTCAGTTTCCTCCTCCATAAATTGATGATACTAATAACACTTCACTCCTGTAGTTAAGTGAATAAAATGTAATAATATTTTAAAGTGCTTTGCTAATCTTCAAACGCTATATAACTGAAGGCATTGTTATTGTTGATCTATGGACCTACCTCAAAGGAAATATAAAACACATTTAAGAGAGGATACATGCACAGCTGACAAAGAAGGCTGAGATCAGACTGGAACTTTGCTGGCAGCAGTAAAAGAATACCTGTTTATAGAATCATAAACTCAGAGCTGAAAGGGACTTTACAATCCAACCCCTTCAACTTTACAGATGAAGAAACTAAGGTTGAAAGAAGTTACATAGGGGCGGCTAGGTGGCGCAGTGGATAAAGCACTGGCCCTGGAGTCAGGAGTACCTGGGTTCAAATCTGGCCTCAGACACTTAATAATTACCTAGCTGTGTGGCCTTGGGCAAGCCACTTAACCCCCATTTGCCTTGCAAAAAAACCTAAAAAAAAATAATAAAAAAAAAAGAAAGAAGTTACATGATTTTCTCAGTCACACAGCTACTTATTGCCTGGGCTAGATTTGTGCTCAAGTCTTCCTAACTTCAAGCCTAATAGACTTATGCCCAAGGAGAATGAATCACAGCTAAAAACAAACAGAATTTAAAACCAACAATAAAAGAACAAAGGTCAAGTTGGCCTGAGGGAATAAAGTCATCAAAGGAGCAAGAGTAGAACATAAACTAGGAAAAATGTTTTTAAAAACCCTTCAGAAGAAAAGAAGATACATAGATAGATGATTGATAGATAGATAGATAGATAGATAGATAGATAGATAGAAGATGATATCTATGAGAGAGAGATGGATGGATGAATTAGTTAGAAATTATGACAGAGAGATAAATGGATAAATGAATTAGATTGAAGATACATAAATGGATGGATGTATAGATGGTTGGATTAGATAGACAAGAAAGAAATGTGTAGGGAAATAGTAGGAAATGCATAGGAAATAGTAAAAGAAAAAGGATTAAGAGGAAATATTAAAATAAGTGAGATTTGGAAGCTATTATTGAGTGGAGAGTTAAATGTCAACAATCACCATGTTTTGCATTTCAATGATTTTACAGCATGTTTTGTATTTCAATGGTAATAAGTCAGATGAGACCAATGATTGCTTTATATTTTATCAACTGGTTTGGGAAAAACTGGAGAGAGTAATAAGTGTTTTGTTACTGGAGAGAGGGTAAGAAAATGTGGGTAGGGTTGGCCTTATCAAAAGGGAATGATGAGTACATGGATAGACTATCTCTAGTGCCTGACATATAGTAGAAGTTCAATAAATGTTTATTGGTGGATGCTGAGAACCTGAGAGAAAAACTTAAAAAAAACATTATTTTTAAAGAGCCATGCTTATTTCCCATAAAATACAAATAAATTAGAGGATAAGAATACTAAAAAGATCATTAAGGGACTAGAAATAAGAAACTTGGAGCAAAGCCAAGAAGTCCTGTGGGAATTTTTCAATAACACACTGCTGGATAAGGCTAATGCAAAGTTCCAGGACAGAAGAGATAGCCCCTGGGGAGAAAGAAACATAGTAATACCTGGTTTCTAAATATGCCATCACAATAGATTTTGGGGGCCAGCTGGCAAAGACCATTTGGAAGGAAAAATTGGGCAAGCTGTGGTTACAAAGAGTTTAACGGGCTTTGATTTAAAAAAAAAAAAAGAAAGGGGAAGAAGAAAGAAACATATTACCTTGGGGACAAAGACTTTGTGGAACAGTGGGACTATGGCAGCACATAAGTAGGCAAAAAAAAGTCAGATGAGCCAGCCAGGTGGAAAAAAATGAGAAACAAAAGAAATGAAAATCTGAGCTTATGAGATACAGACAGTTTTATATTTGAGGAAGTAAAAAAGAAGTTGTTATTTGATGGTGGGCAAAGAATTGTAAATATGTGTGAGGATTAGCACTGCACATAATTAATTTCCATTAGCTGGCATACTTCATCACAGGTTGTAACTCAAAGGTTTGCTTTGTGGCTAGAATGATAAATCAGATATATGTGCTTAGATTTGTTGAAATCCTTCAGTTTGTCCCCAACTAACTCTCTTCCATGTCCTGACTTTCATACTGTCAGCAGGCTACCTAAATCTCCCAGGTCTTGTTCTTTTGGGGGGAAGTCTTACCTCTAAATACTCCTCCCCCAAATAGAACATGAAGAAGAGCTTGTTTCACCTTCTGTCATCACTCAGCATGACTTCTTCAGGAACTTCTTCTGCCCTTTTATCACCATGAGTTATTTTCACTCTCTGGTCTCTCCTGGGGGCAAAGATAGGTCTATTAATTCTCTTCTGTAATTTTATTTTCTGCTTTGCCCTGATTTGCTTGGAGAATGGGACCTAGGATTGCCTTGTATCTTTGAAAATATCGTTTTTGGATCAAGAATGACTTTGGGCAATAATTTACAGAAATAGTCAGATTTTTCATTTGAATGAAAGTTTAAGAAGAGATTTAGACCTAGGTAGAGGCAGACTGGATAACTGTGTATTTGGTATATATAATTGCTTATTAATTGCTTTATTTATCTATGAAATATCTTTCAGAATTATCCAATACGGACATACCTCAGACTTTATTTGTGGGTCAAAATTTTGTCTTGTAGCTTAAATCTATCAAAAATAAGCCTCTGGTTTTTAACTAAATGAGATTTGGAAATGGTTTGCACTGAGGGACTCATCTACCTACTATCTGTCATTAGGACCTGTTCCTCATCTATAAAATGAGGAGATTGGACTAGAAGCCCTTTAAAATCCCTTCCAGTTCTAACTTTATGAACCTATAAACTCAGTCAACACAAGACTTCCATCCTATCTCCTTACTTGGTCTTTAATTAAATTGGTTCATAAATTTGAATAATATTGTCAGTTAATATTATTAAGACTCTATCTCTGTATCTGAGAAAACATCAGAGACTTGAAGAATTAGAACTTTGATAACAAAGACCAAACTAGCCTTAAGAAACTTGTATGACACAACCCAGAACCTTACTACAGAATTACCCAAAAATCTCCTAGTTTAAAACGGTTTGATGTTATTCTACCATATTCTACCATAATTACACCATCATTTCCTAAGAAATGATAATAATAATAATAGTAGTAGAATATTTATATAGTTCATCAAAGTTTTAAAAACTATTTTTTTCATAGCAACCCTAAGTGGGAGGGGAATTTTATTAGCTCCATTTTATAGATGATGAAACTGAGGCTCAAAAATTTGCATGATTTGCTCATGATCACATGACTATTAAATACCTGAGCCAGAATGTGAACCCAGGACTCACGAACCTCAAATCCAAAACAACTTCCACTATATCATCAGAATCTTCTTTCTCAAGAGAAGAAAACGTAACTAAAAAGGCCACAGTGTGACAGTCTTTTAAAAATCTGACTTCTACGAAATGGGAGTAGAGAAGTCAATCAGGAAGCTCTCCTCATGAAGAGTACAGTAGAGCTGTCCAAGGTGCTAACTTTGCCTTTACCTGGGTCTACTGATTGGTCTTGTTACCATTGGTCCTGCCTATATTGTATAGATCTTAATCTTGCTTATTTGCAGCAATCTGATTATTGCCTATTTCTGATTTATGCCTATCCCCTCTATGAGTCTCCCTTTACTAAACCCATTCTCTAGGTGTTGGAACCTAGAACTAGCCCTACTGGAAGGGCAGGGAACATCTGGCTGTGGGGTTCAATAAGACCCATAAAATCATGTGGACTGACACTATCCAGGAAACTGCAGACAAGACTAAAAATTCAATAAATCTAGAAGCTTTTTAGGAGTGAATTAATTAAATGTTTGACTAAATACAACAGCCTAGTTTTAAGCTTTGGCAGACAAAAGGTTGCCCCATACCTGCTCTGCAGATATTGAGTATAGTCTGGACTTGCCCATATTTCTATATGATTTCTTTATGTATGTCTACTGCATCCTGGGTGAGTCCAAAATCCTTCCTGACTTCAGGCCCAGCATTCTATCCACTGTTCCACCTCGTATGTCCCATTAAGTGATTACTTACTCTTTGTTTTATGAATGAGGAAACTGAGATCCAAGGAAGAAAAGTGACATGCTCAGTATCATAACTGATATTAGAATTCAAATCTTCTGATTCTAATCTTAGATCTTGTTCTGCCACACATTTTCCTGAATGGAAGAAGAGAGTTAGAAAAGATGAGCACTTCAAGTCTTTCATTAGACAAATTAGGAAGATCTACCTCTACTGAAGTTCTTTTCCCCATTTTGACTTTCCTCCTGGCCCTAACTCAAATGTTCCCTTCAAATCTCAGTGAAACAGCAGTCCCATAGCTACACCATACAGAACCTCTTCCGTCCTCTTGCTTCTCAGCTCCAATGGCCCTTCAGAGGTTCTCTTCCCAAGCACGTCCTCTCTAATTAGCATGCTCATCTATATACCTCCTCAAATCCTCTGAAATTCACCTGTTCCATCCTTCTTATTGGACATCTGCCTAGTTCTTCCAGTGGATTGTGTCAGTAAAAATCCAGTCCATATATGTTCAGGCCTTGGATCTATGTATCCATGGCCATACAACTTGATGTTCTATTACTGGTTTCTGTCATTTCCTGATGTGGCCTTTGTTTGTTTAGAAGATATAAGCAATGCAGATAAGGCCACCTAGTGGTTTCTTAGTATATCTCTTCAGAAACCTAGATTTCCTCCTTGCCTGGTAAAGGTAGAATGACAGCCAGAATACTTGGCTCTTTGGAAGGAGTGCGGGATGAGGAAGGAAAAAGAAAGGTGAGGGGTGAGGAAAATCTGAGAGAAATGTGGTGAAACGGTTGTAACTTCTTTAGAATGCATCTTTAGAATGCCCCATGCCTAAGGAAGCTTGAGTGTTTATATGGTTCTTGAGAGCAAGAGAACTGCAAGGGACTGGGCATGCTGCCTTGATCACCTGAGAAGGAAATGTTTTCTGTCCTTCATAGTCTAGTTCCGCCAGGTAAAAGGAAAATCTTATTTCTTTTTACATGTGCTCTTTTTATGTGTCCCTTCCTTGTTAAGATCCTTAAGTATTGTAACTTTGTTCTGGGGCCAAGTGGGACAGGCTCTGATGAAAGTCTCCAGGACAAGAAGCAAAATACCTAAAGGTTCAGGTCCTCCCCAAAGGAGAGCATTGCAGCCCTCTAACTCAAGTTATTTTGTGCCATGTAGAGAAGATTCCCAACCCTAGGGAATCAGGTAAAAACAGGTAGAAAGGGAGAGAAGAAGGAAGAGATTTGTCAGGATCTAAGGAAAAGGAGGAGAAGGATGGAAGAAGAAAAATGAGGATGTAAAGGTGAAAAGCAGGGAAAGGGGTGACAATTGGTTAGAGGGAGAAAGTGAGAAGGAAAAGGATAAGAAGGTGGAGAAGCAAAGGGAAGTAACAGAAAGTAGAAAGGAGAATGAAAAGGAAAGAGAATGTGTGAGAAAGAAAAAAAGTGGAAAAGAAAAAGGAGAAAAGAGACAAAAGGAAAAAAAAGATGGAAGGAATAGCTTCAGATCTTCATGGTACCCAGAAAAGTCTGATAGGGAAAAATTGAATCAATAAAGTCATTTTCCCTAACCCCCATCTACACTGGCAGTTTCTCAATCTGCTGTAAAGCAACTCCCCCTTAAGGAAATGTCTTTAGCAAAATAGACAGACTCAGTTCCTGAGATGGAGTTTCATGCATATTTTCAGTGTCATATGGTCTGATTCATCATCTGAAATTACCATGTCAAGTACACTAGGGGAGTGTCCCAAATTGGCCCTGGCCTCCTCCTTTTTCTGATTCTATTCATGATGCCACCATTCTCTCGACTACCCAGGCACAAACTGTCCAGATCATTCTTGACCTCATCTTCTTACTTTAAATCCAATCATAGAACCAATGTTCATAGGACCCCATATTTAGAGTGGGGGGGGCCATCCAATACAATCTTCTCAGAATACACATGAGGAAGCAGACTTGAAGAAGCTAAAGTGATTTGCCAAAAGTTATCAGGCAGTAAATAGCAGAGCCAAGCATCAACCTCAGGCCCTCTGACTCCAAAATCAGTATTCTCCATATTTCACCATAATTCCTCTAAATCAGTTTGCAAGTCTTGTTCATTTTAACTGTGAAACAATTCTCCTATCCATCCCTCCCATAACATTCCCGCTGCCTCCACCTTCATTCTGACATTGATTTTCTCTGCTAACTAGTCTCCCTGTTCAAGATTCTCTTTGTAATTTATTTTATTTCACCCACTTCTCCCAAAAGATTATTATCTTAGAAAATTGAGAATACAAGAGACCTTCAAGTTGACCTTGGACCAGCACTCAGATCTACTTGATCTCAGGCCAATACTCTTTCCATTAGACCATGGAAGAAGAAATGGACTTGAGTTCAAAGACCTCAATTTAAGTTGAGGCCTTGTCATTCACTGGGTAATTATGTCCCTTAATTTCATTGGTCCTCAGTTTTCTCATCTGTAAATTGAAGAGATTAGACTAAATGCCCTAATGCTCTTCCAACTCTAGCAGTTTAAAAGTCTATTAGCCTGGTCTCTGAGTTCTTAATCTTCCCAGGGCCAAAACTGTAATTGCAGCCCTCCTTTCCTCAAAAACTGTCAGCAACTCCCCATTTCCTACCAAATGAATACAAACTTCTTAGCCTGGCATTCAAAACCCTCTACTATCTATTGCCTACCTGCCATTCCAGCCTTTTCTCAGTCACACTTTTTAAGCATCTACCATGTGTCAGGTACCATTCTAGGGATAAATAACAGTCCTCTGGATCCAAATCTGGCTGCTGGACCCAGATGACTCCAGAGGAGAAAGTGAGGCTGATGACTTTGCACAGCCCTCCTTAACTAAAATCCAAATGCAAGTCATGGCATCACCTCCCTGATGTCATAGTCTGAGAATGAAATACAAACAATAAAAATAATAAAAATAAAGGCAATCTTTGCCCTCAAGGATCTTACATGCTAATGGGAGAAGGTAACACCAAAAAAGAAATATTAAGGGATTGGAGGTAGGGCCTGGGGGCTTGGGCAGAGAAGGTACTTGGACAAGGGCATAGTAGAATCTAGTCAATTCAACTGACAGGAAATGAAGATTTGGCTAGTGTGTGAGCCCTCTTGAAATGGACACTTTAGGTGGTGCAGTGGATAGAGCACTGGCCTTGGAGTCAGGAGCTCCTGAGTTCAAATCCAACCTCAGACACTTAATAATTACCTAGCTGTGTAGCCTTGGGCAAGCCACTTAACCCCATTGCCTTGCAAAAAAAAAAAAAGGAAAAAGAAATGGACACTTAAAAAGTTTTTCGCTCTACCCTCCAGTCCTCTGATCAGTGTCCTGAAGAGATCTGAGAAATCAAATGCAGCTCTTCTTCATATAACTTAGAACCAACACTCAGAACCAGTCTGCCCATCATTCCTTGAAGACATTTACAACTTTTTCACCACCTCACCTTTGTTCACACCATTCCTCCTACCTTCAGTGCATTCCTCAACCAGTTTGGCCTATTGAAATCCTTCTAGTTCTTCAAGACCCTGCCAAAATGCTGCCTCTTCCAGACTTTCCTGATACTCCCATCCCACTCCCACAGAGCAGGTAGTGGTGAGCTGTCCATTCCCCTTCTGGAACCAGAAAGGACATCAGGGACCATCTAAGCTGGTTCTCTCATTTTCTGTTTGAGGAATCTAAGTTCTAGAGAGATTTAATGACTTGCTCAAAAATCACACTAGCAGTTAAGCCTCAGGTGCAGCACCTGAATCCAGAGGTGCTGGATTTTTGTCCACTTTACCATAAGGCCTTCCTTCTTTGTGTCTCTTAAGTTCCTTTGTTTTATATCTATTTGGGCACTGGTCTTATCATCTTAATGACAGAAACTATGACACAGATTTCCATATACTACTGACCATATAATACATTGTCTTATATTGTGAGATCTTAAATTATGGTGAATGGAATACTGAAATGACAGAGTTCTGAAATGCTGTCTGATTGTAACAGTGGTAATAAATGCCAAATTATATAAAGCCTTTGGACTGATCTTCTTTTGCTCCTAATTCAATCAATTTCTCAACCCCTTCCAAAACTTGTTACTAAAATTCCAAAAGAAAAACCCTCTGCTTAGTGATGTAAATATCTGTGGACAAATTTAGAGATTATACCTGAGAATTGATGGAATTGAGGAGGGGAAGGGGATTTTGGAAGCTGGATCTAGTGGCTACGATGACAAAATTTGAATATCGGTATCTTAAAATGCTTTTGAGAAAATGTGTTTGCCCACCAGTTGAACTTGGTTTCTCTCCCTATACTCTCAACCCATGCTTTACTTATTCTACATCAAAATAAGTCTTGGGGGGAAATGCTATCCCTGCCCCTAACTAGAGCTAGGTAAGAAGAAAAAGAAAAGAACTTTCCATTCCTAAATTTAAAAATGAATCTTTCTTACTGATCCCTTCCCCAGTTCCCTGAAACTAAATCATGTGAATCTTATTTCCCACTTAAGGGGAAATATTATTTGTCTCTAGTCTCTGAATAGGAGCCTTATTCTCTAATGCATTTCCTTCAGGCACTGTTTTAGACTGATGGGTCCAAAAAGATATGGGGGACAATGGAAAACTGCATTCACTTTCTCCCCTTGTTGCCTACAAAGATCCTGGTACCTTGTGCCTATATGTGCTTGTTTTGGGGTATGCAGAAGTTTTGAAATGGAATTCAGTAAAAATGAGTGGATGAGAATGGAGATGGGCAAAGCCCTCAGAGATGGTAAAGGACTCTACCTTGGAAGCTTTTAAAGTCATAATTAGACTCAGGGAAAAGAACAAAGAACAACAATTTCAAAGGATGAATATTATATAAAATGGCAACTCTGGATGGGTCTAGGCTCCTGGTTCAAATACAGCTAGAGGGTCTATATGATTATCTGGATGATGGAGTAATCCCCTGTTTAATTTCTTGCCTTTTCTTGTTTTTCTCTCTTGCCCCACACCCCTTCTTCCATCTCCCCCTTTTCCTTGTCCTTGGTTTCACTTCTTTTTCCCTTCTTTCCTCTCCCAACACCTTTCTTTCTCACTGAATCCTCTTCATCACCCTTCCTAACCCTATCCCCTGCTTTTTCACCTTCGTCCGTCTCCTACCCCATTACCCTTCCTCCTTCCCCATCCTTTCACTTTGCCCTCTATTCTTGTCTTTCCTGTCCTCTCCCTTCATCTCCTGCTGACCCCTCTATCTCTACCCATACCCCACCCACAGCTTTCTGGAGGATGTGAGCTGACTGTGGTACTCCAGGACTTCAATGCTGGCCATAGCAGCGAATTGACCATTCAGGTGGGACAGACGGTGGAGCTATTGGAGCGACCCAGTGAACGACCCGGCTGGTGTCTAGTCCGAACCACAGAACGAAGCCCCCCACAGGAGGGTCTGGTCCCAAGCAGTGCACTCTGCATATCCCATTCCCGAAGTAGTGTGGAGATGGACTGCTTCTTCCCCTTGGTGAAAGGTAGGGAGAATTGAGAATGGGGGGGGGGAGGAGGTTGGGATAGAGTTTGGGACTAGGGGATTAGAAAAAGAGGGAAAATGAGGATTACTTTTCTTGTGTGGCCTGATCTCAGATTCAAACTCAGTGGAAATTGATTGCTTCTGAAACTAGGAATCTATTACATTTTAACTCTGTTGAATTCATCTTTTCCAGGCTCAGATTATAAAGGAAGTGGGGGTCTCAAAAAGTAACTATAGTAAACACTGTAGGGGGTGTCAATCTGTACTGACCACAGTTCTTCTCCTAATGTATCTGTGACTTTGAATGAGTCTCTTTGGAACTCAGTTTTCTCACTTATAAAATGAGATTAAACTTAATTTTCTCTAAAGCCCTTTTAAGTTCAAATGTTCTACAACTCTGAATGAAGGTGTATCATCAGCCCAAAACTCATACACAAGTCTCACTTACTTATTTCCCCACCCTTGTCTCCGTAGGATTTGTCTCATAGTCAAGGTTATAGAACAAACCATAGAACTCATAGTCAGGTAAGGGTAGGAAAGGGGATGAAAGCAAACCCTTTTCATCCTCCTCCTGGACTCCCCCAAGGGAGTTGATAAATGGTAAAAATAATACAAACAAGTAGTTTTCAGAGGAAGAAATCAAAGCTATCAATGATCCTCTGAAAAAATGTTTTAAATCCCTAATAAGAAAGGTCTATGTACCAGGCATTTTATTAAGGGCTGAGAATACAATGAAAGGTAAAAGACTACCTGCTCTCAAAGAGCTCACATTCTAATGGGGGAAACAACTAGTAAACAAATATGTGGAGATAATCTATATGTAGGATAAATGAGAAATAGTCAATAGAGACAAAGCACTAAAAATAAAGAGGGATCAGGGAAGATGGGATTTTAGCTAGAACTTGAAAGCCAGGGAAACCAAGATGTGGAGATGAAGAAAGAGAGTATTTCATATATGGGAGACAACTAATATGCCTGTAGCCAGGAGATAGGATGTCTTAAATGAAGAATCAAAAGGAATCCAATCTCACTGGATCAAAGAGCATGAGATGGAGATTGAGGTATAAGAAGATTGGAAAGGAGGAGGAATGGAATGAGAGTAGGTCATAAGGTACCACTGGAGTTTATTGAGTGAAGGAATGACATGGTAGGTCCTAAACTTTTGGAAAATCACTTTGGTGGCCAAGTGGAATATAGACTGAAATAGGGCAACTTGTAGCAGGCAGACCAACCAGGAGGTTATTTGAGGTGTGAGGAGATAAGAACCTTAATCAGGATGGTGGTAGTATCAGAAAGAGAAGAATAGGATATATGAGAAAACTTACAAAGATAAAATCAAGGGGTGGGGGGAGGGAAGCAAGATTGGGGTGGAAAATTGTAAAACTCAAATAATATCTTTAATAAAAATAAATTTAAAAAAAATAAGATCAACAGGCCTTGGTATCAGATTGGATATGGAAAGGTGAGAGAGAGTGGGAAGTAAAGAATGATATCTGAGTTGTAAACATGGGAGTGGAGGGTACTAAGACATGATAGTATAAAGGAAATTTGAAAGTAGGGAAGATTTAGAGGAAAGATAATTCAGTTTTGGTCATGTTGACTTTAATATGCCTATAGAACATACAGTTTGAGATGTCTAATAGGCCATTGGGAATGCAAGACTGGAGGTCAGTAGAGAGATTATGACTAGACAAATAGGAATTTGGGATTTGAGAGTTATTAGCATTGAAGAGATAACATAGGATAACATAGGTCCAAGTGAAATAGAGGAAGAAGAGAAAAGACCCAGGATAGAGCCTGGGGCATCTATGATTGGTAGCTATGACATGATGATGAAGATCCAATAAATTAAACTGAGTAGGAACAGTCAGGTAGGAGGACAGACAGAAGAAGAGTGTCCTGAGAACCTAAAGAAAAGAGAGTTTCGAGAAGAAGATGATCAGTAGTGTCAAAATTTACAGAAAAGTCAAAAAGGATAAAGATTAAAGAAAAAGCCACAGATATTGTCAATTAAGAGATCCAAAGTAGCTTTGGTGAGAGCTGTTTATATGATGAGATTAGAAGGCAGACTGTAGAGAGTTAAAAAGAGAACTAGAGGTACTAAATGTATTCACTATTCTTACAAAATTAAGTTTGTAACTTAATTACAAAATAGGAGCAAAATAGGATAAATAGCAGGGATGGAAAAATAGTCAGAATTTTTTGAGAATGGGAATTTTTGTAGGCAGTATTAAAGCAACCAGCAGAAAAGGAGCAATTAGGGAGCAATCTGCTAGAATATTTTTGTAGGCAGCTAGTAGATGAAAGAAGATTAAAGAAGAATGAGCTGATAAAAGGGGCAGTCCACTAGAGAAGACAGTATGAACTGGATTGTTTTTACATGTAGAAGGGTTGACCTTGGCAAGGAAGGAGTAACTTATAATGTGAAAAGGGGGTTTTCCTCGTCTATAAAATAGGAATTATAATAATAGCATCTATTTCCCAAGGTTACTTTGAGCATCAAACAAGGTAATATTTGTAAAGCACTCTGCAACCTTAAAGTACTATATAAATGCTAACTTTTATTCTTAATAACTTCTAACTGAAATTGAGCATTTCCTCATTTAAAAAAAAACATTATTCTAAGTAGGATCTCATAGGATTCATCAGACTGACAAAGGGATCCATGGCAAAAAAAAAAAGTTAAGAGCCACTGATTTAAACCCTGGTTGTCTACAAACTATTCAATGCCCTTATTTGGAGAGGTACTTTTTGCTTTCTAAATTCTGAATCCCAAGAATCTGACTTCCCTCTTTTTGCCACTAGATGGAGATGGTAAATCACATTGCTGTAATTCCCCTACCTCTAATTTCTGCCTGCAGGTAAAATAAAGGCTGACCATTCCATTCTCATTTCTTAATCTCTCACCTGAAAACTAAGGGACTGGACCAAAAAAAAAAAATCGTGGAGAGAATTTATTTACAATAGATAGTGAAAATGAAAGCGGTTTTTGTGTGTATTGTTTTGAAACTTCAATACTATCACTACTGGGTGGCAGGAATTGAAACAAGGTCATGTGTGCAGACCAGCAGGGGACCTCGGAAATCAATTAGTCCACCCCACACACACAAACAGCTTCCCAGATGAAGAAAAGCCTACTTCTAGTGGTGAATTGACTTGTCCAAAGTCAAACAGATAGTAAATACCTAAGGCAGGATTTGAACCCTAGTCTTTAGTTGATAGAGCCAGTGTTCTTTCCATTGTACCACATTGAATTCAGGAAGGGGGGGGCTCCCTATCTAGTCATGATTTTACCCCCTGACTTGCCAGGCAGCAAGAAGATAAAGTGAGGAGGAACCAGGCAAAGATCACTTCTGTGAAAATTTGCCTTTGAGCAATTTGTGGCTCCTAATTTTCTCTAAGACCCCTTGTCATTCACTAGTATTTCCTCCAATTGTTGGTGACTGTATTCATGACAAAGAACAAATCATTTTATTCTCTGGGCCTCAACTTTCCTATTCCTAAAATGAAGGGGGGGGGGGTTGAGATTCCATGATTCTATGATTAATTTTCATGTGTCAATCAATCAACATGTATTTATTAAGAATCTCCTAGGTGCCAAGGCACATCTGTTATAGATTACCCTAATTTCCTCTTGGTCTATTTTTTAAATGACCATTATTCTTGGGAGAATATGATCATCTTACTACAGCCTTCCTTCTCTAAGGAAGTATTGAAGAAATCCCTCTAAGTTCAATTGAGAAAGAAAATGCTTTGCTTAGAAGCTTAGACTCAATTGTATGAGTAGGTGGTAAATTGAGTCAAAACTTGGAATTGGGGGTGGCTAGGTGGCAAAGTGGATAGAGCACTGGCCCTGGAGTCAGTAGTACCTGAGTTCAAATCTAACCTCAGACACTTAATAATTACCTAGCCGTATGGCCTTGGGCAAGCCACTTAACCCGGTTTGCCTTGCAAAAAAAAAAAAACCAAAAAAAAAAAAACTTGGAATTGTCAGCTCCAAGCAAATGCAAATGTTATCAGTGCTTGATAATGCTGAAGATAATGAGGTTGATGACTGCCATTTGAATTGTATTTGTAGTCTTTCACAGGTCTTTTCCTACATCATTCATATATCAACTTTGATATAGTTGGAGGTGTGCTGCAAACAATAGCTGTGAATCAGGGTAGCTTTTAGAGACCTGTGGAATAACTGTCAGATCAGAAGACACCAGGACCAGGAAAGAGGCTCAGGAATAGATACTATTCATCCAAGTTAGAGGGCAATGTTAAGATGGGAAAAAATGATTAGATTTGGATGCTGGGGAACCAGGGAGAAGAGAGCAAAGCAGAAGGAAATCCATTTAACTAGGAACAAGTCAAAGTCAGCAAGCCTTTCTCAAGGGTTAACTCTGTTCCAGGCACTATGCTGATCACTAGTGATACAAAGAAAAGCAAAAAGACAGTCTTTGTTCTCAAGATGCTCACAATTTGATGGGGGATTCAACTTGCAAGTAGTTATGTATAAACAAAATATATACAGGAGGAACTAGAGATCATTAATAAAGGAAAGGCACTAGCAATAAGGGGGATCAGGAAAGGTTTATTGTTCCTTTATCTGGGACTTGAAGGAAGTCAGAAAAGCAAGGAGGTGAAAGTGAAGAAAGAAAAACAGGCAGAGACAGAGAGCTTCAGATATAAGGGACAGTCAGAAAATGGAGAGTCTCATTTGAGGAACAGTAAGGAAGTCAGTATTTTGGGCTAGATGGGTGAGGGGGGAGGTAGAGGAGAGAGATGAGGCTTATGAAGAATAGAAAAGTGGGAGAGGATCAAATAGTAAAGGATTTTGAACACCAAACAGAAGACTTCATATTTAATATAAAGTGAAGGTGATAGGAAAACCCTAGTGTTTAATGAGTTAGCATAGAAGGGGAAGTGACATGGTCAGACCTGTGCTTTAAAGAAGATTAATTTGATGGCTTGGAGTAAGGAAAGACCGGTGGCAAGGAGACCAACTCAAATCCAGGCATGAGGTGATGAGGGACCTGCATCAGGGTGGTACCATTGTCAGAGGGGAGAAGGGATGTGACAAAGCTAAAATCAACAGGACTTAGCAACAGATAGGATAAGTTGGGGATGAGGTAGATTGAGAAAGAGGGGAGTCAAGGATAACATTTAAAAGAAGCTGTCTTGAAATCCAAATCCTTAGTCAAATTTGGAAGCAAGACAAAATTAGAAAGATCCATAGACTATTAAAACTGGAATGACTCTTGGGATATCATCTTGTATGAGGTTCTTAACCATTTGGGTATCATGATCCCCTGGAGTAGACCCAGTGAAGACTAAGGACTTCTTTCCAGAATAAGGTTTTTAAATGCAATAAACTATATAGGATTGCAAAAGAAATCAAAGGTTAGTGTATTGGGGGTGGGGATTAAGTTATTATATTTGTTTTTAGGTTTTTGCAAGGCAGATGGGGTTAAGTGGCTTGCCCAAGGCCACACAGCTAGGTAATTATTAAGTATCTGAGACCGGATTTGAACTCAGGTACTCCTGACCCCAGGGCTGGTGCTTTATCCACTGCGCCACCTAGCCACCCCAGGTTATTATATTTTTATTTATCTTGTTAAAATTTTCTCAATTACATTTTAATGAGGTTCAGACCATTGTCAAGAATGTCATTGGCTACATGTGGCCAGTAGGCCATGATTTTGACAACTCTGACCCAGAGTGTTATTGGGTCACAACAGGAATGGCCCAACTACTCTCACAGAACAAAATCTTAGAGATTCCCTCTCACCCACCTATTCCTTTGCATTCTATGCTACTACTCCCATTTTCTCACTAGCCTAATATGAATAGACAAAAGAAAAGTATATCTTCCATCACTTTGGTGCTTGAAATAATTTTAATATGAGATTTAACTGAAAATCATCTGTACAGCTTTTCTTCATGCTTCAAGATTGACCCTGGAAGGATAAAGAGCACAAGGTTCAAGTCTTTAAGTTTTCTATCTTTATGACCTTTATCAGATCACTTCTTGGCCCTCAGTTTCCTTGGGTCTTCCTACAAGAGGAGAAAAAAGATACAATTTAATTCAACAAATACTGAGCACCTTTTACATACAAGGCATTGTTCTAGGATGGGGGAAACAAATGTAAAATATGGCATGCCTGTTCTCAAGAAGCATACAGTCTACTGGGAAAGGTACAATATGACATGTAGACAAATAAACAAGATACAAGTTGAAGCAAGACAAGAAGGAAGAAGAGTAGGGCAAAGAGCTGCTTGAGAAATTGAACAACATAAACATCATTTATGCTCTCATTCAGAAAAAAAGGAAGCTGGATAAGTAATTTGCTATTTTTGAAAGCACATACTGACATGCAAATGCACATACATACAAATACAAACTCACATATGCATTCATATAACCTTCCTTTATTCCTTGATTCTTCACACAGAAAGTGCATCCTCCATTAAATAAATCCAGAACCTCCAAGTCAGCCCCACATTTCTTTAGGAGAAGAGAATGTTGAACTGTTTGATCTTTGGGGTCCTACCAGCTATTGATTGAACTATGAAACTATCAGTCTGTGGCTCTGACCACACCTCTTCCTCAATGGTTCTGCCTTAAATGGCACCCATTTCCATTTGATGTTTTTATTACATTAGGAAAATGGCAAGCTACTGAATTGGTAGCCCCAAGAAGAGCCAAACTCCAGAAAAGGATTTGGGCTAGAATGCCCAAGAAAAAGATGTTCTCATTCCAGACTCTTAATTAACAGATTAAAGAAATAGAGTAAATATAAATAAATAAATAGAAAGCAGCTGACCTTAACCTTTGTAAATAGTTAATAATATAAAGGGAGAACTCTGATAACAATAACATTTATTTATATAGGAATCTAGTTGGTTCAGTAAATAGAATGCTGGCCTTGAAGTGAGGAAGACCTGAATCCAAATTCTGACTCCAAATCTCACTAATGTGATAGGGGAGCAAGGCAACAAATCCCTTTCAGTCTGTTTCTCCATGAGGAAAATGCCTTTTCATATGGTTGTTGTGAGGTTTGATTGAGCTAATGTGTAAAGAAAGCCCTTTGCTTGTTGATTGGTTTGTTGATTGGTTGGTTAGTTGTTATTCTTTGTTCTTGAAGAGAACTGAGATGGTATAACTATGTTAGAGTTAAGTTTAGTAGGTCTGACTATGATTGATCAAACCAATACAAGTTCAAAAGATTATATCATAGGATAGGTACATATAGTCCATGTGAAAATTTGGCGTGTTTTGTTTTTTCTTAAAAATCACTTTGCAAACCTTAGTCCATCTTATTGTTATAGAGCATTTTCATATTTCAAAATATTTGTGATTTGTTGTTTCATTAATCATAATAATACACAGCTCCTTGTTACCATTTTACAGATGGTAAAACTAAGATTCAAGGAGATTTATAAGTGACTATAAGTGCAAAGTCACATGACAATTAAGTGGTAGAACCAAATTTACACCTAGGTCTTCCTCCATATAGGATCCTTCCTTATTCTGAATCATACTGCATCTCACATTAATTTAAGGAGCAAGAAATCATCCATATGATGTATTAAGTATCTGGAAGAGTTAATTCCTTCAGAAGAAAGAAGCAAAAATCTTGCCAGTTGAAAAGAGCCTCAGATGTCTTCTTCAATGCCATCACCCCTATAGAAACATTCCTGATAGATGACCTTCCATTCTATATTTGAATCTTTGGGGAGCTCATTAGTTAACAGTGAGCTCTTCTTGCCCATTTTTGGACAGTTTTAATTTTTAGAGAGCCTTTAAAAAGACCAGCCCATTTCTCTTGTGGGATTTACCACCCCCCCCCCTTTGGGGACTGTCTGTGTTTGTTTCCTTCTGATATACTTGTGGCTTGACTGATGATGTGGTTGAGCAATGAAAGTAGGTTCTGAGTGACAAAAGAAAGAACTTTTGGCCTTTGCCACCACTTCTGGGCCAATACCCAAAGTGAGAGAACATCACCCTTCCTCTTGACTTCTCTTATATTCCCACATCCTTACCAGCTCATATAGACTGCAAAACTCCATATCGGCGGTCACCAGTACAATAAATGTTGCTATATACAGTGTGGGCTTTATAAAGATCCATACCAAATTGAGATGGACAGCTCCAAATAAAAAGTACATATGTGGTCTAGCTTTGTACAATTTAGGACATGTCTTATCTAGAGATCCCTTAGCTCTCAAAGTTCAGCCTTGCTCTTGTCCAGTCCTTCCTCTTTCTGAATGTCTGAGAAGCCTGTATTATATTCTCAGTTCTACCCTGACTCATTCTAAACCAAGAGATTATAGTCGAGGCAATTAGCATTTATTAAGTGCCAGCTATGGCCAGAATGACTGGTGGCACAGTAGATAGAGAACCCAACCTGAAGTCAAAAAGACATCTTCCTGAGTTCAAATCTGGTCTGACATTTATTAACTGTGTGACCCTGGACTAGTCACATAGCCTACCTTGGTTTCCTCATCTGTAAAATGAGCTGGAGAAGGAAATGGCAGAGATAATTTAGTATCTCTGCCAAGAAAACCTCAAATGGGATAACAATGAGTCAGACATGACTAAAAATGACTCAACAACAACAAATGTGACAGGCACTGTGCTAAGTGCCAGTGATACAAAGAAGAAATGAAAGAAATAGTCCTTGCTCTCAAGGAGTCAATGTCTAATGAGAATACAGAACACAGACAATTATGTACAAATCAGAAATAGTATAAATTAAAGATAATGTTAGAGGAAAGCACTAGCATTAAGATGGATAGGGACACAGGCTTCTTGTGAAAGGTAAGATTTTATCTGGGACCTGAAGAAAGTTAGGGCACCAGGAGGCAAAGATGAAGAGGAAAAGAATGCCAGGCCTGGGCCATGTGGTGTAGAGAGATGATTTTGTCCAAGTTTCTCATTTTAAACCCTGAGAAGCTCACTTTCTTGCCTGAGGTCACATAGCTATCAGTTAGTAGAGCCAGCTTTCAAACACAGGTTCTATCATTTCAAATCCAGTGCCCTTCCCCCCATGCTAACTAACACCAGGCATGTGTCTCCTGGCTTTCCAAAGAAGTACCAGCTCTGCCCAGTTCCTCATTTCCAACTCTTAGCTCAAGTAGATTGTGAATCTGTCCTAGAGCACCTGATCCTCCAAGTCAAGGGTTTGCTCTGACTAGTTCTAGTTTCTATACAACTTTTATATGAAGTCATAGATTTCTTTCTCTACCTGTTCCCTCCCTCCCTTCTTCTAAGAGGTCTTCTCTTTAATCTTTTATTCAGCTGAGGTCCTGTAAGTCTAGAATCACTCAAATTTGAAGATATATTTCTGAAAATCAAAATAGTCATTCAATATATTAAGTACAGAAAATTATCTCCTGACCTCAAAAGTTTAGCCTAGAAGGCACAAACTGAGGGAACTTTTTTTTCATAGTTTTTCTAAGGGCCTCTCCACTCAATGACTCGATGAGAATGCCTGAATAATTCACTTCTCCTTTGGCTATCCTAGAAAGGGCTTAAGATCATAGTTTTAGAGCTGAAAGCCTCCTTAGAGATAGATCACTTAGTGAAAGTCTTCTTATCAGCAAAAAAAAATGGAGTACTAGAGAAATTAACTTGACCAAAATTGGAGATGTAGTAAGGTGCAGAAAAAGAACATAAATCCAGCTCCACTGACTCCCATAAGTCTTAACATCCCTATCCATCCATCATCTACCTATCTTTCTCTGAGATATATAATATATATATGTATATATACATATATGTATATATATGTCACTTTAAGATTTACAAAGTGATTTACATATATCTCATTTGATCCCCACAAATAGCCCTATGAGTTGGTGAGGCAGACAGCAGTTAAGTGACTTGCCCTCACACAACTGCTAAGTGTTTCTCAGTATTTATCATGCCTTCTGACTCCAAATTCAGCATTCCATCAATGTTACCCACCAAGGAAGCTAGATGGCACAGTGGACCTGAAGTCAAGAAGACTCCTCCCGAATTCAAATACAACCTCTTACTAGCTGACACTTACTAGCTCTCTGTGACTCGGGCAAATTACTTAACCTTATTTGCCTCAGTTTCCTCATCTGTAAAATGAGCTGGAGAAGGAAATGGCAAACTATTCCCATTATCTTCACCAAAAAAATCACAAATATTTGTGACAACAAAAAGTTAGACATGATTGAAGAATGACTAAACTGCAGTTACCTACAAATCTAACACTCAACATTTCTCTTTACATACTGTAGGAGTAGCTATGATTCCCCCTTTCTGAAGTAGGAGAATCTCCCAATTCCCAAAGTGGGAAACTAAGTCCTTCCCTACCTTTGTTCAGCCCTGGCCAAAGTCAAAATGATTCCAGAGAAGAGAGTCAGCTTAATTTGAGTCATGAGATTATGGCAAGTGTGAACTTCCCTATGAGGTAGATTCAAAATTGTATAAAGGCAAATTTTAGAATATCCAAAACCCTTACACATTTTATTATTGAATCATTCTAGTAACAAGTATATATTAAGCTACTAAAGAAGAGGAGAGGCAAGATAGTGTAATAGCAAATCAACTTTTTAGATCATTGATTTTAGAATTGTAAAGGACCAATCCAACCCACTCATTTTTACTGATAAGGAAACAGAGGGACCAATAATTTTGATTATGAGTTATAATTAAGAGAAATTGGAGGAGTTAGGAATAGAGCAAAGAGGAAAAGAGAAGAAAAGAGATTTTCCTGTGTTCTAAGCAAGGGTTGAAAGAAAAAATAAAGAAGAAAGATATGAGAGAGAGAGAGAGAGAGAGAGAGAGAGAGAGAGAGAGAGAGAGAGAGAGAGATTTCACTAAGCTATATCCATTTTAGAGAGAGTAGGAAAACTGGAGTCCTGTGGAAGGGGAATCCTAAGGGGGAAGAGAGGAGATGGTAGGGAAGAGAGGTTGGGCTAGACAATTACTCATGTTGACCACAAATTTTCCAACCTAGGATTTTAAAAAAAAATCAGCCATCCTTTGTATAACACAATTTCTAGTCCTATTATCATGCCTCGTGCTGAGGCAATATGGTATAGTATACAAAAAGCCGAGATTGGCATCTGAGGACAGAGTTTGAATCCCAGTTCTGTCACTTACTACCTGAATGACATTGGGAAGTCTCACTCTTTTTACACCTCAGTTTCTTTATCTGTAAAATGATGATGTTGAATTTGATGTCCTTCCAGCTCTAAATCTCTGATGCTGTGATACTCTGGTTCCTATCCAACTTGTCATTGCCCTTCCTAAAATGTAACCACCAGGACTGAACACAGTACTACAAGAGAGAATTTGATCAGCTCAGAATTCAGTGGTAATATCAATCACATTTCTTCTTCCGGATATTATTTTCCTTCTTAATGCAACCCAAGGTTATTCCTTCTACATCATGGGTAATAGGAGCATGGTAGCCCCCACAATATGGAAAATTCACAAAACTTTTTTGGCCCCCCCCAATGCCACAGAAGAAGTATGTTTTTCTTTTTTCTTTTACAGGATATTTACAATACCTTAAAAAATTTGGGTTGATATTATATAAAACTATACACACACACACACACACACACATATAGTGTGTTTCTGATTTCTAAAGGTTTTTTCTGTGTGATCTGCTAGCCTTTGTATGTCATCTGCAGCTTCTACAAAAATGTCCCTAAATTCCCATTTTTATGTCAGTTCACAATATATTGAAGTTGCACAATGTAGAAGGGGTGATTGTGTAATTTTTTGGAAGTGACCATATCACACTGTTGACTCAAAATAAACTTTTGATCCATCAAGGTCCAGGATTTCTCCCCGCCGCAATCTACTGTCCAGCCATGTCTCTTCATTCCGTAAGTGTGCAGCAGTTCTTAAACTACACTGGCATCCAAGTTCAAACTTCTACTACCCAAAAAATGGGTGATTTCACTTTGACTTCTAGTGCCTCATATAATATAGAGACAAGGTGATAGACTCGGAATGAAAATCAGAGACTTGAATTTAAATTCATAGGAAAGAAGCTTGGATGCCCAGTAGAGAATATCTTTCCAAAGGTTTTCTTAGCTAGGGCCCGTTTTTTGGGAGGAAACTCTGTCCTGCCCCAGAGTTTAATGGTCCAATGGCCCTGGTGACCTGCCTGCTTAGTGTTTTTATAGTGGTGTTTGAGGCTTGGGAGGCTCTGCCAAGTGGTCTAGCCTCTTGGATAGGCACGCTGACTGTTTAGGACTTCTCGTCTGCCTAGAATTGAAAAATAAATGAGGGAATCAAGCAGAAGCCCCAGCCCACAGTCTGTGGTGTTTTCAGGAGTCTAATCCTGCCTCACTGGGGGTGGACATTGGTTAGGATTTGTCTCATCCCTTCCCTGCCCTCTAACTCTGTCATTTAGACTTGATTATAACTTTAAGCCAAAGTGAAATTGCAGGCTTATACATTTAAAGCTTTCAAATAACTAGAGAATTCTCCCAGCTCTTCATCTCCTTTTAGCCCCCAGAGGACTGGACACACACACAGATTAGCTAGTGAAATGAAGCATTCTTTTCTACTGACCTGTCCAGGGTAAGGCCTGGGTACTTTAATGACAGAAACATTTTAGATTGCTTTATCATCCCTACTCTCCTTCAGGTCCAGTTAATCATGTAAAAAAAAAATTAAGACTTCCCCAAAAAATTGGGCTGGGAGATAATTAACATATTGCTTCTCTCCAGGAAGAAGGAAAAGACCTTCATTTTACTACAAGAGATACCAATTCTTTAATCACAAATAGAACAGCAGCTTCTTGTGCTATCCCTGGGGAAACAGAAATTGATCTTCTATCTTTAGGCTTCTGCAGAGTTATTTGTAGAAGGCAGAGAACAGCTGCTCTTGATATTCCCTCAAAACCATAACTAAGGAGGGATAACTAGGGCTTTGCCACAGAGTACTGGAATTTAGAGAAAACCATTCAATAATATTTACACTCTTAATTTTGTTAAGTTTATAATTGGCTATATATGTATGTATTTACATATATACACATGTATTCACTCTTTCATCAGCATATTAACTAATTAGCAAGAATCATTAGTTAACTAAGAAGGTACCAACTGCTATTCTTAATCCCCTTTTCTGGTGAGCTCCTCTGTAGCCAGTTCTTCCTTGCTTCTCCCCAGTAGTGGCTTCAGGTTATCCCACAAGGACCAGTATCCTAGAGTCTCTGTATTCTCCTCCCATCCCTTAGGATAAATGTCCTGAGGCCTCTTTCTCCTTCTACAAGATAATATCCCAGTACTTCTCTCAAAGAACAATCATCAATGTTTCCCCCTTCACATGGTTGACTTACTTAACAGTATTTGTCCCAAGAAACAAAATTACTAGATATGATTCTGAAGGGAATATTGGAAGAAACTTCTTTTAACAACAGCAAGAAATGCTGGGTTTAGATATAAAAAAGAATTATTTTTTAACCATGAAAGTTGTGACTTAGGAAGGATGAAGAGTTCCATGACCCATTCCAGCTCCAAGTTCTGTGATCCTATTTCGATGAGCTGCAAATTTACAGAAAAATAATAGCATGTTCAAACTGAAAAGGACCTGAATCCCTTAATCTAATCCCCTCATTTGACAAATGAAAAAAGTGAGGTGTAGAAAAGGGAAGCATGAGGCCATCACTAGAACCCAGGTCTGCTGACTCCTGGTTCAGCATTCTTTCCCCTTCTATCTCTGCACTTTGGCCATTGCATTCCTAGATATAAATCTATAGTCACCTCTCAGTTAGCTAACCTTATGAGTGTATGATAACTCTCTGAATTTGCAAATCTTCCCTTCAGAGACCAGGTAGCTCCTTTTAAGTCAGTACAAGTTGAGTAGTAATAGATGATTAAAACATCCTTACAAGTGGATACCTAAAGAAGTAGAGCAGAGGAGGAGGGAATTAATAAATCATTGCTTATTATCCAGCCATTTTCACTGAGACAAATTTCATTCTCTACTTAACGATAAGAAATTTGACAGTAATTGAATGCAATTTGCTCCTGGAAGTGGTCAAGGTGAAATGAGGCATCTGCTTTAGAATGCCCTCTTTTCTGGCCATTTGGTCTTTCTTTTGCTTTCTTCAAGTCTTCCTGAATTGTTTAGTGTGCCAAAATGACAGGCTGTCATTTTTTTCTGCCTGCCCCACTTTGAGAACACTTTGACCTACTTAGAGGTAAACATTTTTGGAAATGGAGAAAACCTGGACTGGTTTGTTTTTAGAAACTCCAGATGCATTCATCTATCACTGTGACAAATAGCTCATCTCCTCCTGTGCTAAGACTAGATCAGTCCCCTACTTTATATAGGGTTCCTAAAACCATCTCTGCTGCAAACTTGGCCTATCTAACCCTTTGGAAAATAGAAATGATACTGTATCTGTTCTATGAAGGCTGTCTCTGAAATGCCATCTTTCAACCTGTATTCATTTCCCAGCTTGGGATCTAGCCTAGACCACATAGTGGTCAGTGGTACTTTTTTTTTCCCCTGGGGCACAGGGATGGTAGAGGAAAAATTAGACTGGAGTCTAGCTATGGAAATATTTTTGAGGATGTGAAAGGAGGAATGTGGGAAATTGCAAAGTAATAATTTGAGAAAATATAATACAAAATATACTTAAAGGGTAATGGGTTCTGTGATAGTTTAGTTATTTATTGCAATATGGTTGCATTTACAAGGTATTCTCTTGAAGTTCATTAATTCTTCCAGGAAGAAGCTAGGTGGTGCAATAGAGACAGCACCATATCTTGAATCAAGAAAATTATTCTTCCTGAATTCAAATCTGATTTCAGGCAGTATTTGTGCAATGCTGGACAAGTCACTTAACCATGTTTGACTCAGTTTCCTCATCTATAAAATAGAGAAGGAAATAGTAAACCATTTCAGTATCTTTATCAAGAAAACCCAGCCTCATTATCTCTTGCTGCTATTTAAGATAGTTTCTTTCGACATTCCCCATGTCTTCATTACCATTTGGGGTCCAGAAGAGCCAGACAAAATTTAAAAATGACTAAAAATTTTGTCCAGGGCACTATACTCACAATTCTGGTCACTACCGCTAGATGCTAGTTGAAGATGCACATAACCAGGACAAAACCTTACACCTGAATATCTTAGGCATTCTATCAATATCCATAATGCAATCAGTTATCCTGGGAGGGCCTGAAACAAACTCTTTCATTTCTCTATCTATTGAAATTATCTACTGTCAAAATGCAGCTGAAGTATTTCCTCCCTAATGATCCAAATTGAACCCTTCCTTCTCAGTCTGTTCATTCTGTTTGATATCTTCTATCTACTTATGTCATCCTAACGTGTCATAACCATTTGTTATCCAAATCTTGGGGTATTGAGAGAACATTGAAAAGGTTGCTCTGAGGCAGAGGGTGCATTCTTATCTTGGGGACTGTGAACTTGATTTTTTTATTGTGATTATTATTTTGCCAATGGTTTTCAATATAATTGGATTCCTTTATAATCCCCTGTTTTTTATTTTATGCATTTAAAAACATTCTAAGAAGGGATTCATAGCCTTCACTCAACTACCAAGGGGATCCATGACACAAAACCATTAAGAACCTCTAATTAAAATTTTGGTACATCCATTTGTTTGCAGTAGATGGTTAAATACCTATAGAACCTTCTGAAATGGGCACAACCCTACAGGATTCCTCTCTAGCCTAAACTCATCTTGTCCAAAACTGAAGTCATCATATTTTTATCAAAACCAATACCTCCTTTCAACTCACAGATTTCTTCTCAGTTACCCAGGTTCCAAGCCTAGAACTATTAATTGAAAATCAACCTCTCTCACATCTATTCCCACTTTTTCATCCATACTGCTACTATCATCTTAGTTTGAACATTTTCCCCCCCTCTACTGTTGTAGCATTGCCTACTTTAGGCTCTTATCTACAGTTGCCAAATTAATGTTCCTAATACACAGGTCCAAATAAATCATTCTCCTGGATAAAAAGAAACCCAATGACTCTCTAAAGCTTGCAGGATAAAAATCTAAGTTCCTTAGCCTGACAAGGCCCACCAAAATCCAACCTCAATCTACCTTTCCAGTCTCATTTTGTTCTACTTCCCTTTATGCACTATGTGTTTTAGTAAGACTAGACTACCAGCTGTTGTCTTCCCTCAGCTTATATATTCACACAGATTGTCTTCCATGTCTAAATGTCTTCCATATCCCATTCTCACCTGTGCTTTGATCCCCCCCATTCCATTATGCTTTGTGCTATACCTTCTTCCATATATGTTCTGCCAATCCTATCATATTTTTCTATCTTTATATTTTCACATCAAAATGGTACCTGTTTGTGGAACATTTGTTTGGGCTATAAGGTGCTGATCAGATTTCAGAGATGAAGTTTACATGGTTAGCATATTAATAGCTAATCAGAGTAAGGTGTTCAGAGAACAAGAAAGTTTGTGATGAAATCAAGAGATATACTTCTTAGAGACCTTGGGGCAATGGAATGTCAGTGACTGATGATAGACCATCCCCAGGATTCTGTCCTGAGATTTTGGCCCACATTTTATTGTTACAGAGCTGTCCAAGATTCTCAGTGTCTCGAAGAATGTAGGGCTACCAGGAGGCAGGCACTGACAGATTGAAAAATGAATCCCTAGTTATGGGAATGTCATAAGTAAGATACTAATCTTTGAATGATATATTTGGAAGTGAGCATATATTAAATAATGTATGTATCTTTATATACTGCAATATATATATATATAACAGACAGATACACTTATAATGTTCAAACATATATATATATGAATTATGTATGTTAATATGTATGCATGCATCTTCTGGTCAAATAAGAACCCCTGGTTAATATGAAAATAATATTCCTTGGGTCCTTGTTTCTGGTAGTTCATCATATTTGGGAATCTCCGAGCAGTGTGTGTTGGAGTTGACTAAAGAAGCTGAATCTATAACATCTATAGCATCACTATGACAGTGGACTGGTCCCTAGCAAAATAAGTTACCAGATGCTCCAAGAATAGAGTTACAGTTTCCAGGCGGGTAGGGAGGAGTGAATAGGAAGTACTCCAAGTGCCAGTAGTCCTTTGGCAACAGAATAGTGTTATACACTCTTCAAAAATGTTATCATTGATACTTGGTAGCTTCCAATCCTAACTGTTCTATTTTTGTAATTTTGGTCATCTGGTTTTAGTCACTAATAGTAGAGTACCAGGATTGTTGTGCCTTGGTATTGTGAGAAAATGACTGATGGCCTAGATAGAAGGTGGTTTTTGGTGAGGAGCTGTCCTGAGTACAAGAGAATCAGTCAGAAATAGAAGCTTTTTGGGGTTGTTTATTAGTAGTTAGGGCTACTGGTGTCCACTGAAAGTAAACTTTCTTTATGACTCTGGAATAATCATATGAAGTAAAGTTCTTGAATGAATGCTTCAATCAATCTGTGATCTCATTTGTAAAGATATGTTCTCCAGTTCATGTTCTCCCATAAATCTTCCATAGAAGGTCTGAGAACATACTTCTTCTAGATAAGAAATGATTAATCTGGGGTACAAAGATTCCCCCCCCAGGTGTCTGTGAATTTGGATGTAAAATTTGGATGTAAAAAAAAAGTTCAATATAATTGGGTTGTTTTATAATTTTTTTGCAATTCTTTTGAAATGTTATATGCATTTGAAATAATAATTCTAGGAATTCTAGATTCCCAAAGAAGTTCATGACATAAATGATTCTTTGACATTAACAATCTGCTATTACTATCTCTTACTGCATGTCTGGCCCTCCTTTTCTAATCAGATATTCCTTTGATTATATAACTTTAGTGCCACTTCTGGTATCTAATTTCTTGATAATGTTCTACAGTCTTCCTCCTTTCCCTTCCCCCACCCTGAATATCTATTAACTAAAATCTATAGTCATTCTAAAAAGTTAATCTCATCAAATATATCAGAAAAACTAAATAGATGAGGAACACTCATATGTGTGATCTTTAACCTTAATTCTTCAGCAACTGTTAGATCCAATGATTCACATCTATATAGCTTTGTCAAAATATATTGATGTTATAATAATAAGCCTTTGCTGCAGAGAGAAGTTTGAGGTCAGTTAAAAGCATCACAATTTCCCAAAGGTCATACATTCCTCTTACTAGGGGTCCAATTCACTGCTCATATGCACTTTTTACTCAAAAATATATGCTTCTATGGACTAGCTCTTTGGTTCATCTACCCAACTGCCTAACATAGTCAAATTAATAACTCTTCATCCATTTGATTTTTCTGATGTATTTGGTAAGACTAAACTCTTTGGAATGATTATGGATTTCATTTAATAGGCTCTGCATATTCTGGAACTTGATGTTGTTTACACAAGGTCATCCTCAAAGAGGAGTATCCGGGGACATTCTCCTTTCATTTGAATTCTGTACTGAACATCCTTCATGACAATGGCAAACACCTCTGTTGAGTCTCTATCTCCATTTTATGCTTCTTGCTATCTTGGAAGTAACATAGTATAGGGGAAAGTAAGTTCAAATCCCACTTCTGTTGTTACCAGCCATTTGATCTTAGGAAAGTCACCTCTTGAAAACTTCGATTTCTTAATTTATAAAATGAAAGGGGTTGGGTTGAATGGACTTTGAGATCTGTTCCAACACTAGCTCTACTATCCTCACTTGATGTTACTTATCAAAGAGTGGTCAAGTGAAGTTGTACCTCTCAAGGAATCTTGAATGATTTTGACATATGAAAGGAAGACCCCTTATAAAAGAAGAGCCTCTGGAGTTAGCACTTTGTTTTATCAAATGTTCTTTGAGAGTTAATCAAAATCATATTTTTTCTGCATTTTTCAACCAACTGTGTGACTGGATATGATCTGTTATAGAGTATCATTTGTGAAAGCCTGTTTTTTTTTTCTTTCTTGTATTTTCATCAAAGATGTCCTTGAGATGTGTTTAGATTAGTCGCTTAAAAATTTTAGAGAAGTACTAAAGGAAGCAAGCTTCTCAATCACCATTTTTTGCCACCTTAATGGAATGTATGATTTTCTTCCTTCAATATTTGATACCCTTCCCTCTTTCAGATACCTTGAGAATCAACCCCTAAATAGCCTCAAATTTGTGTCACCTGGAACACATGCCTTCTCTGTGCATATTGGTCTTTTCAGGCTGATCTTTCCTTATTTTAGTTCCATTTCTACTTCCCTGTCATTAATAGAGAAAATAGTTTGTTATAGAAAATAGATATTGTTCATTTTTTATTTAATTTATTTACAAATTCATTATTGGATATTTCCAAGATGATCACATCATGCCCTCAGTAAATTTATTTTTCCCTAGTTTGTAAAGTAATAATGGTCTTCCAATATCTTTATCTGTAGGATATTGCAAATGATCTTTTATTCTCTATATATTGTTGGCCCTTGGCTACAACATCTTTTCATTTCAAAAGGAGAACAAGCATTTGATAGATGAGAAACTTAAAATTAGTTTGACCTGAGGCTCTTGATTTACATTGATAGTCTTTATCAGTGACTGTTTCTTCACCCATTTCTCATTTGGAGACACATCAATAACTTGTTTAAATAGGTTAGATCAGAGATGTTTCAATTGTATGCCATAAATTCATCTTAATTTTAATTTCTTTTATAATTTGATTTTTCTTATAATAAATAAATGATACATAGTCAACTGATTTGGAAATGACTTCCACCTTTGTAAACATGTCTTGTCTAAAGTTAACTTTAATAGTAATATGCATCATGCTAAAGTATCATGTTTCATGATACATACATGAGAACTTTGAGTTATTTTTTCTTAATCCTGAACCATATTTTCCAATGCATTTTTCTACTACTTCCTTCCTTTTTCCTGTACCAAAGAAACTATTTATATGATAATTTAATTTAGAAAATCAGAGTTCTTAATATGACTTTTCCTGCCTGTTCTGGGACATACCATCTTCTTCTTCCTTCCTATGTCCTATCCTGCCAAGTTTAACAAAAAATCAATGGATTCAGGGAGAAAGTTTTTACTTTTGCATTGAGATGCTATTCTTGGAGACTTTGGAAATATACTCAGTCTTGAGCACAGAAAGAACCAAGATATTCTCAATGTATGTTCCAGTTTTACAATGGATCTTTGGTCCTTGGTATCTTTTGAACTCCATCCATGCCTGCCCATCCTATAGAACTCTCTCCATATCATCCAGTAAGGTCAGAGGGATGACTCAATGTGCTTACTTTCTCTTGACATTGCAAGCGTATCAATGGAGCATGGCCTCTTTTTTACTCCCATTTTTTTGTTGACATCCTTTACTGCATTTCTTTCCATTATTTCTCATTTGTAATGTGTTATAGCTTACTGACACCCACCATACCCTGTGTGATAATACTCATTTTCAGTTCTTTGGAAAATGTAGTTTGCTATGTATAGCAGCTATACAAAATGCCCAGAAAAATCCCAAAGGCCATTATTCACAAACTAGTAGAATATTGCAAAGGTATTAAAAGTCTAAATAGAAAGTCCAGATATCTACCAAAATATTAGGTACAGGAGGAAGTTTTTAATTTTTTTAATCAAGTGACTTAGAAATTATTTCCCTTTACTAATATTTCTTCACTCACCCACTGAAATTGGGGCACCAGTTAGGAAATTTAAGAAATATTTAAACCAGCTGTAAATTGTCATCCTAGAGGTATTTCTTTTAAAATCTGTAACTAGACCCAAGGAATAAATTGGGCTGTAGGCCAATAAGACCTGTCTTTGTTTTATTTTTTATTTTTTCTGGGGGTTTTTCTTGGTGAGGAGTTGGATGGTGTTGGGCGGGGGGAGTTCCTTGAAAACATATACTGGAATAATTTAGGTTCCTTTCTGGTACCAAAGTATTTGTGGGGACTCAACTCCCCAGATGATATCTTCCCAGTAGAGACTTTCTTAAAAGGTTATTGGTGTTGGCTGCCTGCTGAGTTCTAGATGGAAAGCCACCCTTTTTTTGGCAGCAAAGACTGAAATTAAACAGAGCATCAGCCCCAAATGATATCAGAGATCCTTGGGCTGTCTTCCTAGGAAGGCCAAAAATTATAATGTTTGAATTAGGCCAAAATGCAGGAATTCCAAATGGCCTTGGGACACTGGGCAAAAAGAAGGATTTACTATTCCAATGAAAGCTACATCAATCAGGACCAAGTCTGTCTGAGAGTAGAATGAAACATCTGTTTGAATGATGTGGGTCTGATCTCCCTAGCCAAACATCTAGGTAGGTATCCTTCCATCCAGGATGTTCCTTAGGTAAAGATGATCATCCTGTAGAGACCTAGAATGAAGCTGGTTTAGCTTTACTTTTGAAGACTGCCCTGAGATCAACTTTAATAGAAAGAACAGTGCATTGTTACTTCTTGCCACAGGATGGCAGGAGATAAGATGCTAACAGTTGACCACAATAACTTGGGGCCTGGAACAGGCTGAGGTCAGAAAGTATGATGCCTTGGTAACTTAAGAGTCAGAAATAAGAGGATGCAGCCAGAATTACCAAGATATGGCAATGAATAGGACAGGATGCTAGGACAGAGCCAAATGAGATGAGTAAAGTATCCAGAAATGTAGGCGGAATAGATGGCAGAACTGGACAGATGGAAGAACAGATGAAACAGGTTGCTATATACATGTGTGCATTGAAGCTCCCCCTTAATGCTGAGTTGGAGAATGCAAGTCATGCTCCTTTTTCCTTAAAGGACCAAGCTTGTTGAGACTTGAGAACTAGTCCCTAGCATCAATTCAAGATTTTTCATAGCTTGTTTCAAAATATTCTTTACAAGGAGTGCCAATTTATCTCTCAGTCCACTGAGTCTCTCAGTCCATAATTAAATAAATTCACCTTGTAAGATTTGTCAGACTTGGATACCCATGGGATTATTGGTCTATTGGGCTATTTGTTAGAAGAGACCTCAGAGATCACAGTCCAACTTCATTATCATCATCATCGCTATCATTCATAAATGATTGCTAACAATGATGATGATGATGATGATGTAAAAGAGACAGGTTTTGAACCCAATTCATCTGACTCCCTAACAGGAGCTCTTTCCATTTTACCACATCGCCCCATGTGTGAGCATCTCTGACCAAGACCTGAGGTGATCTCAATGTACATAATTTCTATATCAGGACATAGTGTCACCTGAACAAGGGTTATAAGCTGATGTCAGAATTAGGGAGGCCTGGCAGTAGTACAGGTCAAGAATCCCAAAAGGCATGCTGAGGCTTAATGGGCAGACATTTAGAAAAGGTCATTACAAGCAGGGGATTTGGATTTGGGACAAGAAGGCAATATCCAATCAGGGTACTTGGAAATGAACTAGGTACTGAGTTAATATTCTGATTCAGTTAAAAGCATCTTAAATATTTCGTATAGGGTAGGAATAAACCTCAGAAAGCAAACAAACCTGATCCCATAGGAAGTGACTCCACATACCAGAAAATGGAGCTTCAGCTCCATCCTTGATTTATAACTACCTCAAACTGAAAAAGCAAGTCCTCAATGATTCTCTTTCTCCTAAACTTAGGGAACTGGCTAGCTAAGTATCACATTTTGAGGTTCAAATCCTGACTATAACATTTACCTATGTGACTTGGGGCAATAAAGCATTTCAAGGAACTAGGCCTCAGTCTTCTCATCTTTAAAACATGAAGATCTAACTAGATAGCTCTGACATAAGGTTCATCCAGCTCTAAATCTATTATCTTATCTTCTCCACTCTCCAAACTTGCCCTCTTGTCCAATGAATAAGTTTGCTATATGAATGCCTAAAGATTCTAATTTTTCTATACCTGGGTTTAAGATATCAGATGGAAAGTACCAAGAGAATAATATGCATAACAAATGTTATAAATCCAGAAGCCAAAATAATTGTTCTAAATTGTTTTTACATGTAATTAGGGTAAAAATAAAATATTATTCAAAAAAGGAAAAATAACTATCCAAGTCTTTTTTTTTAATATGGCAAACACCAAAAACCATAATATGGCAGAAACCACTTCTAAACAGGTAGTCTAGTAAATGAATGTAGTATGTTAGCAAACAAAGTATGTAGCATAGTACAATAGAAAGAGGACTGAGCTTAAAATTAGAGATTTTGCATTCAAATCCTACCTCCAAAGCTACCCTTGTGCTTCTTAGGCCTTCTTAAGGCTTCACCTCCCTAGACTTCAGTTTCCTCATCCATAATATAAGGGGGATTGGATTAAATAACCTTAGAGGTCTTTCTAAAACTAAGATCCTGTGTTAGGTTGAAGTAGATATTTTGTGTTGGTTACTAGTAGAAGATAAGCCAAAATGATTTTCCCGAGGATAGATTACAGGGAGCTTTGAGTGCAGGGCTTTGGACTTTATGAAAGTTTTTGAGCAGGATACTAACAAGAAAGCAATATTTTAGGAATATTATTTTGGTAGTGGTGAATAAAATTGGATGGAAAGGGGTCAGAGGTATGGACCAGGATTCTACTCATCCAGACCTTAGGATGAGGGAAGAACAAGGTAACAACAGTGGCAAGAGATGGATGAAAAATATTTGGGAGGAAGAATTGACGGGATTTGAAGTTGATCAAATAGGGTCTGATCAAGAAGGGACAAGTAAAGAAAAAATCCAGAGTCTGGGAAACAATATTGGCAGTGCCACCTAGACAAGGAAGTTGGGTGAAAGAGCCAGCTTGGGGGGGGGGGTGGAGGAGTATGGGGGGGTGCAAATAATAACTTTTAGGTGATAAAGTTCTTTATATATTATACCATTTACTCATCATAACACTGTGAGGAGGATAATAATTGAACCTTTAAGTTGACTATGCTTTGGGAGATTAGGGAGATTGATGAATGCAGTTTCCATTCCAACAGAGAAATGGTTTTCCGTAATTATTTACAATTTACAATTTCTGTAACTATAGAAATTGTAGTTATACATTCCATAGTTATTAACAATTTCTGATTGCTATATGCATTTTATTTATTTTGAAATATTATACTTATACTGCTATGTAAATTGGGTAATTAAAGCTTCTATTAAATATTTATACATTTTTAAATTTATAAATTGTCTTTTATGTGCTAGAGATAAATGATACTTCTGGGAAGATATATGGTGTGATTACAGCACTGGACTTGGGGTCAAGAAGATCTATATTCAAATCTTGCCTCAAATTCTTATCAACTATGTGACTCCATGCCTCTGTTTCCTAATATGTAAAATAAAGGGGTTGGCATCTAGCTTCAACCATAGCTTTGAATACCATATGTGATCCTTTAATGTGAAAGACAATAGTGGGTAGGGCACTGAAGATGAGATCAGGAGAAGTCAGGTTAAATCCTGTCTCAGCTGTTAGGATATAGCTCTGGCAAGTCACTTACCTTTTCTATGTCTCAGTTTCTACATCTACAAATTAATAAAGGGAGTGGGATTCAATAACTACACCCACACCCAAACACACACTTCTAAAAACTATGATCCAATGGGATTGGGGAGCCCCGGCACTAAGCACTAGGGATCTCAGAAAAGGTCTTTTAAAGAAAATGGAAAGAGTCCTGAATTGCTGGCTCTATTACTTTGACTTTGTGTCTCAGTTTTCTTAGAGGTAAATAAAGGAATTATATTTCCTATTTTATTTTAAATCGTATAGTCCTAAATGCGCTCGGATGGAGAAGTGATCTAGGCTTCCTATCTGAACCCTTGCAATGGTCGATCACTGGGTTGGGGCAGGGGACATAGGGCACGTGAAGAAGGGGTCTGGAATGATCCCTGGATAATGCTGCAGTCCTCCACTTCTGCTGCTGCCCGCAGCCACAGCCAACCATTGCATAAGGTTCAGTGACAAGTCCCTGGCAGAGGACGCGGGCACAGCTGGAATTGTAGCTCCTCCCCCCGCCCCCCGGCCCTCCCCTCTCTCCGGAGCCTCCTCCCCTTCTCCCCAAAGGTGGCTGGCTGGCTTTCCGTGTAAGTCAGAGTGGCCGGAGAGCCTGGGGGCGAGGGAGTGCGAGCCGGTTCCCCGCCCGCCGGCCTTCCTCTGGGCAGCCGCGGGCTGTGCGGGTCCGGGCTGGCGGCCCCCCTGCCATGCAGGCGCTCTAGGTGGTGGGGGGCAGCATGAAGGGGGGCCGGCGCTCTTATTCCCGATGTCCTGCGCTGGGTTGGTTTCTCTCAAAGTGCTGCTGCTGCTGCGGGTGCGGAGGTGAGAGCACACCCGGGCGGGGGGCGGGGGGCCTGGATGTTGCCAGATGAGCTGAGCTTGCGGGGCGACCGCATTTGGTTAATGGATCTGGGCAGGAGCCGGCAAGGGCGGCAAGCAGAGGGTGGGCAAGGAGCAGGGGAGTGCTTAGCACTCAGCCCCCCTCAAGTTTCCTAAGAAAATCCCCTCCGGGGGTATTCCAACTTAGCCCCATTTTCCACCACTTTGGGAAACTGTGGCTAATGAAACGCTTTCCTCTCTGGACTTCTGGGGCCCAGTCTGCCAGGGGGAGGGACTCCAGTAATGAGTGAAAGGCGTCTTTCTTCTTCTGCGCGTATTTGCATATGGATCCTAACTTCAAGATTTAGCAGATGACTCTGGGCTGCAGGAATGTGTTTGACACTTGTCGCCTCACCGGGAACTATTTTTGCTCAAGCGACAGTTTTCTAATGGGGCACCGGTCCGGCAGTTGCTGCTGCTGCTGCTGTTTGCAGTATACCCGGGCTGAAGTTAGCTGGTTAATTAACTTGAGCACTCTCCTAGCGCTCAATCACGAGTGTATTTAATTATATATTCTGTTCATTCGGGAGCTGTTGAGAAGGCTTGGCGGAAGCTACAGGATCCTACCAAGTATTCCTGCAGAGTAGCAGAGTCCTATAGCTTGGGGGAAGCTTGTTGAGTTTGTTGTTTTTCTTTTAAATATCTTACTATGAAACTAGTTGCAACATTCTTAGTCTATTAGAATAAGTTAATACTGCTAAACTCTTCGTTTTCAGTTTGTAACACAATTCAGTTGGTGATGAATTGCGGTGCAGTTGGGTCGGATACAAATTTTCATTTTCTATTGATTTAAAATTTTTAATTAATTTACTTGATAGTAATTTTTATCTTTATAATATTTTATTGAAGTCTATTGTTTTTGCAGTAGTCGTTTTTGCAAATACACCCTTTGCCACTTTTTAGCCCTCAAAATGGAACTCTTCTTTGTAACAAAATAAAATAACTTTGTAACAAAGTAAAATAACTTTGTAACAAAAAAATCATAACAATAACAAAAAATAACTCCAATGAAGAGTTATTGCCATGAGCTCTTTTTTAAAAAGAAGTGTTCCTTGAGTATCTGTATCCCTCAGTGGTTTTATTCTCTTGTATTTCCAGGTTCCCTTACCCTTCCCAAAATCAACCTAAGAATCTCTCTAGCCTAGACAGTTTTAAGAAAAATAAGACAAATTCCGAGCATTCTCCTCCCCTCCACCCACCCCAGTTTGCCGTTCACAACCTCAGGGACGCATCTACCATTAACTTAATCCAAACGTTTTAAAATGCAATTATAGGAAGGTAAAGTCTAGAACTCTATAAAAGGAAAGAAACTCAGAAAGATCTGCTGTTGGTTTAAGAGAGATTCTATAAAATGAGTAGAGGTTTGAAAGGGAATTTGTGTGCTTTGGGGGAGGGGAAAGAACAGAGAAATTCTTGGAAAATGTTGAGGACTAGGTGAAGAAAGCATATACATTGGAGCCTGAATTGATCAGCTTCCTTCAGAAGCTGCCACCCTGCCTGAGAACTTCCAAAACAAGGTTTTTAGGGAGTTGGCTTCCTGTAAAAATCCAGAATGTAGATTTTTTTGGTGGTTTTTATCTAAAGCCCTTACAGCTGCCCTCCTTCAGACAAGATGTATTATTCTACAGGAGCAGTCTTGATTACTCAAAAGGAAAAGTGCCCTCTGGTCTCATCCTCTCATTGAGTGTAAATTCCCTTATTTTCTATTTTCCTTTCCTTTTTTCCTTCTCTCCTTTCTATTTTCTATTTTTTTTTTTGATGCTTCTCTAAGGCCCCCAAAGAGTAGAAAAGATAGGATAGAGAGTAGGTGACAGGCCTCTGGGACTCCCTGCTGAGAAAGTCCTTTGTTAAAGGGAGACCTGGTCTAGCAGCTGATAAAGTGCTTCCTCCTATTGGTTTTTGGCCCCAGTCTCCCAATGCTTCTAATCAGTGTTCTTAGAGGTTTTATGAGCAAAGGTCAAAGTTGTTAAGAGTCCTAGAAGTGATTCTCTATAGAAAAGAGAAAAGTTAGAAAAGGTGGCCACCTCTTTGCCCTTCCCCCCCTCCTCACTCCAGGTCATTCCCACAAGCTTTAGAGCTTTAGGGTATTAGATTATAGGGTGCCTTTCTCCTTAGGGAAAGGGAAAGTTTAGACGCCCTCTGGGGGGAAATCCCTTATTGGTTAACTCAGTTCAGGTGGAGAGAACAGAATGTGGGAGGAGAGGAGTAGGAATAGGAGTAGCAGGTCCCATGAGGAGTTTGATATCAGTACATCTCCTGAGATGCAATTTTGAAGCAGATTGAAAAGATAAGAAGGCCTCATGCAAAGCTTGATCCTCCTTCAAAATCCTGATGGTATTATTACTATCTCAGCACCACAACCTTAATGGAAAAGGCATGTATATTCACAGTTTGACAATCAAGTATTTGTTAAGTGCCTACTATGTGGCAAACTCCCACCTCACCCCCCTTTTTGCCTCTAGAAAAAAAACAACCCAGTGAAACGGCCCCTGCCCTCACAAGCATGCATTCTATCAAAAACAATGACTACACAGAACCACATACACAACATTTATACACAATAAAAGCAAGGTCATTTAAGTTGCAGTGGAAAGTTTGTGAAATAAGGAAGTTGAATTGAATGTCCTTCAAATTCCCTTGCAGCTCTTGAATCAATGATCCTTTGATTGCCAGGATTCTGGAGACCCAACTGATCCCGAGTTCTAATTCCAACTCTGCCACCAGTTTGCCTACTGCATTGCTAGGCATGCCACTTCAGTTGCCTCATATGCAAAATAAGGGATTTGGGTTAAACAATCCCTTTCAGCTCTGACCTTCTCATTTGAAAAATAATCACCATAGATGACAAACCCTGGGAAAAGGAGATGATCAGGAAGGTCATTCCAGAGATGAGAGATGAGATTCTTCTCTTTTAAATGAACCAGGTTTTTCCTAGTCTGTCAGACTCAATTTGAATTAAAAAATTAAATTAAAAAAAATTAAATTAAAAAATGAATAAATACATAAAGGAAGCATTGGAGACTTCAAGTGCTAAAAGCAGGTTAGTCTTTGGTCTCTCTGCTTGGTCATAGTAATCAGTGACTTACCTTGCCCTGCTCCAGGTCCCACCCTGGAGAAACTTCATTATCAAGGTAATGGGACTAGTCCCCAGGCCTGGTAAGGTGGGGGAAGAAGGTAAGTGGCTTCTTCAGGGGAGAATTGTTAGATTAGCTCCTGTCACCTAGGATTTAATTCTGTCTTCTGAGCTTTTGTACAAAAGAGAATAGAAAGCTAAGAAAGAAGTTTAGGCTAAATTCCTGCACCCCACCCCACCCCACCCCCCTTGCATTTGATTCACTTTCATGAGGTGTGAACTGGGCTACTATGACTAATTCCCCTTGGAGCATAGGGCTTCCATTCTCGTACATAGTTTGTTGGAAAGCCTAACTTTTATTTTTTCACATATAAACAGAAGGGTTGAATTAAATGAACTTTGGGGTCCCTTTCAGCTCTATGATCCTAACCTAGAGGAGGCTAGGAGTTGCAATAGAAAGAATGCTGGGCTTGGAGTCAAAAAGAACTGAGGTCAAATTTTTCCACTGATAATTACTAGATAACTTCACTTGGCCTCAGTTTCCTCAATTGTAAAATGAAGATAATGATAACACCTACCTTTCAGGATTGTTGTGAGGATCAAATGAGTTCCTAGCATAATGCCTGTCATATGGGAGATATTGGATAAATACTTGTTTCCTTTCTTCTTTTTCTTCCTTCTCCTGGTAAGATTTAAAAAAATGTATGTTATTAAGAGGTTTTTTTAAGGTTAATTTTTTTAAATGCCCATGAATCTTATTTTATGTCTTTTGCTTTTATTATCTTGCTACCTTAAGGTATTCCTCTCCCCTTTCCTACTTAGTCATCCCTTGGAACAAAGATTTTTTTTAATAGAGGTAGAAGGAAAGCAATTCAGAAAAAACTGATCAATACATCAAAGGTATCAGACAATTTGTGCAATTTCACACCTCCATTCTCCCCCACTACAAAAAGGAGAGTGAGTGGCTAAAATGCACATTTTTTATGGCAGCTAATTCTTCTTGCCTTGGTTTGCAGGTATTTCTTCTTAATTCGTTCAAGTGACATGTTAGTGAAAGCTCAAAACCTCTGTTAACACAAGGATGGGGGCTGTAATTCTTGCCTTTTGGTAGAGAGAGACTAGACCTGTAATTTCATGGTGTAGGAACTTCCCTCTCCCGATTCACCCTCTAATCTTAGAGAATTGCTTGGAAAGCTGGGAAGTTAAGTCACTTGCCCTCAATCACATATGTCTTTTCTAGATTTTGAGCTAGAAGAGATCTAGACCAACTGCCTTATTTTACAGATGAGGAAACTGAGGCCCAGGCTTAATTAAAATCACACAGGAGCCTGAAATTGAGCATGTATTATCTGACCCAGAACCAGGAAACCCTTCCCACTTTTGGATGTGAATTTGGATCTTTCTGAATCTGAGGCCCACTCTGCCCCTCCCTGCTCTGTAGTGCTATCACCCACAAGGGCTATAAAGTGACAATTATGAGAAAAATAGAGATTTGCTTCAATTGACCATCCAAGAAATTCTGGAAACAGTGAAAGGAAGATGGTACTTCCTCTAAGTTTCTCCTCCTTCCCACTAGGGTCCTATCAGAAGAGTTTGATAAAAGGTGAGAATTTCTACTTGGTTTTGGTAGAAAAGCTGATAGAAGGGTAGGGAAGGAACAGGTAAGAGGGGCGAAGAAGCAAATCAGTGGGTTAGAACAGCCTCTGTTAGAAGGTAGACAAAAGGCCGCATGAGTGTGATAATGGCAGGCCTGTGTCTGAAGACTGATTAATCATTGATATAGCACTCGTGGTTGGAGTTTTAGGGTCACTTTGCCTAGCAAGACTTTCAGATAAGCTTGGGGAAGTAGGTCACTTCTAGTTTTATTGTTTGTCTTTAAAAGAAAAATCCCAGCAGTTTGGGGCAACTGGAAAAACTTAAAAAGCAAGAAGCCCAGGAGCATTCTGGGGACAACAATCACAGCTTGGGAACAATGAGGGGACAGTAGAGACAGGACGACTGAAGAGCCTCTCACTCATTCTTGTACTCTGACTCTGAAAGAGTGCTCAGAGTATAAGTAGTGTAGCTTGCTTGTCATTAATTCCTGGGAAAATTCATTCCTTCCAAAAAATCTTGCCTAACACTATCCAGTCTTACCACTACCTTTCTCAGCTTGTGTGTGTTTGTTGCTTTACTAATGCCTCTAAACCTTTAGCATTTATACCTATCCTGTTTTCCTTCCCATGTAAGTCATAAACCCTGCTAGGGTAAGGTCCTCTACCACACTCCAATTGCCCAACTAAGGACTCTGTACCTAGAGAATGCTTCATGGAAGGGAGGGAAATAAAGGGTGTAATGGTAGTGAGGACTGAACTGAATTGAAGTAGTTTAGCCATTAAGAAAAAAGAACTCTCATTCCTTTATGATCTCCAGTAGGATGTAGGATTCAGACATTCATAATGCCAATAGTCAAGAATAGAGAAGAGGTATGGTAGAGACTCAACATTGACCTAGAGTGAGAAAGACTTGGGTTCAAATCCATCTTTAACACTTGCTAGCTCAGTGTGAAACATGGTCAAATCAGCCTCTCTGAGCTTCACTATCTTTCTTGATTAAATAAGGACACTGGTAGCCAGCATTTATGTAGCACTTTAAGATTTATAAAGCTCTTTTGTGTGGATTAGCTCATTTGGTTTTTATGATAATCTGGGATTTAGGTGTTATTGTCATTCTGATTTTATAGAGGAAAAAACTGAGGCTGAGAGAAGGTAAGTGATTTGCCCTGGGTCACATAGCCAGTCAACCTCATAGATTATTTTGAAGTTCATTATATATGTAAAGTGCTTTTTCAATATTTAATGGTCTGTGTAAATGTCAATTTTAATTATAAGATGTCCCTCCATTCTGTGCTATGAGGAGGGAACTATGTTTCATTATTTGTTCTCTGGGACCATCACTGGTTTTTCAGTTACTGAGAATTCAGCTGACTTTAATGATATTTTTATTTGCATTGTTTTAGTCATGGCATATGTATAGTTTTCTCCTATCTTTCATTTTTACTATTCTAGAAGAATTTCCCTTTGTTAATGTAAGAAACTAGTGAAAATGTATTTCAACTTATTTTAACCACAAGCTTCAGGAGGCCTATTTATTCAGAAATGTTTTATAAGTACATCCTAGTCAAGTTAATAGGCATTTATTAAATGTCTGCTATGTACCAGGCTCAGTGAATAGAGTTCTGGACTAGGAGTCAAGAAGACCTAAGTTCAAATTCTGCCTCAGATACTTACTAGCTTTGTGATCCTGGACAAGTCACTTAACCTTTTATCTGTAGTAATCCACCAGAGGAGGAAATAGCAAGCCACTCCAGTATCTTTGCCAAGAAAACCCCATGAACAGCATTATTGTTCTATGGTTTACAGGATCACAAAGGGTTGAACATGACCAAATAACAACAATCCCAGAAGAAAGGCACCAGCATTAAAAGGGATCAGGAAAGACTTTTTTTTTGTAGAAAGTGTTTTTTTAACTGGGACTTGAAGGAAGTCATGAGGTAGAGATGAGGAAGGCATGGGGACATCTCAAGAAAATGCATGGAGCAGAGAGATGCTGTATCAATTCAAGAAATAGAAAGGAGGCAAGTGTTATTGGATCAGAGAAAGTGGAGGAGACGAAGGTGTAGGAAGTAGAGAGAGGAAGGGACCAGTTGTATGAGGACACACAAAAGTCCCATCCTTGCTGATTAGGGGTTTGCTCTATGGTCCACTGTATTCTACACCCATTCATGGGATAGTTTCAAAGTCCCTAATAAATGAAATAGTCTCTGCTCCTTCAACTGTCCTAAATGTGTCTCCAAGCTGAGGAAGTTGTCACTGGGGAGCCCAAGATCTGGAGGGATATGAGATAGGAAGTCAGTCTACTACTTAAGAAAGGAAGATGCCCCTGCTCTACTCTTCTCAGGTCAGCTACTTTTCTTCTTCTTCCTTTTTGTAGACTGGAGACACTTGAGATTTGTCAAACCCCTGTTGCAGCAGCTGGCACTTGAGCAATGAGGCTAACTTTACTTGCTTGTGTCTGCTTCTTTTTTCTTTTTAGCCTGGTTTAAAACCTCCATATGTAATCTGGCAGTAAATCAGCAGATATTTAGTAAACCACTGTTGTACCAGATCTGGATACAGAGACAAAAAAATAAGCCTATCCCTTGCTAGTCACTTCCAACTATTATTATTGTTGTTGTCATTAAGTTGTGTGGGACTCTTTATGACCCCATTTGGGTTTTTCTTGGTAAGGATACTGGAGTGGTTTGCCATTTCCTTCTCTAACTCATTTTATAGATGAGGAAACTGAGGCAAACAAAGTGAAGTGATTTGTTAGGGTTATACAACTAGTAAGCATCTGAGTCAGAATCTAAACTTGCAGCTTCCTGACTCCAGGCTCAGTACTCTATTTCACCATCTAGCTGTTCCCTTCCATCTATTAGGGAGAAAACATATAGCAATAAGAAAAAGGAGATGGGGGGGAGATGCTTGGTGATCAGGAAAGAATTTGTCTTAAAGGAGGGACTCAAACCAAATTTTGAAAGGAGTTAGGAAATCTGAGGAAACAAAGGTAAGAAGATAATCCATTTCAGATGTTGAGGAAGCCGATGAAAAGACATGGAACCAGGAAAAAAGAATATTACATATCAAATCAACCAATAGGACAGTGTGGCTGCACCCAAAATCTGTGGAGGTAGATGTTGATATGTAATAAGCCTGTAAAAGTAGGCTGGGTGGGGTCAAACTTTGAAGGGCTCTATGTTCTCAACAGAAACTGGATTGTATTTGAATATGTTATTAGAAATAATGAGAACTGGAGTCTTTGGTCAGCAGTATGGCCAGATCTGTGCTTCACAAGGTTTGGTAGCTCTATGAAGGAAAGTTTGGAGGGAGGATGTAAAAGACTTGAAGTAGGGGGATCAAAAGATTATTGCAATAGTCCAGAAAAGATCTGATGAAGTTCTGGCCTAGGAGTCAGTTGTGTGAATATATACAGAAGAGAAAGGAGAAAGGGAAAGGTATTTATATAATGCCTATTTTTGTGGCAGGGGAACCTAGGTAGCAAAGTGGATAGAGGACTGGGCCTGGAGTCAGGAGGACTTCTTGCCTGAGTTCAAATCCAGCCTTACTCACTTTCTAGCCATATGACTCTGGGCCACTTAACACTGTTACCTCAGTTTCCTCACCTGTAAAATGAGCTAGAGAAGAAAATGGCAAGCCAGTCCAGTATTTTTGCCACAAAAAAAAAAAAAAGAATCACAGAGAGACAGGACTGATAAATGACCCAACCAAAAAAAATTATGTTTGAGGCTCTGTGCTAAGTACTTTATAAATATTATCTCATTTATTCCAACCCTGCAATGT